>NW_027362768.1:142405503-143005503 GCF_046119375.1 Phyllobates terribilis | reverse complement strand
TTCCTGCTTTGCCGCGCTCAGGGTTGAGGCGCGTGACGTCACAGGGGTCGCGGCCGCGGCTTCTGCTTGAGGCCTTGTCTGGAGCGGTGACGATGCAGCGACGGGCACGGCAGGGGGAATTTCAGGCTCTGCGACGGGGAGCTGGGGCAGGCACGCGGTTTCTCGGCTCTGGGTAGTGACGTCCCCTTTACCTGCCTCCATCTGTCCAGCTCCCTTCTCGGCGCCGTCTCCGGCCTTCACTCCTCCTGCACCATCCTCAGAGGCGGTCTGTCTCCTCGTCTCGGGTGGCGTGCTTCGCTGGCGGGTTCTTGCCTGCAGGGCCATCTCTCGGCTCCACTCCGTCAGCGTCTCTCGCTGCACCTGGGCCATCCTCCATGCGAGGCGCTCCAGCGCGGTCTGCGCACACTCCCGGTCTCGGGGGAGCTGTGCCAGGATCTCCACTAAGCCTAGTGGGGTTGTTGCTTGCAGCAGGCTCCTGACCACAGGATAGGTGCTGCCTGACTCTCCTTCCATCTCCGGGTACGACTTCTCCGGAGTCCTCTCCAGACTTCTTGTCTCCTGGTGCGCTCTCTCCAGACTCCTCCAGGCTGCACCCATCTTCGCTCTCTTGTTCTGTCTCCGCCCACATTGAAGGTGGTCCCGGGGCAACTTTGTGATTGTCAGTTCCAGGGGCAGTTCTCTCACGCTGATGGACATCTCTAGCATCACAGTTTCCGTTGGTGGGGGCGGTTTCCGCTTTTGGCGCCATTCCTTTACCTGGCCCACGATGGGAGGTGACCTCTTGCCACCCTCTGGCACGCCCATAATGGCGTCCGCTCTTCCAAGGCGGGAAATCTTCTGGAAATGGCGGGAATCGTCTCCCAGTGGCGGGAAACTCCGTGGATGGCGGGAAAAAGCTGCAGATGGCGGGCAACCGGCGGGAAACGATCCGTGATGGCGTCCCATGGCGGGGACCCTCTGGAACCGGCGGGAGACTTCTTCTTGAGGTAAATTTGAACTTTTCTTCAGGCACGCAGTACCCGGTGGTTGCGGGCACGAAATCCTGCCGACTACGCCAAAGTTGACGCGCCCCCTGGGCCAGTGCTGTTTGGGGATTACCCGGAGCTGGATCAGATGGGGGTTGTAGTCTCCGAGTGGCGGCGACCCGGTCCGTGCCCAGGGTGTCAAACTCAGTGTGTGGCAGTCTTTACAGATGTTATTAGTTGTTCTTAGTGTCGACTACACCACCCGTTGATTTGCGGTCAAAAGGCCGCTGCTGCAGCAGGGTCCGCTGAGGCTGGTGGTATATGTGCAGCTGTGGTAGTATAACCCCCAACGGGAGGGGTATAGCCTCAGGGGGTCAGGTGTAGAGGATGGTGGTAGTAGTGGTGCAGTGTGGATGGTAAGAAGACTCAGAGTCGGGCTGTGCAGTTCAGGGTTTTTACTTACTGCTGTTCTGTTGGTCACTCTGGCCTTGAGTGACCGCCCGAGCCGTGCTGCGTCCACCAGGTCCTGGACTCGGCCAACCCCCAAGCAATTCTGGAGCGTGGTCCTGAGCTCCCTTTCTGACTGTCCTCTCTACTGGCCGTTCCCACCAGGGGTCCACTTATGTCCGGCTCCCTCGGGTCTCCTGTTGGGTGAACCTTCTTTGGCTTCCCTGACCCTATGCTCGGTGTGCCTTCTTAGTGGACTTGGTGAGGGGCTGCTCCACATGTAATGTCGCAGCCTCCAGTTCTTAGTTGAGGGTAGTTTCTCTCCTCCACTAATTTGGGATCCGGTTCCCTTGCGTGCCAACCCTTCACCCTTCTGGTTGTATACTGGGTTCTTGGGGTTCCTTCTTCTCCCCCTCTGGGTCCTTCTCTTCTCCTCTCTCTCTTCTCTCTGCAGGCGCTCCTGGACCTCTCTCAGGACTGACTGACCCTCTACAGAAGACTGACCCTGATCTAAGATGGTGCCCACCTTATATACTCCCTCTATGTGTGAGCTCAGGTGACCAGCACCCAATGAGCTCCTAGCCTTACCCAGACTGCTCCCCCTATCTGCCCCTACACTACTGGGATGTTCCACCCCCCTCCCACTCCAGCCAGGGACAGACGCTGTCGTACCTGCACATATACTGGTGGGAGTACCGTCGGTCTGTCCCCCGGAAATGGGATGTATGCAGTGTATGCAGCTATCTGAGCTCAGTCCCACACTCCATCCTTACCCGGGAGTGGAATACCACACTTCTGGCTTGAGGTGTAATACCCCTGTAGCAGCCGAGTCCTCAGGGTGCTACATTCCCCCCTGGTAAATCACAGCACGTCCTCGGGCTGTAAGAGAATAAAACATCCATAAACATACAATTTTTTTTTTTTTTTTCATAACAACATAAACATATAAAACATTATATATATATTTCTGCAGCATAAAACTTTTTCATAATAAACATTCTTGTAAACTTTCTTGTTCCTCCGGCCACGGTGCAACTTGTGACCGGGTAAAGTGCGACAGTCTCTTGTAGAATAACACAGCTTTCCTATAAAACCAGTAGGGGGCGCCTTAAAAAGTGCAACTATATACAAGGGGAAATATGGCCGCTCTCAGTCCTCGGCCAGTTGGGAATAGGGACACACGGGTTTCAGTTCAATTTGCTGGTCCCAACGGGGACTATATTTTAACTAGCAGCAGTAACAGTTCTTATACCCTGACGGGTAACTATGTATAGTCTCTTTACCGTACTTTAATGACGGCGTACTCCTGCTCCTCCTTCAGACCCGTCCGGGTCCTCTTGCTCCTCTTCACACCGTAGCTCCTCCTCCGTCAGCCGGTGTACATGGAGGGCGTAGGGTCCTTTGGCACACTTGTGCCGGGTGAACGTGACCTCGTCCCCTACATATAGGTCACGACCTCTGTGTCCCTCCGGCAGATGGGACTCCACGTCTCTTCTGGTCACAAAGACGTCGCCGGGGGTGTGGTGATCCCTGATGAAACCCCAACCGTGCTGCAGTTGGAATTTAATCACAGTCCCGGTGGCACGGGGACCATGAGCTGCACGGGGGTCTCTCCTGGTCCTGCTCTTCTGCCCTGCGCTCTGTTCCTGCAGCCGCTGCTCACGGACCCGCCTCTCTCTCCGTTCTTGCTCGAAGACTGCCAACTGCTGGCGGCAGCACTCCACACGCTCCGCTGCGGCTGCGCGAGTTTCCTGAGTGAACCCCATGAGGTCTCCTCCGGTGGGGTCCCACTCGAACTGCGCTTCTTCCAGCGGGAGCGGGGTCCTCTTAACGGGCTTCGGAGCCGGAATCAGGGGCTCGCACAGGGGCCTTGCTTTTTGGAGTTCCAGTTAGTAGTACTCCGGTGGCCATCTAAAGGGCTGCCCATCCGGGCACGTATGCTGGGCAAATAGGTCTTCACCCAGGTGTGGCGCTGTGGATGTTGAGGGCGCGGTGGTGGTAGCGGCGCCCGGGTTCGCCAGGCCTTGCGACCAGGCCTGGGGTACCCTGAACATAAAGGGCACCGTGAAGACGGCGGCGCCCGGGGTTACTTGGCCCAGCGACCAGGCCGGTGGCTCAGTGGAGGTAGAGGGCGCTGTTGGTACTGCGGCGCCCGGGGGTACTAGACCTTGCGACCAGGCCGGTGGTGTTTCCTGCTTTGCCGCGCTCAGGGTTGAGGCGCGTGACGTCACAGGGGTCGCGGCCGCGGCTTCTGCTTGAGGCCTTGTCTGGAGCGGTGACGATGCAGCGACGGGCACGGCAGGGGGAATTTCAGGCTCTGCGACGGGGAGCTGGGGCAGGCACGCGGTTTCTCGGCTCGGGGTAGTGACGTCCCCTTTACCTGCCTCCATCTGTCCAGCTCCCTTCTCGGCGCCGTCTCCGGCCTTCACTCCTCCTGCACCATCCTCAGAGGCGGTCTGTCTCCTCGTCTCGGGTGGCGTGCTTCGCTGGCGGGTTCTTGCCTGCAGGGCCATCTCTCGGCTCCACTCCGTCAGCGTCTCTCGCTGCACCTGGGCCATCCTCCATGCGAGGCGCTCCAGCGCGGTCTGCGCACACTCCCGGTCTCGGGGGAGCTGTGCCAGGATCTCCACTAAGCCTAGTGGGGTTGTTGCTTGCAGCAGGCTCCTGACCACAGGGTCGGTGCTGCCTGACTCTCCTTCCATCTCCGGGTACGACTTCTCCGGAGTCCTCTCCAGACTTCTTGTCTCCGGGTGCGCTCTCTCCAGACTCCTCCAGGCTGCACCCATCTTCGCTCTCTTGTTCTGTCTCCGCCCACATTGAAGGTGGTCCCGGGGCAACTTTGTGATTGTCAGTTCCAGGGGCAGTTCTCTCACGCTGATGGACATCTCTAGCATCACAGTCTCCGTTGGTGGGGGCGGTTTCCGCTTTTGGCGCCATTCCTTTACCTGGCCCACGATGGGAGTTGACCTCTTGCCACCCTCTGGCACGCCCATAATGGCGTCCGCTCTTCCAAGGCGGGAAATCTTCTGGAAATGGCGGGAATCGTCTCCCAGTGGCGGGAAACTCCGTGGATGGCGGGAAAAAGCTGCAGATGGCGGGCAACCGGCGGGAAACGATCCGTGATGGCGTCCCATGGCGGGGACCCTCTGGAACCGGCGGGAGACTTCTTCTTGAGGTAAATTTGAACTTTTCTTCAGGCACGCAGTACCCGGTGGTTGCGGGCACGAAATCCTGCCGACTACGCCAAAGTTGACGCGCCCCCTGGGCCAGTTCTGTTTGGGGATTACCCGGAGCCGGATCAGATGGGGGTTGTAGTCTCCGAGTGGCGGCGACCCGGTCCGTGCCCAGGGTGTCAAACTCAGTGTGTGGCAGTCTTTACAGATGTTATTAGTTGTTCTTAGTGTCGACTACGCCACCCGTTGATTTGCGGTCAAAAGGCCGCCGCTGCAGCAGGGTCCGCTGAGGCTGGTGGTATATGTGCAGCTGTGGTAGTATAACCCCCAACGGGAGGGGTATAGCCTCAGGGGGTCAGGTGTAGAGGATGGTGGTAGTAGTGGTGCAGTGTGGATGGTAAGAAGACTCAGAGTCGGGCTGTGCAGTTCAGGGTTTTTACTTACTGCTGTTCTGTTGGTCACTCTGGCCTTGAGTGACCGCCCGAGCCGTGCTGCGTCCACCAGGTCCTGGACTCGGCCTACCCCCAAGCAATTCTGGAGCGTGGTCCTGAGCTCCCTTTCTGACTGTCCTCTCTACTGGCCGTTCCCACCAGGGGTCCACTTATGTCCGGCTCCCTCGGGTCTCCTGTTGGGTGAACCTTCTTTGGCTTCCCTGACCCTATGCTCGGTGTGCCTTCTTAGTGGACTTGGTGAGGGGCTGCTCCACATGTAATGTCGCAGCCTCCGGTTCTTAGTTGAGGGTAGTTTCTCTCCTCCACTAATTTGGGATCCGGTTCCCTTGCGTGCCAACCCTTCACCCTTCTGGTTGTATACTGGGTTCTTGGGGTTCCTTCTTCTCCCCCTCTGGGTCCTTCTCTTCTCCTCTCTCTCTTCTCTCTGCAGGCGCTCCTGGACCTCTCTCAGGACTGACTGACCCTCTACAGAAGACTGACCCTGATCTAAGATGGTGCCCACCTTATATACTCCCTCTATGTGTGAGCTCAGGTGACCAGCACCCAATGAGCTCCTAGCCTTACCCAGACTGCTCCCCCTATCTGCCCCTACACTACTGGGATGTTTCACCCCCCTCCCACTCCAGCCAGGGACAGACGCTGTCGTACCTGCACATATACTGGTGGGAGTACCGTCGGTCTGTCCCCCGGAAATGGGATGTATGCAGTGTATGCAGCTATCTGAGCTCAGTCCCACACTCCATCCTTACCCGGGAGTGGAATACCACACCTCTGGCTTGAGGTGTAATACCCCTGTAGCAGCCGAGTCCTCAGGGTGCTACAGATGGGATAACATGTTTTTGTGGAGTGCCGATATTTCATTTTTCTATTGAACAAATCTTAAAAACTTAATGGAGTGGTGAGAAAATATGTATTTATCATTTCTCTCATTTTAGATTGCGCAATACTGTACAATAACATCTATGATATTCATAACCTACGGAGAATCGAGTTCACCTTGGCTTATAATGGATGTTTTTATGTGAAAAACTACAACTAATGTGAAATCTGTTGCACTACATTGTCTAACCCTATATGTTACATTTTTATTTATATATCAATTTATTCATTCATTCCTTCATTTATTTCTACTACCATCAGTACGTGATATTGAATTTGAGAAATGAAAAGAAAAATCTAAAGGTTCACTCTTTTTTTTTAACCAGCGTTATATTACGTATATAACATCATAGTCCGATGGATTTTTTACTAGTTCCATTCGGTCAATGCACCAGAATTTTTCCTCCAAGGCAGTGAGTGATAGATGTCCCAGCTTCATTCATAAAATGTGAGCGCTCCATAAGGCGGCTAATTGATAAAACGTGTAATATATAGTAGAAATTAGAGGCAGTTACAGATATACAATCATTCTTCATTGATAGCTCTAAGTCAGAAATGATTCAGTGGTCTCCAGTCTTATCTCAAATCTCCCGTCATACTAATGGCTTGTCCTATAAAATGTATTTATGGTATCAATTGTTTGGCTTTGTCGTCTACAAATAATTATTGATTCTCCCCCTCCGAGACACTTGAAACTAAAGCCAGCTACTAAATTCAACATAATTTCGTGTGCCATGAAACATATGTCCATGGACGTCTGCAAGAATCTTGTAAACACTGGTATTCCTGTAATTTTGAACTGCTCATAAACAGGCAGCTTTATAGATCTCACATGGCTCTGTGTGTCCTCTGTACTTCTTCTTCTGTTGTCTAAATCATCCTTTTATACTGAAAATTTCTTCGGTGACCTCTATACATTTTCCTCTTTCTTCTAATCTTTAATACTTCCATTACACAGCCTTAACTTTTACATATATGGTTTCCTATACAGTCATTACTACATATGATGCAAAAACATGGTGGGATGACAAATCGAAAAAATATTCAACTTAATTATTAGCTGTTTTTTTTTTTCTGTATTAACTTGCCCCCTGATGAAGCAAGGCGAAACGCGCGGTGAGATTGAGGGAAATACTGCCTGACCTTCATTCATAGCAACGATATTGTATTTGTTACAATTGTTTCAACACTACTGTCTGTACTCTGTGTTCTATCACTATCTACTGTATTTATAATGATTACTTATATACAATGCATTAAGTTTGCCTGTTTAGATAAAGCTGAGGATCTTCATGACAGTACTTCTTATTCTCTTGATATGTTGTGATATTAATTGTGTGTGTTCGAGTAATCCCATCTGGTGTCCTGTTATGTGAGGCACCTTGCGATTTTATCATTTTTTATATACTTGTATATACATTTAGTAAAATTGATAATTTTAAGGTTTTCTTTTTTGTTTTTACTTTTTTATGCCTTGGTCCTCATTTTTGATCTTTCCCTGGGCATTTAGAAGTATTATTGTCTCTTCCAGTAGTCACATCCGTGTTTTGCTCTGTAATTGCTCTTTCTGAAGTAGGAAACAGCCACATAACAGTCCACGTGGAGCTAGCAATGCTAATGTGACCTCTTAAGGAGATGTTTCTTACTATAGAGATAAAGTGGATCCTTGGAGAAGGACACCAGTACTAACCAACACTACTATATGGCACATTGCGGTGACAAATGTTATCTTTGCGCCTACTTGTCAGCACTATAAATATACATTTTACTAGCATTGCTAGCATCTGGACACAATTTACTGGAAAAACGTTCTAAAGAGACTCAGTAGGAGGGATATCAGTGAGAATCACACGCACACACAGAATGCTGATGGCAATGGCCTGTACGTCTGAGTACAATGTCTGCAGAGTGTCCTGACTGTTACCTGTGCCATCTGGTCACTTAAAGGGGCTGTCCAGGTTGTGGCTCAAGTCGTAGTCATTCTATTTGATTTCAGACTTGTGAATCCTCAAAGTGTGCACAGTTCGTGGCAGCGCGCGCTGTGAGGATTCACAAGTCTCCAGTCACGTAGACTTGTACCCCAAGTCTAGATGTGAACACCCGGCGTCTTCTTTGGGCAAAATACTACTCAGGCAACACAGGGTGGAAGTAAAACAGTGTGGTAATACTTTATTGAACCACCAAACGGACAATAAACACATTGAACAGTCCCAGCAAATACCCAAGATGGTACAACATTACACAGTCTCACCCTTCCGCTGGCCCGCCGAGAATAGAGCAGCTGCGCCTTTGGGACTTCCAGGGCCAACTACCTCAACTAGCGGCCCCCCGCTTTTGGTGGGCCCCCACAGAGAGGAGGTAGCGGCAAGCTTAGGAAGCTGACAGTCCATTGAGGTACAAGGCCAGGAGACCCGAGGGTCCCACCCTGGCCTCTCCAAATGTCTCCATGGGTTCCAGGCGACCGGAGGGTCCCATCTGACAACCCGAGACAACATATCCATGGGGCCAGGTGACTTCATCGTCCCAACCTGGTCTCCCCAAATGTATTCATGGGTTCTCTGATGGTCAATGGAGCAGATCTGTATCCTTCCAGTCAGAGCCGTGTACCCTTAGGCCGGAATCATGTAGAATCCAAATCTGTGTCTCTCTGGATAAAGCCATGCTACCAAGCTGCTGTTCTGAAGAATCGCTCTGATCTTTGATTCTCTCTTCCAATTCTCACTGCTACAGAAGCATATGTCCCTTAAATAGTTACAATTGTTCTTACAAGCACACATCCACAGGGCAATGATAAGGGAGGTTATTATTCCATAGGGCTCAGGTCTCATTGTTTGAGCATCTAATCAATTTATATTGTTGGTATAGCAGGGGGCTCTTGTAAATCAATTTCTAGCTGGCTTTAGTACAATATGCAATTAGCATAGTAACAAACATTATTGTTTCAAAACCAAGAGAAGTCAACATTAAGGTTTATACACATAATAGTATGTCCTTCTTGATCAGCCACAGAAATACACATACATTCACAAATCAACACAAACACAATAGTGTATTCTTCTTGACCTAACAAATCTAAACTTCTGGCTGATTAAGATAATAAGCTGTTTCGCCACACTAGACAACCCCTTTAAAGTGAATGCCCAACTGTAAACCATTAATATTTATAATATTTATGTATGTTTTTTTTTATTTGTGTTCTTTTCCAACATGACATATGAAGAAATGGGAAATATAATACGGATCATCAGTAAGTCCAGAAATAATCTGTTTTCTTAGGTTAAAGTGGATCAGTCGGAGTCTGACAACTTTTCACAAGTAGAAATGTTTTCCTTCATTGTCAATGCCGGACAACTCACCGGTTGAAGTAACAGTGCAATAGATTAATGCATATTTATCCTTTTTTCTATAGCGTACAACACTGCATGGACTGCCAGCTCCAAATCTTTGAAATTTTGCAACCAGAATAAGCAAAAGGGCTCGCTCACACTGGCGAGTAGTCAGAGTATAACTTGGACAAATGCTATCCAATGATTCATCGGATAGCACTCGCTCCAATGTTATATTATGGAGCATTGCCGACTAGTGTTTATTTTATCATGCCGAATCGGCATGAGAAAAAACAATCTCTATAGGATGATGTGCACCCATATAAGTCTATGGCTGCGTGCGAAACATCGGACTGCAATTGGATGTCATCACACAACTCACACAATGGAGAAGATGGAGAAATTTAGTTCTCCATCTTCTCCGCACCTGTGATCCGATTATCGCATGCGAGAGAATCGGATCACACTAAAATGACACTTGGATCATGCAAGCAGCAGACTTTGAGTACAAGAGATACAGTGCTCTTTGTGATCTGTAGTGCATTTGTGTGTTGTGCATTTAAACACTGTCCACAGATGACAACTCCCCCAGTTTATCTTATCAGTAATAATAATAATTCCAAAAATTCAACTTAAAATGATAATAATACAAACATTTTTTTGTTAGGTTCCCTACTACACAATACAGTGTAAAAAATAAATCAATAACTGATGCCAAATGCATTGGTTTTCCCCTCCTCTTAAAACAGCACAACACCACTGCAGTCCTTGGCATTTTCTCTAAACATTTTAGTGCCTTCTATATTTGCTGTATGCATTAATAGAGAATCAGCTCCCTCTAGTGGTAGCTGCATGCAGACAGAATTTATATAATTTATCAAGTTACAAAAATGATAGCTTCCCTATAAAGAAATATTATTTAATCACTTGACACAGAATTTTGGAAAAAAAAACAAACAAACAAAAAAAAATGAGGCGCGCTACCGTCTCCCCCGCAGCAGCTTCTCCACACTGCTCACCACTATGTCTCAAGGTAATACATGTCAGTATATGATCTGTATACATTGACTGTTTGTAAGACACTCTGCATATATCTTCAGGATCGTTATATTGGATGTCTTTGTGGCCTTTGAGCTTCATTATACAGCTCCGGTGTCTCTCTTACAAGTGGGACTAAAGCTATCTCGTGCATGTCTGATTATACACCCGGATGTGCCTGGTGTTGATGTTTCTGCTGCTGGGGATATGGTCTCTTTTTTCCTTTGGCTATTTCCATCTAACCCCTAGTCTTGCCTCTTACCTTAGTCACTCATAGTATGTCTATACATGTTGTCTACTATTTAAAATAATTTTTTGTATAATAAAATGTATTTATACTTCTTCATCAATAGCTATATCTCTGGCAGTTTTTGTTTGAGCGTGGTGCCCTCCATATATATTTTAGTGGATACTGGCTATACTCCTCTCTACGTTTTGGTGTTAAACAAAAACAAATGGCAGTCATATTCCATGTATGTTTTACAGATCTAATCTCATATTAATCACCAGTTTTCCTCTCTGTGGGCTTCATCTCTACTGTTCATTTGTCTCTAATTTACTGGTTGGAGACCATCCGCTGTGATGTCTCTGAAACACTTTCCTGCATTAATGTGGCACACGTTCAGAAGCAGCACCAACAATGAAGATATAATACAGCAGAACTGAGCAGTGTAGCTGTGAATCCAGCATTGGAGTGAGATTAAACATTTACTGCAAAGCAACAGCAGGAGACTCTGGAGTTTATCCTTCAAGACTGGCATAGTGCAAACTCTTGACAGAGTACACAACGCGGGATTTGGTGCCTCTAGTAAGTGACGTGTGCCTGCGTGCACTGCACCTGAAATGCTTGAAGCAGCATTTCTGATGTAGAAAATGCCTGCAGATTTGATGAATTAGAAGGGAGTATAGCCAAGCCTTTGTCCGGCTCCGGCTACTCCCCAGCGCTGACTATTTCGGCTGACCTGATCCACAGTGGCGTGAAAAGGACATTTTTACGCAACTCCGCATTGCATAAAAGTTTTGCCACTTTTCAAAACTTTTACACCACTTGTGTAGCTTAAAAACTTTGACAAATCGGCCCCTCTGTGTA
Source organism: Phyllobates terribilis (assembly GCF_046119375.1). Lineage (NCBI taxonomy): Eukaryota > Metazoa > Chordata > Amphibia > Anura > Dendrobatidae > Phyllobates > Phyllobates terribilis. The sequence goes on along the minus strand of NW_027362768.1, from coordinate 142,994,133 downwards.
TCTCTCTCCTTCTCCTTCCGAATCTCCTCCTCTCTCTCTCCCCATGCCATCTCTATAGACTTCAGTAGACAGCTGTAATCTGATCCCTCAGTGAGCTTGCAGTCAGTCTTGTCTTCAGTGAGATGGGATTGAACTATTTTTCATTGTGGATGATGGGTTCAGGAAGAAGAAGAAAGTGTAAAAAAAGAACATAATATTTCTCTAACAAGATGTATTACAAAGTTTCTTATATTTGCTTGTACTATTGAGTTAAGCAAAATTTGTTGACCATTTGACCATAATTTCAATTATGGAAGAATCCAATAGGAAATGTGCAGAAACAAAATCCACACCAAATCTGGAAGATTTAGTGTGAATTAGTGTTGATTTTGATGTGGAAAACAGCTGCATGTGAAAGAAGATAAAATGATACCATACTCATCCAGTGTCAGACTGCGACGCCGAGGGCCCACCAGTAACCAACTCCAGGGCCCCACTTTTCAGCTACATGCAAATGTGACATTATCCTCAATCACAAATTTATATAACAGTGAACTGGGTAGATTGTTAAATGAATAAGATGCTGCCTTTGTCTGTACATAGTGATTCACGTATATAATGCCAAGTACTGCTCATAAAAGAGGGTGGTGGGGCCCACTGGAGGATTCTCCTGTTCTGTGGGCCAGTCCAAGCCTGAACTTCCCCGGGCTGCGAGCCCCTACCCTGGTCGCCTTTTGGTCTATGTATTTTTTAATGACGTGTGGGTAATATTTGTTGCAATCTTATCTACTGTAATGCACCATGGATTTTCCGCGGTAACCACGGAATACTGACATGTCCGCTGGACCAGAGTCCTGAGAAGCCATTCTCCCAGCTTTAGTCATAATAGTTACATCCAACAAATCCATCATAAATGTCTATAATTAACTCTTTGATCACAAGTGCTGATATTACAGAGCCAGATCGATATGATATGATATGGCCGGGGCTAATCAATACTGTCATGTCAGTCTGCTAATCACAACCTGATGTCCGACAAGCTGGGAATATCATTTTTCCGAGCCTTCTGTAAAATACCTGCTGACATTTGTTCAGTCTGTTTTACTGGGAATTTGGAGGGCTGTGAATAAATTGGGATTAAGGGGGTGGGGAGGTCTTCATATGGGCAGATGTGCTTTAGGAAATCTAAGTAAGAATTTAAAAAGAAAAAGGGGGTGGGATAGAGGGATTACAGGGGTCCATGACACTTAGTAATAAACACTGGCATGAGAGCAACTCCCCTGCATTGATGATTGGTCCCTTTTTCTGGGTCTGTGCAACACTTAAACTTGCTGAGAGAGCAAAGAAGTGAGCAGAGTCCAAGTCATCAGAGTGGGGTAGGTGTGCACTGAGCTGTGGTACCCAATTCTGTGGATAGCAATGCTGCGTGCCATTATATAGGCTGAATTCACACTTGCAGTTTTTTTTATGGGCGGTGAAAATTGTAGTTTGCGGAATCAGGTGGATTAATATAACTTTATTATGGAACTGCATTGTGCATTTGTTTTATTATCAGTCTAAGAAATGTAGGTGCTCGAAGGTTTAACTTGATGGTGCATTAGTGATCTCTGCAACTTGTGTTTCTAGAGATAGCAACTCCGATCAAAGAAGGATGTTATGGAACTACAACGATCATCATTGATACGAGTGGTTAGGAGATGATAGGAGATATTTATTTTTTTATCCCACATGAATAATGATAAACTTCGGAATAATAATTGTTAGATTTACGTTCTCTGATGACGATTTTTCTTCTCATTCCATGCGGCTCATTGATCGTGTGTTGATTGATTGCACATTGAATGTGATCCTCAGCGGAAAATTGTTTGCATTGACGTGAAGAATTTTGTTTTATTGTTTTATGCTTTGTCTTTTGCATATGTCATTACATCTATGGCAAGATGATCTGATAGCAATGGCGAAGAGACAGATGATTAGAGTTTGGCTTACTATACTTGTCTTTTCTGACCTTTAAAGACATTTAAAAAGGACTTGTTGGCCCTCCTGACATGACTGTCTATATATATGCATGCATTCACCTTGAGATAATAGCGTAGATGCAGATTTTTTTAATTGTATAGATCCTCCATTGTCCCTCCTGGAAATAAATTAATACATTTACAACTAGGCGTTACCATATCCATGGGCAATGGAGTATGTCCCCAGCCAGTCTGACATAGTCAGCATTGATTGGACAGTGGATTTTCTTTCATCAGAGAGAATCGGATCGATTATGCTAATCAAATTCTTATTAGAGTGTGATCCGATTTTCTCGGATGAGAAGAAGATGGAGAATTTTCTTTTTCTCCATTCTGTCGGTCCGTGATATCCGGGCTGCACTCAGATGTCATCTGAGTGCAGTCCAGTGTTTTCCACGCACTCATTGACTTGCATGTCCGAGTGCGATCTGAATATCGGATGCAAATTGTGCATGCTGTGATTTTTTTCCTTGTACTATCTCGGCCCAGGGAAAAAATTGGACGTGTGTACGGCCCCATAGAATAACATTGGTCCGAGTGTGATCGGATGTTTTCATCTGCACCTGCCCTCAGACTGCGAAGAAAACTACCCCGTTGAAAAAAAAACCCATGCTAATGCCCAATTATCAATTTGGTAATACATTTCCAGGAGGAACAACAAGAGGAGCATAACAGAGAAGCTCCAGAATTAACATTTAATAGGGAATGCAAGTATTTACTAATATATACATATCAGGAATGGTGACAGGTCCTCTATAAAGACTAAAGCATCCATTGAAGTGGTTAACATCATTGTAATAGTATATTAGTTCTGCACCTTATGATTTTTATTGCTTTTAGCTGTTTTAGTGTTAAAAGTCCCAGTATACACAAAGCCCAGAGCTGGGACTGAAAGATGTGTATTTCATCACAGATTCAGGCTGCTGCTCTTTCCTTCCTACATGCTTTATACTGCAGCTTTGCTTGTTCATATTATCTGCTCTGTATATGCACTAGCTACCTCTAATCTCTTATTGAGAACATCATTATCTTTGTGGAAAGCTGAAGCTGTATGAACCAACCCCCTCTGATTCTGAGAATGAAGGGCACGAGGTGCTTCATCCCCTTTAATTATTGCTTGGTGGCGCTCCGGGACCACCTGTGCAGGGTGGCCAGGGGCTGCTGTGCGGAGGCAATATAGGAGTCTCTCAGGCCACGTTCACACGTTCAGTATTTGGTCCGTTTTTTACCTCAGTATTTGTAAGCCAAAACCAGGAGTGAAAAATCAGAGGACAAGTGTAATAGAAACACCCATATTTTACACCCACTCCTGGTTTTGGCTTACAAATACTGAGGTCAAATACTGACCAAATACTGAACGTGTGAATGTGGCCTAAAGGGGCTGCTGGTGACCCATTAGGCTATTTTCACACGTTCAGTATTTGGTCAGTATTTTACCTCAGTATTTGTAAGACAAAACCAGAGTGGGTGATAAATACAGAAGTGGTGACGTGTTTCTATTATACTTTTGTTCTGATCGTTCCACTCCTGGTTTTGGCTTACAAATACTGAGGTAAAATACTGACCAAATACTGAACGTGTGAACGTGGCCTTATAGAGTCAATGGCTCAAGAGAACCTCTTCTTTCTGAAATGGAGAGGAGACAAGATGGATGACACTCTGGAGAACGGTGCAGCCCCTCTGTCCTAGTAGTCAGTGAGGGTTTAATACTGGAACTTCCAAAATACCGTCTTTTGACTAACTTTTTATCTTTAAGGTCACATTCACACGTTCAGTGTTTGATCAGTATTTTACATCAGTATTTGTAAGCCAAAACCAGGAGTGGAACGATCAGAAGAAAAGTATAATAGAAACAAGTCACCACTTCTGTATTTTTTACCCACTCCTGGTTTTGGCTTACAAATACTGAGGTAAAATACTGACCAAATACTGAATTTGTGAACGTGGCATAAAACCATTCATTGTAAATACTAATTCGATTAATTTAGAGTCAGTTTCAAGAGAAAGACACCTTTCTATTGAACTATGTCTCAGTTTTGCACTGCCAAGCATATACCTATCGCATTCATCTGCACAGTCACCAACTTGATTTTTTAATTTTTCTGGACAGCTTATCAAGAAATCACCAACAACCAACAGATTGGAAAACTTTAATAGAACAGTAGGATTTTAAGCGATATATGTCGTCTATAGCTCATAATTCTGCTATGAAGACACCGGTTGCAATCTCTATGCAAAACGATGATTACTACAGTCATAATAATTTGTACAAATTTCTCCAATTTCCCCCCCAAAAAATCAAAAGTTTTTACAGACCTAAGAAAAAAAATGCCCTGTTTTTACAGACTGTCCAGTAATTTCTGGACATTTTTTAACCCTGTTCATCTATTGTCTCCGTTTTAGAAACATCTGGAAGCTCTTAATATATATCTTAATGATCCGGTCATTATTCATTAAGGCTTGGACTGGAGTAAGCTCCACAGTAGCTGTGCGATGTGTACTGACATCTGGGCTAGATTATAGTAACTAAAAACATTTTCCAGCGCTATATCTACTCTACTGGGTAATATCAGTCTGAACGATAGATGTGTTCAGTTTTAAAGAGTTTTGATAATTTCTACTAACTAAAAATACCCAAGGGTACAAAAAAATATATATTATGTCCGCCTGCAGCCACCACTAGAGGGAGCAAAAGAACTTCCTGCATACTGATTCCTTTGTGATCTCAGTGTATGTGTGACGCTTGCAGCCCTGCCCTGGGAAGATAGGGGGTTACTCGGAGCCGGGTCCTCAGATGTTTGGTGGGGTTGCAGCTGTGGCCTGGACCCGATCCGTGCCCAGGGCCGTCACATTAAAAAAAGATGTAATGGGCTATCAGAGTAGAGTGGTTGCTATCGACTACGCCACCTGTGGTACCTGGTGAAGGCCACCAGCGCTGCTGCAGTCCTCTGAGGCGGGATATTGTGGCAGCCGACGTTGATACTACTCCCCACAGGCGGAGCAGGGCCTCAGGGCAGAGGCGAGGATGGAGGGAGTCGTAGTGAAGGAGGTCTGGTGCCACGCTGTGCGGTGCGGTGCAGAAATAAAGAGTCCAGAGGCCATAGGGGTAGACTTCCAGAGTTTTTACTCACGGTAAAACGTGCAACTGCAAGGCTTCTCCCTGCTCCTCACAGAGTTCTGCGGTCACCAGGAACGGGGGTCCGACAACCTCCGGGTAATTCCAGTGCTTGAATCAGGACCCCGCACCAGAGTGTTCCTAGACTTCAGACTGAGTCCACTCCTGTCTGTGTGTGTGTAGATAGGCCGGGTCTCCCTCTGGACTACGCTCAGAATAAGGGTACGGGTGGCGACTGCGCTCCTTCCGTTACCCGGTGGGATCCTCTGGGCCTGCCGGGCTTCCCTGACTAGGACGTAGAGTAGCAAAGTCAGGTGACGGGGGCCGGTACCCCTCTTGCAGCCGGAATCCTTCTGACTAGGCCAGAAAGCGAGGACAGGTGGCGTATACCGCTCCGTCTGCATCCCCCTGGGATCCTTTTGCGATGGAGCTGCACTCCTAAGCTCCAGACCTTCTTGGGCATGGACCTTGACCGGGTTGAGACATCAGTTAACTCCAACCCGCCCCTCGACTCAAGGCCAGAGTACGAGGGCCGTGTCTCCATCTGCTGCAGGTTCACCCAGAAGCCACGGTCAGGGATGAAAATCACAATCAAAAGACCATGAGCCCAAGATGGCTGTTTATTAAATATGAAATATTAAGTGTAAACTGAATGTGCATCCTCCACCATCACCCTCTATATTGTTCCCCCTATCTTTTGGTTCCCCAGTCTCCCATTTTCCCGGGAGGGGCAGCACACTAGTGCCTATTAGCCCCCTCTGGTGGGAGAAGTGTGGTGCTGGATGTGGAGGTGGAGTCCTGACCATTGCACCGTTCTTACCTCGAAGGAGGGATACCACACCCCATTGAAAAGGTGCAGCATCCCTGTGGCGACCGAACCCTCAGGGGCGCCACATTCCCCCCTGGTTAAACACAGCACGTCCGCGGGCTGCAAAGAGAGTAAAACCTGGTACAGCCTTTTTTATATTTTTGTTAACAGTAAAACAATCTTCCCAATATGGGAGGCACTTCTCCTTTAACGTTTCAAACAGCAAATATTATAAAAGTATAAAAGTATAAAACCATCAAGAGACATTATGCATAGGCAGACGGGTTAAAGTGCAAGGAAGAAAAGTCAGTTCACACTCGTGAGGGACCTGTCCCAAACCCCCAACGTAGGCCCTGGGGTGGCTGCAGGGCATGAATATCCCGAGTTGGACCTCCAGGAAAGCCACTCCAGACAGGTTTTTCTTCCGAGGTCTGAGATAGAAATAGCCGCGGTTTTGCATAAAACCAATAAGGAGCACCTAAAGAGATGCAAACTATATACAATTAAAGAGTCTGCCTACTGCAAGTCCGCAGGGACAAATGTCTCAAGAAACCGGGAGGAAACATGGTAAACATAAACATAACATTAGAACTTCACACAGGTTACAGCCGCCGGGGCCGCTTAATCCAGGGGTCCCCACCGGGGAAAAGGCTCATTCCTCCCGACGGAGGCTGACCGGTCCTCCATTGCCGAGCGCGAGGGAGCATCACTCCTGGACACCTTGTGAACATCCAGGCGTACCACCTTCGCACCCCGTGGTGCCGGGTGAATGACACAAAGTCACCCGGGAAGAGGTTCCCGGCCAGGGTGTCCCTTTTTCAGCCGCGGCTCGACGTCCCGCCGGCTGACGAAGACGTCCTGCTCATACTGGGGACTCCTGATGAAGCCCCATCTCGCCTCATGATGGAAGCGGACAATCTGCCCCTCCACACGGGGACTTGGACGGGTTGCTTCCTCCTGGCGGGCCCTGGACTTTGCAGCCTTGGCTCGCACCTCGAGTCGCTTGCAGCGAATCTCCCTCTGTCGTTGCTCCTGATCGAGCTGGAGGATCTGCTGGCGACACAGCTCACTCCTCCTCCGCGCTTCAGCCCGGGTCTCCCGGGGGAAGCCCATCAGGTCCCCCCCCTGGTTATTCCCAGGCCCACTCTTCAGCTGCCGGCCAGGTAACTGTAGGTGCAGGCAACGGCGACAGCAGGGGCTGCTGCAGGTCCTCAAGAAGTGCGGACCAGTCCGGGTTGGGGTCGGTGGATACCCCAGCAGACTCAGGTTCTTCCGAGTCAGGAGTTGGGAGACATTGCAGGTCCCTGCCGATAGCGGAGGTTTCAAGCTCTGGGGCAAAGACCTGCTCCCAGGTGACCACGCCGGGCAGCAGGTACTCAGTCATAAGGTTCATGAGGGGCACGGTGGGCTCAGCAGCCGGGACAGGAGTATCACACTCACCCGTTCCTGGGCTGCATGCGACCTCTGTTGCTGCCTCCTCCTGAGCTGCTGCTCCTTGGCGGCGGGTCCGGATGCGCAGCAGCATTTCTTCCCGCCACGCAGCGGATGCCGCTCGCTGGGCTTCAGCCACTCTCCGAGCAAGGTCCGGGGTTTCCTGGCGGAGAAATTCTATATCCCCCGATGTTAGTGCCACGCCACTTTCTTCACCGATGGGAGAGGAACCTGGGCCGGGTTCGGAAGGCTCCGATAGACTCGCTTCAGAAGCGTCCATGTCCACTCCTGAGTATAGCAAGTCTCCAACTGCAATGGCCGCTCCTTGTTGTTTTTCATTCCCTCCTCTTTTTGGGGCGGCTCCAGGGCGGTAGGCTGACAGGCCCGCCTTCGTACATCCCATCCGTTTTGATGGGCATTACCCCGCGGATAGTCTCTGATGGAAGGGGCGGTCTGCTCTTTTGGCGCCATGGGGGAGCCAGGCCCACGATAGGAGGTGCTAGGAGACTATCCTTTCAGTGTGTTATGGCGTCCGTTCTTCTTGGGCGGGCGCCATCTTAAGTGGAAACAACAGTCTAAGGTGAAGGCGCACAGTACCCGGTACCAATGGGCAATTTCCTTCCGCTGCTGCGGGCAGGCGATCCTGCCGACTACGCCAAGTATGTGACGCTCCCAGCCCTGCCCTGGGAAGATGGGGGGTTACTCGGAGCTGGGTCCTCAGATGTTTGATGGGGTTGCAGCCGTGGCCTGGACCCGTTCCGTGCCCAGGGCCGTCACATTAAAAAAAGATGTAATGGGCTATCAGGGTTGAGTGGTTGCTATCGACTACGCCACCTGTGGTACCTGGTGAAGGCCACCAGCGCTGCTGCAGTCCTCTGAGGCGGGATATTGTGGCAGCCGACGTTGATACTACTCCCCACAGGCGGAGCAGGGCCTCAGGGCAGAGACGAGGATGGAGGGAGTCGTAGTGAAGGAGGTCTGGTGCCGCGCTGTGCGGTGCAGAAATAAAGAGTCCAGAGGCCATAGGGGTAGACTTCCAGAGTTTTTACTCACGGTAAAACGTGCAACTGCAAGGCTTCTCCCTGCTCCTCACAGAGTTCTGCGGTCACCAGGAACGGGGGTCCGACAACCTCCGGGTAATTCCAGTGCTTGAATCAGGACCCCACACCAGAGTGTTCCTAGACTTCAGACTGAGTCCACTCCTGTCTGTGTGTGTGTAGATAGGCCGGGTCTCCCTCTGGACTACGCTCAGAATAAGGGTACGGGTGGCGACTGCGCTCCTTCCGTTACCCGGTGGGATCCTCTGGGCCTGCCGGGCTTCCCTGACTAGGACGTAGAGTAGCAAAGTCAGGTGACGGGGGCCGGTACCCCTCTTGCAGCCGGAATCCTTCTGACTAGGCCAGAAAGCGAGGACAGGTGGCGTATACCGCTCCGTCTGCATCCCCCTGGGATCCTTTTGCGATGGGGCTGCACTCCTAAGCTCCAGACCTTCTTGGGCATGGACCTTGACCGGGTTGAGACATCAGTTAACTACAACCCGCCCCTCGACTCAAGGCCAGAGTACGAGGGCCGTGTCTCCATCCGCTGCAGGTTCACCCAGAAGCCACGGTCAGGGATGAAGATCACAATCAAAAGACCATGAGCCCAAGATGGCTGTTTATTAAATATGAAATATTAAGTGTAAACTGAATGTGCATCCTCCACCATCACCCTCTACATGGTTCCCCCTATCTTTTGGTTCCCCAGTCTCCCATTTTCCTGGGAGGGGCAGCACACTAGTGCCTATTAGCCCCCTCTGGTGGGAGAAGGGTGGTGTTGGATGTGGAGGTGGAGTCCTGACCATTGCACCACTCTTACCTCGAAGGAGGGATACCACACCCCATTGAAGAAGTACAGCATCCCTGTGGCGACCGAACCCTCAGAGGCGCCACATATGCAGTTAGCTCCCCCTAGTGGTGGTTACAGCCTTTCTTATTTTTATTACTTGGCAGTTATCACAATAAAACATTTATACTTTTTTTTTTATAAATATAAGACATTATTAGATAATGATGTAGCTCTAGATATTATTCATTCTGGGATTGCATGGGTTTAGGAATCACTTATAATGCAATTATATGACACTTATTCACAACCCATCAGTACACTCATTGTGATTATATTATAGAAGGTTGTTATTAAAGAGCTTGTCCCAAAAAGTCCTACAATATATTTCTTAAAGGGAGTGTCCATATGTCCTATGTTGGATATTTTAATTATATTTTCCTGATGACACTTTTTCAATGTAAAACTTTTTTTTTTTTGCATTGCTCATCCTTCTTTCTGTGCATCATTTTGACTATCCATTAGCACCAATAAAATGCTTCTCCTGGTGTTTGTGCTATCTATATTCCCTGACTTAATGATGATGCATTGGTGTCTTCACTGTCATGTTAGAGGTTTGTACATCCTATTAATCACAAAGGTCAATTAGATTTGCTAACCTCTGACCTCTAGAATGAGAAATGGGCTGGTCAGACACTTAGCACTTCTCCCAGCAGATGAAGAAGACAAATGAACCAAACATCCCATGTGGATATCCTTACAAAGACAAAAAAATATATAAACAAGTACTTAACCTCTTAATGACTGGCCAATTTTTAGCTACTTTTTTTTTCTTACTTTGCTACTATACATGTGAAGCTAGAAAATAGAGGTTTTGCCACGTCCTTTTATTTCACGTATCACACCATCTTGCCCGGGATTTGTTCAAAAGGAGGGATATTACGGTAACAAGAGGGCATTCACTAAGACTGGAAGAGAAAAGGTTTCAGCACCAGCATAGGAAGGGGTTCTTTACGGTAAGAGCAGTGAGAATATGGAATTCACTGAGTGAGGAGACGGTAATGTCAGATTCACTACACCAGTTCAAGCGGGGACTGGATGCATTTCTAGATACCAGGCAGATTTCAGCATATACTTAAAAATAAAATAAAATAGTAGGTTGATACAGGGATTTATTCTGACTGCTGGTTTCAGAGTCGGGAGGGAATTTTTCCTCAGGTGAAGATTGGCTAAATCATTTGGGGTTTTTGCCCTCCTCTGGATCAACTTTAGCAATTACAGAACTAACAGGTCGAACTTGATGGACGCAAGTCTTTATTCGGCTTTACAAACTATGTTACTATGTTACCATCTAAGTCATTCTATTCTTCATTTTATCATATAGTTTGGATACCTAATTATTGTAGCTTTTATTGTTTTCTATGCCATGCTGTGAAATATAAAATATTACATGTTATTTATACTAAATATTTGCTACTGCTTCCCATTTCTTGAAAGGGAATTTCTTTTCTTTCTTTTTTTCTAAATGTTTCATTTTTTCCCCTATTTTCTTTCTCAGAGGATCATAAAAGATGTCGAGGGGGACATAATTTTTTTTATTGTGCATATTTTCCTTGTAACCGGACCATCAGGGACTCAGTGGTTAGCATTATCTATTATTAGCAATATACCCTATACAGACTTCTTAGTATATTCATACTTAGGGTATATTCATTGTGGAATCCTCTCCTAATTTAATGATACTAATGGTCCTGAAATTCTACTTTCTGCCAGTGGTTAGCACTGTATGTTGGCTCAGTGGTTAGCACTATATGGTGGTTCAGTGGTTAGCACTGTATGGTGGCTCAGTGGTTAGCACTGTATGGTGGCTCAGTGGTTAGCATTATATCCTTGAAGCGCTGGGGTTCTGGGTTCAAATGCCACCAAGGACAACATCTGCAAGGAGTTTGTATGTTCTCCCCATGTTTGCGTGGGTTTCCTCCGGGTTCTCTGGTTTCCTCCCACACTCCAAAGACATAATAATAGGGATTGTAGATTGTGAGCCCCAATGGGAACAGAGATGATGATGTCTGTAAAGTGCTGTGGAATAAAGGCAATATACAAAATTGAGTAAAATAGATAAAATATAATCAATATAAAGAGAAAAAGGGTCCCCTGTCCTGACATAAGTCACTGGCAGAGTTGTTCTTGGACCATTAAGGCCCAGAATCTAAGAATTGCTGGGGAGACACCAGATGATTGTGTGTTTTGCCAGGTCCAATGGAAGCAAGAGGTGCACCGAAAGTGGCACAACTCTGCACATTGTGTTGTGAGTGGTACTGAATCTGGGGTGGACACATCATTGGTGCAACCTGTGCAGCTGCACAGAGGTCCAGGAGGTAAGGGGGCCACTTCTACCTCCAAAGCAGATGGACTTGTGACACGCCCCAAGGTCCATGGGGTACTCGGCAGCTGGGCCTATGGATGCTGGTGGGGGATATCACGGTGGCTGGCCCTGTCCGTGGCCCAATGTGGTCAACAAAAAAAAGGGGAATTATTTATAGGGGATTTGTAAAGTTCGTGACGCTACCTGTGGTGCCTGGTAAGGATTACCAGTGCTGCGACAGTCCTCTAAGGCAGATGTTAGGGCAGCTTATGATGGAACGGCTCCCCACAGGTGGAGCGGGCCTCAGGGCAGCGTGGGGAAATTGATGGCGGTACAGGTGAGAGACAGCCAGGACGGTTCAGGGAGAAATGATGGACACTCACGCGGGGGTTCGCTTCGGTACCTTTACTGGCGTAGATGCAGGTATGGTCCAGGGTACTCTGTAGGAAGGGTGCACTTCTGGACTCTTCCCAGTGAGCGGGTATAGGGCCTCCTGATCCATTGCTTTCACTTGCTAAGCTTCTGACTGACCTGCCTGGAGCTAGGCCTGGCTTGATTACTGGCTCTCTCTCTTGCACCTGCTGACCTGGTGGTAGGGCCTTCTTCTTGGAGATCACTCTCCCTGGACACTGGGGCCTCCGTGACTCCTAACCCTGGTACGGTAGTCAGCGTTGGTCGACCTGGGACTTGTAGTCCTCTAGGTATCCGGTGGTCCCTACTGGGTATAAAGAGACCCTGTAGGCGCGGACCCGGTGTCCGGTGTATAGTTCGGGGTGAGCCTGATACACTCCTCTGCCCCCTCGTTACTTCTTCTCTCTTCTCGCCTTCGGCCACACTCAGGGCCCTCACTAGGCTTCAGTGCGTGCTGTAGACCTAAACTTGCCTCACGCAGCAGCCTGCGTGCTGCTTCTTCACTGATCTCCTAGCGTCAGCACACTCTCAGACTCTCAGTCTGACTAACAACTCACTGAGCTGCCTGGCTCCACCCTCCATATATATATCCCTAATTGGCTCCCTCTGGTGGTCTGAGGTGGTAGGGTGGAGGTGTGTGAATGTGTGAGGGCCTCTTGTGGAGAAGTCCATCCATGCACCCTACTGGGTTCTGTGGCACCTGTACGCAGCAGGGCGCCACATTCCCCCCTAGTACAATTCAGTACTCCTGGACTGAAGCATTTTTGTAACAGGTTACAACAATAATAATTATAACAACAAGCATATTAACATTAATAAAGTTACAGTAAGTCCCGTAATCTGGTGTCCATTTCACAGATGAAAGAACATGAGGGACCCGCCTGAAAACCCTCAATGTAGGCCCTGGGCGTGGCTACAGGGCATACGTGATCCAGGTGCTAGACCACGTCTTCGGCCACGCCAACGGGTTTTTGTTCAGTGGTCAGGTTTTGCTGTTGTCGAACCTGGAATCCAACATAGTGTAAGGCTCTCTTTCCCACTGGTCGTCAAGCTTGTGGTTTCTTCTCTTTCGCTTCAGCACAACTTCTCCAGGTGTTAAGGGTTCTGCTGATGCACTCTTGTTGTACTGTGCTTCCTGCTTATCTCTCACCCTATTTAGACTGTCTTCGACACAGGCCTGTACTCTCTTGTACTGCTCCTGTCGAGTCATATCCCAGTCTTCAGTGGACATATCTGCTTCTGGCTCTACCACTCCAAGCTCCAGGTCCATGGGCAACTTTCCGGGTCTTGCTCTCATGAGGTACGCTGGAGTACAATTGGTGGCATTCACAGGTATGTGATTGTACAGATCTACCAGGTCAGGTAGTTTGTCTGGCCACTGATTCCTTTCTTCTAGAGGTAAGGTCTTCAGCAGGTCTATGACGATATTGTTCATCTTTTCACATAGACCATTGGTTTGAGGGTGGTACGGCGTAGTCCGAATCTTCTTACACCCGTACACATGGCAAAACTCTTTGAACAGCTCGGCTTCAAAGGCAGGGCCTTGATCCGTCAGCTCCTTATCCGGGTATCCATGGGGCCTGCAGAAGTATGCTTGAAACGTCCTTGCTGCAGTTTCTGCCATCAGATCCTTGACGGGGGCTACCACCAGGAACCAGGAGTAGTGATCCACCATGGTCAGGGCATAGGAGTATCCTGACCTGCTCGGTGACAGCTTGACGTGATCCAGGGCAACGTTCTCCAAGGGTCTAGTTGTCTTGCTGTAAATAGAAAATTAGCGTGCACACTGTCAAATAGAGTTGAGGTGCAGATGCAATGGACAGGAAATGTCCTCAAATCACGTAAAAATTAATTCATCGCACACTCATAGGAAGTTTTGCTTTTTAGTGCCAATTTATTTATACAAATGAAATGTAGGAAAAATAACAGTGGTGAAGGCGACAATAGGTAGACGTTTCGGCCACACTGGCCTTATTCATTAAGTCGCTATTGTATCAAGTTTGTTTTAGTAGGAAGGCACCATAGAATGTAGAGAGAAGTTCCAGTCAGAAGCTTAACAAAAGACAGGGGTTCATCAGCCTGTGGAGAGCTGCAGTTCCTGTATCAGGGGTGTCTCTAGATGGGGAGTCCCATAAATGGTAGAAGTGGAGGGTACAGGCAGCGTTCCCAGCCTAACCTGGTGCCTTCCTACTAAAACAAACTTGATACAATAGCGACTTAATGAATAAGGCCAGTGTGGCCGAAACGTCTACCTATTGTCGCCTTCACCACTGTTATTTTTCCTACATTTCATTTGTATAAATAAATTGGCACTAAAAAGCAAAACTTCCTATGAGTGTGCGATGAATTAATTTTTACGTAGTTGTCTTGATGGGCTGCAGGGGTGCCTTCTGGCTGCTGTAGTCTTTTCTTCTGAGGTTACAGGGTCCACAATCCCGGCACCACCTCTCTATGGAACTCCGCATTCCAACCCAATAAAACCGACTCTTCAGGAGGGTTTCCAGCTTCTTCTAGCCAAAGTGCCCTGCTTGATCGTGGTAGGCCTCCAACACCATCTGGATGTCTGTCCTGGGCACTACGATCTGCCATACCATCTCATAAGTCCTAGGGTTGACATACCTTCGGCACAGCTTCTCTCTATAGATGAACAGCCGGCTTCTCTCATTCCACAGTTGCTTGGCTTGTGGAGGAGCGTCCTTCTCCAGGGAGGAACCTTCCTGGGTTATCAGTTCTTTGATATGGCTGACAACCGGGTCACTGTCCTGGGTCTCCTTCCAACTGTGATGAGGTAAAGGGTTTAGTGTCTTACCACGATACCTCCTGGAGGTGCGCTGCTCATGGACCATCCCATTTCTGTGGAAGGCAGGTAGCTCAATCTCCTCCAGGTCATCCACTTCTTCTTCAGTGTCCGACTGGTGAGGCATTCTGGATAGGGCATCGGCGTTGGCGTTCTTGTGGCCTGCCCGGTACTTGATAGTGAACTGATAGTTTGACAGTCGGGCCATCCAACGCTGTTCCATGGCTCCCAACTTGGCTGTCTCTTGATGTGTCAAGGCGTTGTTGTCAGTATAGGCCGTGAACTTAGTGGAGGCTAGGTAGTACTTGAATCGTTCAGTGATGGCCCAGACCAAGGCCAGGAACTCCAACTTCAAGGAGCTATAGTTTTCTGGATTCCTCTCGGTAGGACGAAGCTTCCTGCTGACATAGGCAATCACCTTCTCTTTGCCATACTGCTTCTGACTCAACACAGCTCCTAGTCCCTCGTTGCTGGCATCAGTGTACAGCAGGAAAGGTTGGCTGTAGTCAGGGTAGGCCAGGATTTCTTTGCCAGTCAGGATCTCTTTCATCACTGCAAAGGACTCAGGCTGTTCTTTAGCCCACTGGAAGGGTTTTTTTTTGTTTTTTGCCTCTGTTGGACTGTCCTACCAGGAGATTTTGCAAAGGCGATGCCTTCTTCGTGTAGTCCTTTACAAGTCTCCGGTAATACCCGACTAGTCCCAGGAACTGACGTACCTCCTTGAGATTCTTCGGCTCTGGCCATTTCTGGATGGCAGTGACCTTCTCCGGGTCTGGTGCTACTCCTTCTGGACTGACGATGTGCCCCAGGTACTGAACCTTCTGTTTGAGCAGGTGGCACTTGGAAGGCTTCAATTTCATCCCATTGACAACAACTCAAATACCTCCGCCAGGTGCTTCAAATGGTCTTCATACGTCTTGGAGTACACTATCACGTCATTCAGGTATGGCAGCACGGTCTCGAAGTTACGGTGTCCCAAACAGCACTCCATTAATCTCTGGAACGTTCCAGGGGCGTTGCAGAGTCCGAACGGCATACTGTTGAACTCGCAGAGTCCCATCGTGGTAGTGAAGGCCGTCTTCTCATGGTCCTCCTCAGCAACTGCTACTTGCCAGTACCCACTAGTGAGGTTAAGGGTAGAGAAGTAATTTGCAGACTTTAATGCAGCCAGGGATTCCTCTATACGGGGCAAAGGGTATGCATCTTTATGTGTTATGCGATTTACCTGTCTGTAATCTACACACATCCTCATGCTTCCATCCTTTTTCCTGACCAGGATCAGGGACTAGAGCTATCTCTTATTACCCCTGCTTTCTTCATGTCATGCAACATTTCCTTCGCTTTCTGGTAGTGTGCTGGTGGTATGGGCCTGTAACGTTCTTTGATGGGTGGATGGTCACCTGTGGGTATATTGTGTTGTACCCCTTTAATCCTCCCAAAATCAAGTGGGTGTTTGCTGAATACCTGTTCGTATTCCTGGACCACCCTGTGTACACCTTGTTTTTGATGGACAGGAGTGGCGTCAGTCCCAACATGGAGCTGTTGACACCAGTCCCCCACCTGAGTTTCTGAGTCATTACCCTCCACTGTTTCTGATGAGGTTAAGGACTCTACTGTGTGTATGGCGTCATCATTGACCATCTGGACCATCGAGATCATTTCATGCATGATAATGCCCCGTCTCATGCTGCACATAACACATCTGCATCTCTGGCTGCTGTGGGCATAAAAGGGGACAAACTTATGGTGTGGCACCCATGCTCCCCTGACCTCAACCCCATTGAGAACCTCTGGAGCATCATCAAAAGGAGTGTCTATGATGGCGGGAGGCAGTTCACATCTAAGCAACAGCTCTGGGAAGGTATTCTGTCCTCATGCAAAACAATTGAAGCAGAAACCATCCAAAACCTGACAAATTCAATGAATGAGAGAGTTCAGAAGCTCCTTTCGAACAAGGGGTCCTATGTGCAAATGTTACATCACCTAGAATAAAGTTTTGAGTTGAAAACTGTTTGATTTCAGTTTGTAATAACCTGCTAATGCTTATAATTTCAAAAATGACCATTTTTTTGTTCTTTATTAAAATAAAAAGGTTGAAAACTCTGCTGTGCATAATAATTTGGAACATGCATTTTGAGTGCAGTTTGAGTGTTTTATTTTTTTAAAAATATACTGTTATCATAGGCAGTTTGTACGAAAACCTTTCAATTGTACTCTAATAGTTATTTGACTGGAAAATTACAATGACTGCAATTCATATAGGTAATTTGGGAAAATCTGAGAAAATATTATTTGCATAATAATTTGGAACACAGTGTAAAGCCCACCACCGTACAGTTCTGCTCTCCTCCTGGGATCTCAACCCCCGGATGAATTGTTCCATCAGCATTTTATTCTCATCTTGTATGCTGGCTGGACTAACCTGTTTCAGGGCCCGCAGGGCTTCCTGTAAGCGCCAGGCGTAGTCCCGGATACTGTCCTCAGGTTTCTGGACACAGTGGTAGAGCCTCATCCGGAGATCTGTCTCAGTGCAGTTTTCAAAGACAGTTTGCAGTCTCTTAAAGATAATGGATACTGATTCCTGGTCTGCGACTAGCCAGGTTTCAACTTCCCGCTCTGTGGCACCAGTCAATTGTCCCAGCACAACAGCTCTCTGCTTACCAGTCATAGAATACATGTCCAGTACACCGCATATTTTTCTCTTGAACCCAGACAGGGTGTCTGGTTTGCCATCATACTGGGGAAGCCATTTCGCTCCAGGGATATACGGCAGGGCCATGGGTATCAACAGAGTCACTACCCCTGCTGGTGGGGCGGCCGCTCCGGCCTGTACAGCGGCGGGCGCAAGTTGGGCTTCAGGAGCGTTAACCGGTGCTCCGGTGGCTTGCTGGTCGTCGGCCATGGTTGCGCCCTCCTAGTAAACCGTAGCCTACTTTCTTCACTTTTTATCAGGTAGGCCGCAGCTCCGCAGGCGACGGTCTTCTTCCAGGACCTTGCGTCGCTCGCGTCTGACGTCAGAGCGTCCACTGGACTCCTTCCAGGGCCTGACGCTTCCTGGTTCGACGTCAAGGGTGGGGCGTGTCCTGGGCTTTACGCGCTTTCACAGTCACGCCTCTCAGGTTCCCGCGGTTACGCCCCTCTTCTTCCCGCGCGGCGACGGGAAAATGGCGGACAATGGCGGGAAACCTCGGGAATGGCGGGAAATCTTCACCACAGTAAGTGTTACAGTCTTTTAAGACGCACAGTACCTGGTGGCAACGGGCACGAATTTCTGTTCATTGCAACGGGCGCGAAATCCTGTTCGTGACGCCAAAGATGACGCGCCCCCAGGGCCGTGGGGTCCTCGGCAGCTGGACCTATGGATGCTGGTGGGGGATATCACGGTGGCTGGCCCGGTCCGTGGCCCAGGGCGGTCAACAAAAAAAAGGGGAATTATTTATAGGGGACTTGTAAAGTTCGTGATGCCACCTGTGGTGCCTGGTAAGGATTACCAGCGCTGCGACAGTCCTCTGAGGCAGATATTAGGGCAGCTTATGATGGAACGGCTCCCCACAGGTGGAGCGGGCCTCAGGGCAGCGTGGGGAAATGGATGGCAGTACAGGTGAGAGATGGCCTGGACGGTTCAGGGAGAAATGACGGACACTCATGCGGGGGTTCGCTTCGGTACCTTTATTGGCGTAGATGCAGGTATGGTCCGGGGTACTCTGTAGGAAGGGTGCACTTCTGGACTCTCCCCAGTGAGTGGGTATAGGGCCTCCTGATCCATTGCTTTCACTTGCTAAGCTTCTGACCTGCCTGGAGCTAGGCCTGGCTTGATTACTGGCTCTCTCTCTTGCACCTGCTGATCTGGTGGTAGGGCCTTCTTCTTGGAGATCACTCTCCCTGGACGCTGGGGCCTCCGTGACTCCTAACCCTGGTACGGTAGTCAGCGTTGGTCGACCTGGGACTTGTAGTCCTCCAGGTATCCGGTGGTCCCTACTGGTTATAAAGGGACCCTGTAGGCGCGGACCCGGTGTCCGGTGTATAGTTCGGGGTGAGCCTGAAACGCTCCTCTGCCCCCTTGTTACTTCTTCCCTCCTCTCGCCTTCGGCCACACTCAGGGCCCTCACTAGGCTTCAGTGCGTGCTGTAGGCCTAAACTTGCCTCACACAGCAGCCTGCGTGCTGCTTCTTACTGATCTCCTAGCATCAGCACACTCTCAGACTCTCTCTCAGTCTGACTAACAACTCACTGACCTGCCTGGCTCCACCCTCCATATATATATGTGCCTAACTGGCCCCCTCTGGTGGTCTGAGGTGGTAGGGTGGAGGTCTGTGAATGTGTGAGGGCCTCTTGTGGAGAAGTCCATCCATGCACCCTACTGGGTTCTGTGGCACCTGTACGCAGCAGGGCACCACACTTGTGCATTATGATGAGCTATTGGACTGCAAAGGGCTCATGTACTGTTCTTGCACAGGGACCCCCTTCTATCAATATCCGCCACAGTAGTGAATAGTGTTGCAAGTTGTCTCCTATTTGCCTGTATGGTGGTGACGTGCCCCCAGGGCCGTGGGGTACTCACAGCCGGGCCTCTGTGTATGCCGATGGGGGAGTATCACGGTGGCAGGCCCGGTCCGTGACCCAGGGGGATGAGTGCAACAAGGCGATATTTTTATATGGGGTTTTTGGGATTGTTCGTGACGCCACCTGTGGATTGCGGCCAAAGGGAGCCGCCGCTGCAGAGCAGTCCTCTGGAGCTGGTGTTACGGCAGCAGGGGTGGTGTGGCTCTCCACAGGTAGAGCAAGCTCCCGGGCAGTGTAGGTAGATGGTGGTCGCGCTGGGCGTTGTAGTGCAGGGAGGGAAGTGCGGAGGCAGTGCGGTGCAGTCATCCGAGTTTTTACTCACAGTTCTTATGAGAGTTCCACTGGTGCACTGTACAGTTGTCGGCCTCCCACGTCACGCTGCGTTCACCAGGCAGGGGCTCAGTTCTTCCTCAGGCAGTTTAGGAGTACCTGACAGAACCCCACTTTCTCGTGTTCCTAGCTAGACCGTCTTCACGCTGGGTCTTTCTCCCTCCTGCCCTGCGCTTCCCACTCTCAATCCCGCTCGGGTGCTCTGAAGTCCCTCCTGTCCGTTGGAGTTCACAGACCTGCTTGACCCTCACGGGGATTAGAATGAGGCTTCGGCAACTGACTATATAAGCCAGAAGCCTCTGGTTTTCCCAGCCGAGACCTGGAGTAACACGGCTGGACCAGGGGCCGGTCCCCTTCTTGCGGCCTACGATCCCTCTGTCTTCTGACAGATTCGGGGCGTACGGGTGCCGTCCTGCACTCGCCATACCCCCTAGGATCCCTTCAATTGAACGGAGACTACTCCCTGCTCCCCTCCTGGGCCTCTAACACTAGGCCCTAGTTGTGGAGCAGAGCTACTAATGAGACTCTGCTCCCAGACTGTTCTTCTGAACTGTCCTCTCACTACTGTTCTCCTGCCACCCTAAGATGGCTTCCCTATTTATATCTCCTACAAAAGTGCTCCTCCTAACTACTTCCTCCACCCACACCCACTACTGGTTCCCCCTACCTTTGGGTTCCCCCCACTCCAGCCAGGGGCAGGACTCAGCAGGAACATACATTGCGTCTTGCCCTTCCAGCCGGCCTGGAGCAGTGTAGTGTTGAATGTGGGTGTTGGGGTTCCGGGCAGCACTCCCTCCTTACCTGAGAGAAGGAGACACCACACCTCTGGGTGAGGTGCAGTACCTCTGTTGCGACTGAAGCCTCAGCGGCGCCACAGTGGCGGTGCCGAAAGTTCATTTCCCACTGATCTAATGTTGATAATGACCCAAGAATAGGTAATCAATATTAAGGGGAACTTGACCGAACCACGTGCAACATGAATTAGATATTGCCTGCTCTATTGCAGCCATATATGTATTATTCTAAAATGTTGCAGCATTTCAGAGAAAAAATAATTTGCGGAACCTGAGATGACCAAGCATCTCGGATGACTAGTCCAATACGGTCCTCGGTAGGAACTCCCCACCTCGATACTTTTGGTTCCTTTTGACAGACATTTTTCTTCCTATACACACACATAGGAAGAAACCTGCCAATCTAAGAGAGCTGGGTAGGGAGAAGCTGCCAGTGACCGACTTCTGACTAGTCTGCTGAGTTGCAAAGTTCTCAAGTCGCTGTTAAAGTAACATTTTCTTCTGGAACAGACAGCATGGATCAGATGACCTATCCTTGGCGTCCCTCCCCACCATATAAGCTGTCAAATTAATTCGTGCAGCATGAATCAGATGACAGGTTCCATTTAAAGAAGTTAAAAGTGGGAGGTTTTGCTCTTAATTTATTCCTGCTGCTCACCTGAATATCTCTTTTTTAAAAAAAAAAAAAAAATCCCCTACAAGGTTCTAGACATATGATTCTTTTTATTTAGGGCTCACCTTTATGATCTTTACAAAGGGGCGTGACTCGTAGGGTAATTTTGCAGAGCAACCAAAAGACACGCCCCTGAGGATCCAATGAGCCACACCCCCTTAGTAAAGACCATAAAAATTAGCATTAAGTAAAAAGGCCCATAACTCTGGAACCGTATGGCAGATTTAAAAGAAGAAAAAAATCAGGGAAAAAGTAATAATAGAATAAAAGCAAAATTGGACACTTTTGACCTGGTGACAGGTTCTCATTAAAACCCTGAACCACCTTTAATAAGGACTAATTCATATTTTTCTAAATGATCTAATAGTATAAACCCGAGCAGTAATAGACTGGTTATATATTATATTTGTCCGAACTTGGACTCATGGTTGAACGTTTCAACTCTAATAAATTATATGACGAGAATTAATATTAAAATTAACCCTTGGACTAGCCTGGAGGGGGAATATTGGCATAAAGCTCAGTCATGCTGTAGTCATAGCTGGCAGAGCACAGTTTGGGAACTCTTCGGGGACTGAATAGATATCACCTTTGCTAGGATACATAGATTATCATAAGATTTCTAAAACTGTTCAGAAAAACCCGTCTTCATCGTCCATAGCAACCAATCACACACAGCGCAGCTTTCATGTCTTACATCAGTCTGGACAATTAAAACTGCGATGTGATCGGTTGCTATGGACAACAATGACCCTTTCAGGACCGGGCCATTATTTTTATTTTTGTACTTTATTTTTTTTCCTCCCCTTATTTCAGGAGTCATAACTTTTTCATTTTTCCGTCGACATAGACGTATGAGGGCTTGTTTTTTACGAGACAAGTTGTAGTTTTCATTGCCATCATTTAATTTACCATATAATGTGCAAGAAAACAGGAAACAAATTCCAAGTGAGGTGAAATGATGAAAATAAACAAGACAAAACGTAATCCCTACATTGTTTTTCGTTTTTCGTCTTTACTGTGCTCATTATGCAGCAAAATTGACCTGGCGACATGATTCTTCAGGTCAGTACAATTGTGACAATACTAAACTTGTAATTTTTTTTATATATATATATATATATGACGCGCCCCCTGGGACATATTCCTTTTTGAGGGGAATACCCGGCACCGGATCAGATGGGGGGGGTTGTAGTCTCCGAGCGGCTGTGACCCGGTCCCGTGCCCAGGGCGTCAAGCTCAGTGTGATGTGGCAGTTCTACAGATGTTACTAAAGTTCTTTTGTGTCGACTACGCCACCCGTTGTGATGCGGTCACTGTGGCCGCCGCTGCAGCAGGGTCCGCTGAGGCTGATGGTGGGTGCGCAGCTTGGTGGGATAACCCCCAACGGGAGGGGTATAGCCTCAGAGGGGACAGGCGCAGAGGATGGGGGTTGTGGTGGTGTAGTGCAGACGGCAGTGAAGACAGAGTCGGGTTGTGCAGTTAAGGGTGTTTACTTACTGCAGATGTTGTACTGGCCACTCCAGCTGCTAGTGACCACCCGAGCCGTGCTGCGTCCACCAGGTCCTGGATCCAGCCAACCCCCAAACAAGTCCGGAGTGTGGCCCTGAGCTCTCCCTCTGTCCTTTCTTCAGCCGTCCCCACCAGTGATCCACCTAGGTCCAGCTCCCTCGGGCCTTCTGTTGGGACACCCTTGGCCCTGGGTTCCCTGACCCTTCATGTGGTGTGCCTTCGGGGTGAATGTGGTGGGTGACCGTGACAGACACTGCCCACGGTCTCCGGTCTCTGGCTGGGGATTGTTTTCTGCCCCCACCAGCTTGGGTTCCGGTACCCTGATGCTGACTCCTCACCCGGTGCTCTGATTTGGGTTCTTGGGTCCCTTCTCTTCTGTGCTCTGGGTCCTTCTCTTTTCTCCTCTCTCACTCTGGGTCTTGGTCTTTCTTCTCTCCTCTCCTAACTTGTTCTCTGCAGCTGATCCTCTCTGCATCTGATCCTCTGCATCTGACCCTGATTCTAGTTGGTGCCCACCTTATATATCCCTCTATGTGTGAGCTCAGGTGACCAGCACCCAATGAGCTCCTAACTTTACCCAGGCTGCTCCCCCTATCTGCCCCTACACTACATGGGATGTACCACCCCCCTCCTACTCCAGCCAGGAACAGACTCGGTCGTACCTGCACATTTCTAAGTGGGAGTACCGTCGGCCTGTTCCTCGGAAATGGGATGTGTGTAGTGCATGCAGCCTACCGAGCTCAGTTCCACTCTCCATCCTTACCCGGGAGTGGAATATCACACCTCTGGGTTGAGGTGCAATACCCCTGTAGCAGCCGAATCCTCAGGATGCTACATTCCCCCCTGGTAAACCACAGCACGTCCTCGGGCTGTAAGACATAAAACACCAAAAACATACATTTTTTTTTTTTTTTTCATAAACATATAAAACATATAAAAAAAAACATTATATAAATAACATATCTTAGCAGATAAAACTTTCTCGTCGTCTTTTGTTTCAGGTTCCTCCTCCGGACACTGTGCAACGTGTGTCCGGGAAAAGTGCGACAGTCTCTTAGAAAATCTGGTTTTCTATAAAACCGGTAGGGGGCGCTTTAGGAAGCGCAACTATATACAGGGGAAGTTGGCCGCTCTCAGTCCTCGGCCAGGTAGAGGGAAGGGAATGGCTGCTCACAGTCCTCAGCCTGTAGGATGAAGGGGTTAACGGGTAAACAGTTCACTGGTCCCAACGGGGACTATTTTAGCAGCAACAGTTTCAGTTTCTTTATACCCCCTTTGGGTAACTTATTTACAGCACCTGCTCTGCCGCACTCAACGGCGTCTTCCTCCTGCTCTTTGAACTTCAGACCCGTCCGGGTCCTCTTGCTCCTCCTCCTCGCACCGCAACTCCTCCTCCGTCAGGCGGTGTACGTGGAGGGCGTAAGGTCCTTTGGCACACTTGTGCCGGGTAAAGGTGACCTCATCTCCGATGTAGAGGTCACGACCTCTGTGCCCCTCCGGCAGATGGGACTCCACGTCTCTGCGCGTGACAAAGACGTCGCCGTGGGTGTTGTTGTCTCGAATGAAGCCCCACCCGTGCTGCTGGTTGAACTTTATTACAGTCCCGGTGGTACGGGGACTGTGCGCTGCACGGGGGTCCCTCCTGGTCCGGCTCTTCTGCTCGGCGCTCCTTATTTGGGCCTGTTGTTCCCGGACCCGCCTCTCTCTCCGCTCCCTCGCAAACTCCTCGAGCTGTTGGCGGCAGCACTCCGCACGCTCTGCTGCAGCGGCCCTAGTTTCCTGAGTGAACCCCATTAGATCTTCTCCGGTGGGGTCCCACTCAAACTGCGCTTCCGCTAGCGGGGGCGAGATCCGTGCCACGGGCTTCGGAGCCGGAATCAGGGGTTCATCCAGGGGTCTTAGTCTCTGCTGCCGTTCCAGCTCATGGTATCCTTCGGGCCAGATGAAGGGCCGCCCGTCCGGCCATGTGAGCTGGCTGAACAAGTCCTCCCCCAGGTGTGGCACCCTTGGTATTGCGGGCGCGGGCGCGGTGGTGGTGGCGCCCGGGTTGCCCAGGCCTTGCGGCCAGGCCTGGGGCACCTGGAAGGTGAAGGGCACCGTTAGGACGGCGGCGCCCTGGGCTACCTGGCCTTGCGGCCAGGCCGGAGGCTCCGCGGAGGTAGGGGGCGCTGTTGGTGATGCGGCGCCCGGGGGTACTAGGCCTTGCGACCAGGCTGGTGGTATTTCCTGCTTTGTCACGCTCCGGGTCGAGGCGCGTGACGTCACAGGGGTCGTTGCGGCGGCTTCCGGTCGGGGCCTAGTCCATAGCGGTGACATGGCGGCTACGGGCACAGCAGGGGGACTTTCGGGCTCTGCGACGGGGAGCTGGGGCAGGTGAGCGGTGTCACGGCTTGGGGTATAGGCGTCCCCTTTACCTGCCTCCATGCGTTCGGCTCCCTCCTCGGCGCCGTCTCCGGCCTTGGGTCCTCCCGCGCCATCCTCAGAGGCGGTCTGCTTCCTCTTCCAGGGTAGCGTGCTCCGTTGACTGGTCTCAGCTTGCTGGGTCATTTCCCGGCTCCACTCCGCCAGTATCTCGCGCTGTACCCGGGCCATCCTCCGTGCGAGGCCCTCCAGGGCAGTCTGTGCACACTCCCGGTCTCGGGGGAGCTGCGCTAATATCTCCGCTAGACCTAGCGGGGTTGCAGACTCTAGCAGGCTCCTGACCATCGGGTCGGTGCTGCTCTGCTCTCCTTCCGGCAGGCTCCTGGCCAGTGGGCCGGTGCTGCTCTGCCCTCCTTCCTCGGTCTCTAGCAGACTCCTGGCCAGCGGGCCGGTGCTGTTCTGCTTTTTCTCCATATCCGGGTAAGCTCCTCCGCTACTCCTCGTTAGACCTCTTGCCTCCGGGTGCGCTCGCTCCAGACTGCTCCAAGCGGCACCCATCTTTTCTCTTCTCTTTCGTCTCCTCCCACTTCGAGGGCGGTCCCGGGGCAACTCGGTGACTGTCAGCTCCAGGGGTAGTTCTTTCACGCTGACAGACACCTCCAGCATCACAGTCTCTGTTGGTGGGGGCGGTTTCCACTTTTGGCGCCATTTTCTGTCCTGGCCCACGATGGGAGGTGGCCTCTTGCCCTCCTTTGGCACGCCCATAATGGCGTCCGCTGCTCTTCCAAGGCGGGAAATCTGCGGTTTTGGCGGGAAGCGTCGCCCAGTGGCGGGAAACTCTGCAGATGGCGGGAACAAGCTGGAAATGGCGGACAATCGGCGGGAAACGACTGGTGATGGAGTCCGATGGCGTGGACCCTCCGGAACCGGCGGGAGACTTCTTTCTGAGGTAAACTTGCACTTTTCTTCAGGCACGCAGTACCCGGGTGTTGCGGGCACGTAATCCTGCCGACTACGCCAAAGTTGACGCGCCCCCTGGGACATATTCCTTTTTGAGGGGAATACCCGGCACCGGATCAGATGGGGGGGGTTGTAGTCTCCGAGCGGCTGTGACCCGGTCCCGTGCCCAGGGCGTCAAGCTCAGTGTGATGTGGCAGTTCTACAGATGTTACTAAAGTTCTTTTGTGTCGACTACACCACCCGTTGTGATGCGGTCACTGTGGCCGCCGCTGCAGCAGGGTCCGCTGAGGCTGATGGTGGGTGCGCAGCTTGGTGGGATAACCCCCAACGGGAGGGGTATAGCCTCAGAGGGGACAGGCGCAGAGGATGGGGGTTGTGGTGGTGTAGTGCAGACGGCAGTGAAGACAGAGTCGGGTTGTGCAGTTAAGGGTGTTTACTTACTGCAGATGTTGTACTGGCCACTCCAGCTGCTAGTGACCACCCGAGCCGTGCTGCGTCCACCAGGTCCTGGATCCAGCCAACCCCCAAACAAGTCCGGAGTGTGGCCCTGAGCTCTCCCTCTGTCCTTTCTTCAGCCGTCCCCACCAGTGATCCACCTAGGTCCAGCTCCCTCGGGCCTTCTGTTGGGACACCCTTGGCCCTGGGTTCCCTGACCCTTCATGTGGTGTGCCTTCGGGGTGAATGTGGTGGGTGACCGTGACAGACACTGCCCACGGTCTCCGGTCTCTGGCTGGGGATTGTTTTCTGCCCCCACCAGCTTGGGTTCCGGTACCCTGATGCTGACTCCTCACCCGGTGCTCTGATTTGGGTTCTTGGGTCCCTTCTCTTCTGTGCTCTGGGTCCTTCTCTTTTCTCCTCTCTCACTCTGGGTCTTGGTCTTTCTTCTCTCCTCTCCTAACTTGTTCTCTGCAGCTGATCCTCTCTGCATCTGATCCTCTGCATCTGACCCTGATTCTAGTTGGTGCCCACCTTATATATCCCTCTATGTGTGAGCTCAGGTGACCAGCACCCAATGAGCTCCTAACTTTACCCAGGCTGCTCCCCCTATCTGCCCCTACACTACATGGGATGTACCACCCCCCTCCCACTCCAGCCAGGAACAGACTCGGTCGTACCTGCACATTTCTAAGTGGGAGTACCGTCGGCCTGTTCCTCGGAAATGGGATGTGTGTAGTGCATGCAGCCTACCGAGCTCAGTTCCACTCTCCATCCTTACCCGGGAGTGGAATATCACACCTCTGGGTTGAGGTGCAATACCCCTGTAGCAGCCGAATCCTCAGGGTGCTACATATATATATATATATATATATATATATATATATATATATATATAATATATATATTTTTAGTGATTTAAAAAATTCAGAAACTTGTAAAAAAGAATCTGGCTTGTGCCACCATTATCCTGTAAGATTGCTTTTTATTGCATTTTTCGGAGGAGGTCAATGACCAAAAATGTAAAATCTGCCATTTCTATTTTTCTTTAAACTGTTTACTGTAAATTAATTTTATATTTTCATAAGTCTGATTCTACAGTTATGGTGATAGCAAATATTTTTCAATACTCGACGGATGATGTAAACCTACGTGGTGGGGTGAGTCCTTACTCACCCTACCACGTAAGTTTACATCATCCGTTGGGTGTTAAATCTGCACCATTGTGTCTAATCTGTATGATATTAAAGGTACTGTTGGATTTAGAAAATATCCTATTAGAGGTTTCCTGCGTTAGTGAAATGTTGCCTGTAAAGGGTCATCATCTACATCAACTGGCAAGGACCGTTCCTCAGTCTGGAGGACCCGCCATGTCTGCGTATTACACATTTAATTCAAAGGGACCTGTGTAATACTTAATTTCCCCTGTGGAGGCACTGTAGGGGAACTGAACGCTTCCTGCAAGACGATCTCTGATCTATTTTTCATTAAAGGACCCTTCCTAACATGAAACGGACATCCCTTTAATATGGTGTAACAATTTCACCTTGGCTAACAGAGGTCCTAATTTATAATCAGCATAATTCTATGTAATTCTTAACACTGTGTACAGTTCATTCATTCATTCATTTTTCCCATACAGTGCTCCTGGTGAGGGCTCACAATGGACCCCTTATCATTTTGGAGAGTTTTGGCTGCGCTGCTTCTCTGGTGTCCCTATCACCTTCTGACTTCTGGAGCCTCCATCAAAGTCCCAGAAAGCAAGGGCTGCAGCAGCGAAAAGGCGCTCTCCATCACCCACATCTACAGTGTGCCCGGGGAAGACAATGAACAGCTCCAAACCATGGAATCAGATGATAACAAGCTGGTGTTCAGGCACCTTCTGCGGCTCCAGAGTCCTGCTGAGGACTGCCAGAAGAATGCCGTCCTAGATGACCTCCTTGCCAGACTGCAAGCATTAGAGCTGGGGATGACGGAAATGAAGGGGCAGTATGAGGGATGCTGTGGAGCTGCAGGTAATTAATTGCATGGTAATGTGGGTGCCAGGTAAGTATTACTAAACACCAAGAGTTCCATTCATCATTTGCATTTTTTTTCGTTCAATTTTTTTTTTTACACCAAATTCTTCATAATAGCACAATAGTTTATACATTTTGCAAAACATGAAAAATGCTCTTTATTTTTGGCTTTAGTCTTGTTTGTGACTTTTCAGATCAAAAAATGCCATGTTCTCCTAAAATGTTACAAAATTTGGGGCAAAATTTCAGACGTAGATAAAATCACTATGGGGGGGGGGGAGTGGACTGGAGTATATTTGCACTTTTTGAAAAGTCGCAATTGATGAATCAAATGACCTCAATGGCGAATATGAATAAGCAAGCAAATAACCAAACAAACAAGAAAAAAAAACAAGAAAATACATAAAATAGACTTTAAAAATAGGTAGAAATTAAAAGAAAAATAAGGCACAAATGAAAAACAGATGGAAAACACCAAAAAACGAGACAAAAAAAAGGCTTAAATGCAATAATGAATTGGGCCTTAAAGGGGTTGTCCACTACTTTCACTATCATACAGATAGGGCATCAATGTATGATCGGGTCCCGTAGGCAGCACCTCCGCGAATCAGCTTGCATTGGTGCCAGCGGCGGCCTCCTGCCGGACTTCCTTACCTGCAGTGCCTGGCCCTCAAGTTGTAGTGGCCGGCGCTTGTTACTGCACATCCGCCTCCCATTCAATTGAATGGAAGACGGATGTGCAGTACCCCGCGCCGGCCACTACAGATGGACGGCCAAGCACCGCAGGTAAGGACTTCCGGCCAGCACCGATAACAGCTGAACGGCGGGGGTGCCGCGTGCATCAATGTGAAAGTAGTGGACAACTTCTTTAAATCTGGAGATCTCATCTCTTTCTGCAAATGTTCAAAAACACTGCACAGGTTCTGGATGTCTCCCTCCTTCAGTAAAATATTGAGCTAATAAGCAAGATCACTTGGTTATAAGAAATCTGAGATTTTCTGAGAAGTAATTGCCTTCCAGTGGTATTTAGTCTCAAGGGGTTCAGTATTCAATGCATAGCCATAAAGGGTGTAGAGGTAGCAGTCTCACCTGGACTTTGGCATCTGAGTTGGCCCAAAACTGCACCATTTAAGTCTTTGTTAGAATTGGCACAATTACAAGATCAGGAGCAATTAGCACCATGCTAATTATTTCATATGAAATCCTAATGTAGATTAAAGGGGTTGTCCACTTTATTTTTTAACAAATACATTGGAGACATGATTTTTGTGGCTCTCGCTAAACATATAAGCAGTAGACTTAGTGCAAATTGATTCACAGAACCCGATCCATTGGCAAGTTGAGTAATCTGTGGCCACTGCACAAGAGTCCTGAGGAACATCTCCTACCCTCCAACAAGCACAGCTCTTCTTTTCATTGACCGGCCTGGCATGATGTCATGTTTGTGGCATGAAGCACATGTGACATTGTGCCAGGCTGATTAGTCAAAAGAGGAGCCGTAGTAACCGGGGGGTAGGAGGTAGTCCTCAGGGCTCCCGTCGAGCGGCCACAGATTACTGATGTGGCTGATGGACCAGATCTTTCAAATTCAATTTGCACAACAGTCCTGAGTAACATCTCCTACCCTCCAACAAGCACAGCTCTTCTTTTGATTAACTGGCCTGACATGACGTCATGTTTGTGGCATGAAGCACATGTGACGTTGTGCCCAGCTGGTTAGTCAAGAGGAGCCGCAGTCACTGGGAGGTAGGAGGTAGTCCTCAGGGCTCCCGTCTAGCAGCCAGATTACTGATGTGGCTGATGGACCAGATCTTTCAAATCAATTAGCACCATCCATACTCAAGAGATGAACACCCTTACAAAGTATGGCGCCATTACCACCTTTCCCACCAATCTATAATGCCCCTAAAGTGCCCCACTACTCTTGGGTAGATAACTAAAAATAATCACCTAGTCCCACTTGCATGATGAGCTGAATGGTGGAGCAAGGAGCTGAAGACTCCCTACTCCACCATTGCATTGAACAGTTGAATCGAGACATTTTGTTGACTTACTAGGGCAGACGGATAGCTTTCCAAATACTGTAATATCCCACTGGTTCCAAGATGGCTGATTGGTATGTAGGTATTACTGGTTCTCCTCCTGTCCTCCTCAGCTTGTTAGTGCCGCCATCCTCACAGCCTGTACAGGTCTCCTGTTCTCAAGATGATTACTGGTGAAGGAGCATGCCACCACATCTGTCCATCAGCCTTAAACAGAAAAACAGTTTTCCCATGTTCAATCTTTTCCAATTCGACGAGGCTGGTGGACAGGTCCGGTCGCATGCTCCTTCACCAGCAGTCATCTTGAAAACACTAGAACTGTGCAGTCTGTGAAGAAGGAGCAAAACGTGTAATACTTATATATTAGTGTAATTAGAATATATTATGTAAAGTTATGTTCACAACACATTTGTGAAAATAAAGATAAAGTGGACAACCCCTTTAAGGAATAAAAAAGAAACTATTTTACTTCTCCGCATTATCTGTACATGTCACACACCACAATTTCACAATTAATAGTTAATTTGATCTAAATATTCCCCTTCTATTCCTCCATTATTCAAACATAGAAGCAGAAATCACATTGTTGGCTTAGACAGCTCTGTTATGGATGTGGTACATGTGCTGAGAATATGCTTCTTTCAAGGACATTGGTCATCTGCCGCATCAATGCCTATTAATACCCCCGGATCCCAATTATAAGATTAATAATTAAAGCCTGGCATGACTCTTAAGTCTTTTCTTTAATCTTTGATGATATATCTCTACATAAAGTGTCTCAGGAGATACATTTTTATGACATTTTCACATAGATATTTGGTCAAATTAGTATAATTGAATTCTGCTGTTCAATGTTACGTCCCCTATCTAAGGATGGCCATGCTTTCTTGCTAGAGGGTGATAGCGGGATTGGTAATATATGAGGAGTTAAGCAGTTTCTTATTGCTATATTGTCTAATATATATATCTGTCATCATGGTGTATACATCAACGAGGTCAACTCAAAAATTAAATGGGTATTCTCATATTCAATAATTGGGTATTGTTGGGTAGTGCTTGTAAATATAAGCAAATTTACAATTTACTGCTTTTTAATAGTTGGAACCATTCTTGAGATATTAACACTTTTCTTGTTGCTTTGGAGACCGACCATCACTTTACTTACAAAGCGCTTTTCTATTGATCACTGTTTTTGAAGTCAGGCCAGGATTGCGGAAGGGCATAATTACCTCCTAATCCCAGCCAGCTTACCACAGTGCTTAGAAAATAGACAACAGCGATGGTCGGTTTCCTAGGCAACCAGATGTAAGCAAAAGAAAAAGCGTTAATATCTCAAGAACGGTTGCAAATTTTAATAAGCGGTAAATTGCAAAAGTGCTTGTTTTTACAAGGACTATCCGACAATATACATTTATGAAGATGGGAAATAACCCTTTAAGCAAATTCAGTATGGACACCATTGCACCTATTAATGTTGCTACTAACTCATATTCATCCAAAGTAGTGCTGTGGATCTGCGTAGCATTATATGGTCCTTACAATGTTAGCAGTCTGCAGATATAGTACATGGGTATGTGAAAAGTCCAGGGTTGCACCAAATTGGCGTAAATGGCTATGTGAGCAGCGTATTCAGGAAATTGCTATTTCTATAAGTAGTTGTACAAACAACGACCAACATATCTTAAAGAAACAATGGCTGAAACCCCAGTAAATCCAGGGTCAGACAGAATAGCCTACTCATATAGCATTTAAAACAGAAAAAAACATGAGTACAAAATGGCATAAAAAGTTTAAGTTTTATTTAATCAATCTGTAAATAACTTACATTAATAAATCCATAATATAAATATAATGCATGACAAGAAAGTGCAATGTGCTGGAAGAAAAACGCAGTCCCACCTGCAAGGGCATATCATACCCAAGCTAAAAAGATAGAGTCCATATACATAGTGTGCTATCTTTCCAGAGATATATTGGATAGAATAAGGCTATATATTCCAAGTGGAGCACATAAAAATGTTTAAACCAAACCCAGGTTCACCAGATGCTTACCACAATTGTATATGGGGTCCAGGGGGACGCGGAGGACAGGTGGCAAAGGTGTCTCGACGCACGTTTCGTTTGCAAAAAGCTTTATCAAGAGACAGGTAAGTGAAAGAGAATGAACAGGACCTTTATATCTTTATATATCTACTAGATGGTGGCCCGATTCTAATGCATCGGGTATTCTAGAATATGTATGCGGCCGACCGGGCGCAATCAGCAGAGCGGTGTTTAAATTTGGCGCCAAAATCGCTGATTGGTCGAGGCCGGCAACCGTGACCAATCAGCAAAGCGGTGTTAAAATTTGGCGCCTATATCGCAGATTGGTCACGGCCGGCGGTCGCGACTAATCAGCAGAGCGGGGTTTAAATTTGGCGCCAATAATGCTGATTGGTTGCGGCCGGCGGTCGCAACCAATCAGCAGAGCGGTATTTAAATTTGGCGCCAATAATGGTGATTGGTCACGGCCGCGACCAATCAGCAGAGCGGTGTTTAAATTTGGCGCCAATAATGCTGATTATTCGTGACCGGTAACCGCGACCAATCAGCAGAGCGTTGTTTAAATTTGGCACCAAAATTGCTGATTGGTCGCGGCCGGCCACCGAGACCAATCAGCAGAGCGTTGTTTAAATTTTGCGCCAATCTCGCTGATTGGTCGTGTCTGGCGTCCTCGACCACCTATTAATGTTGCTACTAACTCATATTCATCCAAAGTAGTGCTGTGGATCTGCGTAGCATTATATGGTCCTTACAATGTTAGCAGTCTGCAGATATAGTACATGGGTATGTGAAAAGTCCAGGGTTGCACCAAATTGGCGTAAATGGCTATGTGAGCAGCGTATTCAGGAAATTGCTATTTCTATAAGTAGTTGTACAAACAACGACCAACATATCTTAAAGAAACAATGGCTGAAACCCCAGTAAATCCAGGGTCAGACAGAATAGCCTACTCATATAGCATTTAAAACAGAAAAAAACATGAGTACAAAATGGCATAAAAAGTTTAAGTTTTATTTAATCAATCTGTAAATAACTTACATTAATAAATCCATAATATAAATATAATGCATGACAAGAAAGTGCAATGTGCTGGAAGAAAAACGCAGTCCCACCTGCAAGGGCATATCATACCCAAGCTAAAAAGATAGAGTCCATATACATAGTGTGCTATCTTTCCAGAGATATATTGGATAGAATAAGGCTATATATTCCAAGTGGAGCACATAAAAATGTTTAAACCAAACCCAGGTTCACCAGATGCTTACCACAATTGTATATGGGGTCCAGGGGGACGCGGAGGACAGGTGGCAAAGGTGTCTCGACGCACGTTTCGTTTGCAAAAAGCTTTATCAAGAGACAGGTAAGTGAAAGAGAATGAACAGGACCTTTATATCTTTATATATCTACTAGATGGTGGCCCGATTCGAATGCATCGGGTATTCTAGAATATGTATGCGGCCGACCGGGCGCAATCAGCAGAGCGGTGTTTAAATTTGGCGCCAAAATCGCTGATTGGTCGAGGCCGGCAACCGTGACCAATCAGCAAAGCGGTGTTAAAATTTGGCGCCTATATCGCAGATTGGTCACGGCCGGCGGTCGCGACTAATCAGCAGAGCGGGGTTTAAATTTGGCGCCAATAATGCTGATTGGTTGCGGCCGGCGGTCGCAACCAATCAGCAGAGCGGTATTTAAATTTGGCGCCAATAATGGTGATTGGTCACGGCCGCGACCAATCAGCAGAGCGGTGTTTAAATTTGGCGCCAATAATGCTGATTATTCGTGACCGGTAACCGCGACCAATCAGCAGAGCGTTGTTTAAATTTGGCACCAAAATTGCTGATTGGTCGCGGCCGGCCACCGAGACCAATCAGCAGAGCGTTGTTTAAATTTTGCGCCAATCTCGCTGATTGGTCGTGTCTGGCGTCCTCGACCACCTATTAATGTTGCTACTAACTCATATTCATCCAAAGTAGTGCTGTGGATCTGCGTAGCATTATATGGTCCTTACAATGTTAGCAGTCTGCAGATATAGTACATGGGTATGTGAAAAGTCCAGGGTTGCACCAAATTGGCGTAAATGGCTATGTGAGCAGCGTATTCAGGAAATTGCTATTTCTATAAGTAGTTGTACAAACAACGACCAACATATCTTAAAGAAACAATGGCTGAAACCCCAGTAAATCCAGGGTCAGACAGAATAGCCTACTCATATAGCATTTAAAACAGAAAAAAACATGAGTACAAAATGGGATAAAAAGTTTAAGTTTTATTTAATCAATCTGTAAATAACTTACATTAATAAATCCATAATATAAATATAATGCATGACAAGAAAGTGCAATGTGCTGGAAGAAAAACGCAGTCCCACCTGCAAGGGCATATCATACCCAAGCTAAAAAGATAGAGTCCATATACATAGTGTGCTATCTTTCCAGAGATATATTGGATAGAATAAGGCTATATATTCCAAGTGGAGCACATAAAAATGTTTAAACCAAACCCAGGTTCACCAGATGCTTACCACAATTGTATATGGGGTCCAGGGGGACGCGGAGGACAGGTGGCAAAGGTGTCTCGACGCACGTTTCGTTTGCAAAAAGCTTTATCAAGAGACAGGTAAGTGAAAGAGAATGAACAGGACCTTTATATCTTTATATATCTACTAGATGGTGGCCCGATTCTAATGCATCGGGTATTCTAGAATATGTATGCGGCCGACCGGGCGCAATCAGCAGAGCGGTGTTTAAATTTGGCGCCAAAATCGCTGATTGGTTGTGTCTGGCGTCCTCGACCAATCAGCAGAGCATTGTTTAAATTTGGCGCCAATCTCGCTGATTGGTCGCGGCTGGCGTCCGCGACCAATCAGCAGAGCGTTGTTTAAATTTGGGGCCAATCTCGCTGATTGGTTGCGGCTGCCAGCCGCGACCAATCAGCAGAGCGTTGTTTAAATTTTGCGCCAAAATCGCTGATTGATCGCGGCTGGCGGTCGCGACCAATCAGCAGAGCGGGGTTAAATTTGGCGGCAATACTGCTGATTGGTCGCGGCCGGCGACTGCGACCAATCAGCAGAGCGGTGTTTCAATTTGGCACCAAAATCGCTGATTGGTCGCGGCTGGCGGCCTCGAACAATCAACAGAGCGTTGTTTAAATTTTGCGCTAATCTCGCTGATTGTTCGTGGTTGGCTGTCATCCGCGACCAATCAGCAGAGCGTTGTTTAAATTTGGCGCCAATCTCGCTGATTGGTCGCGGTCGGCTGGCGGCCGCGACCAATCAGCAGAGCGTTGTTTAAATTTGGCGCCAATCTCGCTGATTGCTTGTGGCTAGCAGCCGCGACCAATCAGCAGAGCGTTGTTTAAATTTGGCGCCAATCTCGCTGATTGGTCGCTGCTGGCAACCGCGACCAATCTGCAGAGCGTTGTTTAAATTTGGCGCCAATCTCGCTGATTGGTCGCGGCTGGCAACTGTGACCAATCAGCAGAGCGCTGTTTAAATTTGGCGCTAATCTCACTGATTGGTCGCGTCTGGCGTCCAGGACCAATCAGCAGAGCGTTGTTTAAATTTGGCGCCAATCTCGCTGATTGGTCGCGGCTGGCGTCCGCGACCAATCAGCACAGCAGTGTTTAAATGTGGCGCCAAAATCGCTGATTGGTCGCGGGCAGCGTCCGCGACCAATCAGCACAGCAGTGTTTAAATGTGCCGCCAAGATCGGTGATTGGTCGCGGGCGGAGACCGTGACCCATCAGCGAATCGTATTGGTGAGGACCGGGGAGCGGAATCGTATTGGTGAGGACTGGGGAGCGCCGCTGCCTGTGCTGCTACTTCCTCTGCGAGAAGCCGGGAGATGAGCGACTGCTCGCAGCAGAAGTATCCCGACCAGCAGCGCCGCTCCCCGGTCCTCCCTTGACACCCTAGCCGCATGGATGTCAGCGCCGCTGCCTGTGCGGCTACTTCCGCTGCGAGAAGCCGGGACATGAGCGGGCGCTCGCAGCAGAAGTATCCCGATCCGCAGCGCCGCTCCCGGTCCTCCCTTGACACCCTAGCCGCATGGAGGTCAGCGTCGCCGGCGGTCGGGAGATGAGCGCCTTGCGCCGGTCATCTCCCGGCTGCATCGCCGCTGAGCTCTGTCCCACAGATGAGCCGCTAACGGCCGCCATCTTTTTTCAGAAATGCCACGTCGCTGATTGGCCGCTGCCGGACCAATGAGCGACGCTGGATTTCCTGGACAGACGGACAGACAGACAGATGGGATAAGATGATTATATATATAGATAAGTAGTTGGTGCTCAAATCACTAATTAGATGACACGTGTCTTCTCAAACCTGGTAGGCACAGCTAAATGCAAATATGCATTTCAAAAGACAAAGAGAGATCAGATGCTGCCCTGCATCTCAGGAATTGCTTATCTTCAGAAAACAATAGGGATAACCTGCAAAAAGTCTAAACTCTCCAATCCCACGCTAGTGTTAGGCTCATGTTTCCAGATATGTCCCTCCTTATGTTTGTTATAGGCTTGAAAAATCACGAGCTGGGCGGCTTGACATGACATAAACTTTGAAAAAAGAAAAACTTATTTTGTGATACTCTGTCATTGTATGTTTATGATCTGTGTGTCAGTATGTGGCCATCTAGTGGTTGTGTTGTGAATTGCAGCCTGTTTAAGGCTTCTTTTTTTTTTTTGAAGCATGTTGTGATTTATTTTAAAATGAGAAATTAAAGTCCTTGACCATTTTTGAGCCGAGGTCATTGTAGACATTCTTCAGATCTTCTATTTTGTTCTAGATATTCCATCTTCCTCCAGAATAGAAATAATCCTCCCTTGGAAGTAGCATTGTGCCCCCACATCCAAAAATTCCATGCCTACTTAGCTATATAGTAGAATTGTTTCTACTTTTTTATTGCAGTTTTTGATCTACTTAATTGCAATCTTTTGACATCAGTCCATAGAAATGAAAGCGACCGGATCATTTGTTTTGTCTACGACTCGCCCGTTCTTGTTGCTCTTTATAAGATTATTCAGAAGCCGAAAACCGCAATCAAACATGTCAAACTAACTACTGGAAATGGCAAGATAACAATTTAGTTCAGCTTTTTATTAATACCCTCTATTATTGTAGAGTTGGTAAGGATTAAAAAAAAAGAGAGATAAAGATGTAGAGGAGCCATGGCCTGATCATTATCTTGGGGTCAGTTGACTTTTCTATCTAATTAATATCAGATACTGCTTGAAGTGATTAAAGCAGTGAATCAAAGGGAGTCACAGACATCCTGCAATTCTGAAATACTCCACTAGATGGTGCCTTGCACCAGAAGCGAATAAACTGCATAGGCGATATATAAAAAAATGACGCTGTAAATTATAAAAATCGCTCAAAGTTCCACGTAGACCTGATAAATTCAACGTTATTGCCCATAAAATCCTTCACTTTTTGCAACCATCAATGCTCTACAAATAAACTAGCGTAATAATCTCATGCTAGAGAGGAAAGGAAATGCGCAAGATCCTTTGAATTTACTTAGTAAATTGGCCAAGTAAAATATTTGATAAAAGATACGTCTTCTAGATCTGAGTCTCTAAATTGATGCAATTTAATACCATTTTAATTGAAGCTCCCGCAGTGATATTATGTTGTCGTGAAGGATTGTGGGATGCTTTTAGATTACAGGTGTTAGCGATACTTCTTAATTATCTTTATTTATTTCCCCTTCGTTCTCATGATCATCACACAGTTTCCATCATTAACCTGCTGGTATTTTCTTTTTTTAATTTCAAAGAAATGATGTCACTACTGGGCAAGCGGAACGGTGACTGATTATGAGAGTAGTTGGTGAAAAACTAAAGGCTAAAAACATTGTTTAAAGGGAAGCGATCATTAGAAAATGACCTATTTTTTTTTAAATCAAGTTTAAGTGATACATGTATTTTTTAAATATTTTTGGCATTTTTTTCATAATCTTTATTCAAAAACAAAATTATTAATCTTTCAATTGTCACAATGTCCACTTAAGCTTTTTTAGACTGTTTTTTCAGGAACAGTTTTCAACAGGCTCATTATCATCAAAGGCAGGGTTACAATGACTGATAACACTTCTATATACCGCTAATATAAAAGGATCCATCAAGCACAATAGGCGATGTCACAGTTGACCCTGTTCCCTTTCCATTCACAATGACTTTTGCACACGCTCATTAGATGCTTCAATATAAAAGATACCAGAGAGTCTATTCAATGTGTCTAATGTACAAGTGTTTATTTTTTATTTTAATCCGGATTGTGATATGGAAAAAAATGGCAAAAAAAGTAACAAGAAACCCCCAAACAATAAACACAAAAAAAACAAATCTAAACAATAGGTCATTTTCTGATCATAGCTTCCCTTTAAGTTAGTCCAAAATGATTAACATAAAATATACAGATGAGGAAAAAATGTATACAAAGAGAAGTAAATGGTGATTGGTCATGTCACTGTGTATAATAAAGTCCTCAATGGCCAAAAACTGCAAAACTGGCATACCTAATATAGAATATTCATAAAATAAGATATGTACAACTTTGAAAAAAAAGTTACAAAAAAATATATACAGGTATATATATGATTGCTGTCTAATGTTTTAGGTCTGGCCATTCACACTCATGAATATGCTTTCATCTAAACCGTTCCATTGTAGCTGGAATAGGTGCAAGATGTTTAAAGTCATTCTTCTGCTGGAAGGGGAACCTATGCCTCAGTCTCAAGTATTTTGCAGCCTCTAACAGGTTTTCTTCCAGGATTGCGTGGCATTTAGCTCCAGCCATCTTCACATCAATGCTGACCAGCTTCCCTGTCCCTGCTGAAGAAAAGTCTCCCCTCAGCGTGATGCTGCCACCACCATGTTTGACGGTGGGGATGGTTTTGTCAGGGTGATGTGCAGTGTTAGTTTCCTACCACACATAACATTTTGCATATACCCTCAAAAGTTCTACTTTGGTCTCATCTGACCAGAAAACCTTCTTCCACATGCTAGCTGTGTCCTCTACATGGCTTTTTGCAAACTGCAAACGGGACTTCTTATGGCTTGCTTTCAAAAATGGCTTTTTTCTTGCCACTCTTCCAAAAATTGTCCTCAAAGGCGGACAACCCCTTTAATTTCAAGGCCTTGACCAAACAACCATGTATAATGACAGTCTGAAAAATAATTGTATGTACCTGACTTAATAATGAATTTGCACTGATATTTCATTTAATCTCTTTTTTCAGGTAAATGTAACGGGAATGGAAAGTATGTCGCAGCATTAGGCCAATGTCAGTGTGATGAGGGCTGGGAAGGACCGGACTGTTCCATAAAGAAGTGCATCCCTGACTGTGGCAAGTTTGGTACCTGCGTTGATGGAGTTTGTAAATGCGCGGAGGGATACACAGGCCCAGGCTGCAGAAAGAAGAGATGCCCAGTTGATTGTGGTGAATTCGGGAAGTGTGTCGATGGTACCTGTGTATGTGCAGAAGGATACACCGGTGTGGACTGCAAAGAGAAAAAATGCGCTGTCGACTGTCGACCCAACGGCCGGTGTGTAAATGGCGCATGCGTATGTGCAGAAGGATTCACCGGTGTGGCTTGCAAAGACAAAAAATGCGCTGTCGACTGTCGACCCAACGGCCAGTGTGTAAATGGCGTATGCGTATGTGCAGAAGGATTCACCGGTGTGGCCTGCAAAGACAAAAAATGCGCTGTCGACTGTCGACCCAACGGCCGATGTGTCAATGGCGTATGCGTATGTGCAGAAGGATACACCGGTGATGGCTGCAAAGAGAAAAAATGCGCTGTCGACTGTCGACCCAACGGCCGATGTGTAAATGGCGCATGTGTCTGTGATGAAGGTTTCATGGGAGCTGACTGCTCTGTAGGTAAGAAACTTCAACCAACTGGCGCCTTTTTATGCTGATTGACCGCATGTCTCTTATTGGATGCTCCAAGAGTGATAATGGCACGCTGGAATATATTCGATAACGGTGACCCCTGCAGATGGTGCAGGGCCCTTCGTCAGTCCAGTGGTCTACATTTTACACAATGCAATATTTGCATCATATTTGTTATAGGGTGCACTTTAGGTTGGTGCATTTTGAGATGTCAGACAAAATATTCTGTTATGACCACAGTAGATATGTGGCAAAATTATGCACCTATTCTATTCACTCCTCTTGGTACAAATAGCATACATTTTGTCTTCCAGGAAACCGTGGCCACTGTTCTCGTCCCTTTTCAAATTTAGTAAGGAGAAAAGTCACAAAAATAGCAAAATTGCGTTGCACATTCAAACGTACCCTTAAAAGGGTATTCCTATTTCACACATAGGATATGTGCTAAATGTCTTGTAGATGCACATCCCACCTCTGTGACCCTTTCTCTGACTCTTGTCTTGTGGCAGCTATCTATAAAGAGGTGACTGCTTTAAGAAAAAAGGAAATCTTGCCATTTCCACACAGGCCACTAGGCCTAATATACTAGAATCATACTTCATGTTCTCTTCAGCAGTCACATGGACATAAACAACAATAAACTGGTGCTGATGTAAAGCAGGTGCCGGGATGCAATGCACAGAGACACAAGGCGAGAACAGTAAGAATTGAATATAAACAGTTTATATATATATACTGTATATATATATATATATATATATATATAACAGGTACGCTGAACAAGGGATTGCAACAAGGGTAATAAACAGTAATTTGAAGTATTAGCAAAATGCGAAGTCTCTCAAGGTAATGTCGTGCCCTAGATCATGGGAGACACCACGTGAGTTCCTTAACTGTGCATATGGCTCTAGCGGGGGTCACCGGTTATTCCCACTAGGCTGTCAGTCTTTTTCTGGATAAATTCAATTAGATCACATTGAGCTTCTTTAGCCCCAACCGTTCCCCTCCCAACCTGAGTACCTAAACCCAATTGTCCCCGGTACCGTGGGTGAACAGTAGAAGTGACGGCCCTGTTCACGTATGCAGCTCCTCTGCTTTCGCTGGCGTGACTTTCCTGGGGCAGCCGTCTCTCAAGTCCTCTCTGCTTGGCCGTTGGAGGCAATCTCTCGAGCCTTGGATAGGGGGGTCCAGACCTCATCTGTCGGCGGGCGACGTCGGGTTCCGCGAACTCACTCAGCACTCCAAGCAGGTTCCGAGTCTCCTCAGCAGGAACAGCACTCGGGTCACATCTGTGAGGGATCCGGAGCTCTTCTACCGGTGCCCGGCTGTGGCACCTCACAGGCCTCTGGTTTAGGCCTGTCACGCGGGGCTTCCCAGCATGCAGGGAACACGTCTGCTCCTTTCTGCTGCTTGGCGCCAAAGACCCCTCAGGTTTGGCGCGCTGGCCTCTTATCTCCCGGAACTCCTTCCTGGAAGTCACCTGATCGGGTCCAGCGCCTAAATCTGCTCTCCCTTCAACTTCCCTTGCACATCTTGGTTCCGCTTGACTGTGTCTGGCCAGCAGATGGCAGCTTCTCTCCATCTTTGAAACATCATGTAGGAGTTCCCTTACAAGCTCTCTCGCCTTTGCTACACTGACCATGTGGAATTGTACACAAGTGGTTTTTGGGGGCATGCTTTGATTTGGGCAGTTGCGAAGGGAGGAAGAGGAGGTGAGCTGTAACATCAGCTATTGTGAATGATATAGATGTAGATGTGTTACCTATCAATGCAATCCTGCCTGTAATGATAATGAGACTGCTGAAAAATTCTTCTTGAAAGAACAATAGTTAATGTGAAAATTGCAAGATTTGTGATTTTTATTTAATATAGATAGTAATGTGGAAAATTAAATATATACACACATACATATATATATATATATATATATATATATATATATATATATATATATATATATAACAAGAAAAAAAGCATAGAATAAAAAATAAAATAGAATAAAAATATAACATAAAAAAATAATAATAAATAATAAATTAAAAAAACAAACAAGAAAAACACATTGCCTTTAATGTCACGTTTTGTCCTGAATTTTGCGTATATGGAGGTGGACTGATGTATATGTAAACCCAGGATTTTCCATGAAATTTTTTTTTTTTTGCTTATTTCCAAGCTTCGGTTACCCCAGCGGTAAAACAAGCTTTAATTTTGACATTTGAAGCAATATTGTTTTAAATGTCAGCAACAAGATGATTTATAGAAACTAGAGTGAAGACATATTTGTGGCCTTTCTTATAGCAACAGCACGTTTGTTTCCAAACTTTGCTGAAATATTACAGCTGTGATATGAGAGAGGATCACGGGTGTAAAATGTCATAAAGGACGGTATGTAGCTCATTTTTACTCATTCTTCAAGACACAAAGCATCAGTGGTCGTGGAAATCCTTGCTGTTCCATTGATGGCATGGAATTTCCAGTACCATGGACTAGCATGGCAGGTGCTGTGTCTCTCTTGCTTTTTCCTTAAAATAGATCACTATAATCCAAGATTTACAGCGTCCAAATATAGGGGCAGACAGGAGGGACACATTTGTTGTCTCTCCTGACTTTAGGTTTGTATGTTATAAATGATCTGCTCTACGCTCAAACAGATCCCAAATAATCCTGATGAATCCCATTTTCTGATGGAAGTTGAATGACCATCATGTACTGAACCTTTAATATCCTGGTGTTCAATAAAGATAGACAGAGTTGTAGATAAAGGATACACAGATAAGCACATAGAGTAGATAGATTTAGCTTCAGGAACCCCAGCATTCCGGCTTCTTCCTTGTCGAGGTTGGCAGTGTTACGCTCCTGAATGATTGACAGTCAGTTCGTACCCGTGGCACTGTTGCTCCCAATTGTGCACTATCCAATGCTGCAAGCAGAGGTAGCTTTACCTTCTCCACCTCAGAGGAGAGATATGGCCAGCCTCAGGAGTGATTACAAAGCTTTATGGCAAACAGCTTGCAAGCGTTGACCTAGAAGACCTGCCACTGCTGATAAAATGCAGAGGTGGCCAGTAACTAAGGCAATAAGCAGTAAACTATACAATTTAAAATCCCTCCTTTCTTGAGAGTGCTTTTATTATCACTTTGTAGAACTTCATAAATTGAAATACAAACACAGTAGATAGATATAAGATGGATAGATATGAAAGGATGAGATGGATAGATATGAAATAGACAAAGAGCTACCGTATATACTCGAGTATAAGCAGAGTTTTTCAGCACATATTTTGTGCTAAAAAAGCCCCCCTCGGCTTATACTCGGGTATATACACGAGTATATACATATTCCAGTGGTGGATAGTGAAGGGGGGAAGGGTTGTGGCGGCGGAGGAGAGGGGCACACGCAGTAGCCAGCTGCTGCAGCTACCACGTGTGTGACTCGCCCCCTGGGCCGTGGGGCACTCGGATCCGGGCAATTAGGGGAACGATTGGAGTAGTAGTGGCAACCCGGTTCCGTGGCTCAGGGTGGTCAGGCCAGTGGTAGTCCGTTATGTGTTATTGATTATGTCCGACTACGCCACCCGTGGATTGCGGTTATTAGGAACCGCCGCTGCATGCAGACCGCTGGGGCTGATGAGGTGTGCAGCTATGGTAGTGTGACTCCCCACGGGAAGAGTGCGGCCCTAGGGCAGTATAGTGGATGGTGGGAGTGATGGTAGTGAGAGTCCCAGTGATGATAGTGCTGGAGGAGCAAGGAGCACACAGACAACAGGTTGTAGTCCAGGGTCTTTACTGAAACAGGTAAACTGACCCATAAACAGTCCCGGCTAGGAGGGGACCTGGATGTCTGAGAGCAACGGGGAAATTGGCCCTGGTCAGGGTGAGGGTGTAGGCCTACCGTGCTTTCTGCGCTCCTTCTGGCTATCTCCTCCTGATAGGGTAACAGCCCACGTTTCCGAGCTTTCCGTGTGTTCTCGCCTGTATGGCCTGCGACGTGGGTTCCTTTCTGCTCCCAGCCTTGTACGGCTTTACTGGTCCCTTCGGTTGTGGCAGGGCCTCCAGGCTTCTTAGGCCAAGGAATGTACAGTCCCTTGCGGACTGGTTCTCTGCTGGGGGATGTAGAATCCTTCCAGCCTCAGACACCAAAGTCTGGTAAAGTTAGTCTTTTCTCTGCCAAGACAGGCTCTCTTCGCCTCTTGTCTCTGGCTTGTGGCTCTCTCCTACTGCCACACTTCCTCTTAGGTTACAATGCAACTTTCTGTCCTTGCTCCACTCTGGGACACGTCTCAAAGCTGAGACAGGCAATCCAGTTCTCTCTAACCCTGTCCCCAGTACCAGCTTTTATAGGGGCAGCCTGCTCCCCCTACTGGCCTGAGACAGGAGGCATTGCATGCTAATGTTCCCCTGACCAGAGA
Organism: Phyllobates terribilis; assembly: GCF_046119375.1. Lineage (NCBI taxonomy): Eukaryota > Metazoa > Chordata > Amphibia > Anura > Dendrobatidae > Phyllobates > Phyllobates terribilis. Next base: position 142,949,351 of record NW_027362768.1, on the reverse strand, counting down.
ACCTCCCCCTTGCTCTCAGACACAGCTTTATTACACTTGTGGCATCCAGGTAGGGTGACACATTCCCCCCTAGTGAAATTTAGTACTCCGGGGCTAAACAATAAACAAAGACAATATGCATAACAATAAAATATTAATAGACAGATGACGCACAAATTGAGTTCTTAAGGTCACAGTGTGGTCTGTGACCGGGTGTCCATATCACCAAAACAACGGGGAGCCTTAACCAGGTGGGGGTCTGTCCTACCCCAAGTCCTTCACAGTCTTAGTCCGTTCCTTGGTTAGGCTCAGAATGCAGTCCACACAAGGTCCCGGTTATAAAAAGTCCATAACCTGTGAGTCCTTACGGTTGCTGCAAGAAACTGAAACACACTATCAATAAACATGCAGGTAACTTTGGCAAACATTTTAACATTTGGCAACAAGGTTATTTACAATCTTAGTACACTCTATATTCTCCAGAGAGCGGGTATCTGCCCCTTTGTGCTCCTGGTTGACCTACGTAGCCCACTGTCTGGTGGTGGACCAACCTGGTTTTCCCCACTAGCGTTAGGGGTACAGCTACCAGCTGGGTGTACAGGTAGGGCAGGCAGCTGTCTGCGGGTTCTTTGGCTTACCGCAGGCATGGCAGGCTCACTGTCAGCAGAGGGTTGACTCTCCTGGGCTGCTGGTACAGGCTCTTCTGCCTCTGGAACCGCTTGCTCCACTTCACCTTCCGGCTCTGGTGTTGGTTGTTGCTGGGCCGGTTGCAGGAAATGCAGGACGGGTACCACTATAGCATCATTTATGCGGGTCCAGGACTGAGGGAACTCTCCGAGAACGGTGCTGATCATTTCTTCCTTGTCCTCTGCGGGTTCAAGGTCACTCTGATCCTCTTCTGCACTACGGAGTTGCTCGGGGCACCTTTTGAGGTGGTCTCTGGAGACGACACTAGTGGTTTCTCCTCCGTCCTTGGTGATTACGCACACCTTTGGGTTGTCGTGGTCAGACTGCAGTACGGTGTAGGGTTCCCTTTCCCACTGGTCGTCCAACTTATGTAGCCTTCTTTTTCGCTTTAGGACTTGCTCACCAGGTTCTAGGGGACCAGCAGGGGCGTGTTGATTGAATAGTCTTTCTTGCTTCTCTCTCACCTGGGCCAGGCTCTTCTCCACACTCTCCTGTACCTTCTTGTACTGCAGTTGCCTTTCCGTATCCCAGTCCGCATCCGGGGAGGTGTCCTCAGGTATTAGGACTCCCATCTCCAGGTCTACGGGCAGCTTACCTGGTCTAGCTCGCATCAGGTAAGCCGGGGTGCAGTTTGTAGCGTTCACCGGGATGTTGTTGTACATGTCTACCAGGTCCGGCAGTTTTTCTGGCCACAGGCTGCGTTCCTCCAGGGGCAACGTCTTCAGGAGATCAATGACTATATTGTTCATCTTCTCACACATCCCGTTGGTTTGGGGGTGGTAAGGCGTTGTCCGAATCTTCTTACAGCCATAGAGGTTGCAGAACTCCTGGAAGATTTCAGCTTCAAACGCTGGACCCTGGTCTGTCAGGACCTGTTCCGGATACCCGTGTGGACGGCAGAAGTATTGCTGGAAGGCTCGGGCCGCTGTTTGGGCTGTCAAGTCTTTTACCGGGACCACCACTAGAAAACGGGAATAGTGGTCCACGATTGTCAGGGCGTAGATGTATCCGGACCGGCTTGGAGCCAATTTGACGTGGTCCAGAGCTACCAGCTCAAGAGGCTGCGTGGTGACGATGGGCCTCAAGGGTGTCTTCTGGCTGGTGCGGTCCTTCCTCCTCAGGTGACAAGGGCCACAGTCTCTGCACCACTTTTCTACTGCTCCTCTCATGCCGACCCAAAAGAACCTTCCTCTTAGTAGGAACTCCAGTTTCTTCCAACCGAAGTGTCCCGCTCTGTCATGGTAAGCTCCCAGGACCATAGCTGCATCTCGCCTTGGGACCACGACTTGCCAGGTCAGCTCGTGCGTCCGGTGGTTGACAATCCTTCTGCACAACTTGCCTTCGTAGAGGAACAGCTTGCTCTTCTCCTTCCATAGCTGCTTGGCTTCCTCTGGGGCATCTGGATCTAGGCGGGCGTCTTCCCGGGTGAGCAGATCTTTCACCAGGCGGACAGCAGGGTCACTATCTTGGGTTTCGGCCCAGCTGTGGTGAGGTAGGGGATTCATCATCACAGTTGTTAGATCCTCCTCCTTCACGCGGTGAGAGTGTTGAGCGGCTCCATACCGGTGAAACGCGGGGAGTTCTACCTCCTCCAGCTCTTCTGGGTCTTCGTCACCTTCAGGTAAGTGAGGCATCCTTGATAGGGCGTCCGCGTTGGCGTTGGTTTTGCCTGCCCGGTACTTGATCACGAAGTCATAGTTGGAGAGACGGGCCATCCACCGCTGTTCCAGGGCACCCAGTCTTGCATTGTCCAGGTGTGTCAACGGGTTGTTGTCCGTGTACACGGTGAACTTTGCGGAGGCCAGGTAATGCTTGAAGCGTTCTGTCACGGCCCACACCACCGCCAAGAATTCTAGCTTGAAGGAGCTGTAATTCTCCGGGTTCCTCTCGGTGGGCCTCAGCTTCCGGCTGGCGTATGCGATCACCCGTTCTCTGCCCTGTTGGTTTTGGGACAGTACGGCTCCCAGTCCCACATTACTGGCATCTGTGTGGAGAATGAAAGGCTGGCCATAATCAGGGTAGGCCAGGATCTCATCCCCAGTGAGGGCCAACTTTAGCTGGCGGAAGGACTCCTCTTCCGGTTTATCCCACTTGAAGGGTGGCTTTTGACTTCTGGACTTGGACTGTCCGATCAGGAGGTCCTGCATAGGAGCTGCCATCTTAGTGAACCCGGGGATGAACCTTCGGTAGTAGCCTACCAACCCGAGAAACTGTCTCACCTCTTTGATGTTCGAGGGGCTTGGCCAGCTCTTGATTGCCGTGACCTTGTCAGGGTCGGGGGCCACTCCTTCCGCGCTTACCACGTGCCCTAGGTACTGGACCTTTGGTTTCAGCAGGTGACACTTCGATGGTTTTACCTTCAGGCCATAGCCTGCCAGGGCTTCGAACACCTCAGCCAGGTGCTTGAGATGGTCCTCGTAGGTCTTCGAATAGACGATCACGTCGTCCAGGTAAAGGAGGACCGTCTCGAAGTTTCGGTGCCCTAGACAGCATTCCATCAGCCGCTGGAAGGTCCCTGGTGCGTTGCAGAGCCCGAAAGGCATGCAGTTGAATTCGCTCAGTCCCATCGGGGTGGTGAAGGCGGTCTTCTCCTTGTCAGCCTCTGCCACAGGAACCTGCCAGTACCCGCTAGTAAGGTCCAAAGTAGAAAAGAAGTTAGCAGATTTTAGTGCGGCTAAAGACTCTTCTATTCTAGGCAGCGGATATGCGTCTTTGTGAGTGATACGGTTGATTTGTCTATAGTCCACGCACATTCTCATGGTGCCGTCTTTCTTTTTGACCAGAACCAAAGGGGCCGTCCAGGGGCTACAGCTGTCTCTAATAACCCCAGCTTCTTTCATCTCTCTTAGCATGCCCTTTGCGTTCTGATAATGTGCAGGGGGTACAGGTCTGTGCCTCTCTTTTATTGGTGGATGGCTCCCTGTGGGGATGTGGTGTTCTATCCCTTTTACTCTGCCGAAGTCTAGCGGGTGCTTACTAAAGACTCTCTCGTACTCCTGTACCACCCGGTAGACTCCTTGTTTTTGGTGCAGGGGAGTGGAGTCAGCACCCACGTGGAGCTTCTGGCACCAGTCCTCCTTTTGTTTCTGGGAGCCATTACCCTCCGCCGGTGGAGATGGAGGCAAGGGTTCCACGGCCCTGATAGCTTTGTGTTCGACGACAAACAGTTTGGCGAGTGTAGCGTACCTGGGTAAGTGTACTTCCCTCTCCCCAATGTTGAGGATGCGGACGGGCACCCTCCCATGACGGACATCAACCACCCCCCGGGCTGTCAAAATGGTGGGCCTGCTGTCTGAGTACACGGGTTCTACCATGGCTTGGTAGTCTCTACCTCTCAACCCGATTGCAGTCCGACACCAGATCATCATTTCACTTTTGGGAGGCATGGAAATGGGGAATGGATCACTGAGTCTTACGCTACCGATCTCACCACCAGACAGTTCTACCTGCTGCCGTCTCATCAGGGCTTTTATCTCCTTGTTGAGGACTCTCTTTTGGCTGGAACTAGCATTCACCGCCACCTGTTGTAGAATTACAATTACTTCTGAAAGACAATTTTCAATGATGTTAGTACCCACAGTTATTTTAGGGTGACTTTCATGACGGTCAATGTCCACAATAATCACTCCCTGTGCCGGCAGTTCAACTTTACCAATTTTAATGGTCATCTCCTTGAACCCCATCTGCGGCACGGGTAAGCCATTACTGGCGATGATGCTCAAGTTACTGTCTGGATACCGTGTGATATCAGCATCAGTCCAATACTGCTTAAAAAGTACATAAGGGATTGTGGTTACTTGCGACCCAGTATCCAGCAAGGCGCTCATGGGGATACCGTCCAGCACCACGGGTAAAACCGGGCGCCCCCCAACGTATTTATTACGCCAATTGTAAGGGCCTGGTGATCTTATGCCTGGGGGTTGGCCCTCTGCCCCAGGTTGGACCCGTTTAAATTACAGTACCTGGAAATGTGTCCGGGCTGGTTGCATCGACGGCAAATGGGCTGTCCATCCTCTGCGTAGCGGTCTGTGGGCCTCCCTCGGAACGACGGTTTCCTCCTCTGTCGATGCCACGGGACATCCTCCGGACTTGAAGCCAGCTTGATGGGTCTTGACGGGTCCACTTGCAACGCCTGGACGGTCCTGGTCAACGCCGCGACGCTCCTGGTCAGCTCCTGGACTTGGTGGTGCAGGCCTTTCGACGGGGCTTGGTTCAGGGCCTGTGCATCAGCCTCCACGGAGTCCATAGAGGAGGGCGCCGCCTACTGGTGGTAGGTGATAGCAGGGCGCCGGGGGTTTATAGCGCCACTGGTTGCAGATTCACGGAGCACCCTTATGGCCCTGTCCTTAAATTGGGCAAAGGTCAGGTCGGGGTTCTGGAAGAACATGAGGCGCAGCTGGGCCCTGTGGGCGCTGGACAGCAGACCCTCTATGAATTGTTCTGTTAGCAGCTTATCGGTTTCCTGCACACTGCCAGGATCAGTTTGTTGAATAGCCCTCAAGGCTTCCTGCAGATTTAGGGCATAGTCTCTGATGCTGTCCTGTGCCCGCTGCTTACATCCATAGAACCTCATTTTAATTTCAGCGGAGGTACGTGTATCAAAGGTACCCCGCAGCCGGGCCAGAATACCCTTCACAGTCCCTTTCTCCTCAATGGGCCATGATTTTACCTCCCTTTGGGCTGCGCCAGTTAACTGCCCTGTCAATATGCTGACCTTCTGTTCCTCTGTCAGGGGGTAAACTTGGAACAAACTATACAGTCTTTCCTTGAAGTCAGTTAGGGCATGGGGCTCCCCTGAGTATTTGGGCAGCCAGGCCGCTCCAGGGATGTAGGGCAAGGAAAAGGGCATCACCGCTGCTGCAGCTGCGTTGGTGGTAGTGGGCGCCTCTGTGTCCGACATCTTCCTCCCCCCCTAGTGAAGCGTGGCCTACCTTCCGACGATCCTCTTCTGTAGGCCACGGCTCCGCTGCTGCTGCTATGGACGAGGACCTGGCGTCGCGTCCTGATGACGTCAGCGTCGCTCTCTCTCCCTTCCAGGACCTTGCGCAGCGTCGGTGCGTGGGGCGGAGCTTCGGATCTCGCGCGGTTTTGACGTCCACGCCCCTCTTCTTCCCGCGCGGTGTCCTGAAGATGGCGTCCGATGGCGGGAAGCAGCTGCGAATGGCGGGAAGAAGGCAGAAGACGGCGGGAAACGGTCCAAGATGGCGTCTGATGGCGGGAATCGGCTCCGGATGGTGGGAAACGACTCCACAGGTAAGTTACAAAAGTCTTTTTCAGGCACGCAGTACCCGGTGGTTGCGGGCACGAAATCCTGCCGACTACGCCAAAGCTGACTCGCCCCCTGGGCCGTGGGGCACTCGGATCCGGGCAATTATGGGAACGATGGGAGTAGTAGTGGCAACCCGGTTCCGTGGCTCAGGGTGGTCAGGCCAGTGGTAGTCCGTTATGTGTTATTGATTATGTCCGACTACGCCACCCGTGGATTGCGGTTATTAGGAACCGCCGCTGCATGCAGACCGCTGGGGCTGATGAGGTGTGCAGCTATGGTAGTGTGACTCCCCACGGGAAGAGTGCAGCCCCAGGGCAGTATAGTGGATGGTGGGAGTGATGGTAGTGAGAGTCCCAGTGATGATAGTGCTGGAGGAGCAAGGAGCACACAGACAACAGGTTGTAGTCCAGGGTCTTTACTGAAACAGGTAAACTGACCCATAAACAGTCCCGGCTAGGAGGGGACCTGGATGTCTGAGAGCAACGGGGAAATTGGCCCTGGTCAGGGTGAGGGTGTAGGCCTACCGTGCTTTCTGCGCTCCTTCTGGCTATCTCCTCCTGATAGGGTAACAGCCCACGTTTCCGAGCTTTCCGTGTGTTCTCGCCTGTATGGCCTGCGACGTGGGTTCCTTTCTGCTCCCAGCCTTGTACGGCTTCACTGGTCCCTTCGGTTGTGGCAGGACCTCCAGGCTTCTTAGGCCAAGGAATGTACAGTCCCTTGCGGACTGGTTCTCTGCTGGGGGATGTAGAATCCTTCCAGCCTCAGACACCAAAGTCTGGTAAAGTTAGTCTTTTCTCTGCCAAGACAGGCTCTCTTCGCCTCTTGTCTCTGGCTTGTGGCTCTCTCCTACTGCCACACTTCCTCTTAGGTTACAATGCAACTTTCTGTCCCTGCTCCACTCTGGGACACGTCTCAAAGCTGAGACAGGCAATCCAGTTCTCTCTAACCCTGTCCTCAGTACCAGCTTTTATAGGGGCAGCCTGCTCCCCCTACTGGCCTGAGACAGGAGGCATTGCATGCTAATATTCCCCTGACCAGAGAACCTCCCCCTTGCTCTCAGACACAGCTTTATTACACTTGTGGCATCCAGGTAGGGTGACACATGTGCCCGCTGCTAAAGGGAAATTAATATACCCTCTTCTCCACTCCCATAGGCGAAGAGAAGAATGAATATTCATTCTCTTTAGCAACGGGCACGGAGGAGCACTGAGCCGCAGCTCCTGCTGACAGTGCCCGCTACAAAAGAGAATTTATATTTGCTCCTCTCCACTCCCATAGTCCTGGCGTGGAGGGGAGTCAATATGCTGGCAGCTCACAGCAACTTCTGAGAGCACATGGCTGTGACATCATGCGCTGCTCAGATGCTGACATGAGCTGCTGGCAGACAGGACGCAGCACTGGAGCAGAGGTAAGGAAGGAAGTTGAGTATAAGTGTTTATTTTTTATGTGTGTAGTGATGGGACCATACATACCAGGATAGGGGGATGAGGAGGCCATGCATAACAGGATTGGGGGATGAGACGACTATGCATACCGGGATTGGGGACTGAGGGGGCCATGCATACCAGGATTGGGTGATGAAGGGGCCATGTATACCAGGATTGGGGGATGAGGAGGCCATGCATACCAGGATTGTAGAAGAGGGTGCCATACATACCAGGATGGGGACGAGGGTGCCATGCATACCAGGATTGGGGGATGAGGAGGCCATGCATACCAGGATTGGGATGAGGGGCCATACATACCAGGATTGGGGATGATGAGACCATCCATACCAGGATTGTGATGAGGGGGCCATACATACCAGGATTGGGATGAGGGGTGCAATGCATACCAGGATTTGGATGAGGGGTGCCATGCATTCTAGGATTGGGGATGTGGGGGCCATGCATACCAGGATTGGGGATGAGTGGGCAATACTTACCAGGATGGGGAAATTTACCAGTAGCTGCTGCATTTCCCACCTTAGGCTTATACTTGAGTCAATACGTTTTCCCAGTTTTTGGTACCTTGGCTTATACTCGGGTCGGCTTATACTCGAGTATATACTGTAAATATGAGATAGATGGATAAATAGATAGATAGGTGCTAGTTAAACCAAACTCATCATGTTTCCTCCATCTCACCTAACTCCCCTACCCTATCTATCTATCTTTCTATCTATCTATATATCTATCTATCTATCACAATAAATAATACCACACTTTCCCCTGTACTGGAATTCGCTGCCTCAGAATTACCCTTGACTTTGCCCCTGTTCTTCAAACCACACATCCAAGCTCTTACCACCTCCTGCCGCTTCCAGCTCCAGATTATTTCCAGAATTCATCTTTTCCTCAACCCTGAATCTACTGAAATGTTAGTGCATGCCCTCATCATCTCCCGGCTGGACTACTGCAATATCTTCCTCTGTGGCCTTTCCACTAACAATGTCACACCTCTCCAGTCCATTCTTAACTCTGCTGCCCAACTAGTCCAGTTCTCTCCTTGCTACTCCTTTGCTTTTCCCCTCTGAAAAGCCCTTCATTGGTTTCCATTTTCCCATGGACCTACAAAACCGTCCATAATCTGTCTCTGCCATAAATCTCCGAGCTAATCTCCCGATATCCTCCCACACGTAAATCTCCAGTCCTCCCAAGACTTCTTTCTCTCCTCCACGCTTGTACATTCCTCACCCAATCACCGCCAAGACTTCTCCAGAATAGATTTTTGTTTACAATATCCCATAACAAGCTTTGATGTCTCTCTTTTTCAGAGATGGCCGGTCTTTGCAGTTTTAATGGCAGATATGATCCCGTCACTCGTGCATGTGTGTGTGATGAAGGCTGGGAGGGACCAGACTGTTCTCAGAGAAGCTGCCCCAACAACTGCGCTAACAATGGCGTATGTGTCAACGGCGTTTGCCAGTGTGCAGTCGGTTTCACCGGCCCTGACTGCAGTGAAGGGGCATGCCTTTTGGATTGCGGTGAAAATGGAAGATGTGTCGATGGTACCTGCCAGTGTAACGTGGGATTCACGGGAGTCACCTGCCTAGAGGAGGACTGTCTCGTCAGTTGTGGTGAAAATGGCCGTTGTGACGGTGGCCAGTGCTTCTGTGAGGAGGGCTTCTTTGGTGAATCCTGCTCAGAAGGTAAGATACAGTCTGAGGAGCCTTTAATGAGTTCTTGTTTATATTTTGTCCTTTAAATGGGATATCTCATGAAGACAAAACCTTTCCTTTCGTACTATTAGTGCAAATGGACGTCATGGAGAGAGGTCTCCAACTCAGAACTCCTTCTTGCTCAATGTATTACTTTGTGTCATCATAGCTGCCTCCTACCAACTTATTTTGTCTACGAAAAAGAACAGCTCTATATATACAATTGTATCAACTGCAAATAAAGCAAAAAAACTTATGTCTCATTAGAGCCATCAAATAACACATTTGTCAGGCAGTTACATTATATAGGATACAAAATACAGTGGTGGCCAAAAGTATTGGCACCCCTGCAATTCTGTCAGATACTACTCAGTTTCTTCCTGAAAATGATTGCAATCACAAATTCTTTGGTATTATTATCTTCATTTAATTTGTCTTCAATGTAAAAACACAAAAACAATTGTCCTAAAGCCAAATTGGATACAATTCCACACCAAACCTAAAAAAGGGGGTGGACAAAAGTATTGACACTGTTTGAAAAATCATGTGATGCTTCTCTAATTCGTGTAATTAACAGCACCTGTAACTTACCTGTGGCACCTAACAAGTGTTGGCAATAACTAAATCACACTTGCAGCCAGTTAACATGGATTAAAGTTGACTCAACCTCTGTCCTGTGTCCTTGTGTGTACCACATTGAGCATGGAGAAAAGAAAGAAGACCAAAGAACTGTCTGAGGACTTGAGAAACCAAATTGTGAGGAAGCATGAGCAATCTCAAGGCTACAAGTCCATCTCCAAAGACCTGAATGTTCCTGTGTCTTCCGTGCGCAGGTCATCAAGAAGTTTAAAGCCCATGGCACTGTGGCTAACCTCCCTAGATGTGGATGGAAAAGAAAAATTTAGATTTCAACGCAAGATTGTGCGGATGGTGGATAAAGAACCTCGACTAACATCCAAACTAGTTCAAGCTGCCCTGCAGTCCGAGGGTACAACAGTGTCAACCCGTACTATCCGTCGGCGTCTGAATGAAAAGGGACTGTATGGTAGGATACCCAGGAAGACCCCACTTCTTACCCCGAGACATAAAAAAGCCAGGCTGGAGTTTGCCAAAACTTACCTGAGAAAGCCTAAAACGTTTTGGAAGAATGTTCTCTGGTCAGATGAGACAAAAGTAGAGCTTTTTGGCAAAAAGCATCAACATAAAGTGTACAGGAGAAAAAAAGAGGCATTCAAAGAAAAGAACACGGTCCCTACAGTTAAACATGGCGGAGGTTCCCTGATGTTTTGGGGTTGCTTTGCTGCCTCTGGCACTGGACTGCTTGACCATGTGCATGGCATTATGAAGTCTGAAGACTACCAACAAATTTTGCAGGATAATGTAGGGCCCAGTGTGAGAAATCTGGGTCTCCCTCAGAGGTCATGGGTCTTCCAGCAGGACAATGACCCAAAACACACTTCCAAAAGCACTATAAAATGGTTTGAGAGAAAGCACTGGAGACTTCTAAGGTGGCCAGCGATGAGTCCAGACCTGAATCCCATAGAACACCTGTGGAGAGACCTCAAAATGGCAGTTTGGAGAAGGCACCCTTCAAATATTAGGGACCTGGAGCAGTTTGTCAAAGAAGAATGGTCTACAATTCCAGCAGAGCATTGTAAGAAACTCATTGATGGTTACCGGAAGCGGTTGTTCGCAGTTATTTTGGCTTAAGGTTGTGCAACCAAGTATTAGGCTGAGGGTGCCAATACTTTTGTCTGGCTCATTTTTGGAGTTTTGTGTGAAATGATCAATGATTTGATTTTTGCTTCATTCTCTTTTGTGTTTTTTCCTTGCAAGCAAATTAAATGAAGATAATAATACCAAAGAATTTGTGATTGCAATCATTTTCAGGAAGAAACTGAGTATTATCTGACAGAATTTGCAGGGGTGTCAATACTTTTGGCCACCACTGTATTAGTTATACTTACTGATAAATTAGTAACTACTACTAATAAGATGTAAAGAAAAAAATTAGATAAACACCAATTCTTGTAGAAGTCACTATATTGTTGCAAAACCAATTGTTATACAATAAAATATCCCAAAAAGATTATTTTTTTGGCATCCCCAGCGATCAGTCTGTTGAAGATACTGTGGCACACTAACACATCCACAGTGGGAGGTGATGGAGGAGGGGAAGCCACAGGGGCACCAAATTCTTCAGGAGTGTAATATTCAGGGCCCTCTCCCCCACTTTCAAATGAGACAGGAGTGGCTCACAGCCACAGTGATTTACCATCTGATCTGGTTAGATAAATGAGTAAAGTAGCCAGTGGCTGCTTTATTATTTTGGTCACTGCTACCATTTCCAATGTAGAGCGCAGCAGTTTAGATGAGTTTGTCATGGGCTGCTGCGCTCTGCATAGACAGCAACTGAGATGACAGTGGCTGAGCAAGACAATATTGAAACATGTACTGCCGGTCTGCTGCACTGCTCTCCCGCAGTTCTCTGCCTCTCCTTTCACTTTCATTCTGGTACCCAACCCAAACTTTAGTCTAAAGTTCAGTTCGGAAACCAGAACTTGAACCAGAACCCAAACCCCATTGAAAACAATGGAGACCCAAACTTTGGATCTGGAAAAAAATTCTCTCTCTCTTCTCCTGGAACTCCAACTGACATTCGACGTTTAACACCAGACACTAACTGTCCGGTACGACCCCCAAACTTTTACGTTTGGGTTTGCTCATCTCTAATAGAGACCTGATGGAAGAGCTGTCCCAAATTTAAAAACTGCGTCCCTTGTAAAATAAAAACGGATTCTAATACATTTTTAATATTTACACACTTTTTCCAATTCGAACTAGGGCTAGGGTTAGGTTTAGGGGTAGGGTAATGAAATAATTACAGAAAAAAACACACAAAAAATGTAAAGTCAAATTCAGAAAAAGTTAAAAAAAAAAAGGAATTCTGACAATATATAATTTTTTTTTTTTTAAATGCTATGTTGAATTTTATCAAAAAGCTCGAAAATCTAATGGGCAAAAGTACAAACTCTAAATACATAGTTTTTTTTTTTTAAATAAAATAGATAAGTTTAGGGGATATTCATTAGTGAGCTTTGGAAGGGAGCGCCAACAGTACATGGGTTATGGAGTGCAAAATACCTGCCTTGCCCCGAGGACTGATAACTCACACTATGTCACTGCAGCTCCATACAGTGTGTAGTGGCCGTGAATGGTACTGCAACCTCGCGCCCATTCACAAGCTTGGTAGAGAGCTTGCAGTACCCCTCATTGCCACTACAGAGTGTTTGGTGCTGTGGAATTTTTAATGGCCAGAAAAATTTTATCAGCTGATTGTTGTGGATGCCGGGACTTGGCCTCCCACAGATTTGGTTTTTATGGCCTGTCCTATAGATAGATCATCAGTATTAAAATCCTAAAGTACCCTTTTAACTGATGGATAGTCAAAGAAAAAAATCACATCAGCAGACAAAGACCCTGATTATTCATTGCTTTTGCAATAATAGTTCTAATTGTGATTTTTTTTTTATTTGCCTTTTTTCATTATTTAATTTTCAGTATCACAGAGTAGAACAAAATCCGTCTATTTTTTCACAGTTAAAGTCAAATTTGCAATGGTTTAAAGCAAAACAAAATAAGCATCTTTGGATTTGCACCAATTCATCCAACATTGTTTGAATATTTTGATGATTTTGATGCAAAATCTACTAGTGCAAAAAAATAAAAATTAAAAGAGAAGATATAAAAAAATGGCTTAAAAAATGCAAATGATAAATCAAGACTTCCATTCCATATAGGGCATGGACATTTAGTGCCTGAGTAGTTGTACCATACTGTGCTAAAAGCTGCATATAGGATTTAAAAAACTTCCAAAAAGTTACTTAAATAACAATGCTATGCTGTGTTGCCACTACACTGCAAAAATAATAACAGCATGATGAAAAAGCAAACATGCAGTACTATAAAGTAACGCAATAGTGCTAAACAACGTGTAAATACAACTGATACAATTCATAACTGGTCAAAAGCATTGGGTGCCCTCCTGCAAGGCCAGATGGTGCCCCCTCTGTGAGCACAGAAGATGAACATCGCTGGGGCTCGCAGTATAATAAACAGCAGGGTCTTTATGTATCATTGTCTCATGTATTTTTGTTTTTATCTTGATTAGTGTAAACATTTTCTTGTCTGATATAAGAAGTAGAAAGATGCGATTTCCCACCAGCTGTTTGAGTGTCAATGGTTATTATAAGTAATTTACCTATTTTTGCTTTATGACAGTGATGGCCGTACAGAACTTACGTCTCATCAGCACAGCAGAGGACTCTCTGAGCATTGCCTGGGATCTGCTGGTGGAAGTGGATTATTATTATATCAGTTATTATCCTTTTGGAGATGAAAGCAAGAAACGTCAAATTAAAGTTTCTGCAAACCAAGATTTTTACCAGATTGGCGGTCTGAACCCAAGCACATTGTACAAAATAATGATGTACCAAGTGAAGAATGGTGTGACCAGTGATCCAGCTGAGCTTCAGGGCCGAACTGGTAAAAAGTGTCACAAAAACTCCTTCCTTCCTGACTCTCTTTCTTCCACTCTCCTTCTCTTTCTTTCTTCCTAACACTCTTTCTCCTGCTCCCTTTCTTCCTTCCTGACTCTTTCTCCCACTCTTTCTCTCTCTTTCTTCCTGACTCTCTTTCTTCCACTCTCTTTCTTTCTCTTACTTCCTTCCTGACTTTCTTTCTCCAATTCACTCTCTCTTTCTTACTTCCCGACTTTCTTTCTGCTGCTCTCTTTCTTCCTTCCTTCCAAACATTCTTTCTCACTCTATCTTTCTTCCTTCCTGACTTTCATTCTCCTGCTCTTTCTTCCTTCCTAACATTCTTTCTCACTCTCTCTTTCTTCCTTCCTGACTTTCTTTCTTCTGTTCTCTTTCTCTTTCTTCCTTCCTGACTTTCTTTCTCCTGCTCTTTCTTCCTTCCTAACATTCTTTCTCACTCTCTCTTTCCTCCTTCCTGACTTTCTTTCTCCTGCTCTTTCTTCCTTCCTAGCATTCTTTCTCACTCTCTCTTTCTTCCTTCCTGACTTTCTTTCTTCTGTTCCCCTTCTTCCTTCCTGACTTTCTTTCTCCTGCTCTTTCTTCCTTCCTAACATTCTTTCTCACTCTCTCTTTCTTCCTTCCTGACTTTCTTTCTTCTGCTCTCTTTCTCTTTCTTCCTTCCTGACTTTCTTTCTCCCATTCTCTTTCTATTTCTTACTTCCCAAATTTCTTTCTCCTGCTCTCTTTCTCTTTCTTCCTTCCTTCTTTCATGTTGCTGATAAAACCTACCACAACCTAACCACCTTGGGCAGGAAGACTTGATTATTTTTTTGCAACTTTTCATGATTGTTCTGTAAATATGACTTGTCACAACAAGACCCCTGCCAGTTTCTCATCACCCAATAAAATAAGGGATGCATCCAACCTGTGCTGGCATCCTATCTCTAGGGGCCCCAAAACAAGGTTACATGCTCTGCAACATTAGTTCTTTCTTTCTTTCTTTCTTTCTTTCTTTCTTTCTTTCTTTCTTTCTTTCTTTCTATCTGTCTCTGCCACTTTCAAGTGATCTTTAGATGATAACTAATTTTTAGATTTTACAAAAAAAAGAAAGTCCTCATACTGTAAATGCTACTTTAACTGGAATACTGAGAACAAGAGATATCTCATTTTGACCTCAGTGTGTATGAGCGGCTTTCCAATGGCCAGTTTTGGCTTGTTTATACCCAGTTCCTCATTTTTGACTGATATGTTACACGGCACAGAGACTTGTCCATATTACATGGATTTCCTTGCAGTAGAGAAAGTGATCTTTACTTTCTATTTCCAGATGACTCTGCTCTAGGAACGCTCTGGGTGACTGAAGAGTCGGAGGATTCTTTGGAAGTGGAGTGGGAGAATCCTGATATTAGAGTAGACTACTTTAAACTGAAGTATGCTGCCCAACCTGGAGGAGCAGAGACAGAGGTCCAAGTGTCCCAAAGCAAAGACCCCAAGACAAGATACATCATTAGAGGTGGGTAATCCAAAGTTCTCTTCATACACTCATAACCAATGACCTTTTCCTAGTATATGGTCACTTTGTAATTATTTGCAGTGCAACATCCAAGGTAAAGGGGTTCTGTACTTGTTTAGTACACCTTTATACAGATTTTTTTTATTGTCATAGCTTCAATTTTGTAAGAGCTCCTTCAACTGGCTTTTATGGCTCTCCACTCTTCCCTTCTCTCAGTGTTAGAGATAGCAGCAGGGAGGGGGATGTACATGTATTTCCACGGCATAGAGAGACTGGAGAGTATATTAGGGAAGGCAGAGAAAACAGGCTATAAAAAGGAGAAAACACATGAAAAGGAAATATGAACAGGATAGAAGCTGTGCTGATATATGAGCAGTGAAGACAGCAGCACCCTGGATACACACATACCTTAAATCCAGCCTATATTACTTGGAAAAACACTCTTGCAAGAGAAATATCTGAAGTCTGGATCTGCACATCTGACAATAAATGAATGAAGATTGTAGACTGAAAGTTGTTAATGTTATTAACTAAAGATATCCACTAACATCCAAAAAAATATGTTTTTGCACGTCAAAGGTGTGCAAAGCTTCTGTCAGTGTTAGAGATAGCAACAGGGAGGGGGATATACATGTATTTCAGCAGAATGGAGAGAGTGGAAAGTGTATTAGGGAAGGCAGAGAAAACGGGCCATAAAAAGGAGAAAAACACATGAAAAGGAAATATGAACAGGATAGAAACTGTGCTGATATATAGCAGTGTAGACAGCAGCACCCTGGATGCATACATACCTTACATCCAGCCTATATTACTAGGAGAAACACTCTTGCAAGAGAAATATCTGAAGTTTGGATCTGCACATCTGAAAATAAATGAATGAAGATTGTAGAGTGAAAGTTGGAAATGTTATTAACTAAAGGTACAGAAAAATATTGTTTTGCATGTCACAGGGGTCCAAAGCATTTAGGCATTGTTTAACTTAGCCCTGCTACATCTATGGATAAGGGGTGCATAGAAATCATAAGGCACCATATCAAAACTTAGATTGGTCTTTTATACCTACTTAAATCTCTGTGAACTATACTGTTTTTCTGGTGACCCGAATTTTCTAGCACGCCTTTATAGGAGTCGATAGGTCTCCATATCCCATTCTTTTCTTTACATAGAGGGTGCTCAATCTCAATACATTTAGTTTTTTACTGCTAATATTGAACTCAGTCGTAGTTGTTATAGTCTTATTGTATATTAGCATTTTGTAGCCTGAAAAATAATTGGTCGGTCAATTCTCTGGTTTAGTAAATACCTGTACTCTCCATGAAAAACATTTCTGGATTTTGTCTTCAAATTCTATGTTGTGTCCTTCCTCTGTTATTTCTCCTACAAATGTATCAATAAATTGACAACTGGGTGTTACCATTCTCCTCGTCAAAGGGTGTGTCCCTATACGGTCAAAACTGATTGGACAATGTCAGAGTATGTGGGACACCCCCCCAAATAGTAACACCTTGTTGTCAGTTTATTCTAAAACTTCTAGGAGGAATAACAGAGAAACAGCACAATGCAGGGATCTAAGCATAGAAGCTGCAGAATTGTTTTATTATTGCAAAACAAACAATTACTCACTAAAACAAACTTATTGGGAGAGATGAAAGATCCTTCTTTTTTTTTTATAAAAATGAAATATCTAAAAAATGTGCATGTGCTTATCTTATCCTGTAGACTGCTGAGTTGGCATGCAGCTGCGCTTTCCTTTAATCCTACGCATGCTAGTTAAAAAACGTCTAACACATCTAGTAATATATATACCTGTTGAGAACCACTGCCTTCCTTGTATAGGTTATAATATTAACCGGTCTTTAGTCCAAAAAAACATGGGATCATTGCCTTAAAGGAGCACTCCATATTGTGTTATTCCTAGTTATACCTAGTTCAGGGCTTAAAGGGAATCTGTCAGCAGGTTTTTGCTGTGTAATCTGACCACAGCATGAGGTAGGGGTTAAAACACAGATTTCAACGATGTGTCACATGTCTTACAATGAAGGTTTTATCACCTGGTAATTATCATTGCTCAGACTACAGCAGCTGCAGCAGTGTATGCATGCTAGTCTGACTCCGCCCCCTTCTATCTAAGCAGCTCACTGTCAGTAGACAATGTACATAGAGAGCCTGGTGTGGGCGGTGTTAGCTTTCACAGCTCTGCTGCATTGATAAATCTAAAAACTTTGATTGTGTCAGAACGGCTGCACCCAGTAATTTAAGTGATACATCTTTGGATTCATGGTCTCTTTGTCTACATCAGGCTGCTCTCAGATGAGGTAGCAAAAACCTGCTGACAGATTCCGTTTAAAGAGTGTATAATTTATTTTTTTCTGTGTTTTTTTCAATTGTTATGACATCTAGATAGGGACTAATTAAAACAATGTTTTCTAAAGTTTCCATTATTATAAATGGGTCAAAAGTATCTGGAATAATGGGATAATTAAATGAGATTAGTTGATTTGTGTCTCCAATGGGAACAAGGACCAATGTCCAATGAGTCCAACGTCAGGTAATCATTTATTCATTTTTGACTTTATAATCTTGTCCACTGTATTTACTTATTGATGTTTCTTATATCTGCTCTTGCTCGTCCTGTCTCCTGAAATCCGAATTGCTTTCATGTGACATGTTGAGTAATGGTATTTTACCATGACTTCTGACACAGATGAAGTTTCACATAGATTCGGGGGCCGGTCTGGAAATTGCTGTCAGTAGTGCTTTATTTTAACCATCTCCATATGTTCTCAGGCTTCGCTGAAAAGCCTGTAAAGGGGCTGCCAATGTATGGCTGGCCCCCAAGGTAACAAAGGAGATAAAAGGCCTGTAATACGGTTATAACAGCTGATACCGATGCACCTACTCCGGCCGCCAATAGACAGAACAATCTTTATAATATATATCTGTATGATATAGAAATAATCCAATATTATCTACAATAACAATGCGTTTCATTTATCCAAACATAGATGATGATTATAAAAAAAAGAGAATAAATAATCACAGTATGAAAGTATGTGCCACCCCATTGTTAATGAATGTGGCGCACACTGCACAGGGGAGGGATGATGGGTGCAGAGGTAGTATTCACCCTTGGTCCTTGTGCCTTTCACATAAGCATGAAACATGGAAGGTGGAGAGGGGGGCTTCCTCCTTATGGATATCATATTGGAATCCCCATTAAAGGAATTTTACGATTTTCCCCTGCACACTTTGAAACAAACAAAATGCGCTTTAGTCATCCTCCCTGGGTCCAGCACTTGGTCTCCACTGATGCTCTTGGTGTGTGTTACTGTCTGCAACTCTGATGTTGTTCAAGGAGCTGCAGTCAATCGGTGAGCTCAGCGGCTCTGCCTGAGTAGATCCACTGATTGGCTGCAGCATTGTCGATGTGACGTCAGCACTGCAGATAGTAAGAGACAGTGGAAGCAGCAGAGGAGACTCAGCACAGGACCCATGGAGGGTGAGTAAAGCTCATTTTTTTTTTTTTTCTAAAACCAGA
Source organism: Phyllobates terribilis (assembly GCF_046119375.1). Classification (NCBI taxonomy): domain Eukaryota; kingdom Metazoa; phylum Chordata; class Amphibia; order Anura; family Dendrobatidae; genus Phyllobates; species Phyllobates terribilis. The sequence continues at coordinate 142,930,688 of NW_027362768.1, read as the reverse complement.
TGATTCTGGTGCAGACTGCACAGGGGAGAGATACTGGCTTGATGCCAAAGACTAAGGGTGTATCTGTAGGGTCTGCAACGATAGCAGTTACATCTACGTCCTGGTGCCTTTCACATAGGGACCCTGAGGTTATAAGTAACTCCTCAACCAAGAGATTTTTTTGCAAAATGCCTTATTGACGCGCCCCTGGGCCTGCTGCTTCGCGCGGCATCGCGCGCACGGGAGCTTACCTGGAGCCGGATCTGTTGAGGGTTGTAGTCTCGTGGCGGTGACCCGGTCCGTGCCCACGGAGTCAAACTGAGCGGCGATGTATTAGCGGTAGATGTTGGACGACTACGCCACCCGTTGAATGCAGCGAAGGAGCTGCCGCTGCAGGCAGACCGCTGAGGCCGGTGGTAGGATTGTGCAGCGTGATAGTATCACCCCCAACGGGAGGGGTATGGCCTCAGGGCAGCCGACGTGGCTGATGGGGGAAGCAGGAATCACTCAGAGACGATGCGGTGTAGTTCAGGGTCTTTACTGGTGATAAAGATAGACCCTCCCGGAGTACTGGCTAGCGATCGGGGCCTGGTCAGTCTTTGAGCAGATGGGATTTCCCCTGGCCAGGCGGAGTTGTAGGCCTCCCCAACTAATTGTACTCTTCTGGCTACCTTGCTAGAGGCGGGTAAAAGTAGCCCACGTCCCTGAGTGTACCGTGTGGTGCTCACCCGTATGGCCGGTGACTCGGGGCCTTCTTGTGGCGTCCACTCCACGACGACGGTGCTGGTCCCACGCGTGTGACCGTGCCTTCGGGTTTCTTGGCCAGAGGACCTGAAATCCCCTGCCGGGCGGTTTCTGCTGCTGGGTAAAGATTAGTCCCCACAGCCTCGGACTCCGGGTCCGGTGATAGCTTCTCAGTCAGGGTGAGCTTCTGCAGCTGCCAGCCCCTGACTCCTTATAGCACTGCTCCCACAGAGCTCCTGATGTTCTTCTCCTATATCTGCTGCTCTTCTCTGTCTCTACCTCTTCTCTACTCACTAACCCTGCCTCAGCCCTAGGTTTATATAGGGGAAGTTCTTCCCCTCCCAGGACTGGGCAGGAGGTGTGGCATGCATAGGATTCCTGACCAAGAGACCTCCCACCTACTCTCAGACGTAATATCTCTATCACTGTGGCAACCAGACCCCTGGGGTGTCACATTATGGTCTGTGAAAGTGAACAGAGCACAATATTGCTTACTGTAATGGGGTATGGGAGTACTTATCATAGAGGGTGCATAGCCTGCTGCTAAGTAGCCCATGGAGAAGAGGGTCCAAACTCAGGTCGGTTCCCCCTGGTGCAGAATGGTTGATAAAAACTTTAGTTTCTAAAAATCTTTCTTTTTGACACGTGAGAAGTTTTCATCGGTCTTGGTCCAGGTCTATGCCTAGGTGCGGAGACCAGGTGCGGACATATAATTGGTGCAACCTGTACGGCCGCACAGGAGCCTAATAGGTTAGGGGGTCACATCCACCTCCAAAGCAGGTGCAATTGTGCATTATAATGAGCGATTGGGCAGAAAAGGTCCATATACTGTTCTTGCACAGGGGCCCTTTTCTGTCTGTACCCACCAGTAGCGGAGATCATTGATCGCTGCTCTGCCTGTAAACAGAATCATTATAAAATTTGTAAAGCCCATCTTCAACTCATCCAGCCAGGAACAGACACAGATAGAAGAAGCCCCCTGTGCAAAAACAGTGTATGGACCCTTCGTTTCTGTGACATAAGCTGATTGCTGCTTTAGAGGTGGGAGTGGGCCCACTTACCTTTTGAGCCCCTGGTTGCATTATTGGTATGTCCGCCCCTGTTCCGGTCTACCCCCCAAAAAAACTGTACTCAGTTGATCACTTATGCCCTTTTATTTTAGCAATCCCCCACTGATCAAAACTTCTGACTTGTCTCTATTAAGTGTTAAATTTTTTTTCAAAGACACTTACACTTTATACCAGGTGCCTCCTCCCTATGGACATTAGTGGATAAGGGGGACAACCGGTCATAGAAAAATGAGGGTAAACAAGCAAGGGGTCTTTTGTGATTCCGAAAGGTTGTGTGTATGTGCTCGGAGCCTGCTACAAAGTAGAACTCATTGAAATGTTAGCGATGAGCTCTTCTCTATATTATGTATACTTCTGTAGTAGGGTAACAAATATGTGGCTAATCGGGAAAATGTACTGTCAGAAAAAACTTTTTCTTAGCAAAAAAAAACCTCTTATCAAAACTTTTTTTCATCACTTTAAGAACCCCCGGCTTTATTTTACAGAGGACAGAATAGGAAAATATTAATATCTTCCCTGCACATTGCAGAGTTGGAATATACAATTGTAATATGTACCATTTCTCCAATCTGATGAGACGGTAAAAAATGTATGTGCGAGCTGTAGATAAATACAAGGCCGGTAAGATAGATCTAGAAAACACAAAATTCTGCTTAGATAAGTATAAATTAGGTTATGCATCAAAGATTTGTTCTTGTAAGATATAATACTCGGAAAACAAATTTACTCAACCCAATAGAAATTAGTTGTATTTTTCGGAAGTAACTTGAAATCAATTTTTCATTGGAAATATAAAACTGGTGAATATAACTGGGAGAAAAAGAGATATCATATTAAAGACATCATTTTTATACCCAGCTGGTTGTGTATGTAGGAAAACATTTTTTTTTTTATATTATAATTTATGGCAGCGGATTTAGGGCTCGTGCACACAACTGTATATATCGGACGAGTGTTATCCATGGTTTTCATGGATAGCACTCGGCCCCAGGATATTCTTTGATGCTTTTTTTCCTCAAAGTGGTTGGAGGAAAAATATTGGAAACATGTCTAATTTTGATCCGAGTGTCAGATCAAAATCGGTAATGCAAGTCTATGACTTTGTGAAAAACATTGGACCGCACTCAGATGACATCTGAAAGCGCTCCAATTTTCACGACTGAAAGAATGGAGAGGGTGGAGAAACTTTTTTTTTTTCTCTCCACCTCTGAGAAAAACTTATGCCACTCTGATCAAACTCTGATCAGGATAATTAGACCATTTTTCTCAGATGGAGAGAAATCGGTTGTATACACCTACCCGTAGAGGGACTCTTCGGATTAAGTCAACTGAAGGGAGTTGGTGGGGGTCTCATGGAGTCCATCAATAGCATCTCCTGATATGACTTAATGATGTCTCAGACATCATTATATTTAAATCTTTACGGAGAAAATAGTAGACTTATAATGTCATAGAGTCCTAGGCTTATTCATCCGGTTAATGTCAGATACTCAAACAATCAGCATTAGAAATAATTAATCTTCGATAACAGGTTAAAGAGATGGCGCAATACTTTGTTCCTTCATCTAAGTGAGGCAGAAGCAGGACACTTTGGCTCCGCCAACTTGCTGACCACTCAGTCCACCACTTTTAAATAAAACCCTACTATAAATTATATGTTTACAAGCTCCTTAATGGGGGTTTTCCTGCAAATCCGATTTGTGGGAAATGTGATTGCCCAGTCCCCCGTCACTAGGACCCTCACAATCTCTAAACTAGGTAAGGAGAGATTTAAATGGAAGATGATCCAGTAAGCACTGTACTTGTATGCCATCGCTCCATTTAAACTCTTCTTAGAATTATAGAACATTAGAGTTGGAGGGGACCTCCAGGGTCATCGTGTCCTGCCCCCTGCTCAATGCAGGATTCACTAAACCATCTCAGAAAGATGTCTGTACAGCCTCTGTGTGAAGACTTCCATTGAAGGAGAACTCACCACCTCTCATGGTGAGTTCACCACCTCTCTTCACTGTGGTCATTTGATACGGAGGAGCATGGGGAGGGACACTTCACTCTATTTATCGTAGATCATCCGGAGTGATAAGTCAAAATCCTGTGGAAAAACTGTTTTAAATTCCTATAGGCAAGAAGAATTTAGTCGAATTTGTTGTACTTATGGAAAAGAGAAATTGCAGCCTTAAATGCAATCTGTCACTTTATTGTGTGCTTCTAAATCGCCGCCAATGCCTTGTACTGTATGGGAACTTAAAGGGTCTGTTTGGATGAAAGAAGTTACCATCACATAGATTAATTGATAATTTTTTTGATCAGTGAAGGGTCTGACTGCTGAAACCTCCAGGATCGCAAGTATGGACCACTTTAATCCCTGTTAGAATGGAGCGGCAATGCGCATTCTCCACCACCACTCATTCATCCTCTATAGGATTTTCGGAGCGCTGAATTCAACTTTCTCCAGCAGCCCCATACTCACTGCTGCTCCATTCTAACAGGAATAAAAGTGTCCCATTCGTGATCTGTTGAAGTTCCAGCAGTTGGACCATCATTAATCTATAAGTTATCACCTATCCTTTGATAGGTTATAAGTTGCCCCTACCAGATTACCACCCCTTTAAATGGGGGTGACCCTTCTCCTCTGAAGAGTAGCGCTTGTTGGTCTCTAAAGATGCTTTTTCTGGGTTGATTGATGTCTCTCCGTGTTATTTGGCGCATGCACAATCAATCAACGTCTGCTGGCCTCTGCTTCATCAGATGGAGGTGGTTTGTGATGACGTACCCCAGCCACAATGGCACAGCTGGATAATGTGTATTGTATTTTAGAAACTGAAGTTGTTATAAAGCATATAAAATATGATTGTTTACTTTTCCTTCCTCAGGACTACAGCCCACTACTACGTATGATATCAACGTTCAATCTGTGAGAGGAGGACGAGAAGGAAAAACCTCATCTGTAGTCGGCATAACAGGTATCTGTTGTAGGCAATGTATGGATATTTCTTCGGGAGAAAGTGTAGCTGGGACTTGGCGAAAAGCACGAGAGAGAAAGTTTATTGATAGGACATCTGCACCTCTGCTCCTTCTGCCCCCAAAGAACAAGTGAACATACTGTTGACGAAGGAATCTGAGACCTCATGGCCACAAAAGACCAACCAATAATTTTACATGCAGCCACATTCAAAGAAATACTAAACTATGGGGATTTTCTTGGCTTGCTTGGTCTGTTTCGTAAGAATGCCGTCAGGCTCGGATGCTCAAGATCAGGGTCACAGTACTTGAAAGTAATATTGTCGTTCTGTACGTCTCCCAACTAGTGATGAGCGAAAGTGCTCTCTACTCGAGTTTGCATCGGGTGCTCGGGTACGCACCGAGTATCGCGGGTGCTCGAGCGACATGCTTGAGTCTCCAGTTTTCAAAAACGCATCAGTTTTCCAATTCAGTCAGGAAAAAAACAAATAACAAACGTGTTATTTCTGAAATCTCATAGCTTTTGCTGTTATTGTAAAAAGTAGCTTTTAATTTGCATAAAAAATGCAGCAAAAAAAACATGTGTGAACATAGCTTGACGGTTGAGAAACCTCTAGCTGTACTAGAGTAGGTATCCCCATTTTCCCCATAGGTGGAAGTCCTAGCAGTTAAACCCACAACTATTAGGAATATTTGCTATAAATGTGGTAAGATGGAAATTTAGGTACTGGAGTAACTACAATCCAGCAACGAGACTTCTTTTTTCGCTGCTCGGTATAGTACAATGCTGTGTAATTAGTGATGGCGATCCTATACCTTATTTGTTAGGAAAACTCAAGTTAACTCTAAAAAGTGCTGACAGGCGAAACAAGAAAAACCATGAGAATTATTCATTAGCCACTAATGGAAGGAAAAAACTGCAGATCTCAATTATATTTAAATATACACAGCATACGTTAATCTTACCACGCAGAACATATCATGCATCACTCAGACCCAATTCATACGGGTAACACATCAAATTTGCATTTTTAAATTTATTGCGATCCCATTGCTATTCTGCGCTGGAGACAAATTGGAGTCTGTTAACATAATAATACGGCAGAAACACAGCCTGGTAGAGGCCAGTTTACAACCCTAATATATGCCAATATGTGATCACTAGTGTTGAGCGATACCTTCCGATATCAGGAAATATCGGATCGGATTGGATCGGGCCGATACCCAAAAAGTATCGGATATCGCCGATTCCGATACCGGAAACCAATGCAAGTCAATGGGACACAAATATCGGAATGAAAATAAACCCTTTCTTTCCTTGTAGGTTAATTCTACATGAAGGAAAACAACTAACTATAATGTAGAATGTATTGGGGGAGGTGGTTGCCCAAATCGATGGGAACAGTGCTCACAGTGAAACATGAAAAGCCGGCAATTCAGCAGCGGCATACACCGGTACTCGACAATTTAGAACAGAAAGAATAGAGCTTCACACATAGATTAGATAGATAGAAACATGTCAGTCACATATATATGAAGTACAGTGACAGTGTTGCTTACTGTACTTGTCATTTAGTGTAAAGGATTTATTTAAAAAAATATTAGTGTTTTCATGCACTGTCTCTTTAAAAAAGCCGGCCAGCAATTCAGCAGCGGTACCCGACAATTTATAACAGAAAGAATAGAGCATCACACATAGATCAGATAGATAGAAACATGTCAGTCACATATATATGAAGTACAGTGACAGTGTTGCAAACTGTACTTGTCATTTAGTGTAAAGGATTTATTAAAAAAAATATTAGTGTTTTCATGCACTGTCTCTTTAAAAAAGCCGGCCGGCAATTCAGCAGCGGTACTCGACAATTTATAACAGAAAGATAGAGCATCACACATAGATTAGATAGATAGAAACATGTCAGTCAAATATATAATAAGTACAGTGATAGTGTTGGTTACTGTACTTGTCATTTAGTGTTAAAATAAAGGATTTATTAAAAAAAAAAATTGGCCTGGGAAGAGGGTAATACCCACGGAGCTTCCCAGGTTACTAATATCAGCCCCCAGCTGAATACCTAGCCTTTACTAGCTATTAAAATGGGGGACTCCCCAAAAAAAATGACGTGGGGTCCCCCCTATTTTAATAGCTAGCAAAGGCTAGGCAGACAGTTGGGGGCTGATATTAATAGCCCAGGAAGGGTGCCATGAATATTGGCCCCCTCCCAGGCTAGAAACACCAGCCGTCAGCCGCCCCAGAAATGGCGCATCCATAGGATGCGCCAATTCTGGCACTTAGCCTCGCTCTTTCCACTGCCCTGTAGCGGTGGCAGTGGGCTAATAGGGCTGGGGTTGATGTCAGCTTATAATGCCAGCTGACATCAAGCCCAGGTTAGTAATGGAGAGGCGTCTATAAGACACCCCCATTACTAACCCCATAGTCAAAGTTAAAAAAACCCACAAACACCCAGAATAAAGTCCTTTAATTGAAATAAAGACACAATTCTTTATTGTTCTAAATTAAACCATACTTACCATCACGCCCATTCCAGCTGAAGCCAACGATCTCCTGCAATAAAAGAAAAATAATAAACCAACATCATCCTTACCTTTCGATGGTTCCCAGGACAGCTCCAGCTCTGCTACATCGAGATGACAGGCTGGATCGCAGCAGAAAGCTGCCATCCAGCCTGTCATCCCGCAGACACTGAGAAGAGCAGGCATGCTTGCGCTCCTCAGTGTCAGGCTGTGACGGCATCCAGATGAGCCAAGTCTCTCACGCTCACCGCATGCGCAGGAGAATTTTCCCACGCTGTCAGTGACGTGCATGAGGTGAGCTGAGTTCATTGTCGGCTCATCGGGATGCCGTCACAGCCAGACACTGAGGAGCGCAAGCATGCCTGCGCTTCCCAGTGTCTGCGGGATGACAGGCTGGATGGCAGCTTTCTGCTGCGATCCAGCCTGTCATGTGAATGTAGCCGAGCTGAAGCTGTCCTGGGAACCATGGAAAGGTAAGGATGATGTTGCTTTATTATTTTACTTTTATTGCAGGAGATCGTTGGCTTCAGCTGGAATGGGCGTGATGGTAAGTAGAGTTTAATTTAGAACAATAAAGAATTGTGTGTTTATTTCAACGAAAGGACTTTATTCTGGGTGTTGTGTTTTTTTTAAATACTTTACTAGAAATTCATGGCGGTCATGTCTAATATTGGCGTGACCCCATGAATTTCGGGCTTAGGGCCAGCGGATAATACAAAGTTGGCCCTAACCCCTTTATTACCCAGTGAGCCACCGCACCAGGGCCCTGGATGAGCTGGATACAGCGCCAGAAGATGGCGCTTCTATGAACGCAACATTTTCTGGGGTGGCTGCGGACTGCAGTTCGCAGCAGGGGGGGCCCACAAAGCTTGGGCCACCCTGCGCTGCAGATTCCAGCCCCCAGCTGCTTAGTTGTACCTGGCTGGACACAAAAATAGGGCGAAGCCCCACGTATTTTTTTTTTTTAAACTTATTTCATGAAATTCATGAAATAATAAAAAAAAGGGCTTCCCTATATTGTTGTGTCCGGCCAGGTACAAATAGGCAGCTGGGAGTTGGGGGCAGCCCGTTCCTGGATTCTGTACCTGGCTGGCATACAAAAATATGGCAAAGCCCACGTCAAAATTTTTGGGTAAAATTAATTAAAAAATAAATAATAATTTAGGGACTGCATCTTTATTAACCCCTCAAGTGTCATTTAGTGTTAAAATAAAGGATTTATTAAAAAAAAAATTGGCGTGGGGTTCCGCGTAATTTTAGTCTCTAGCGGAGGTTAAGCAGACAGCTGGGGCAGATGTTTGAAGCCTGGGAAGGGGGTAATACCCACGGAGCTTCCCAGGCTACTAATATCAGCCCCCAGCTGAATACCTAGCCTTTACTAGCTATTAAAATGGGAGACCCCCCCAAAAAAATGACGTGGGGTCCCCCCTATTTTAATAGCTAGCAAAGGCTAGGCAGACAGCTGGGGGCTGATATTAATAGCCCAGGAAGGGTGCCATGAATATTGGCCCCCTCCCAGGCTAGAAACACCAGCCGTCAGCCGCCCCAGAAATGGCGCATCCTGTACAATGACTGATAACACCTCTATATATAGGAGATAACGCAGGATCCACCATTCACAATATGTGATGTCACAGCTCATCTCCTCCCCCTCCTGTACAATGACAGATAACACCACTATATACAGTAGAAAACAAAGGATCCACTGTTCACAATAGGTGATGTCACAGCTCACCTTCTCCTTCTCTCTGCACAATGACTTTTACCTAGATGAAAACATGCTCATTACATGCCTCAATATAATTCTGTAAATCTAAGTCAGTCTATTGCTGCTAATGTCCCTGTGCCCATGAAAAAGTAGATGTCTAATACTAGCCCTAGTGACCAGTGTGAAAACTCAAAGATTATTATTTTTTCTAATCAAGGTAGTGATATGAAAAATAAAAAATATATATTAAACATTTAAAAAAATACATTTCACATTACATTTTCTGATGACATCAGAACTATGAGTTGCTTGTGAATAGAGATGAGCGAACTCTAACTTAAAAGGTTCGTACCGGACAGTCAGTGTCCGGTGCTAAACGCCGAACATGGACTTCTCCCGGAGTTCCGTTGCAAAGTTTGGACTTCCGAGGGAAGTCCGTTGCAGGGAGAGAGAATTTTTTTTCCAGATCCAAAGTTCAGGTCTTTATTGTTTTCCTTGGGGTTTGGGTTCTGGTTCAATTTCAGGTCCAGTTCTGGTACCAGAACATAAACTTCCATGGGTCCGCTCATCCCTACTTGTGAAGTTATCATTATTTTGTGCTATGTACCACGTGACTTATGAGCATTGTACTTGCCTATAGGATGAGAATATCCTTGCATCTTATGGCGAGACCTTGGGGGGCTTTCCACTAACGGTGACTGCAGTAATGATATGAAATGTATCCGATTTTCCAACATTTCTCCTAACACTACGCATATGGAGCAAGGTCTGAGTGCACAGCTCTGTGGACCTGATCATGTGCGGTCATTATTTCATTTTTTGATTTATTTGCACTATCACTGCATTTATTCAATCAGTTGATCAAACAAGCACTTCATGGCACCAGCAATCATTCTGAATGTATCCGCCGGTCTAATCGGTATATTTGCTGGATGGATATGTATATTACGACCTGTCACACACTCCCTGAACAAGTGTCACCTATGAATATTACATAAGCGTACCCAAGACGTTAAGTATGGCATTTACAACCCTTGGCGTATAAATGATTGCGCAGTCGCTTCGCGGACATACATTTATTTTTATCTCCCTTCATGTAAATTTAGATGGGATCTTTTGAGGGTTGTGATGATTTCCGGCTTCTTCATTAAACAGTACTATTTACCCAGCGAGAGTCGCATGAAAATGCCTTATTTGCAATATCTATCTCAGGGCACACAAGTACTCATGGGTATCGTAGCGTATATATCAGCAGCGGGCCGCCTTGTACATCACTCAGATAAATATCGCTTATTCTGCAGGCTCGTACCATTTCATTATTTGTGTTTTCCCATCTCTGGCATCAACCTCAATCTATAAATCCTTGAATTATGTATCTTTTAACCCTGTCTGCGAGGCAATAGTTTATTCTCCGTACAGAGAGACTTCTCTGTGGTTCTAAACAATCCTAATTATTATTATTTTTTTTATTATATACTCCAGGCAGCCGTGTAAATATACTCGCTATGATTAATTTAATTAAGAAAACTGGTGCATAATAAAGCAAGTAGATTATAATAAGCAGGAAGCTGCGGAGCGGCTCGTAATGCCGGTGTGAGCATGGAAATGGGATCTGTCACCCCCAGTGACAACTTCTCATTGTATTCTATTGTCAAGAAATGGATATTTGAAGAGTGAAGAGAAAGCAGATTTACTTCCATTTGCAGGGTCCACATGGGAAAAGGATAGAGGAAAGGAACATTGAGAATGATAATTGTGTTCTGAGCATTGCTCATTCCTTCCCCCACTTCACTGCTCTTGTAATGTGGTAATATTGTACAATGGCCATGGTCGGAAAGATGGACATGGCCGGTTTTTGAAGTAATAGCACATTGGGTCACAATTAGTCTCATACCCCCCCCCCCATTTTTCAACTATCCCAATGATACATAGTTGCACTATGCTAGGTTTAAAGGGTTGTCCATTATTCGAAAAAACGCTTCTGAATCTCTATGGTTACCCCCCGATGCTGGTGCCATTCCAGCGGTGTCAGCATTGGCTCTCTCAGGGGCCAATCAGCGCTGGCTCCCCTCCTTTGTACAAATCAAGACATCTGGAGGAAGTGAGGGCTGCAGCTGTCCTCTGACTTCATTTGGATGTCAATTATGTGCATAGGAGAAGAGACTGAAGTCAGCGCTGACTGGCCTCAGGGATTGCGTGACATAACAATGTCATGTGAGCCCTGGGAGATCCAATGATGACACAGCTGGAACTACGCCCGCAGCAGAGGTGAGTACAGGTGTTGTTATTTTACTGAACACCCACCCACACCACTGATTGGCATCTTTCTGTGTACACTGTGCATAGACAAAACTACCAATTAGAGGAGAGGGTGGTTTTATTCACAGCTCAGCATTTAAAGAACTGGTAGATCTGCAGCAGAGAAAACTGTGATTTTATCATTACTGTAGCAAGCAGCCCAGTAAGTGACACATTGCTGTAATCAGGGTCTCTGCCCCTACATTATGCTACTTTCAGATGTGCTAGCAAGATCATATACCCTTTAATAAAATTATCTCCAATCAAAGTATCCCCAAGTCTAGGATCATAACTGTGCTGCCTATTACTGGGGCTTCCTGGGAGTTTGATATTGGTGGCCTTTCTTTAGGATCAGGTGATTGAAGGGGTTACAAGTGCTGGTTCTCTTTCATATAAGTGACAGCTGCATTCATTTGACAGTGGCTATGAATGGTATTGCAGTGTAGCACAGCACCGGGCAATAGCCAGGGGTGAGGCTCTGGTCTTCTCCTGTAATGCCCAATCGGCGCGCTAAAAGAAAGAGTGGGTCCTGGCTGGGTGGTGATGTTGGTGTTGTGTGGGCCTTGCAGCAGGCCGCCTGTAGCCGATGGTGTTGGCCAGCCAGAACCATAGGTCTCAAAGTTCAATTAAGGAGACTCCCGTTGTAAAACACAGTCTTTACTGAACGGTAACTTAGTAAGGGTTATGTACAATGGCTAGCGGGTACAAAGTCTTATGGACGTTTCTTTCACAGTGTAAAGCATTTTCACACACATGGTTTCCTTCCACTGTAATCTACTCCAGGGCTGGTGAAGCACATTGTTTTGCCATACTTCATCACAGCCTAGCTTGTCGCCACAGTCCGGTTCAGCAAGTCTCTCTACCTGTTCAGCGGTTCCACATCCTATTTCTTCCACTACTGGAGCCCTGGGTCTACCGCTCTGGACCATCCAATAGTCCCACGAACTCAGTCCTATTTAGGTCCGTTACCTTCGGCGTTTTGCAAGCTCAGGGTTTCTCATGACATGTCATCCTATCCAAGGACCCCTTTAAGGTGGAAGGCCACTCTATCTCTTTGATCCCTTCAAGGTCGAACCACTCCCTTGTCCCCTAGTCTCCTTTGTTGTAGTTCACCCAAAACAGCAGCACTGTTCACAGATGCTTCCTACTACTACTACTACTACTTGAACTTGTCCCTATATAACTAACTACAGGAAGTCGTCTCTTTCCCTGACACTAAGCCCTTCCTACTATGGGCTAGTCCCGAACATTAACACGATCTTACCCTATCATTACCTAACTACAGTCAATTAATTATCTACACTACCTAGTTTATGTCCTAAGTCCTAAACTATGTCTTACCCATCACCTATCCTATACTGTACACTATGTCCTATGCTATACAACTATACATTACTTATACACTATACAGGCTACACCTCACACGACACGCTATATACAAAAGATGCATGACACAATTCACGCACAAAGCAATTGGTGCTTTCAGGGGTAGGAATGCTACAGTCCAGTCCACACCCCTTACAGCAGTTCACTGTTGCTCAGTCCTATTTAAAGAGTTGCTATTGTTTTAAGGATTTCCCCTCACAAATCACTTGCAGACACTCGTTTTAGGCATTACTATGTGTGTCTTCTCACTTATTCATCCCCTTACACATGCACCTGTCAAATGTATTTCTCCCTGAACCTTAAATATCAAGGATACCAGATTTTTTGGCCTTTACCTGCAAATCCACCTGCAAAAATGTGTATATCTGAAACAAAAAGAAGACACAACAAAACCAATGTTTCATTTCAGCAGTGCTGAGACAGATGCCGTCTTGTCTATATATATATATTGTAATATAAGAAATAAGATGCATACAAATATTATACTGTAATATCATCAAGCGACCCCATATAACAAATATTTTTTGTGTTTTTTTCCTAGTTAGGTATATATATGCTTTGATGCAGACTTTTATATCTTTTTTGATCATGTGATTCATAATAGACACGGAAGATGCATGACACATAATTTGTATGAAAAGATGTGAAAAAATGAAAGCTTTACTTTGATGTAATGTAAAAGGTATATAAAAGACAGTAAAGTAATATTTAGAAACACATTTATGAGTAGAAAAAAATCCGTACTGTTCTGTCCTCAGCGTAGCGGGAGACCAGAATGGTGTTTGTGATCAGAATATCCAATGTTTAATGTACTTTATGACTGAAGAGACTGACACTTGACTATTATCTGTAGGAATTGATGGTCCTAAAAACCTGGTGGCCACAGACGTGGGTGAAGACACAGCCAGCTTATCCTGGCAGGCTGCCCGAGCTCAAATAGATCGCTATATATTAACATATGCATCACCTGATGGACACAGTGAGGAGATGGCTGTGGGCAAGGATAAGACCAACACTTTCTTGACCGGCCTCACCCCCGGAATGGAGTACATATTCAACATATGGGCAGAAAGGGGAAACAAGAGGAGCAAGCGAGCCACCGTTACAGCCACAACAGGTGAGATTAGACATATGCGGGACTTTGCTTACTTTTTGCCATGGGCCTAAGAACTTATAGGCAAGTAGTTGCTAGCTACCTGCCTTTTCTGCCCAGCGCTGATGTCTGCTGGCTCAGGGCGGTCACGTACTGCTCCTGCCGGCGATTCTGCTGCTGCATTAGACCTCACGTAAACAGAGCAGCTCTTTCTCTTCTGCTCTGCTCTGTCAACGGGGTGTCACTGCCAATGTAATGCTGATTGACAACCGGATAAAGGATTTATCCAGAACTATTTTTTTTTACTGTGTGCCTAAAAACTAATAGGCAGGTAGTTGCTAACAAAGGGAACTACCTGCTTGTTCTACCTCGCACCGACACAGAGCGGTCATTGACTGATTCAGCTGCTCAATGTCAACAGAGCAGCTCTTCCTCTTCCAGGCTGCTCTGTTGATGGGGTGTGACTGCAGACGTCATGCTGATTTACAGCTGGCTCCCCGCAGTTAGGCAGCGGGGAGCCAGCTGTCAAACAGCATGACATCACCAGAGAAGCCCCATCAAGAGAGCAGTGCGGATAAGAAGCAGCTCCTGATGTCACCGAAAGCTGCAGGATCACCGGCAGAAGTGGTGCATGACCGCTCTGAACCGGCATAAATCAGCGCCGGGAAGAACAGGCGGGTAGTTAGTGACTAGCTGCCTGTAAGTTCTTAGCTACATAGCAAAAAATAACGAAAGTCCCAGGTAACCCCTTTAGAGGGAGACTATCACTCTCAAAATGCAAATTAAACTACTCAGACATGTATATAAAGTACATAGTCCCCTATAAAAATCATACCCCGAGTATATATTGTATCGTTTCTGTGACAGAGAAATCGACTTTTATTTCATATGCAAATTAGGGAGCTTTTATGGCGACTTGTCATGGCCAATGGCTCAGTGCCCTGTTATGCTCTGTAAATGACATACTGAGCACTTTCCCTGCTCTTGATTGATAGTGCTTTCCTCCCCAGTGTGAGCGCTGCATAACCTAAATCTGCATTCCTGCACGTGTGCACTAACTCTGGAGGATCCTAGCAGCGCACATACAGTGTCAGTGCAGGTGCACTCTGATCCCCGGCTCCAGTCTGCAGCTGCTGCTCACTGTAATGATACACCATGAAGTGTTGCAAGCAAGCGGCTTTAGAGAGGAGACAGGGATCTGAGTGCACCGGCACTGACACTGTGTGGGCTCCTCCAGTGTCTGAGGAACTGCCTGTGTGTCACCCTGGCCTGGATGCCACAAATATAATAAAGCTGTGTCTGAGAGCAAGGGGGAGGTTCTCTGGTCAAGGACCATTAGCATGCAGTACCTCCTGTCCCAGGCCAGTAGGGGGAGCAGGCTGCCCCTATAAAAGCTGGAACTGGGGGCAGGGTTAGGGAGTTCTGGACGACCTGTCTCTGGATTGAGAGGTGTCCCAGAGAAGGCAGAGGCAGTTCAGCTGTAGCTGAGGAGGCCGTGTGGCAGTAGGAGAGCCACGAGCCAGGGACAAGAGGCGAAGCGAGCCTGTCCTGGCAGATAGAGAAACTAACCTACCAGACTTTGGTGTCTGAGGCTGTGAGGATTCCAAGTCCTACAGCAAATAACTAGTCCGCAGGGGATTGTATGTTCCCTGGCCTAAGAAGCCCGGAGGTTCCGCCACAGCAGAAGGGACCAGCAAAGCCGTACCAGGCCGGGAGTAGATAGGGACCCAAGTTGCAAGCCATACGGGCGAGAAGACACGGCAAGCTCAGGAACGTGGGCTATTACACCACGAGGAGGGAAATAGCCAGAGAGAATGCAGAGAGCACGGTAGGCCTACACCCTCACCCTGAGCAGGGCCAGCTTCCCACTTGTCCTCAGACATCCAGGCCCCCTCCTAGCTGGGACTGTTTTTGGGCCGTCTCACCTGTTCTAATAAAGACCCTGAATTGTTTAAGAGGCCTCTGTTTCCTGGCTATCACGGTCGGAATCATCCCCTCCATCATCCATTATATACTGCCCTGGGGCCATACTCCTCCTGTGGGGAGTTGTACTATTCAGTGCTGCACCTTTACATCTGCCCCAGTGGTCTGCACTGCAGCGGTGGTTAGCCCTGACCGCAATCCACGGGTGGCGTAGTCGGACATTGCAAAACATATAGAAGACTGCCACTGGTCTGACCACCCTGAGCCACGGACCGGGTTGCCACTACTACCCCCATTATTGCCCTGTTGCCCGGATCCGAGTGTCCCACGGCCCAGGGGGCGAGTCAGCTTTGGCGTAGTCGGCAGGATTGTGACCAACCCGCCACAAACGGGTATTGCGTGCCTGGAAAAGACTTCACACTTACCTGAAAAAGAGGTTTCCCGCCGTCCGGAGCCGTTTCCCGCCATTTTCAGCCGTCTCCCGCCATCTTCAGCAGCTTCCCGCCATCTTCAGCTGTTTTCCCGCCATCGGACGCCATCTGCAGGACGCCGTGCGGGAAGAAGAGGGGCGTGGACGTCCAAATCACGCAAGACCTGAAGCTCCGCCCTACGCTCTGACGCTGCGCAAGGTCCTCGTCCATAGCAGCACCAGCGGAGCCGCGGCCTACAGAAGAGGATCGTCGGAAGGGAGGCCACGCTTAACTAGGGGGGAGGAAGATGTCGGACACAGAGGCGCCCACTACCACCAGCGCAGCTGCAGCAGCGGTAATGCCATTCTCCCTGCCTTACATCCCTGGAGCAGCCTGGCTGCCCAAGTATTCAGGGGAGCCCCATGCCCTAACTGACTTTAAGGAAAGGCTGTACAGTTTGTTCCAAGTTTACCCCCTGACAGAGGAACAGAAGATTAGCATACTGACAGGGCAGTTAACTGGCGCAGCCCAGCGGGAGGTAAAGTCATGGCCCGCTGAGGAGAAAAGAACTGTAAAGGACATTCTGGCCCGGCTGCTGGGTACCTTTGATACACGTACCTCCACTGAAATTAAAATGGTTTCTCTCTGTTTAATGGCCTTGTGTGAACATGCATTTACATTTTGCATGCACATCAACTTAAGTTTCAGTTCAGACCTTCAGGTTTTTTCTTTGCAGTCAGTATGCTTTAGTGCATATAAAAGGGTGTGGCCATCCTTTGTCTGGGCTGAGACGCTCATTCTGCTTCGGCTTTATGCTTACACCAGGGATCCAGTCTCTCTGCCCTTGTCCATATGTATGTCACTTGACAAATGGTAAGGTTTTTAATATTAGAGTTAGGACTGTCCCATAAGGGTTGCCGTGAAGTGGCGGGATGGCTTTCACATTATTTTGATCAAAATTATGTTAACTAAATACCCATTATTATTTATTATTTTTGCACTGTGCGATTTATACATTTACTTTCAGTTATTTGGATATTTTTCTTGTCTTTGGTTTCTCTCTGTTTAATGGCCTTGTGTGAACATGCATTTACATTTTGCATGCACATCAACTTACGTTTCAGTTCAGACCTTCAGGTTTTTTCCCCATTATTGCCCTGTTGCCCGGATCCGAGTGTCCCACGGCCCGGGGGCGAGTCACCTGCCCTTCTGGAAGTCGAGAATAACTCCCAATCTTCTAGGGCTGGAGTTGATGTCGGACTACGGTGCCAAGAGTCCCCCGGCCCGAGTAGCCAACTCCAGGGCCCCACTTTTCAACTACATGCAAATGTGACATTATCCTCACTCACAAATTTATATAACAATGAACTGGGTAGATTGCCTTTGTCTGTACATAGTGATTAATGAATATTGTGCCAAGTACTGCTCTTATAAGAGGGTGGTGGCCCACCAGAGGATTCCCCTGTACTCTTGTGGGCCAGTCCAAGCTTGGCTGTACATTACTAAGTTGTAAACTTACTTTAATATAATATTTTATGTCCGCTCACCTAGATATTGATGCACCCAAAAATCTGCAGGCCTCTGAAATTACTCAGAATGAAGCCACCTTGACTTGGACCCCTCCTGTAGCTCAGATAGATGGATATATACTCACCTATGAGGATGAAGCTGGAAACCGACAGGTAAAGGATTTATTGGGTGATCAACTGCAATTGTTTTAAAGTATACCTCTCCTTTCATACAAAGCCAGAGTAAAAGCATTGTCTTGCTGCGTCACTCAACATACCAAGTTAAAACGATTTTGATGCAAATACCAGGCTGATATGTCCAGGAACTATCTTGATTCTCATTCTATGTAACTTCCCATCCACTCTTTTTCAGTAGGCTGTTCCTCTTTTTCAACAATCTAAAAGCACTATAGGTGCTGGAACTTCCTTTTCCTCACTTCCCAGCATTACTCCTTCTTGTCCAATTGCTTGGAACATATATTCTCATATTGCTTGCACTTCATGTACTTAATGGAAGTTTGTTAGTAGAAAGAAGCACAAATTGCGGAGTCCGATGCAAAAATTTGGCACCAGCATAATTGTGCTCACTTTGGCTTCCTTACTGACGTTTGCTTTGTCTCTGATGTTTGTAGACCTGTGTTCGGCATAATCATACAAAACAGAGCCTGAATTTAACCACTTCCACTTGCAATGAAGCTCCATTGCAGGCTTTATACACTTAGTGTATTAGCCATTCTTGCACCGAATATTCAGAAATTTTAGCACTATTCACAGCCGGTAACAGGAAACCGCTCGGGCCCTAGGACATAAACTAGTAATTTGGTGTTGCACTTAAATCCCAATGGTTTCATTTCCATATCTAAAGCCTGGTTTATGTACAGTAACATAAAAAATATCACTGAGCAAACCATGGTATCTAGTGCATGTAAAACTGCAGTAAAGTAATTACTGCCATGCCAGATGGAGGAATACGAGCTGGGTTTGTTTAGTGACGCTTTAATAGCTACTTAATGATGTCGAAAGTGGGTGGATTTTAAGGCTGAGAGATATTATTTAGATTCAATAGTATTATAGAGGCTTTTTTTGTGGTATTTGCGTTATTTTAAATTGCAAGCAGGTGAATTAGCCTTTAAGTGATCCTATTTCAGGTCTGATATATGTGACCAGTTCTATAATAATATTCCTGCAGCCACCACTAGGTGGAGCATGGGAGCTTACTACATAGCATTTATACAATCCAGTATGCAGTAAGCTCATGAGCTCCCCCAAGTGGTGTCTGCAGGCAATCAGAATTTCATCATTTAAAGGGGTTGCCTTGCCAAAGTTTTTTTTTTTAAGTTTTAGAATGTCATACTCACCTTACCGATTCTTTGCCACCCTGTTATTATTAGTTATTTACATAGCACCATTGATTCCATGGTTCTGTACATGAGAAGGGGTTACGTACAAAATACAGATATCACAATGATAGACAGGTACAGAGGGAAGAGGACCCTGCCCTTGTGGGCTTACATTCTACAGGATGATGGGGATGGAGACAGTAGGTTGGGGGGATGCAGCAGCTCCGGTGTTGGTGAGGCGGCAGCTCCGATGGTGTTGAGGTGGCAGCGTAGTTTGTAAGCTTTCTTGAAGAGATGAGTTTTCAGGTTCAGTCTGAAGGATCACAATGTGGTGGATAATCTGACGTGTTGGGGCACAGAATTCCAGAGGATGGGGGATATTCGGGAGAAGTCTTGGAGGCGATTGGGTGAGGAACGTATAAGTGTGGAGGAGAGAAGGAGGTCTTCGGAGGACCAGAGATTACGTAAGGGAATATATCAGGAGATTAGTTCAGAGATGTACAGAGGAGAAAGGTTATGGATGGCTTTGTAGGTCAGAGTTAGTAGTTTTTACTGGATACGTTGGGGAACTTGGAGCCAATGAAGGGATTTACAAAGGAGGGAAGCAGAGGAGTAGCGAGGATAGAGACAAGCTAGTCGCGCAGCAGAGTTAAGGATGGACTGGAGGGGTGCGAGAGTGTTAGCAGGTAGGCCACAGAGGAGGATGTTGCAGTAGTCGAGGCGGGAGATGATGAGGGCATGCACAAGCATTTTAGTAGATTGAGGATTGAGGAAAGGACAGATCCTAGAAATACTTTTCAGCTGGAGGTGACAGGAGGTGTCGAGAGCTTGGATGTGGGGTTTGAAGGACAGGGCAGAGTTAAGGGTTACTCCGAGGCAGAGGATTTCCGGTACAGGAGGAAGCGTAATGTCATTTATTGTGATAGATCAGGTAGGGAAGATATGTGAGATGGAGGAAAGATAATGAGTTCAGCATTCCTGTTTGAATGTGACACGCCCAGTTGATGGGGACGACTCAGTACCCGGGCCTTTGCCTGGTTTTGGGGATGTCGCGGTGGTCGGCTCCCGGGCCCGTATCCTGGGGTCACTCTTGAAAAAGGGGATTGCAACTTGGATAAAAATGAAAATAAATAGTTTGTGACGCCACCTGTGGTACCTAGTAATGATTACCAGCGCTGCTTCAGACCTCCGGGGGTGTTGGGATGGCAGCTGAGGTGTTTCTGCTCCCCACAGGTGGAGCAGGCCCCCGGGGCAGGGATGGTGTGAAGGGATGCAGGGCAAATGGTAGTCAGGTACGGTCCTACGGTCCGGGATACTTGTAGGTGGTGTGCACTTCTGGTCTTGCTCCCCAGTGAGCGGGTGTAAGGCCTCCTTTCAGTATCTTCCTGTCTCTCTCCCTGGAGCTTCTGACCTGCCTGGAACAGGGTCTACCTCCCTTGATGTTTCTCTCACCCGTCTTGCTTGGCGGCGAGGGCTTTCCCACTGGTTACCACGATCCCTGTATGCTGGGGCCTTCGTGGTACCTAGTCCTCTGAATGTGCGGTATTCACAGGTGGACTGAGGGATATGAAATCCTCCTGAGTATGCCGGATTCCCTACTGGGCATAGAGATCCCAATAGGCTCGGGCCCGGTGCCCGGCTTGCATCAGGGGACGAACCCTCTGTGGTTCCTCTGTCCCTCATGGCTCTTCTCTTCTCCTTGCTTTCTAGCCCACTCTAGGCTCTCACTGGCCAGACTAGCCTGCAGCTTGGGCCTAGCCTGGCTTTCAGCCACACAGACTTCAGCTTGTCTGGTGCTGCAGCATCGTGTTACACTCTCTGCTTCCCACTGACTGACTTCCTGAACTCCACCCCCCAGTATATATATACCTGACAGGGCTCCATCTAGTGGACTTGGGTGGAGTTGTCTGCATGTATTGAGGCCACTGGGGAGAATCCGTGTGTGCAACACCCAGGAGTTCTGTGATAGCCTGCAGCCGTAGGGCGTCACAAATGCTTCTTGACCTCCCCGGTTTCTGTGCTGCTTGCTGCAGCAATGACTTCCCAAAATAAACATGTGACTGCTGCAGCTAATCAGTGAACATGTACTTTTTGAGAAAAAAATTAAAGGATATAAGTAAAAATGTCAAGTAATAAAACCCAAGCAGTAGAATGAAGAATTCACTGAGCAGAGAGTTTCCAGACCTTCTGCTAAGATGGGAAGGTCTTCACCTCTACCATTATTAGGTTGGTTCTGTAGTAGTTGTTATGTTTGCAATAGTCCAGAAAAATATGGATTTATCTGTCAATTACAGGAGGTTAAATTAGATGCTGCGAGCAAGAGTTATGAGCTGAAAGGTCTCAAGAGAGGATCAAACTACAATGTGTTCCTGAGAGCTTACAAGGGAGCACGGAAGAGCAGACAAGCCACCACCACGTTCCTCACTGGTAAGGGTTTAAAAAGGTGTTTTTTTTCTATATGGGGCACTCTGTAAAGTTGTGGTCACCATCACTGGTGCTTTGAAGTTAAGAAAGGTTGCTTTACAATATGCCGTACCAATTTTTACCACTCAGTGACTATACTTACAGGACATAGTAGTCTAATGATACCGATATAGTCTTATATATAAGTACAGGTCACATGCAACATATCATAAAGACCCTAATATGAAAAGCTGAAACAAAGACCATGTATAAACGCAAAAGTAAACAACTGTACTATCTTGTCCTAACAAGAACATCTGAGTCATGCAAGAAATACAGGAAATATGGCCATAGTGATAGCTCGGGAGGATTGGAGCAAGTGGCAAATACCTTTTAAATAGTTACTATTGCATATATAGGAAAAGGTATATTCATCTTAGTGGTGCCCTCTGATTTCTCTTCCAGTGGCAATTGTAATTACATTCCCCCTGGATTGTTCACAAGTTCGACTTGCCGGTAACAGAGTAAGTGGTGTGTACACCATCTACCCTGGAGGAGAGAATACACCAGGTGTCAGAGTATATTGTGACCAGGATACAGATGGAGGTGGATGGACCGTAAGTGCTCAATGAATTATTGTCTTCTTTTTTTTTTTTTATTCTCAAGCTTGTTCTACATTCACTCTGCCATTACGTTCTGTTCACCTTGTAGGTTTTCCAGAGAAGGACAAGTGGGAAGCTTGACTTTTACCAGCGCTGGAGGACATATGGAGAGGGATTTGGAGATCCCAGTGATGAATTCTGGCTTGGTATGTGAAAGCGGCAAAATATGACAGCATGAATGTAAACGTATGCTATAAGATGTCTACTCACTCGGTTGTGTTTTG
The DNA here is from genome assembly GCF_046119375.1 of Phyllobates terribilis. Classification (NCBI taxonomy): domain Eukaryota; kingdom Metazoa; phylum Chordata; class Amphibia; order Anura; family Dendrobatidae; genus Phyllobates; species Phyllobates terribilis. The sequence goes on along the minus strand of NW_027362768.1, from coordinate 142,908,444 downwards.
ATGTAGACACGGGAAGCGGTTTAAGTAAAATGTCCAGATTGGTTTATTAAAATCTTAATAAACCACTCAGGATATCAAAACAAAAACAGCCTTTTTCGGCACTAAGTGAAAACATTAAGTAAATAGTCCATACAATAGTGCAGGTTCACCCGCTCAGGTTAGTGTCCACAGCACTTTAGTCTTTAGCAAAGACAAACAGCACTGGAGGTCTGCACACAGACCCTGAATGACACAACTGGTCTCCTTTTTACCTGTCGTACCACGCACAGGGGTGGGGACATGTGAGCTGCCAGTCCCACCCATCTCTCTGACTGCTCGTAAACCCGGCACTGACCTAACTTAACTCTCTCATCACTATACTGTACGTTCTAAGCCTGCTTTCCCGGGCTTACATGACTGAGGCTACCAACTTTGATGATACATACCCCTCCTTCAGAGACCTGTCCGATGGCCATCTTACAATGCCTATTGGATTATATCTGTAGATATTCCATATATGGTTCAGATGGGAATACCCTTTTTGCTCACTAATAAAAATGATAGCTTTTTTTTGTATAGATCCGTTGTGCCGGTCAAGAGAAATCTATTGTAGATTCCAAATGCAAATCAGTCTGGAAGTGCGCTGGGGGCATGTCAGTGCACTTGGACTGTTTCTTTTCAATCCACTGACACGCCCCCAGTGCATTTCTAGCTTTATTTGCATATGAATTCTACCCTAGATATCTCATCGCATCTCTACAAATTAGATAATTTTTAATTGGGGACAAGGACAAGTGCCTATACAGCCATAACACTGCTTCCATAAATAAAAACTTGCTGACGGGTTCCCTTTAAAGGAGGATTAGGAAACTATCTAATTCCTGGTGCAATGTGTGAGGTGTTGCTGCCCAGGTATTCAAATCACACCAGCATAAGAATACTAGACAAGTACTGACTCAGCCACGATGGACATATTCTGTACATATTCAATCAAGCAAAGGTTGTCTGTTTATGGCAGCTCTTGGAATTAATTAGTATTTTGGAAGACAATACCTCATTTTCTAAAAAAAAAAAAAAAAAAAAGAATATAAAGAAGCAGTACTATAGAAGTGACTGTAATATTACTTTGCTAACTGTACTACGGTCTCAAGTGTAGGTGGCTGTATCAGTGCTGCAGACTAGAGATGAGCGTTGTTCTACTCGAACTGTTCGCCAATCTCAAATTCGAGCTGTTTTGGGCGGTGTTCGAGCCGTTCGGCGAACACGAACAATTTGAGAAAAATTCGGCTGTTTGAGGTTATGTTCGATAACTGTTCGTGCACCAAAATCATAACTGGATTTTTCTCAGTAATGATGAAAATTAATGTTAATACGCAGTTTGAGTGTACAGCGGGGTGGGGGGAGGGGCAGGGGATGGATCTCTGCAGGAACAATGAAGATCTCCATTTTTTTTTCTCTTTCCCGCATTTGCAGTGGGGAGGTGCAATCTGTCAGCCTATCAGCAGCGCACACACGGAGCGAACTGCTGTTTTTCACACAAGCAAGGGCATGTGTCATTGGCAGTGTATGTCACATGTCCTTGCCCTATAAGACCAAGCCATTTTCCCCGTCGCCACCATTTTCTCACTGCTGCAGCTGCGTGTTAGACGGCACCGCTGTTGCTGTGTGCGCTATACCTTGTTAATTTCAAGCCAATTTTCGCACAAATATACAGATAGCTTGGGAGTAGGGAATAGTTGTGATTGCAGTCCTTTTAAGGACTAGGTTACAGCATTTCCTACGACTTTTATCAGGGAGGTCTGTGCTCTTAAATAGATAGGTTGTGGGAGTAAAGACTAATTGTAATTGGAGTCCTTTTCAGGACTAGGTTACATGAGTTCCTATCAGTTTTTGCCAGGCAGGTCTGTGCCAGTGCTGTGCAAGTTTTTTTCACAGCATTTGGCTGAATCTAGCAAAGCTAATCCTTTTTGGCCTATTGCAGAGTGTGTTAGTCAGTGGAGTAGCCTATCTGTGTTGCAAGATATACCACCTGTGTATAGAATACCAATTTTTTTACTGCACCTAGTGAAGTAAAATCTTTTGGGCATAGCATCATTCTATTAGTCCATCTATACTGACCTCCATCAGGTTGCAAACTGAATATAATTTTTTTCTGCATCTAGCTCTGAAAAAATATTTGGGCTTCTAGCAGTGTGTGGGACTTGGTCTATTAGTCCATCTATACTGACCTCCATCAGGTTGCAAATTAAAAATAATTTTTTTCTTCATTTAGCTCTGAAAAAATATTTGGGCTTCTAGCAGTGTGTGGGACTTGTTCTATTAGTCCTTCTATACTGACCTCCAGCAGGTTGCAAATTGAATATAATTTTTTTCTGCATCTAGCTCTGAAAAAATAGTTGGGCTTCTAGCGGTGTGTGGGACTTGGTCTATTAGTCCATCTATACTGACCTCCATCAGGTTGCAAATTAAAAATAATTTTTTTCTGCATCTAGCTCTGAAAAAATATTTGGGCTTCTAGCAGTGCGTGGGACTTGGTCTATTAGTCCATCTATACTGACCTCCATCAGTTGCAAATTAAAAATAATTTTTTTCTGCATCTAGCTCTGAAAAAATATTTGGGCTTCTAGCAGTGTGTGGGACTTGGTCTATTAGTCCATCTATACTGACCTCCATCAGGTTGCAAATTAAAAATAATTTTTTTCTGCATCTAGCTCTGAAAAAATATTTGGGCTTCTAGCAGTGTGTGGGACTTGGTCTATTAGTCCATCTATACTGACCTCCATCAGGTTGCAAATTAAAAATAATTTTTTTCTGCATCTAGCTCTGAAAAAATATTTGGGCTTCTAGCAGTGTGTGGGACTTGGTCTATTAGTCCATCTATACTGACCTCCATCAGGTTGCAAATTAAAAATAATTTTTTTCTTCATTTAGCTCTGAAAAAATATTTGGGCTTCTAGCAGTGTGTGGGACTTGTTCTATTAGTCCTTCTATACTGACCTCCAGCAGGTTGCAAATTGAATATAATTTTTTTCTGCATCTAGCTCTGAAAAAATAGTTGGGCTTCTAGCGGTGTGTGGGACTTGGTCTATTAGTCCATCTATACTGACCTCCATCAGGTTGCAAATTAAAAATAATTTTTTTCTGCATCTAGCTCTGAAAAAATATTTGGGCTTCTAGCAGTGTGTGGGACTTGGTCTATTAGTCCATCTATACTGACCTCCATCAGGTTGCAAATTAAAAATAATTTTTATCTGCATCTACAGTACCTCTGAAAAAATATTTGGGCTTCTAGTGTAGCACCCTGAGGATTCGGCTGCTACAGGAGTATTGCACCTCAACCCAGAGGTGTGATATTCCACTCCCGGGTAAGGAAGGAGTGTGGAACTGAGCTCAGATAGACTGCATGCACTACATACATCCCATTCCAGAGGAGCAGGCCGACGGCACTCCCACTTAGAAATGTGCAGGTGCGACCGAGCCTGTTCCTGGCTGGAGTGGGAGGGGGGAGGAACATCCCATGTAGTGTAGGGGCAGATAGGGGGAGCAGTCTGGGTAGTGTTAGGAGCTCATTGGGTGCTGGTCACCTGAGCTCACACATAGAGGGCTATATAAGGTGGGCACCATCTAGAATCAGGGTCAGACGCAGAGAGGAAGTCAGATGCAGAGGACAAGCCTGCAGCAGCTGAGAAAAAGAAACAACAGCCCTGGAGAGAGAGGAGCAGTGAGAAAGACCCAGAGGGGGACAAAGAAGGGACCCAAGAACCCAAATCAGATCACCGGGTGAGGAGTCAGCACAAGGGTACCGGAACCCAAACTGGTGGGGGCAGAAAACACATCCCTAGCCAGAGACCGGAGGCTGTGGGCAGCATCTGCCACGGCCACCCACTACATCCACCCTGAAGGCTTACCACATGGAGGGTCAGGGAACCTGAGGCCAAAGGTTGCCCCGCAGAAGGCCCGAGGGAGCTGGACCTAGGTGGATCACTGGTGGGGAAGGCAGAAGAAAGGACAGAGGGAGAGCTCAGGGCCACGCTCCGGACTTGTTTGGGGGTTGGCCGGATCCAGGACCTGGTGGACGCAGCACGGCTCGGGAGGTCACTTGGAGCTAGAGTGACCAGGAACATCTGCAGTAAGTAAAGACCCTTAACTGCACAACCCGAGTCTGTCATCATTACCGGCTGCACCGCACCACCACAACCCCCATCCTCTGCGCCTGTCCCCTCTGAGGCTATACCCCTCCCGTTGGGGGTTATCCCACCAAGCTGCGCATCCACCATCAGCCTCAGCGGACCCTGCTGCAGCGGCGGCCACAGTGACCGCATCACAACGGGTGGCGTAGTCGACACAACGAACTTTTATAACATCAGTAAGGACTGCCACATAACTCTGAGCTTGACGCCCTGGGCACGGGACCGGGTCACAGCCGCTCGGAGACTACAACCCCCCATCTGATCCGGTGCCGGGTATTCCCCTCAAAAAGGAATATGTCCCAGGGGGCGCGTCAACTTTGGCGTAGTCGGCAGGATTACGTGCCCGCAACACCCGGGTACTGCGTGCCTGAAGAAAAGTGCAAGTTTACCTCAGAGAGAAGTCTCCCGCCGGTTCCGGAGGGTCCACGCCATCGGACTCCATCACCAGTCGTTTCCCGCCGATTGTCCGCCATTTCCAGCTTGTTCCCGCCATCTGCAGAGTTTCCCGCCACTGGGCGACGCTTCCCGCCAAAACCGCAGATTTCCCGCCTTGGAAGAGCAGCGGACGCCATTATGGGCGTGCCAAAGGAGAGCAAGAGGCCACCTCCCATCGTGGGCCAGGACAGAAAATGGCGCCAAAAGTGGAAACCGCCCCCACCAACAGAGACTGTGATGCTGGAGGTGTCTGTCAGCGTGAAAGAACTCCCCCTGGAGCTGACAGTCACCGAGTTGCCCCGGGACCGCCCTCGAAGTGGGAGGAGACGAAAGAAAGGAGAGAAGATGGGTGTCGCCTGGAGCAGTCTAGAACGAGCGCACCCGGAGACAAGGTGTCTAGAGCGAGAGCACCCGGAGTCGAGGAGAGAAAGAACAGACCCGGGAATGGAGCGGCAGCAGAGCAGCACCGGCCCGCTGGCCAGGAGCCTGCTGGAGGAAGAAGGAGGAGAGCAGAGCAGCACCGGCCCGATGGCCAGGAGCCTGCCGGAAGCAGAGCAGAGCAGCACCGACCCGATGGTCAGGAGCCTGCTGGAGTCCACAACCCCGCTAGGCTTAGCGGAGATCCTAGCGCAGCTCCCCCGAGACCGGGAGTGCGCGCGGAGTGCCCTGGAGGGCCTCGCGGGAAGGATGGCCCGAGTGCAGAGGGAGATCCTGGCGGAGTGGGGCCGGGAGATGGCCCAGCAAGCTGGAACCCGTCCACGGAGCCCGCTCCCTTGGAAGAAAACAACAACTGCCTCTGCGGAAGACGCGGGAGGACCCAAGGCCGGAGACGGCGCAGAAGAGGGAGCGAGACGCATGGCAGCAGGTAAGGGGGACGCCTATACCCCATACCGGAAGACCGCTTACCTGCCCCAGCTCCCCGTCGCAGAGCCCGAAGGTCCCCCAGCCGTACCCGAAACCGCCACGACACCGCCACAAACTAGGCCCCGACCGGAAGCCGCCGCCGCGACCCCCGTGACGTCACGCGCCTCGACCCGGAGTGTGACTAAACAGGAAGAGCCTCCGGCCTGGTCGCAAGGCCTAGCGTTTCAGGGCGCCGCGTCACCAACAGCGCCATCTACCTCTGCGGAGCCTCCGGCCTGGTCGCAAGGCCAGGTAGCTAAGGGCGCCGCCGTACTGACAGTTCCTTTCACCTTCCAGATGCCCCCGGCCTGGCCGCAAGGCCTGGGTAACCTGGGCGCCCCCACCATCGCGCCCGCACCCGTAACACCAAGGGTGCCACATCTGGGAGAGGACCCCTTCAGCCAGCTAACGTGGCCGGACGGTCGGCCTTTCATCTGGCCCGAAGGATTCTTGGAGCTGGAGCGGCAGAAGCAACTAGGTCCCCTGTGTGAGCCCCTGATCCCGGCTCCAAAGCCCGTGACTCGGGTCTCGCCTCCCCTAGAAGAGGCTCAATTTGCGTGGGACCCCAAGGGAGAAGATCTGATGGGGTTCACCGGAGAGACTCGGGCAGCTGCAGCAGCGCGCACAGAGTGTTGCCGTCAACAGCTGGCAGAGTTCAAGAGAGAGCGGGAGGAGAGGCGGGCCAAAGAGCAATGGGCCCAGACCCGCAGCGCGGAGCAAAAGAGTCGGACCAGAAGGGACCCCCGTGCAGCAGATCGTCCCCGTACCATCGGGACGGTAATAAAGTTTAATGCGCAGCATGGGTGGGGCTTCATAAGGGACCGGAACACCATGGGTGATGTCTTCGTTACCCGACGGGACGTCGAGTCCCACCTGCCAGAGGGTCACAAAGGCCGTGACCTCTACGTCGGTGATGAGGTAACGTTCACCCGGCACAAGTGTGCCAAGGGACCTTACGCCCTCCACGTGCATCGCTTGACGGAGGAGGAGTTGCGGTGTGAGGAGGAGCAAGAGGACCCGGACGGGTCTGAAGAAACCACCAGCCGTAAGATAAGAGCAGGAGGCAGACGCCGTTGAGTGCGGCAGAGCAAGTGATGTAAATAGTTACCCGACCGGGTACCAAAGAAACTGTTGCTGCTGCTAAAGTAGTCCCCGTTGGGACCAGTAAACTGTTTACCTGTGTGACCCCTTCCATACCAGGCTGAGGACTGTGAGCAGCCATCCCTTTCCCTTTACCTGGCCGGGGACTGAGAACGGCCAAAATTCCCCTGTACATAGTTGCGCTTCTTAAAGCGCCCCCTACCGGTTTTATATGAGAAACTGTTTTTCAAAAGACTGTCGCACTTTACCTGATCACGAGTTGCACGGTGACCAGAGGAAGAAAGAAAGAGACGACGAGAATGTTAGAATGATGTTGATATGAAAAAGTTTATATATATAATATTTTGTATGTTTTACATGTTCATATAAAAATTTGTATGTTTGGTGTTTTTGTCTTTGCAGCCCGAGGACGTGCTGTGGTTTACCAGGGGGGAATGTAGCACCCTGAGGATTCGGCTGCTACAGGAGTATTGCACCTCAACCCAGAGGTGTGATATTCCACTCCCGGGTAAGGAAGGAGTGTGGAACTGAGCTCAGATAGACTGCATGCACTACATACATCCCATTCCAGAGGAGCAGGCCGACAGCACTCCCACTTAGAAATGTGCAGGTGCGACCGAGCCTGTTCCTGGCTGGAGTGGGAGGGGGGAGGAACATCCCATGTAGTGTAGGGGCAGATAGGGGGAGCAGTCTGGGTAGTGTTAGGAGCTCATTGGGTGCTGGTCACCTGAGCTCACACATAGAGGGCTATATAAGGTGGGCACCATCTAGAATCAGGGTCAGACGCAGAGAGGAAGTCAGATGCAGAGGACAAGCCTGCAGCAGCTGAGAAAAAGAAACAACAGCCCTGGAGAGAGAGGAGCAGTGAGAAAGACCCAGAGGGGGACAAAGAAGGGACCCAAGAACCCAAATCAGATCACCGGGTGAGGAGTCAGCACAAGGGTACCGGAACCCAAACTGGTGGGGGCAGAAAACACATCCCTAGCCAGAGACCGGAGGCTGTGGGCAGCATCTGCCACGGCCACCCACTACATCCACCCTGAAGGCTTACCACATGGAGGGTCAGGGAACCTGAGGCCAAAGGTTGCCCCGCAGAAGGCCCGAGGGAGCTGGACCTAGGTGGATCACTGGTGGGGAAGGCAGAAGAAAGGACAGAGGGAGAGCTCAGGGCCACGCTCCGGACTTGTTTGGGGGTTGGCCGGATCCAGGACCTGGTGGACGCAGCACGGCTCGGGAGGTCACTTGGAGCTAGAGTGACCAGGAACATCTGCAGTAAGTAAAGACCCTTAACTGCACAACCCGAGTCTGTCATCATTACCGGCTGCACCGCACCACCACAACCCCCATCCTCTGCGCCTGTCCCCTCTGAGGCTATACCCCTCCCGTTGGGGGTTATCCCACCAAGCTGCGCATCCACCATCAGCCTCAGCGGACCCTGCTGCAGCGGCGGCCACAGTGACCGCATCACAACGGGTGGCGTAGTCGACACAACGAACTTTTATAACATCAGTAAGGACTGCCACATAACTCTGAGCTTGACGCCCTGGGCACGGGACCGGGTCACAGCCGCTCGGAGACTACAACCCCCCATCTGATCCGGTGCCGGGTATTCCCCTCAAAAAGGAATATGTCCCAGGGGGCGCGTCACTAGCAGTGTGTGGGACTATTTGTATTAGTCCATCTATACTGACCTCCATCAGGTTGCAAATTCAAAATAATTTTTTTCTGCATCTAACCCAGCCAATAGTTTTGGCCTAATACCACAGTTTGGCCACTCAGCTCTGCTCGGTTACCATCCATTGTTTTTTTGTGCAAACAACTCCAGAGTTGTGAATTAGTTAACCACCAAAATGAGTGGAAAAAGGCCTGCTGCTGGTGGAAAGGGGAATAAGCGTGTTGGGAAGGGGAAAAAAGGTTGTGTCCGTGGGGTAGGTGTTAAAGCAACAGTAACATCTGCAGAAGAAAGACCATCTTCCAGCCAAACTAAAATGTCTACTTCTTTTAGCGGACAATGTGATAAGATCCCTTTCTTACGGCCACGCCAATTGCTACAAATTCCAGATGAGGCACAAAAACAGCAGGTGCTTCAACGGATATCAAGTGCTCCTTTAAGTGGGCTCTCCTCCACATCAACTTCAACATCACAAATACTCCAGTCCTCAAAGGTGTCACCCAAATCGCACTTGCTTCCTCACAGCTCCCAAATCTCCAGCTGCCCGTCTGAGTATGAGGTAGAACAGATGGTTGAGTCTGCAGAGCTGTTTACTCATACTATAGCCTGGGAATCAGAGGTCGACTCCAGCGCTTCTGTGAATCCAGACGAGGAAATGATCTGCACTGATGCCCAGAATCTTTATGAGTCGGATCCAGGACCAGACGCAGAAGGTTCTGACCATAATGTAGACCCTCATTCCCAAACTGTAACTCCTGTTGGTGGAGACAATGAGGAAGACGATGATAAGACTCAAATACCTGATTGGAGCGACAACTTTAGTTTTTTGTCAGGGCAGGAACAGGTTGGCTCTGAGGATGACGGGTGTGATAACACACAGGGTGATGATGATGAGGTCGGAGATCCCACTTACTGTCAACCCACAGTCAGCCAAGAGATGAGGTCAGCAGAGGAGGTGGAGGAAGATGCTAGTGACGACGAGGTCAGGTTGCGCCTTCCTGGACAGAGACGTAGTACTGGAAGCACGTCAACAACTGCATCCTCAAACACAACTCTGCCTCTCACCACAAGTCGTGGTGGCTCTTCAGGTCGCATGGGTGCTAAGCCTTGCATAGCCTGGGCATTTTTTCAGATCGATAAAGATGACCCAACTCGTGTTATCTGTAACATTTGTCAGCAAAAGCTAAGTAGAGGCCAAAAAATACATAGTTTGAGTACTTCATGCATGAACCGGCACATGGACATGAAGCATAAGTTGCAGTGGGAAGCTCAGTGTGCTACAATGCGGTCTAGCCGGCCGGGCCAACCACCGTCTGCCATATCTTGTGCATCCGCGGCCTCTTCATCCTCTGTGACTGGGGGGACAGCAGTCACACCTGTTTTGGGGCGCAGACCTGCCACCTCTTTACCCGCAACAGCCAGCGTGATTGGCAGGTCATCATTTTCTTTGGAGGTGGTAACACCAGCTGGTCTTGAGCGCTGTCCGACATCGATAGCACCACCTTTGGATCAAGGCAACCTAACATGTCCGCCTGCATCTTCCTCACAGACCGGCAGTTTGCCGGGGACACCCTTATCAACCCCGTCTTAGCACAATAGCCAGCCCTCGGTCCCTCAGATGTGGACAAGTAAAAGACCATTTCCTCCTAGCCATGAGAAAGCTAAGAGGTTGAATTTCACCATCTGCAAGCTCTTGGCTACAGAAATGCTGCCTTTCCGCCTGGTGGACACAGAGGATTTTCGAGACCTTATGTCCGTCGCAGTGCCCCAGTACCAGATGCCCAGTCGGCACTACTTCTCAAAGAAAGGTGTGCCTGCGCTCCACCAGCATGTCGCACACAACATCACCGCTTCTTTGAGAAACTCTGTGTGTGACAGGGTGCATTTCACCACAGACACTTGGACGAGTAGGCATGGACAGGGGCGTTACATGTCGCTGACTGGGCACTGGGTAACTATGGTGACAGCAGGACAAGGGGCTGCTGTCCAAGTCTTGCCGTCCCCACGAGTTGTGCGTCAATCCTCTTTATGTCATTTTTCCTCCACTGCTTCTGCCTCCTCAACCTCCTCTCGGTCTTCCACCTGCACCCAAAGCCTGTCTGGTCATGCCACAAGCTTTCTAACTGCGCAGAAGGGATCCTGCACACCTCCTTACTATGCTGGCAGTAGGGCTCAACGTCATCAGGCAGTTTTTACATTGAAATGTCTGGGAAATGTGAGTCACACAGCTGAGGAGTTCTGGTCAGCTCTGGAGAACCAATTTCATGAATGGTTGTCTCCACTGGACCTGAAACCAGGGAAGGCCGTGTGCGACAATGCTGCAAACCTGGGTGCGGCCCTTCGCCGGGGCAATGTCACACACGTGCCTTGTATGGCTCACGTGTTGAACCTGGTTGTCCAGCAATTTTTAGCCCACTATCCCAGACTAGATGGCCTTCTGCAGAGGGCACGGTCGCTGTGTGCTCACTTCCGCCGTTCGCATCCCGCAGCTCAGCGACTTACATCTCTACAGAAGTCGTTGGGCCTGCCACTTCACCGGCTAAAATGCGATGTGCCTACCCGGTGGAATTCAACTCTGCACATGTTGCAGCGACTGTGGCAGCACCGACAAGCCCTGGTGCAATACGTTCTGACGTATAGCCTGGGCCAACGAGATTCAGAGGTGGGGCAAATCACGCTGGAGGAGTGGTCTCAGATCAGGGACCTATGCACCCTTCTGCACAGTTTTGAAATGGCGACGAAGATGTTTAGTGCTGACGATGCCATTATCAGCATGACTATTCCGGTGATTTACATGCTGGAGCACATGTTAAACAGAATTCGGAGTCAGGTGGTGGCACAAGAGGAGGTGGAGGAAGTAGAGGAGGAGGAGTTGTATGCGGAAGGGCTAACATCTGCAAGGTCCAGACGGTCGGCAGCACCAGGGCGGCAGGCATGTGAGGGTGGGGGAGATGATTTTACCAGGGCGCATGGTAGCAGCCAAACTAGTGAGGAAGGTGCAGGAGCCCAGGAAGAAGTGGAGGACGAACTGATGGAAGACTCATCAGATGAGGGAGACCTTGATCACATTTCTGTTGTGCGAGGTTGGGGGGAGAGGACAGAGGAAGGAAGCATGATTGTTACCTCGCCACCAACACAACAGGGACTTGGTGCTCCTGGATGCGCAACACACATGAGTGCCTTCTTGCTGCACTACCTGCAACATGACCCTCGAATTGTGAGAATTAGAAATAATCCTGACTACTGGGTTGCCACACTGTTAGATCCCCGGTACAAAAGTAAATTTGCAGAAATTATTCCTGCCATAGAAAGGGATGCACGCATGCAGGAGTATCAGCAGAGACTGTTGCAGAATCTTACATGTGCTTTTCCACAAAATACCAGTGGTGCACGTAGTGAATCTCACAGTTCCAACTTGCCAACCGTGGGACCGTCAAGTGTTCAGCACTCAAACCGTAACAGAACCACAGTATCTGCTGGTAACATCAATTTTGCGGAATCATTTCACCACTTTTTTAGCCCATCCTTTGCAAGGCCACAGGAGACAAGAAGTCTGACACATAGTCAACGCCTAGAGACGATGGTACAGGAGTATCTCCAAGTAAACATTGAAGCCACGACTGTGTCACTGGACCCTTGCTCTTTTTGGGCTTCCAATCTGGATAAATGGCCGGAGCTAGCCACTTACGCCTTGGAGATCTTGTCATGCCCCGCAGCCAGCGTTCTGTCTGAACGTGTGTTCAGCGCTGCTGGTGGTGTGCTGACAGATAAGCGCACGCGGCTCTCCACTGATAATGTAGACAGACTCACGTTCATAAAGATGAACAAATCATGGATCCGAAACGACTTTTCTACCCCTGTGTCATCCTGGGGAGAGTAAAAGCTTGATGATTGGTTAAAATCACCCTACCAACCGTTTTAAGCTTTCAAATTACTAATCATGTTTATCTGTATCTTGACTGGAAAATAATTTGGGCTTTGTAGCAGTGTGCAGCACTGATTCTATTAGGCCATCTATAATAAGCTCCACCAGATTTAAAATTACTAATCATGTTTATCTGTATCTTGGCTGGAAAATAATTTGGGCTTTGTAGCAGTGTGCAGCACTGATCCTATTAGGCCATCTATACTAAGCTCCACCAGATTTAAAATTAATAATAATTTTTAGCTGCATCTAGCCCGGAAAATAATTTTGGGGCTCCGAGATGCGCAAGACACATAAGTGCCTTCTTGCTGCACTACCTGCAGCATGACCCTCATATTGTCAGAATTCGAAGTAATCATGACTACTGGGTTGCCACACTCTTAGATCCCCCAAACTTTTCGATCAACCTTTTCATTTTAATAAAGACCAAAAAAATGGTCATTTTTGAAATTATAAGCATTAGCAGGTTGTTAGAAACTGAAATCAAACAGTTTTCAACTCAAAACTTTATTCTAGGTGATGTTACATTTTCACATAGGACCCCTTGTTCGAAAGGAGCTTCTGAACTCTCTCGTCCATTGAATTTGTCAGGTTTTGGATGGTTTCTGCTTCAATTGTTTTGCATGAGGACAGAATACCCTCCCAGAGCTGTTGCTTAGATGTGAACTGCCTCCCGCCATCATAGACACTCCTTTTAATGATGCTCCAAAGGTTCTGAATGGGGTAGAGGTCAGGGGAGCATGGGGGTCACACCATAAGTTTGTCCCCTTTTATGCCCATATCAGCCAGAGATGCAGATGTTTTATGTGCAGCATGAGATGGTGCATTATCATGCAGAAAAATGATCTTGCTGTGAAATACACGGTTCTTCTTCTTGAACCATGGCAGGAAGTGCTGTTTGAGAAAATCCACATACATTATGGAGTTCATCTTTAGCGCCTTCAGGGATCCTAAAGGGGCCGACAATCTCTCTCCCCATGATTCCAGCCCAAAACATTACTCCACCTCCTCCTTGTTGGCGCTGTAGCCGTGTTTGCGTGGGGTGTCCATCAACCAGCCATCCTCCACTCCATTCATCTGGACCATCGAGCGCTGCACGGCACTCATCCGTGAACAAAACAGTTTTGAAATCAGTCTTCATGTAATGTTTGGCCCACTGGAGCCGTTTCTGCTTGTGTGAAGTGGATAGAGGAGGTCGACAGGATGGCGTATGCACAGCTGCAAACCTCTGAAGGACCCTGCATCTTGTTGTTCGGGGGACGTTGGAGGCACAAGCAGCTTCAAAAACTTGTCTGCTGCTATGACAAGGCTTTTTTGCCGCTGCTCTTTCAACCTGACGTAATTGCCTGTAGGAAAGAGTCCTCAATTTGCCCTTATCAGCACGCACACGTGTGTACTGTGAATCAGCTACATACTTCTTGATTGCCAAGACACTTCATCCTGATCATCGCACAATGTTGATTGTAGTCATGCCTTGACCTAAACACTCCACAATTTGTTGCTTCTCAGCAGCCGACACATCCTTTTTCTTTCCCATTTTGGCAGAAAATGTAGGCTGCTTAATAATGTGAGAGAGCCTTCTTAAGTAGTCTTGCCTTTCATTGGACACACCTGCCAAACTAATTAGCACAGGTGTCTGCAATTGCTTACAGTGATATAAAGAGCCCTGACACACATCACCATCAATGAGTTTAACTGACAAACAAACAAATTCTTCCCTTATCACTCCTAAACACTTTTTGCATAATAATTTGGAACGCAGTGTACATGTGCTTTTCCACAAAACACCAGTGGTTCACGTAGTGAATTTTACAGTTCTAACTTGCCAACCGTGGTCTGTATGGAATTGTTCAATAAAGGGCCCAAAATTAAGATAACATAGATGGGAGAGGTCTCTATGAATAGGAATTCCTAAGTATTTGATACCCTGTGAGGGCCAGGCAAAGGGAAAGTTGGACTGGATGGAATCCTATATGGATTTAGGGAGGGAGACATCGAGGGCCTCAGACTTCGCTGCATTGATTTTAAAATTTTACCATGTAACAAAGTGATCTATTTCAGCCATAACAGCAGGGATGGATATATGTGATTGAGTGATATATACTAGGACATCATCAGCAAATAGAGAGCACTTGTACTCGGTGCCTCCCACCTCAATCCACCTAATATTGGGGTTATGGCGAATTGATGAGAGCAGGTGCTCCGTCACTAGGATGTATAAGAGAGGGGACAGAGGACATCCCTGCCTTGTCCCATTGGTGATTGTGAAAGGTGATGAAAATGTTCTGACGCACCCCCTGGGCCTTGGGACACCCGGAGCCGGACCCTTTTTGGTGGATGCTGGTGGTTGTAGTCTTCGTGGCGGCGATCCGGTTCCGTGGCTCAGGGCGGTCAAACCAGTGGCGGAACTATTTATGTGGTTTTGATGTTTAAATGTCCGACTACGCCACCCGTGGATTGCGGTCAGAGTGAACCGCCGCTACAGGGCAGACCGCTAAGGCTGGTGTTGTGGGTGCAGCAGAGCGTAGCATAACTCCCCACGGGAGGAGTATAGCCTCAGGGCAGTGTATGCGGAGGATGGGGGTGATGGTGCAGGGCAGCAGCAGTAACGACACGGAGTCAGTGATGCAGTTCAGGGCCTTTACTCACAGTTCTTATTATCCAGACCACGTCTGCAGGTAACGGCTGCCCACGTCGTACTGTGCTCACCAGGTGAGGGGCTCAGACAACTCCCAGATAACTTTGGAGCGCTTCACAGGACCCCCTTTGTGTGTCCTTTGTCTGGCCTTTCTTACCAACACTTCTGTCCGGCTGCCTCGGGCCTCCTCTTGGTAAACTTGGCGCCAGTTTCCCTGACCCTATGTGGTGCCTTCCTAGCGGGTGGAGCAAGGGGCTGCGCCACATAAAATGTCAGAGCCTCCGGTTTCTAGCTGAGGGTCGTTTCCTGCCTCCACTAGTTCGGGGACCGGTCTCCCCCTTTGGCCTGACCCCTCCACGCAGGTGGATTCGGGCGTGCGGTGGCGACTCGCCCGTCCGCACCCCTGGGATCCCTTCATTCCTCGTTCCTGGAGCCTTCTCCGCTCCTCTTCCTTCCTTCTCCCTCTTGCAGGCCTGGGCCTCTGTTACTAGGCCCGCCTCCGGAGCAGAGCTCATGCAGAGCCCCTGCTCCCTGCCACTTCTGCTCAGACTTCTCTGCACTGAACTAAGATGGTGCCCACCTTTTATACTCCCTTCTCAATGCACCCAGGAACTGCTTCCTCCCTGCTCCTGCACTGCAGGGTTCCCCTTCCTCAGTGTTCCCTCCCCCCACTCCAGCCAGGGACAGGGACTGTCGTGCCCATCTCAGGGGCATATTGGTCGCCCTGCCCCACGGCAATGTGGTGTAATGCATGCAGGTGTCGGGTCCTGATCCACACTCCATCCTTATCTGAGAGTGAGATATCACACCTCTGGGTGAGGTGCAATACGTCTGTAGCAACCGAGCCCTCGGTGCTACAGTTCCATTTATCTTCAGCCTAGGTGACGTATTGTGATACAGGGCCGTGATTTTGGCTATAAAAGGGTCCCCTAGACCCCTACCCCAAGCTTTTTAAGAGAATCATATATGGCGTGCCAGGAGACTCTATGGAATGCTTTCTCAGCATCCAACGAGAGTATCTACTTACAAATTTTTAACTGCATCTAGCCCAGGAAATACTTTGTGCCTAGTAGCAGTGTCTGCTAGTCAGCGGA
Organism: Phyllobates terribilis; assembly: GCF_046119375.1. Lineage (NCBI taxonomy): Eukaryota > Metazoa > Chordata > Amphibia > Anura > Dendrobatidae > Phyllobates > Phyllobates terribilis. The sequence continues at coordinate 142,892,507 of NW_027362768.1, read as the reverse complement.
TTATCCCGGCTGTTAAGCAAGCTACACCACCTGTAGTTTGGACACTTAATTTTTTCAAAGGAAATGCTTCGGGACCACGGGATACTTAGTGAAGAGCATCAGGAGGCACCCCAAGGCATAGGGGCTGGGACTGGCACTAGGATGCCTTGCGGTGGACAGCCGAGCTCGATCCTTATAAATGCTTTTTAACTGCAGCAGCTTTAGTGGACGCTACTGGAGCTGGAATTACGCGGCTGCTGGCATGAGACTTGCCCTCCAATAGATCCTTGTAAATGGATTTAAAGTGTATTCATTCAAATTAGAGGGACAATTTAAATTAAAAAGCTTAGAGCTGCCTCCACCACAGGGGGGCTCTCTCGACCCACCAGCGGACAGGCACCAGTATTGGGAGAGGGGGGCTGGCCGTCAGGGTTCACCGCGGCTCTGGCACAAACCCGGCGACACGGAGGTGGCACGGGCAGGAGCGGACTGGCCGTCTCGGCTTCTCACTTTTTGGATTTTAGAAGGGCATGACATGCCTATATCTGTGTCTCCCCCTCCTTTTACTCCTCCACCTCTTTTCTTTTCGCATGACTATATGTACTTGTCACTTTTCCATGTGTTAGTTGTGTCTTCTGAGCAGTTTGTCAGCTTTTGGACACCTTTGAAGGTGTTTTCTATGTGTTTCTATGTGTTTTTGTTTGCCTGCCATTGGTTTCAACGGTGTTCGAAGGTGTTCGACGAACAGTTCGGCGAACACACGGGTGTTCGACGAACCGAACCGAACTCGAACACTACGGGGGTGGCTCAACACTACTGCAGACTTTTCTGGTGCCGATTTTGCATCATATGTTCATTTTATTTCGGACTGTGAATTTCACTTATAGGGTTTATACAGGACTTTTTTTTTTACTATGGGCAAAAAAATTAACAGGCCGGTAGTTGCAACCTACATGCCTGTTGTACCCGACACCGATCTCTTCCGGAACAGAGCGGTCACAGATCGCTCCTGCCCGCGATTCATCAGCTTCCGCTCACGTCACATCGACAGAACTGCGGCTTCTCTTCCACTCCGCTCTGTTGATGGGACGTCACAGCTAATGTCATGCTGATTGACAGCAGGCTCCCCACTGTCTAACTGCGGGGAGCTGGCTGTCAATCAGCATGACATCTGCAGTCACACCCCATCGACAGAGCAGCCTGGAAGAGGAAGAGCTGCTCTGTTATCATTAAGCAGTTGAATCGGTCAATGGCCGCTCTGTGCCAGCTCCAGGTTGCCTCTGTTAGAAACTACCTGCTTGTTAGTTTTTAGGCCCATAGTAAAAAAAAAATAGTTCTGGATAAATCCTTTACTACATTGCTTTTAAGGGTTTATTTCATTTTGACAACGACTTTTCCAAAAAAGAGTAACCTGAATCTAAGAACTCATTTCCACTGAAGAGGCTTCTACAGGCGAAATGTAGTATTATATGCTGATTGAATTGAGCAAAAAGATTTGCAGGAGACACCGTAAGATCATAACTAATGACCTTGCCTTATGTGATGCCACGGACATGATGGAGGCCTAGTAATCAAAAGAGTGATGCCTGAGGAAGTTCAGGAGACCCTGGTCCTACATCATGGAGTACTGACGTGAATGATGGACTAGGGTCCTGCAAATCTTTTGTCAACCATCCATATCTATGGCGGATTATGTAATACATGGACAGGCCAGAGTGGGCACTTCTCTTAATGAGGCACATGGATTACAATTATTATTTTGAGAATACCCTGTTAATCGTTACCATTTTAATTCAACATCCATTGGTTCAGTGCAGTGAGAATATCTAATAGGTGGACTCAGGGTTGTACTGGCTCACCAGAGAACTGGAGAATCCTCCAGTGGGCCCTGGCTTCTCCTTCAGGAGAGTTCATAGTGCAAACTTGCAGCTGCTATGGGGCTCTTGAGTGGGGGAGAAAGGTAGGCCCTCAGAATCAAATCCTCTGGTGGGCCCAATGTTCTTCAGTCTGACACTAGAATGAACAGTGCTATATTTTAGTAATATTAGATATATTTGTACTTCCGGACAGGTTTGGAGTGGCTTCATAAACTTACTACTAGTCCAGTGAAGTATGAGCTGCGCGTGGACCTCCGCGCTGGAGATGAGTCTGCCTACGCCGTTTACCGCACCTTCAATGTGGGTTCTTCTAGGGACAGATACAAACTAGTAGTTGATGACTACTCCGGCACAGCGGGTAAGACTACTTAATAATCGTCTTAAAGATTCTAGAATGTATAGTAGGTATTACAAGAAGAAGACCTTGGATTAAAAAAATTCTGGATTATGCAAAAAGAGGTGTAAAAAAGTTGCAAATTATGGTGCATGGCACAACTACAAACTAGTTTGAAGCTTTTTGCCAATTTGCTGTTCTCTCGTCATTTTTGAAAGCTGAGTTGGATTTAGTAGGGGTAGATAGATTTATTATAATTCATGTTTTATTTCTTTTTTTATAATTCTTTGTTCCTGTTTTAGGCGATGCTCTTAAATATCACAATGGATTGAAATTCACTACATGGGATAAGGATAATGACCTTGCGCTCACTAATTGTGCTCTGTCTCATCGCGGTGCCTTCTGGTACAGGAACTGCCACCTTGCCAACCCTAATGGGCAGTATGGTGATAACAATCACAGCCAGGTATGAAAACATAACAAGTCGCAAGTTTTGTCTTTATTTATATAGGAAAGAAATTTAATTTAGGCCAGAGATTAATGCCATTTTTCACAAAATTGTAGTCAGTAAGAACAGAGATTTGCTGGCCTGGAAGGAGCCAATGACATCTAGAATTTAATCCTCTTTAAACTATGATTATAGGTGAATGATAATTACATAAATGACAAATGTTTGGGTGGAAATTAAAGTTAAAGGGTTTATGTGATTTGTACAATCCCTATTTATTAGAAGGGTCCCTTGAGCTGTAATCCGGGGAGAAATCAATTGGTAAGTGTTCAATTTCCCTGCAGTGCCTCCACAGGGCAAATTATGCACTACACTCTGCTTGTGTAATTCCGGAAAGGATCGGTCCTCTCGAAACAGAGATACTCTTTGGAACTGCTCTCCAGTTTGGCCTGAACACATCCTCTTTATTAAATCTGAATTCCCTTGTAGGGTTTATGACAATTGGGTTTCTGTACCAAATTACCTCTGTAACTTAATTTTTTTTTTAAAAAATGTAAAATTTACCAAAGTGTTCAGTATCTGACTGTTTAATCTTTGGACATCCATTGTAGAACCATACACTTCAATTGCTTATAATCAGGCATAACCCCTTCAACCCACTGACGATTTTCCATGTTTTATTTTTGTTTTTTTCTCCCCTTCTTACAAGAGCCATAATTTTTTTATTTTTCCATTAATATGGCCATATGAAGGCTTGTTTTTTTCTGGACGAGTTGTACTTTTGAACGACACCATTGATTTTACCATAAAGTATACTAGAAAACAGGAAAAAAAATTCCAAGTGCAGTGAAATTGCAAAAAAAAGTGCAATTCTACAATTGTTTTTTTAAATTTTTATTTAATATGCTCACTAAATTCTAAAACTGACCTGCCAATATGATTTTCCAGGTCATTACGAGTTTGCAGACAACAAACTTGTATAGGTTCTTTTTTTATTAAATGGTGAAAGAAATCCAAATTTTGTAAGGAAAAAAATGTTGCCATTTTTTGAGACCTGTAATGTCTCCATTTTTCGAGATCTGGGGCCAGGTGAGGGCTTATTTTTTGCGCGCCGAGCTGTCGTTTTTATTAATACCATTTTGATACGATGTTTTTGTAGCACCCTGAGGATTCGGCTGCTACAGGGGTATTGCACCTCAGCCAGAGGTGTGGTATTCCACTCCCGGGTAAGGATGGAGTGTGGAACTGAGCTCAGTAGGCTGCATGCACTACATACATCCCATTTCCGGGGGACAGACCGATGGTACTCCCACTAGAGAAATGTGCAGGTACGACAGTGTCTGTCCCTGGCTGGAGTGGGAGGGGGGTGGAACATCCCAGTAGTGTAGGGGCAGATAGGGGGAGCAGTCTGGGTAATGCTAGGAGCTCATTGGGTGCTGGTCACCTGAGCTCACACATAGAGGGAGTATATAAGGTGGGAACCATCTTAGAACAGGGTCTTTTGTAGAGGTTTGGTCTGAAAGTCAACAGCCAGTCTTTTGTAGAGGTTTGGTCAGAAAGTCAGCTCAGCCAGCTCCAAGGCCAAGAGAGTTAGAGAGAGGAGAAAAGAAGGACCCAGAGGGGGAGAAGAGGGAACTCCAAGAACCCAAAATTAGACCAGAGGGTGAAGAGTTGGCACAAGGGTACCGGATCCCAAGCTGGTGGAGGGCACTAATCCTTAGCCAGAGACCGGAGGTCGTGGGCAGGATCTGCCACGACCACCCACTAAATCCACCCGGAAGGCAAACCAAGAATAGGGTCAGGGAACCCAGAGACAAGGGTTTTACCAACAAGAGGCCCGAGGGAGCCGGACTTAGGTGGATCCCTGGTGGGGAAGGCCAGAGAGAAGGACAAGTCAGAAAGGGAGCTCAGGAACACGCTCCAGAATCACCTGGGGGTTGGCCGAGTCCAGGACCTGGTGGACGCAGCACGGCTCGGGTGGTCACTCAAGGCCGGAGTGACCAACACAAAAGCAGTAAGTAAAAACCCTGAACTGCACAGCCCGACTCTGAGTTTCATTACCATCCTCACTGCACCTCCACAACCACCATCCTCTGCAACTGACCCCCTGAGGCTATACCCCTCCCGTTGGGGGTTATACTACCTGAGCTGCACACACACCACCAGCCTCAGCGGACCCTGCTGCAGCGGAGGCCGTAGTGACCGCAAATCAACGGGTGGCGTAGTCGACACTAAAGAACATCCAGTAACATCTGTAGGACTGCCACACACTGAGCTTGACACCCTGGGCACGGACCGGGTCACCGCCACTCGGAGACTACAACCCCCACCTGATCCGGCTCCGGGTAATCCCCCAAACAACACTGGCCCAGGGGGCGCGTCAACTTTGGCGTAGTCGGCAGGATAACGTGCCCGCAACAACCGGGTACTGCGTGCCTGAAGAAAAGTTCACCGTTACCTCAAAAAGAAGTCTCCCGCCGGTTCCGAGGGTCCCCGCCAACGGACTCCATCACAGGTCGTTTCCCGCCGGTTGTCCGCCATTTGCAGCTTTTTCCCGCCATTTCCAAAGATTTCCCGCCTTGGAAGAGCGGACGCCATTATGGGCGTGCCAGAGGGTGGCAAGAGGCCACCTCCCATCGTGGGCCAGGTCGAAGAATGTCGCCAAAAGCGGAAACCGCGCCCACCAACAGAGACTGTGATGCTGGAAGTGTCCATCAGCGTGAGAGAACTGCCCCTGGAACTGACAATCACAAAGTTGCCCCGGGACCACCTTCAATGTGGGCGGAGACAGAACAAGAGAGCAAAGATGGGTGTCGCCTGGAGCAGTCTGGAGAGAGCGCACCCGGAGACAAGAAGTCTGGAGAGGAGTCCAGAGAAAGCCTACCCGGAGATGGAGGGAGAGTCAGGCAGCATCGACCCAGTGGTCAGGAGCCTGCTACAAGCCACAACCCCACTAGGCCTAGTGGAGGTCCTGGCACAGCTCCCCCGAGACCGGGAGTGTGCACAGACTGCGCTGGAGGGCCTCGCACGGAGGATGGCCCAGGTGCAGCGAGAGACGTTGACGGAGTGGAGCCGAGAGATGGCCCTGCAGGCAAGAACCCGCCAGCGAAGCACGCCACCCGAGACGAGGAGACAGACCGCCTCTGAGGATGGTGCAGGAGGAGTGAAGGCCGGAGACGGCGCCGAGGAGGGAGCTGAACAGACGGAGGCAGGTAAAGGGGACGTCACTACCCCGAGCCGAGAAGCCGTGAGCCTGCCCCAGCTCCCCGTCGCAGAGCCCGAAATTCCCCCTGCCGTGCCCGTCGCTGCATCGTCACCGCTCCAGACAAGGCCTCAAGCAGAAGCCGCGGCCGCGACCCCTGTGACGTCACGCGCTTCGATCCTGAGCGCGGCAAAGCAGGAAATACCATCGGCCTGGTCGCAAGGCCTAGTACACCCGGGCGCCGCCATTCCAACAGCGCCCCCTACCTCCGCGGAGCCACCAGCCTGGTCGCAGGGCCGAGTAACCACGGGCGCCGCCGTTCTTACGGTGCCCTTTTCCTTTAGCGTGCCCCAAGCCTGGTCGCAAGGCCTGGTCAACCCGGGCGCCGCTACCACCACAGCGCCCATAACACCTAAAGTACCGCACCTGGGTGAGGACCTGTTCGCCCAGCATACGTGCCCGGATGGGCAGCCCTTCATATGGCCCCAGGAGTACTACCAACTGGAACTCCAAAGGGCGAGGCCCCTGTGTGAGCCCCTGATTCCGGCTCCGAAGCCCGTCAGGAGGACCCAGCCCCCGCTAGAGGAGGCACAGTTTGAGTGGGACCCCACCGGAGGAGACCTCATGGGGTTCACTCAGGAGACTCGGGCGGCCGCAGCGGAGCGTGCAGAGTGCTGCCGCCAGCAGCTCGAGGTCTTCGAGAAGGAGCGGAGAGAGAGGCGGGTCCGGGAACAGCAAGCACAGATAAGGAGCGCGGAGCAGAAGAGCCGGACCAGGAGAGATCCCCGTGCAGCTCATGGTCCCCGTACCACCGGGACTGTGATTAAATTCAACCTGCAGCATGGGTGGGGCTTCATAAGAGACCATCATACCCCCGGCGACGTCTTTGTCACCCGCAGAGACGTAGAAAGCCATCTGCCGGAGGGACACAGAGGTCGTGACCTGTATGTAGGGGACGAGGTCACCTTCACCCGGCACAAGTGTGCCAAGGGACCCTACGCCCTCCATGTACATCGCCTGACGGAGGAGGAGCTGCGGTGTGAGGAGGAGCAAGAGGACCCGGACGGGTCTGAATCCAAAGAAGGAGCAGGAGGACGCCGTCGTTAAAGTACGGTAAAGAGACTGTAAATAGTTACCCATCGGGGTACAGTGAACTGTTGCTGCTTTAAATATGTCCCCGTTGGGACAAGAGTGAACTGTTAACCCGTGTGTCCCTATTCCCATTACCTGGCCGAGGACTGAGAGCGACCATATTCCCCCTGTATATAGTTGCGCTTTCTAAGGCGCCCCCTACCGGTTTTATAGGAAACTATTGTTTTTACTACAAGAGACTGTTACACTTTACCCGGTCACAAGTTGCACCGTGGCCGGAGGAACAAGAATGTTTACTATGAAAAGTTTTATATGAAAAGTTTTATTGCTGATAATATATGTGATGTTTTATATGTTTATGTTTATGAAAAAAAATTGTATGTTTTGGATGTTTTTATATCTTGCAGCCCGAGGACGTGCTGTGATTTACCAGGGGGGAATGTAGCACCCTGAGGATTCGGCTGCTACAGGGGTATTGCACCTCAGCCAGAGGTGTGGTATTCCACTCCCGGGTAAGGATGGAGTGTGGAACTGAGCTCAGTAGGCTGCATGCACTACATACATCCCATTTCCGGGGGACAGACCGATGGTACTCCCACTAGAGAAATGTGCAGGTACGACAGTGTCTGTCCCTGGCTGGAGTGGGAGGGGGGTGGAACATCCCAGTAGTGTAGGGGCAGATAGGGGGAGCAGTCTGGGTAATGCTAGGAGCTCATTGGGTGCTGGTCACCTGAGCTCACACATAGAGGGAGTATATAAGGTGGGAACCATCTTAGAACAGGGTCTTTTGTAGAGGTTTGGTCTGAAAGTCAACAGCCAGTCTTTTGTAGAGGTTTGGTCAGAAAGTCAGCTCAGCCAGCTCCAAGGCCAAGAGAGTTAGAGAGAGGAGAAAAGAAGGACCCAGAGGGGGAGAAGAGGGAACTCCAAGAACCCAAAATTAGACCAGAGGGTGAAGAGTTGGCACAAGGGTACCGGATCCCAAGCTGGTGGAGGGCACTAATCCTTAGCCAGAGACCGGAGGTCGTGGGCAGGATCTGCCACGACCACCCACTAAATCCACCCGGAAGGCAAACCAAGAATAGGGTCAGGGAACCCAGAGACAAGGGTTTTACCAACAAGAGGCCCGAGGGAGCCGGACTTAGGTGGATCCCTGGTGGGGAAGGCCAGAGAGAAGGACAAGTCAGAAAGGGAGCTCAGGAACACGCTCCAGAATCACCTGGGGGTTGGCCGAGTCCAGGACCTGGTGGACGCAGCACGGCTCGGGTGGTCACTCAAGGCCGGAGTGACCAACACAAAAGCAGTAAGTAAAAACCCTGAACTGCACAGCCCGACTCTGAGTTTCATTACCATCCTCACTGCACCTCCACAACCACCATCCTCTGCAACTGACCCCCTGAGGCTATACCCCTCCCGTTGGGGGTTATACTACCTGAGCTGCACACACACCACCAGCCTCAGCGGACCCTGCTGCAGCGGCGGCCGTAGTGACCGCAAATCAACGGGTGGCGTAGTCGACACTAAAGAACATCCAGTAACATCTGTAGGACTGCCACACACTGAGCTTGACACCCTGGGCACGGACCGGGTCACCGCCACTCGGAGACTACAACCCCCACCTGATCCGGCTCCGGGTAATCCCCCAAACAACACTGGCCCAGGGGGCGCGTCATTTTGATCGCCCGTTATTGCATTTTATTGCAATATTGTGGGGGCCAAAGAAACGTAATTCTGGCGTTTCTATTTTTTTTCTCATTACGCCATTTACCGATTGGAATAATTTTTATATTTTATATTTTGATCAAGCATTTCTGAAAGCGGCGATACCAAATATGTGTATTTTTTTTCAATTGTTTTATTTTGAATGGGGCAAAAGAGGGGTGATTTGAACTTTTGTGTTTTTTTTTTTAAATTGTTAAAAACTTTTTTTTTACACTGGTTTCAATAGTCTCTTGAGGAGACTTGGAGTTGCGATTTTATGATCGCCTGTGCTACACAACACTGCTATGTGCATGATAAAACATGTTCACCTATGAATGTCGGCCAAGGGCACAGGGGTGTTCTGCAGACCCCCGGCTGTCAGGACAACCCATCGGCATCCCGCGATCATGTAACAGGGGCGCCGATGGGTGGGTCTTGTGACGTGCTTCCGGCCAGCATGTGTTAAATGTCGCTGTCAGTGATTGACAGCGGCATTTAACTTGTTAACAGCCGCCTGTGGATCTTGGATCAGATCAGTTTTCATATGTGGAGAAAGATGCGGGCTCAGCGCCAGAGCCCGAATCAAAAGCAGGGACACAACCAGTGACCTATATGTCCAAAGTCGTGAAGCACTCCAGCATTTTTTTTTCTTTCACCGCTGGAGTGGTATCACAATAATTCATGTCCCTGCCCCTAGTAATATACTTACTAGCCGCTGTCTTCTTCTGTTCTTAGCGCCACTCCGATCAGTCTTCTGATGGTAGTGACCTGCCGGATCACTCCAGTGTTTACTGTTAGAGCTGGAGGTCACTTCTCAATGTAAGTCAGAGTCAAAACAACTTGTGTTGACAGCTTGTGACCCTTAAGGCTGAGTTCACACGATGCGTATTTCATGCGTTTCCGCGGCGTTTTTGCAGTTGCGTAAACGCCGCGGAAACGCATGAAAAACGCATGGTAGAAGGGCAGCAATGTTCCCCAATGGAAATCCGCATGTGCTGTGCCCATGATGCGGATTTTTCCGCAGCGTTAACGCTGCGGTCAAAAATCCGCAGCATGTCAATTAATTTTGCGGAAACGCGGCGATTTCGCCGCCATTGACTTGCATTAGAACGCGCCAATTCCGCAAGACAGCATTTGTACTTGCGTAATTGGTGCGTTCTAATGTGCGGATGGTACCCGGGTGTGGAGGAGAGGAGAGTCTCATCCACACCCAGGTACCATTAAAAAAGCTGTAAAAGAAGAATAAAATAAAAAATAAATGTATTCTTACCTTCTGTCGGCCCGCGCAGCGCTCCCGCTTGGTTCCCGGCACTTGCAGTGAGTTGTAGGACCTGCGGTGACGTCAGAGTCATGTGACGGGTCACGTGACGCTGACGTCGGCAGGTCTTTCAATTCAAAGTTGCCGGCAGCCGGGAGAACGGAGTGAGCGGGACAGCGCGGGCCATCGGAGGTAAGTATATACACTCTCTCTGGTCACACTATATAAATCCATGCTGTTTGCATGGATTTATATAGTGTGACCTAGTTATCAAGCACTTTCCAGGTGATGCTAACATCGCCTGGAAAGCGCTTGTCAATCTGCATGCGGAAACGCATGTGAATCTGCATGTGGATCCGCATGTATTCTGCAGGAAAAACGCATGCACAATCTGCATGCGTTTTTTCTGCCAGGGAGATGCAGAAATGATGCAGAAATTTTCTGCTTCATTTCTGCATCGTGTGCACATACCCTAACTCTGACTTCCGGTCACAACGTGGCAGAACGGGGCCGGAGCGGTGCTACTAAGTGCACAAGATAGCAGCTGGAAGCATATTACTAGGGGCAAGACATTCATTAATGATACCACTCTGGGGGTGAAGTAAAAACAAAACTCTGGAGTGGTGCTTTAAGAAATCTATAACAGCCATAGAAAATACCCTTATGACTGTTTAGGAATCTGCTACGGATGTGTAGATGTGATGATATACTAAGCCAACAGATGTATACCATCTCAGGAGCACAATTACACATTAATTAGGACACAAAGGAATTAAGTTCACACCAATTTTTCATTATTACTTTTATCTTATTCGCTCAACATCTGCCTCCTTCGTCAATTATTGGCATTATTCAGTGGCCAAGGCCTTGTTCTAGTTTAGGTAGGCGTTTGTGAACAGCTTCTCATACAGATGTAGTAAAGACGTCTGGAAGCAGAAGCTTGTTTACTTGGGAAAGTTAATAAGTTATTAGTTTGTATATATGAATAGTTTTGTCATTTACAATTGCTTCTCTTCAATTTAGGGTATAAATAAGTTACTCTAATAGGACATAGTTGGTGAATTTGCACCCTCATTGAAAAGTGATAGTACATATTAGCAAAGAGCCTCCCATTAACCAATCAGAAGTGTTGAGTATTGGGGTGAGCTCAGATTATGTTTCCCCCTATTATGAATTGGTCATGACATTTCCAACTATGTACCTGTTGTTGCCTGTCTTGACTACTGGCAAAGAAAAGAATGTAAAAGTGAAAATGTAGTATAGTTCTTCTGATTAGCTATGTTGCTTACCCCATTTGCAGGGCATTGCAGTAGTAGACCACTAACAGCTAACTAACTAACCAACTGTAACTATATGCGGGGTCCTAACTAAGGATACCAGCTACTACAATGCCCTGCACATGGTGTAAGTGACATAGCTAATTAGAAGAACTATACTACATTCCTAATTGGAGGTATTTGCTAATATTATTATTATTACACCTACTACATATTCGGATAGGATCTTGGAGCTGGGAATACCCCTTTAAACATCTATGTTTTATCAACTGAGATATTGGCAAATATGGCTTTAACTGCTGCAGATTATTATTATTATTATAGGAACTATATCGGGATTTGTTGGTTTGGGAAATATGTATTATGGTTAGTTTACAGGTAGCATACACTATATGCCCAACAGGGTTTTTTCTATCACATTTCCACTTTATTGTATGGTTTCTCTAGAAATAATCCCTGATATTTGAGATATTCATCCCTGGGAAGACGTAAGGCTCCTTGTTATGGTATATCACTCCAGAAAATGGCTCAGAATAGATTTGCTGTCACTTCTTCTTCCTTGTAAAGGCTGCAAAAACAGTCAATGTAGGATCTGATCTCCATTGGAGACAATGGATATTTCTGCTGATTTTCAGGCATTTACATAATTTCACTGCTATTTCTGGATCTCTGCCAGAGCCATTAACATAATATACTTTACTTTAAAGACATATGAATTCAGAAGCTTTCCACTTTGTGCCATGTCTCAGCCGCTGGAGAATTTCTGTAAAGAAGAGACATAATAGAATATTGTGCTTTCTAAATGTCGAAGTATTCACACAAATACTGCATTTATAGATAATTATGCTGGTTTTACTGCCCTTGATGCTTTTTTACTGTATTCGGGAAGGCCCCCTGGATCTCCATTTCAAGGGGTGTTCTCCCTCTCTATGAGCACATGCTGGAATAATGACTGTGGTTACTGCAGCAATTATCTCACTTCTTATCTGTTCTTATCAGTGGCTAAGATTGGGATTATTGAGATCGAGCAGATGTCATATGCGCATGGCAGTTTAGACCTGAGTGTATGTTGCTTAAAATGGTTTTCCAGAATTTCTGAAACATTGCCAACGAGTAGAGAATATTTTAAGATAAAGAAATGATTATTACTTCCCTCTTGAACCTTTGCAGCTCTGGTGGGCCCTCGCAAGTCCAGCTGCAATTATGTCCTGTCCATCAGTTATGTGATTGCTGTAGTTAACTAATAGATCACAGACTGCACATGAGTCAACAGTGTGATGTAGCAGCAAAAAAGGGAAACGCAGTTCTGGGATGAATTAAGAGAAGCAAGAGAGTCTAGATCACGTGAAGTAATTATCCCCCTCTACTCCTCCTTGGTCAGACCTCATCTGGAATACTATGTCCAGTTCTGGGCTCCACATTTTAAAAAAGACATTGAAAAACTAGAGCAAGTTCACAGAAGAGCGACCAGGATGGTGAGCAGACTGCAAACTATGTCCTACAAGGAACGGTTAAAGGATCGGGGAATGTTTAGCTTGCAAAAAAGAAGAGACTTAATAGACTGAAGAGACTAAGAGGAGACTTAATAGCTGTCTAGAAACATCTGAATGGATGTCAAAGTGTAGAGGGATCATCTTTATTCTTACTTGTACATGGAAACACGAGAAGTAATGGAATGAAACTGAAAGGGAGAAGATACAGATTAGATATAAGGAAAAACTTTTTGACAGAAAGGGTGATCAATGAGTGGAACAGGCAGCCACGAGAGGTGGTGAGTTCTCCTTCAATGGAAGTCTTCACACAGAGGCTGGAAAGACATCTGTCTGAGATGGTTTAGTGAATCCTGCATTGAGCAGGGGGTTGGACACGATGACCATGGAGGTCCCCTCCAACTCTAACATTCTATTCTATTCTATTCTAATTCCTGGCTTCAGCAGTCACCGCTGAGGTCAGTGATTAGCTGCAGCAGTAATGTGGACTGTCATCAGTATAAGAGCAGTCATCAGTGTAGGACTGGCAGGGATCACCGAAGTGGCGGTGCTTGAGTGGTGGGTGGTTGAAGGGGTAAGTAATGCTTATTTCTTTCTTGGACTCGCACCCCTGGGCCTTCGTCGCGCGGCATCGCGCGCACGGGAGCTTACCCGGAGCCGGATCTGTTGAGGGTTGTAGTCTCGTGGCGGTGACCCGGTCCGTGCCCAGGGAGTCAAACTGAGCGGCGATGTATTAACGGTAGGTGTTGGACGACTACGCCACCCGTTGAATGCAGCGAAGGAGCTGCCGCTGCAGGGCAGACCGCTGAGGCCGGTGGTAGGATTGTGCAGCGTGATAGTATCACCCCCAACGGGAGGGGTATGGCCTCAGGGCAGCCGACGTGGATGATGGGGGTAGCAGGAATCACTCAGAGACGATGCGGTGTAGTTCAGGGTCTTTACTGGTGATAAAGATAGACCCTCCCGGAGTACTGGCTAGCGATCGGGGCCTGGTCAGTCCTTGAGCAGATGGGATCTCCCCTGGCCAGGCGGAGTTGTAGGCCTCCCAAACTGACTGTACTCTTCTGGCTACCTTGCTAGAGGCGGGTATAAGTAGCCCACGTCCCTGAGTGTACCGTGTGCTGCTCACCCGTATGGCCGGTGACTCGGGGCCTTCTAGTGGCGTCCGCTCCACGACGGCGGTGCTGGTCCCACGCGTGTGACCGTGCCTTCGGGTTTCTTGGCCAGAGGACCTGAAATGCCCTGCCGGGCGGTTTCTGCTGCTGGGTAAAGATTAGTCCCCACAGCCTCGGACTCCGGGTCCGGTGATAGCTTCTCAGTCAGGGCGAGCTCTGCAGCTGCCAGCCCCTGACTCCTTATAGCACTGCTCCCACAGAGCTCCTGATGTTCTTTTCCTATATCTGCTGCTCTTCTCTGTCTCTACTTCTTCTCTACACACTAACCCTGCCTCAGCCCTAGGTTTATATAGGGGAAGTTCTTCCCCTCCCAGGACTGGGCAGGAGGTGTGGCATGCATAGGATCCCTGACCAAGAGACCTCCCACCTGCTCTAAGACATAACATTGCTGTTACTGTGGAAACCAGACCCCTGGGGTGCCACATTCCCCCTAGTGAAATTTAGTACTCCGGGACTAAACATATTTTTAGAAAAACATAACAAGGTATAAACAATAATAATACAATAAGAAAAACACATAAAGATGGTTACGGTGTGTCCGCAACCGGGTGCAGTTTTGAAGAAAAGCAAGGTGTCCATTTCACCAAAACAGGGAGACGTAACCAGGTAGGGGTCTGTCCTGCCCCGAGTCCTTAACAGTCTTTAGTCCATTCCTAGGTTACGCTCCAACCAATTGTACAAGGATTCCCGGTAAATCCACCAAGGACTCCTAAAAATAACTAGAAACACATAATTATTTACAAGTAACAAACAGGTGACCACAAATAAAACAATTTAAACACTTCAAATCCTCCAACGTGCGGGTAACTGGCCTCTAGTGGCCCTAGTGGACCTACAGAGCTGACTGTCTGGCCCTGAACTACAGGGTGTAGGAGCTGTCAAGGGTAAACTGGGCAGCTGTCTACGGGCTCTTTGGCTCACTAGGGGTACGGCAGGCTCACTATGAGCAGAGGGTTGATCCTCCTGTTCTGCTTGTGTGGAGTCTGCTGCCTCCTGGACCGGCTGCTCTTCCAGCTCTACCTGTTGCTCCGTAGGCACTTGGGATGCTGGTTGGAGGAACGTGAGGACGGGTACCACAACTGCACCATTGACTTGAGTCCAGGACCGAGGGAAGTCTCCGAGCACAGTACTAACCATATCTTCCCTTTCCTCTACGGGTCGAGGGTCTTCTTGCTCTCCTTCTGGGTTCCGTAGCTGTTCGGGACACTTCTTCAGGTGATCCCGGGATACAATGGCTGTGGTTTCCCCTCCGTCTTTACTGATGGTACAAACCTTTGGGTTGTCGTGGCTCGAGGGCAGTACGGTGTACGGGTCCTTCTCCCACTGGTCGTCCAACTTGTGGAGCCGTCTCTTCCTCTTCAAGACCTGCTCTCCGGGTACCAGGGGAACAGCGGGAGCATACTGGTTGTAAGCTTTCTCTTGTCTTTCCCTAGCGAGACAGAGACTTCGCTCCACGCTCTCCTGTACTTTCCGGTACTGCTGCTGCCTCTCTGTGTCCCAGTCTGCTTCCGGTGAAGTGTCCTCGGGTGTCAGGACTCCCATCTCCAGGTCAACAGGTAGCTTGCCAGGCCTTGCCCTCATTAGGTAAGCCGGGGTACAGTTGGTGGAACCTACAGGGATGTAGTTGTATAGGTCCACCAGGTCGGGCAGCTTCTCAGGCCACAGACTGCGTTCTTCCAGGGGCAACGTTTTCAGAAGATCCATTACCACCTGGTTCATTTTCTCACAAAGTCCATTAGTTTGCGGATGATAGGGTGTCGCCCTTATCTTCCGGCAGCCATACAGATTGCAGAATTCCTGGAAGACCTCCGCTTCAAAGGCAGGTCCCTGGTCCGTCAGCACTTGGTCCGGGTACCCGTGTGGACGGCAGAAGTGCTGCTGGAAGGCTCTAGCTGCAGTTTGAGCTGTTAAGTCCTTAACGGGGACGACAACCAAGAACCGGGAGTAATGATCCACAATGGTTAACGCGTAGACGTAGCCACTTCTGCTTGGGGTCAGTTTTACATGATCCAAGGCTACCAGTTCCAACGGCTGCTTGGTGACGATGGACTGAAGGGGGGTCTTCTGGCTGGCACGGTCCTTCCTTCTTAGGTTGCACGGGCCACAGTCTCTGCACCACCTCTCGATGGTTCCCCTCATGCCTACCCAGTGGAACCGCCCGCGCAGCAGGAACTCCAGCTTCTTCCATCCGAAGTGTCCAGCCCCGTCGTGGTATGCCTCCATCACCATGGCTGCGTCTCTTCGTGGCACCACTACTTGCCAGATTAGTTCATGCGTCCGGGAGTTAACCATTCTGCGGCACAACTTCCCCTTGTAAAGGAACAGTCGACTCTTCTCAGCCCACAGTTGTTTGGCTTCCTCCGGAGCGTCTGGGTCAAGGCGAGCCTCTGGCCGAGTCAGCATCTCCTTCACCAGTCGGACGGCAGGGTCACTGTCTTGCGTTTCCTCCCAGTTGTAGTGAGGCAAGGGGTTAAACGTAGTGGCTTGCTTACTCCTTACCCGATGGGAATACTGGATAGTCCCATGACGGTGGAACGCGGGGAGTTCGACTTCTTCCAGTCCCTCTGGATCTTCTCCTACGTCCGGTAGGTTTGGCATCCTGGACAGGGCGTCCGCGTTGGTATTGGAGCGTCCTGCCCGGTATTTGATTGTGAACTCGTAGTTGGACAGACGGGCCATCCATCTCTGCTCTAGGGCACCGAGTCTTGCCGTGTCCAGGTGTGTCAACGGGTTGTTATCCGTGTACACGGTGAACCGGGAAGAAGTGAGGTAGTGCTTAAAGCGTTCGGTGACTGCCCACACCACTGCCAGGAACTCTAGCTTAAATGAGCTTTAATTCTCAGGGTTTCTTTCGGTGGGTCGCAGTTTTCGACTGGCGTAAGCGATTACTCGTTCTTTCCCCTGCTGGATCTGGGACAGTACGGCTCCTAGCCCGATGTTACTTGCGTCGGTGTAGAGGATAAAGGGCTGGCTGTAATCAGGGTACGCCAGGATTTCATCCCCCGTGAGGGCCATCTTCAGCTGGCGGAAGGACTCTTCTTCTAACTTCTCCCATTTGAAGGGCGGCTTCTGGTTCTTGGCCTTCCGGGACTGGCCTATCAGGAGGTCCTGCATAGGAGCTGCCTTTTTGGTAAAACCAGGGATGAATCTGCGGTAATAGCCTACCAACCCGAGGAACTGCCGCACTTCCTTTACACTGGAGGGACTTGGCCATTCCTTAATTGCGGTGATCTTATCAGGGTCGGGAGCCACTCCGTCAGCGCTCACCACGTGTCCCAGGTACTGCACCTTTGGTTTTAGGAGGTGACACTTGGAGGGTTTTACCTTTAGGCCGTAGTTTGCCAGAGCTTCGAACACTTCCGCCAGGTGTTTCAGGTGGTCCTCATACGTCTTGGAATATACGATGACATCGTCCAGGTACAACAGGACCGTCTCGAAGTTTCTGTGGCCCAGACAGCACTCCATTAATCGTTGAAAGGTTCCTGGTGCGTTACAGAGTCCGAACGGCATGCAGGTAAACTCGCTAAGTCCCATCGGGGTGGTGAATGCGGTCTTCTCCCGGTCCGCCTCTGCTACAGGAACCTGCCAGTACCCGCTAGTGAGATCCAAGGTAGAGAAGAAGTTAGCAGATCTTAAAGCAGCCAAAGACTCCTCTATCCTTGGTAAGGGGTACGCATCCTTGTGTGTGATACGGTTGATTTTCCGGTAATCTACACACATCCTCATGGTGTTGTCTTTCTTTTTGACTAAGACTAGTGGAGCTGCCCAGGGGCTACAGCTATCCCTGATCACCCCAGCCTCCTTCATGTCCCTAAGCATCCCCTTGGCGTGTTGGTAGTGTGCAGGGGGTACGGGTCGATACCTCTCTTTTATGGGAAGATGGTCTCTCGTGGGGATGTGGTGTTCCACCCCCTTGACTCGCCCGAAGTCTAACGGGTGTTTACTAAACACTCTCTCGTACTCTTGAACCACCCGATAGACTCCCTGTCTCTGGTGTGAGGGAGTGGAGTCAGTACCCAAATGTAGTTGCTGACACCAGTCCTCCATTGTTTCCTTAGAGCCGTTACTTTCCTCCGGGGAAGATGGAGGCAAGGGTTCTACGGACTGTATGGAATTTTGATTGATGGTATACAATTTGGCTAGCGTGGCATAC
The DNA here is from genome assembly GCF_046119375.1 of Phyllobates terribilis. NCBI lineage: Eukaryota > Metazoa > Chordata > Amphibia > Anura > Dendrobatidae > Phyllobates > Phyllobates terribilis. The sequence goes on along the minus strand of NW_027362768.1, from coordinate 142,874,524 downwards.
CGGGGCAGGTACACTTCCCTCTTCCCGATATTTATTATGCGAACGGGCACCCTCCCATGGCGTACATTGACCACCCCCCGTGCTGTCAAAATGGTGGGCTTACTGTCTGAGTAAACTGGTTCTACCATTGCCTGGTAATCTCTACCTCTCAGACCAATAGCTGCCCGGCACCAAATCATCATTTCACTTTTTGGGGGCATGGCAATAGGGAAAGGGTCACACATTCTTACGCTACCAATCTCACCACCGGAGAGTTCTATCTGTTGCCGTCGCATCAGTGCCCGGATCTCTTTCTGGAACACTCGCTGCTGGCCGGAGCTGGCGTTCTTGGCAACCTGCTGTAAAAGGAAAATCACCTCTGCAAGACAATTTTCAATTACATTAGTTCCTAGAGTTATCTTTGGGTGACTCTCGTGCTTGTCAATGTCTACAATGATCAGTCCCTGTGCCGCCAGTTCAACTCTACCGATTTTAATGGTCACCTCTTTAAATCCAATCTGTGGCACGGGCTGACCATTGCTGGCGATGATACTCAAATCGTCGTCAGGGTAGCGGGTGATATCCGAGTCATTCCAGTACTGCTTGAAGAGCACGTACGGGATAGTGGTAACCTGTGACCCGGTGTCCAGTAGGGCACTCATAGGGATGCCATCCAGTACCACAGGCAAGACTGGACGTCCTCCCACATATTTGTCGCGCCAGTTCGATGGGCCTGATGATCTTTTTCCTGGGGTTTGGCCCTCTACCCCAGGTTGTGCCAGTTTAAAGGACAGTACCTTGCCATATGTCCGGGTTGATTGCAGCGGCGGCAGATGGGTTGTCCGTCCTCGTTGTATCGGTCGCTGGGTCTTCCTCTGGCCGGTGGGGTCCTCCTTGGTTGACGCCACGGGATGTCCTCCGGTCCGGATGCCAGCTGGATCTTCCCTGGAGTGGAAACCTGTAAAGACTGCACAGTTCGGGTTAGCGCGGCAACGCTTTTAGCTAGCTCTTGGACCTGATGGTGCAGGTCTGGAGCCGGGTCATTGTTCAAAGCCTGCGCATCAGCTCCCACAGGCCCTGCCGACAAGGGCGCCGCCTCCTGGTGGTAAGTGGTAGTGGGGCGTCTGTGGGTCACAACGCCACCTGGTGCCGGTTCTCGGAGCACCCGGATGGCTCTGTCCTTGAACTGTGCAAATCCCAGATGAGGGTCCTGTAAGGCCATTGCCCGCAACTGGGTTCGGTGGGCATTGCAATATAAACCCTCTATAAATTGTTCAGTCAACAGCCTGTCCTCGTCTCCCACGCTGTCAGGGTCGGTCTGCTTAATGGCTCTCAGGGCCTCTTGTAGGTTCAGGGCATAGTCCCTTATACTCTCGTGTGCTCGCTGCTTGCACCCGTAGAATCTAAGCTTGATCTCGGCTGAGGTGCGGGTATCAAAGGTGTCCCTCACCCGGGTTAGTATCCCTGCAACAGTCCTCCCCCCAGGTGGCCAGGACTTTACCTCCCTTTGGGCTGCCCCGGTTAATTGGGCCACCAGGATGCTCACTTTTTGCTCTTCTGTGAGGGGATACACCTGGAAGAGGCTATCCAGCTTTTCTCTAAAGTCATGCAGGGTATGTGACTCCCCTGAGTACTGGGGTAGCCAGGCCGCTCCCGGTATATAGGGCATGGTGAAAGGCATGACTGCAGCAGCGGTGGCGCTGGCGGGGGTTGAGGCAGTGAAGCTCTCCTCCGTATCCGACATCTTCCTCCCCCCTAGTGGACCGTGGCCTACCTTGCGATGATCCTCTTCCGTAGGCCGCGGCTCCGCAGTGGATCGTCAGGGTTGAGGACCTTCCGTCGCGCTCCTGTGACGTCGGCGTCTGCTGGGCTCCTTCCAGGACCTTACGTAACGTCCGGACGTGAGGCGGGGCTTCCGTTCTCGCGCGCTTTCGGAGTCCACGCCCCTCTTCTTCCCGCGCGGCGTCTTCAAGATGGCGTCCAACGGCGGGAAAACTCCACGGATGGCGGGAAGAAGGCAGAAGATGGCGCCGGATGGCGGGAAAACTTCGCGGATGGCGGGAAGAAGGTAGAAGATGGCGCCGGATGGCGGGAAACCTCCACGGATGGCGGGAATCTTCACCACTGGTAAGTTTGAACAGTCTTTTTCAGGCACGCAGTACCCGGTGGTTGCGGGCACGAAATCCTGCCGACTACGCCAAAAGCTGACGCACCCCTGGGCCTTCGTCGCGCGGCATCGCGCGCATGGGAGCTTACCCGGAGCCGGATCTGTTGAGGGTTGTAGTCTCGTGGCGGTGACCCGGTCCGTGCCCAGGGAGTCAAACTGAGCGGCGATGTATTAGCAGTAGGTGTTGGACGACTACGCCACCCGTTGAATGCAGCGAAGGAGCTGCCGCTGCAGGGCAGACCGCTGAGGCCGGTGGTAGGATTGTGCAGCGTGATAGTATCACCCCCAACGGGAGGGGTATGGCCTCAGGGCAGCCGACGTGGATGATGGGGGTAGCAGGAATCACTCAGAGACGATGCGGTGTAGTTCAGGGTCTTTACTGGTGATAAAGATAGACCCTCCCGGAGTACTGGCTAGCGATCGGGGCCTGGTCAGTCCTTGAGCAGATGGGATCTCCCCTGGCCAGGCGGAGTTGTAGGCCTCCCAAACTGACTGTACTCTTCTGGCTACCTTGCTAGAGGCGGGTATAAGTAGCCCACGTCCCTGAGTGTACCGTGTGGTGCTCACCCGTATGGCCGGTGACTCGGGGCCTTCTAGTGGCGTCCGCTCCACGACGGCGGTGCTGGTCCCACGCGTGTGACCGTGCCTTCGGGTTTCTTGGCCAGAGGACCTGAAATCCCCTGCCGGGCGGTTTCTGCTGCTGGGTAAAGATTAGTCCCCACAGCCTCGGACTCCGGGTCCGGTGATAGCTTCTCAGTCAGGGCGAGCTCTGCAGCTGCCAGCCCCTGACTCCTTATAGCACTGCTCCCACAGAGCTCCTGATGTTCTTTTCCTATATCTGCTGCTCTTCTCTGTCTCTACTTCTTCTCTACACACTAACCCTGCCTCAGCCCTAGGTTTATATAGGGGAAGTTCTTCTCCTCCCAGGACTGGGCAGGAGGTGTGGCATGCATAGGATCCCTGACCAAGAGACCTCCCACCTGCTCTCAGACATAACATTGCTGTTACTGTGGAAACCAGACCCCTGGGGTGCCACACTATGCAACTTAAAAAACAGCCTGGAAAACATCTTTAAAGGGAATCTGTCAGTAGGATCATCCCTCCTAAACTGTCTATATGGGCATGTAGGTCACAGGAAGCTGAATAAAATTATACCTTGATATCTGCGATCCCATGTCTTATTCCAGACAAATCCATGTTTTTCTTAATATGTAAATGAGCCATTAAGATCTATGGGTGGAACAAAGATCTCCCTGAGAATCTGCCTTCAGAGCTTACTATAAATAAAAGGGGGCAATACCAGTGTGAGACATGTAGATCAGGAGAGCAGATTGTTAGTCATTATCTGTCTCACACTGGTAACTCCCTCTTTCATTTAAAACCGTAGCGGCATGAAAGTATTAAACTACCTACTCCAAGTCTAAAATGGCTGATAACAGAGAAGACTATACTAAGTTCAATCACACAAAAATTATACATGGGACAAAACTTTGGTTAAAGCACCACTCCAGCGGGTTTTTTTTAAAAGCTGAGCTGGAGTGGTGCTACTAATGTGAGGACCCTGCACTTCGTCTTATCCTTCCCAGCCGCCATCTTCTTCTGTCCGCTCAGGTCGGTCCCCAGCAGTTTGTGACCTACCGGACCGCTCCAGTGTTTGATGGAGCAAGCAGGAGGTCACTTTTCAATGCGGGACCGGATGGGCTCCGGGAAGAGAGGAAGTTGGCGGGTGGTGAGTGTAATACTACGGATCACCACTCCAGAGCCAAAATTAAAAACTGTGATTTTTTAACTTTTCAGTGCAATTAATATTTTTTTGAACATTCTTTTCTGTTTTCCAGGGAGTTAACTGGGAGCCTTGGAAAGGTCATGAATTCTCCATTCCATTCATAGAAATGAAGATGAGACCTCAAACCCCATCTGCGTGATCAAATTATTGAGGGAAATTCACTACAATATTCCATGTTTGAAGGGGCTGTATGAAATGAGAAAAAACATGGCTCCTCTCGTCCAGAAAAATCCCCATTCTTGTCCATTAGTTGCGTCTTGAATTGCCACGCAGCTGCAATACCCTACATAGCCTGTGGTCAAGAATGGCGCTGTTTCCAGAAAATAGCAGCCATGTTTTTTTTTTACAAATTAATGTAACCCTGTTAAAAGAATTTACTGGGTTTATATCAATTAATGTTAATCACTATATCAATAAAAGATTCTACAATTCTCTAATATATTTTACGTTTCAGCTCTTCGCCATTTACACGATATCTTTGATGTCAGTGAATGAAAAAAAAACTCTTGTTGACACCTACAGATTCTAAAGTTGTAAACTTGTAAACTTTACACTTGTAGCTTGTGCTAGTGGATGCAAAACTCCAGACTGACACATTGCAGCAAACTACAGAGGAATTTAGCGCACGTAGCATGGCCTCAACTCAAAATAATTGGACCCATTTCTCATTTCAGAGCAGGACTATCTAAGTACAGGTCTGCAGCTTGTGAATTTAAACAAGAATGTTTTCATTCATTGACGGCAAATAAATATCATGAAAATAGTGAGGAATTAAACATTAAGGCAATGTTCCCCCGATGAGCTTTTGGTGAGTTTTAGATGTTGCAGATTTTCTGCACCCATTAAGTAAAATTAGGTTACTTGCAATTTTTTTTAAAAATACGCAGCGTAAAAAAACTCACCATTAACTCATTGCGGGAATGTAACCTAAAGGGGTTGCCGGGAATTAACAAAATGACTAGCCAATAGTGTTAAAATGCCATCACTTAGGGATTCCACACAAGTTCTGAAGTGATAACATCACGTCCATCATTCAAGTGACCGCTGCATCTAATCACTGGCCTCAGTGGTGACTTTTGCATGTACAGCACAACACTGGTGGACAAAGACTGAAACGGGCCCCCGTGCAAGAACAATATGTGGGCCCTTTTCAGTCCAAAAGCTCATCATAAGGCACAATTCCACCTGTTTTGGAGGTGTATGTGGCCCTCTTACCTCTTGGGCCCCTGTGCAGCTGCACAGGTTGTGCCAGTGATATGTCCACTCTTGCAGGACATGTGGTCACTGATTGGTTGCAGTGGTCCTGTGACTAATGGATGTGACCTCATGACGGTAGAACCAGCAGGAATTACTGTTGAGATTAATAATGATTATTTTAGTATTTTAGCATCTTTTTAAAATCTCAGACAACTTCTTTAAAGGGGTTTTCCCAAAATAGCCAAACGCTGTACTAGTCTTTCTCTGGTAGTCCCAGATTAAATAAATGGTGCAGAACCCAACCATTACCTCGTTTTCGGGGGTTCCTGGATCCTGTTCTTCAGGATCGTTGAGGGTCCCAGTGGTCGGACCCCTGGTAATCAGCAAATTGTCCCCAATTCTGTAAATAGGATATAACTTAAGAAAACCTCTTTAATTACGTAAGAAGGATATAGGTATTTACATTAAGGGTAGATTTGCAAAAATCTGCAGAATTTCCCTGCGCAGGTAAAATCCGCAAAGGATTACAGTAGCAAGCAATTGGATGAGATATTTCCAAGCAGAAAGTGATCAGATTTTTACATCTGAATTATGTCATTTACTTTTGGAGATTTTGATTGTGGATTTTGTGCCTTTTAATGTAGCAGTGGTGAACCAACATTGATCTGGATCGGCAGCAAAAAAATCAGTCTCGTGTAGACCTAACCTTATATAGTGATTAGTCTTTATTAATTACAACTGTAAACCCCCTTTAAGGCTACAAACGATAGGAAATAGATTCTGATTATCTATTTTACCTGCCACTTGTGTTCTATTTATGCCTCGTGGAGCTCAGATACTCCAGGCAACCCCTGCAGCAGCAGCAGCTCCATCATTTGATGTTCTTGTATTTTATACATCACATTTTTGCTAGTATTTAACCTCATTCCAAGTTTTTTTTTTTTATTTTCATGTTTATTTAATGCAAAATCCTTGCAGCATGACTTGATTAAATGATGTTTGTTGTGTATATGTTATTTTCATGAGCTACCTAAATCTAGAGAGTGGTTGTGACTGTGTGCACCGGTCTTCAATCCCAGAAGCGGGCAGGATATGTAAATAGTCCATTTCTCCAGTGTCTCTCTTGCTGGCAAGCTAACTACTCACCTTACTTTCATCCGTACATGTGTATATAGTTGTATACTGCACTGCAAACTACATCTGTACTGAAATAGAAAAATAAAGATTTTCACGGGAATACTTGACTGGAGACAATTTTATTTTGTTATGTAAAAGTATAACTTCTAAATTGATTGTTTTAACCCCAAAAGTATATTTTAAGTTACCAGAAAAAAAAAAAGATCATGGTTAGGCTATGTGCACACAGTCTTTTTTCACATTTTTTTTGCAGTTTTAGAGCATTTCCGCTCAGTTTCTGCTCGGTTTACGCTCCAAAAACTAAGTAAAAATAATCTATGTGCACAAACCCTTACCCTACAGCATTATATCAGGGCAATGAATTAGAAGGGCAAAGAACCTAGGGCAAAGATTCAGTTCCCTCCCTTTATGTTGTATACCGAAACCCGAGGCATTAAAGAGGTTGTCCGGTCTTCTGATGAAAGTCTGCAATCACTCTATGTGACTGCAGACTTCTGAATCCTTACAAAACCCAATAAAGATTGTGAGAAACAGGAGCAAGTTTTTCTAAAAGTAAAAAACTTTATTTGTAACAGGCAGTTAAAACACATAACAAGCTAAAAAATGAAAAAAAAAAAGGGGGAGATTGAGAGTGACACCAAGGTGCCACCTCCACGTAGGTAGTATGTTAATCTAGGCAAGAATAATCAATGGTTGCAAGGTGGGAGAAGCGTGGTCCTAAAAAGACAATGGAATCTATGATTGCATGTAAATATAGTAGAAAAATGGCATCACATACTAATTATTTAAATAAAGTGCTTGTGCAAAAAATTAATATAATACACCAGATAGGCTGACAGTATGTAGACTACATCAATGCTAGTGCAAACATACATGTACATATAATGAAAATAAATATAATAAACAAGATAAGCTGACAGTATGTAAACTACATCAATGCTAGTGCAAACATACATGTACATATAAGTGGTACTGTGAAAAAAGGTCAACAGTTCTATATAAAATATTTAAAATTGTTGAATATGCCCAAGGTCAGCAAGTCATACCACAAATTACATATACATGATAAGGTGGTACAAAAGAAAGGACCTCAAAATATCCCAACCAGAAGCATAAATGCAATATGTATAACACCTCATATACAACCTTAGTGGAGTGGATGAGTCCCAACGCGCGTTTTGCTTCCTCGGGGGGCATCTGAAACATCTGTAAGCCCGCAAGGGCAGAGCCTTTAATGCAAAAACTTAAATTATACATGGATTTCAAAGCAAAAACATCAATCCTAAAGGCAGGATTGGTGTTAGGGGCCAGGACAAACTGGGCATTATCCCAAGGACCCCATCTACAAAGGAGGCCTCCTGCTTCTGCTGTCCCTGCCATAGATGAAATGGGTAAGCAGTCAGCTGACTATCAAACTGTATGTTCAGTTTGTAAACTCAGTCGGGGGTGACCACTGTGGCGTCCAGGCAGAAGAGAAAGTCGAGGTTCGCTCCTGACCTCTATCACACAGGAGCTGCAGCAGCAGTCAGGAGCTCACCTCTTCTTCTATGGCTCCGGCCCAAGTGTCACACTGCCAGTGTTAGGTTGTGATCACATTGCATTTTTTTTCGCTGCAGTTATGGCATAAACCTACTGTTTTTGGCATGATTTTCTAAAACAAATCAAAGACGTCCCAAAGACCTCCAAGATATTTAATCAATATGAGTTTCATCTCAAACCCCCATCGATCTGATGAAGGTAACCTATCCTATAGATAGGTCATCAGTATGAAAAAAGTAATTGACAACCTCTTTGAAGAGAACCTGTCACCAGGTCAAAATCGTCCATTTTTATATGATTTTAGAAATATGAGCCATTTTATTTACACTGTGTTCCAAATTATTATGCAAATAATATTTTCTCAGATTTTCCCAAATTACCTATATGAATTGCAGTCATTGTTATTTTACCAGTCAAATAACTATTAGAGTACAATTGAAAGGTTTTTGTACAAACTGCCTATGATAACAGTATATTTAAAAAAAAAATTAAAAAACTCAAACTGCACTCAAAATGCATGTTCCAAATTATTATGCACAGCAGAGTTTTCAACCTTTTCATTTTAATAAAGAACAAAAAAATGGTCATTTTTGAAATTATAAGCAATAGCAGGTTATTACAAACTGAAATCAAACAGTTTTCAACTCAAAACTTTATTCTAGGTGATGTTACATTTGCACATAGGACCCCTTGTTCGAAAGGAGCTTCTGAACTCTCTCGTCCATTGAATTTGTCAGGTTTTGGATGGTTTCTGCTTAATTGTTTTGCATGAGGACAGAATACCCTCCCAGAGCTGTTGCTTAGATGTGAACTGCCTCCTGCCATCATAGACACTCCTTTTGATGATGCTCCAGAGGTTCTCAATGGGGTTGATGTCAGGGGAGCATGGGTGCCGCACCATAAGTTTGTCCCCTTTTATGCCCATAGCAGCCAGAGATGCAGATGTGTTATGCGCAGCATGAGACGGGGCATTATCATGCATGAAATGATCTTGATGGTCCAGATGGATGGAGTGGAGGATGGCTGGTTGATGAACACCCCATGCAAACACGGCTACGGCGCTAACAAGGAGGAGGTGGAGTAATGTTTTGGGCTGGAATCATGGGGAGAGAGATTGTCGGCCCTTTTAGGATCCCTGAAGGGGTAAAGATGAACTCCATAATGTATGTTGAGTTTCTCAAACAGCACTTCCTTCCATGGTTCAAGAAGAAGAACCGTGCATTCCGCAGCAAGATCATTTTCATGCATGATAATGCCCCATCTCATGCTGCACATAACACATCTGCATCTCTGGCTGCTATGGGCATAAAAGGGGACAAACTTATGGTGTGGCCCCCATGCTCCCCTGACCTCAACCCCATTGAGAACCTCTGGAGCATCATCAAAAGGAGTGTCTATGATGGCGGGAGGCAGTTCACATCTAAGCAACAGCTCTGGGAGGGTATTCTGTCCTCATGCAAAACAATTGAAGCAGAAATCATCCAAAACCTGACAAATTCAATGAATGAGAGAGTTCAGAAGCTCCTTTCGAACAAGGGGTCCTATGTGCAAATGTAACATCACCTAGAATAAAGTTTTGAGTTGAAAACTGTTTGATTTCAGTTTGTAATAACCTGGTAATGCTTATAATTTCAAAAATGACCATTTTTTTGTTCTTTATTAAAATGAAAAGGTTGAAAACTCTGCTGTGCATAATAATTTGGAACATGCATTTTGAGTGCAGTTTGAGTTTTTATTTTTTTAAAAATATACTGCTATCATAGGCAGTTTGTACAAAAACCTTTCAATTGTACTCTAATAGTTATTTGACTGGAAAATTACAATGACTGCAATTCATATAGGTAATTTGGGAAAATCTGAGAAAATATTATTTGCATAATAACTTGGAACACAGTGTAGTACTGATTTTTATGGTCTTTACAAGGGGGCAAGGCTCACAGGATTCTCTAGGGCGTATCTTTAGGCTGCTTTGCATTTTTATCCTTTAAAGGAATTGTCCCATGAACAAAGCTAATTTTAATCAATAGTAGATGTGGCATGATCAGACCATGTTCTTGCACGGTCAGACACAGGAATTACACAGTACACAGCAGGGGCACATTTATAAGATTATCTCAGCACAGGAACATTTTTTTTTAAACACATCCAATTGTGGACGTTATTATTCCAAGATGTATTGATGAAAATCAACTTAAAAATTATCTTTGTTCATGGGAAAACCCCTTTAAGTGAACCCCCTTGGAAAAGACAATAAAAATTTATGCTAAATTAAAAGGCCCATATTTCTGGAAGCGCATGTCAGATTAAAAATAAAACAACAAAACCCCCAAAAATGTAACACTCAGGGAAGTAGTGGGAATAAAATAAGAGCAAAAACCGGTCTCTTCATACCTGGTGACAGGTCCTATTTAAATCAATTCCTTTATATCAAAGGATATAAACACCAAACTCCAGCACCCTCTAACCAAATCATCATCTCTCCTTCCCTCTTACCTCCCCACCTGACCTCATCTGCAGACCTGCTCCTCAACCTCAGATCGATCCTACCACTCTCCTTCTCCCACCTCTCTCTGCTTCTCCTCAATCTCCCAATCCTGGACCCCCACAACCCACACCTCCCATCAATTCCTCCTCCTATCGCTTCCAACCAACTGCAAACTATCAAAACCTCTCCTACATAAAACGCGGGGCCCTGACACCCACCCCTCTGCTCCCTCTCTCTGGAGCACTCTGGAATGCCCGCTCTGTCTGCAATAAGCTCCATTTTGTCCACGACCTCTTTACCTCTCGTCATCTCTCTTTCCTGGGCATCACAGAGAATTGGTTGACACCCTCCGACACTGCCTCCCCTGCTGCGCTGTGTTGCGGTGGCCTCCACTTCACCCACACTCCTCACCCTGGTAACAGACATGGTGGAGGAATGGGTCTTCTCCTTTCTACCAACTGCACCTTTAGCCCTATCCCATCTCTACCCTCCCTTACTCTCCCTTCTTTTGAAATCCACTCTGTCCGCATCTACTCTCCCTCCAACCTCCAAGTGACCGTCATATACCGACCACAGGGCTCGGTCACTGCATTTATTGACCAATTCTCCACTTGGCTTCTTTACTTTCTCTCTACTGACATTCCCACAATCATCATGGGCGATTTCAACATCCCCACTGACATTGGCCAGTCAACAGCATCCAAACTCCTGTCGCTTACTTCATCCTTTGGACTTACTCAGTGGTCCTCGTCAGCCACCCACAAAGACGGACACATACTAGACCTCATCTTCGCCCGACTCTGCTCCCTATCTAACCTCACAACCTCCCCCTTCCCTTATCTGACCACCATATACTCACTTTCTCATGCCTGTCCTCCTTACCTGTCACCCATGTCCAGCAACTAGCACACCCCCGCAGAAACCTTGCACATCTAGACACTCACACACTCTCTGACTATTCTACCACTGACATCCATATCCTCACTCCACGACACAGACAGCGCCACTGCTTTCCACAATGCCACTCTTGCATCAGCTATTGACTCGGTTGCCCCTCTTATGCATGGCAGAGCGCGACAAGTCAATAGACAACCCTGGCACAACAGCATCACTAAACAGCTTCGGCAAGTGTCCAGGGTTGTGGAGTGGCATTGGAAGAAAACACATTCGCAAGATGACTTCACTGCATTCAAACAAGCAACACTCGCATTCAAATCAGCCCTCACCTCTGTTAAACAGGCCTACTTCACAACCCTCATATCTTCCTTATCTTACAACCCCAAACAGTTATTCAACACTTGTAACTCTCTCCTCCGCCCTCCACTGCCCCCTCCGACCTCCATCATCTCTGCTGAGGAGTTTGCCACCCACTTCAAAATAAGATTGTCCAAACATGGCAAGTCTTTACTGTCCGACCACCACAACCCCTTTGTTTCCCAGACCATTGCCCTTCACCCATAACCTCCCTTTCCAAAATCACGGAAGGAGACCTCACTCATCTCCTCTCCAAATCACACCTCACCACTTGTGCACTTGACCCCATCCCACCTCCACCCCCACACTCATCCCATCCCTAACCCATCTCTTCAACCTATCACTAACTTCTGGTACCTTCCCCGCTGCCTTCAAACATGACACAATCACGCCCATCCTCAAAAAGCCATCCCTTGACCCAACAGCCTTGTCCAGCTTCCGCCCCATATCGCGGCTCCCATTTGCCTCCAAACTCCTTGAGCAACACGTTCACACTGAACTTTCCTCTCACTTCTCATCTAACTCGCTCTTCGACAACTGACAATCTGTCTTCCGCCCCCACCATTCCACCGAAACTGCCCTTACCAAAATTACTAATGACTTACAAACAGCCAAAGCTGACAGACAATTCTCTGTACTCCTTCTTCTTGACCTGTCCTCTGCCTTTGACACAGTTGACCACTGCCTCCTACTACTACTTTAGCTTCAAAGACCTTGCCCTATCTTGGATCTCCTCATACCTTTCCAACCGCACATTTAGCGTCTCCGACTCCCGCGCTGCCTCCTCATCCCGCCCCCTCTCTGTTGGAGTCCCTCGAGGCTCTGTCCTAGGACCGCTACTCTTCTAAATCTATACCCTTGGCCTGGGACAGCTCATAAAATCCCATGGCTTCCAATACCATCTATACAGTGATGACAACCAGATCTACCTCTCTGGCCCAGATGTCACCTCTCTGCTGTCCAGAATTGCAGCATATCTATCAGCAATATCTTTCTTATTCTCCTCCCATTCCCTCAAGCTCAATGTGGGCAAAACTGAACTCATCATTTTTCCCCCATCTCCCTTATCTTCCCTACCTGATCTTTCTATAACAATAAATGACACCACATTTTCCCCAGTACCGGCAATCCGCTGCCTCGGAGTAACCCTTGACTCTGCACTGTCCTTCAAACCCCACATCCAAGCTCTCGCCACTTCCTGTCGCCTCCAGCTCAAAAATATTTCCAGAATCCATCCTTTCCTCAACCCTCAATCTACTAAACTGCTTGTGCATGCCCTCATCATCTCCCGTCTCGACTACTGCAACATCCTCCTTTGTGGCCTACCTGCTAACAATCTCGCACCCCTCCAGTCCATCCTTAACTCTGGTTCATCTCTCACCTCACTACTCCTCCGCTACCCCCCTCTGCAAATCCCTTCACTGGCTCCCAATTGCCCAGCGCATGCAGTTCAAACTACTAACACTGACCTACAAAGCCATTCATAACCTTTCTCCTCCTTACATCTCTGAACTAATCTCCCGATATATTCCCTCACGTAATCTCCGGTCCTCCCAAGACCTCCTTCTCTCCTCCACACTTATTCGTTCCTCACCCAATCACCTCCAAGTCTCCTCCAGAATATCCCCTATCCTATGGAATTCTGTACCCTAACACATCTGATTAGCCTCCACATTTGGATCCTTCAGACAGAACCTGAAAACCCATCTCTTCAAACAAGCCTACAGCCTGCCATGATCTTGCTTACTGCCACCTCAACACCGGAGCTACTGCAACCCCCCCAACCTACTGACTCCTTCCCCGTTCCTGTAGAATGTAAGCCCGCAAGGGCAGGGTCCTCTTCCCTCTGTATCAGTCTATCATTGTTAGTTTTGTTTACTATAAGTGATGTCTGTATCTGGTATGTAACTGTGGCACCCTGCTACTACAGGTACCACAGGACACAAAAGGGTGCATGGACGGACTTCTCCACAAGAGGCCCTCACTACAAGCAAACACCTGCACCCTTCCACCTCATACCACCAGAGGGAGCCCTGTTAGGGATATATATATATGGAGGGTGGAGTCAGGCAGTCAGTTCAGTAGTTAGTCAGTCAGAGAGCAGTGAAGATACAGCACATCTGCTGTTGTTCTGAGGGCCCCGAGTGTGGCCGATGCGAGTAGAGAGGAGAAAGGCGTTTATGGGGCAGAGGAGCATCACAGGCTCACCCCAAGACACAATCCGGACACCGGGTCCACGCCTACAGGGTCCTCTATACCCAGTAGGGAATACCGTCATACTAGGAGACTTCCAGACCCCTGGTCATCCTGAAGCTACCATCAAATACAGGACTAGGAACCACGAAGGCCCCGGCGTCCAGGGATAGTGGTTGCCAAGGAAAAGTCCTACTACCAAGCAGTCATCAAAAGGGAGATTAGAACCGAGTATCAGGTTGCTATGTATATATATCATAGATATCTGAATAATCTCCATACTACAACCTACTCTTAGGACCATATATCTAAATCCATTCGTATACAGACCAATATATACCGAGGTGCCGAAGCAAGAAATACTACGAATGCATGGCCAATATCTTGAAAAAATAGAAAATCACTTTATTGAGAAAACTTTTTTTAAAAAAGATCATTAAAGTCATACAGGACTTCGGTGGCACAACATATGTCAAAAAAATAAATTACACATAGATAATTAAAACATACTTAAGAACAGACACCAGGTGTCACCACAGGGTGCAGATATCACATCCATCATTATATTCAATTACATTTATATCACACAAGGGGACACTGTGAGGATTGTATGTATATTCATATATATTCACATATATGGGGGCTGGAGGGAGGTATCATAACAAGGTATACATGGCCACAAATAGAGCCTCACTTATGGACCTAAGCATGAAATCCACCCGCCATAAATGTGAATGACTCACAGAACATATATCAAAAAAAAAGAAAGAAAACATGATTCACCTTGTGTGAACAAAGAAGCTGCACGCTGTGTGGCTCCCTGACGCGCGTTTCGGCGCTCCTGCCTTTGCCAAGCGGTCATGTGAGAGAGCAACACAACACAGAAGCTAGGCTAAGTTCCAGGTGGGCCAGAAGCTTAGAGAGAGGAAGACACGGATCAGGAGGCCTTATACCAGCTCACTGGGGAGAAGTCCAGAAGTGCACCCTTCCTAGCAAGTACCCTGGACCATACCTGCCGTTACACCAGTAAAGGTACTGAAGCAATTCCCCTGTGTGCGTGTGTAATAGTGGGGAAAGGCGTAGCCTTCCCTTGGCACTGAGATAGTTAAAGGAAGTGTTCCTGAAGTCAGACCTCTCTGAACTGTTGGTAGGCCAAGCTAAGGGGTTAGCTTCAGTAGTCCAGTCAGCAGAGTAAAGGGGGAACTTAGTGTCATGATCAAGCTTTGAGTGATATGGAGCTTGTTCCTGACATAACTCCTTGTGGGCTGCAGTACCTGTAAACAGCCACAAGATGCCACTGTCCTGGGTGCAGATATCAGGTTGAGTCTGCTAGCAGTGTTACAGACAGTGATAGGTTAATGCTGTGTGATGACAGCTCACTGAGGGTGGGCACATTAGGAAAATCTCTGTTTAGTTTCCAGGATCAGGAAGTGATTCTTCAGTAAGAGATAGGACAGTGAATTTTGCGGGCAGCTTGACTATATAATGGCTGCTAGGGTAGACGGGAGCTCCATACCCTCAGACAGTGGGATCACCAGTGTGAAAGTCTCCCTACGCAAGAGCAAAAGTCCTGTTAGCCGGCCGAAGAAACTCATCAAAGGTAGTGAGGACCCGGGGCACTTCTAGTCTGCAGGAAGCAGAGGAAGATAAATAGGACTCCAGGATAAGACGTGGGGGAGAGATATCGGATCCAGATCGCTGTTGTTATTGCAGAAGAGTCTCTTGGGCTAGAGATTAGAGTCACAGAGATGCTTCACTTAAAGAGGGAACCAGGGCTGAAGGAGTTGCCATCGCCTGTGAGAGAGATGATAACCTGTCGGGCCTTATCTATTATATCTGCCTGTAAATATTGTACATATTCCTCTTCCCCAAGTAAAGTTCAAGTTCTGGTTAAGAACCTTGTGTCCTCTGAATTTATTGCTGCCCTGGTCCCAGAAGAGAAATGCCTGGAGACAGCCGTGATCGGATGGTTTGAAGTAAGTGGAGAGTCCCACATACACAGCCACACATCAGAGGGAGGACACAAATTGTCTGTAGGGTGTCAGAGCGAGAGGGGGCTACAGCTCGCCCACGACTACCTAGCTGGAGCACCTTACACGTGTCCGTCATTCCCCCTAACCCAACCGGGCCATCTCTCACCTGCATCCCCTCTATCAACCCTGCCCCGGGGGGCCCGCTCCACCTGTGGGGAGCCGAAACATCCCAGCTGCCATCCCATCATCCCCGGAGGTCTGCAGCAGCGCTGGTACCTATTACCAGAAACCACAGGTGGCGTCACGAGACAAACTGTTAACAAAACCCCTTTTAAAGAGTGACCCCAGAGTACGGGCCCGGGAGCCGACTGCCGTGACATCCCAAGGAGGTAAAGGCCCGGGTACCGAGTCCCCATATCCCCCTGGGCGAGTCATAACCCCTTCTCATGTACAGCACCATGGAATCAATGGAGCTATATAAATAAATAATAATAATAATAAAATAATAATAATTATAATTAGGCCACGTTCACACTTTTAGTGTTTGGTCAGTATTTTACATCAGTATTTGTAAGCCAAAACCAGGAGTGGAACAATCAGAGGAAAAGTATAATAGAAACACGTCACGGCTTCTGTATTTTTCACCCACTCCTGGTTTTGGCTTACAAATACTGATGTTAAATACTGACCAAGTACTGAAAACTTAAGTACAAAGTCTGTCTTCTGTGTGTCTTCCGTTTTACATGAATCTCGATAGACTCTAATGGATGAGTCTGATCCGCAAAGCAGAAGAGAATAGAACTCGCTCTGAGACCCATGGACCGGAGACATGGATCTATATTTTAAACAGATTTGTGTATGGATCAAGGAAAGTCTATGGGTCCATGTGCTGTCCAAAAAAAAATGGATGTGTGAATGTAGCCTTTCAGTAACAGCATGGAGTTTGGGCTCTCTGTAGAGCCCCTTCATGGACACCAGTGGTGGTTGGAGATCAGAATCTTCATCAATATTATTTTTTCACATGATATAGAAGGGTTAATATTTTCCTCTATATTCTATATATTTTTTAGTATTAACTAGTCTCATAGTCTTATATTTTGTTTCATATTTTTTTCTTAAGGTTTCATATTTGGTCCAATATTTTCTTATTTCATATGTAATGTTTTGAGAAACTGTGTGTATTATGGGGAGTTCATTGAGAAAAGACATAATATCAACAAAATCTCGTAACATGTTTGTGAGAAGAGGGCAGCTGATGAAAATTTCCAGTGGGAACTACCGTACTTTTTCTGTAAATGCTATAAGAATCTTGCTCACATGGTTAATAAGCAGAATTGTTTCTGCTCACAACGGCGTGCATTTCTTTTCTTTGAGCGATCGTGATAGAATGGGCTGAGTCCTACTATCTGACTTTGAGTCAGAACACATAAATGAGATTTTTACTTGATTTTCCCATTGATCTGGTCATATATAACTGAAAGCTCCTGATTGATTGATGTTTTGGAGGCAGCCATCAGCCCTCAATCCCTATAACCCTGCATGTTATTTCAATAGGGACTTGCAGAAAAGTGGCCGGCTGACATTTCTGGCGGCTCAAATCTTACTGAAAACAATAGGATCATGAACAGAAAATTGATAGAGACAGATGCTTTCAATTCCCTTTAAAAAGGTAATTACATTGCACAAAAACTTTGACGGCCCTAGAGGGGCAACGTGTTCAGTTGGGATTGTTCTTTAAAATGAAGACTAGTTCATCCGAGCGCCCGGAGCCGTGTTATAACCCAGATCTTTTTAATACAATGGAAACAAATGCGACTTCTATTTGAAAGTCTCGGTAATCACTGGAATTAATTGGATTGACAAAGCCGAGTTTTTTCCTGCCACTTTAACGTGTGCAATGTTTGTACCTACATTAGGTGTTTTCACATCATTTATAAATCATTACGAGACCCTGAATGTGAAAATATATGAAAAAAAGAGGCTAAATAGGCCATTTATCAATCTTGTTTATTAATGCTAGCTAATGGCCATTATAAAGCTGCAAATATCACATTAGCTCAGCACTGTCTAATGGTTATTTAAATGTGTGTGGTGGCTTAATCTGATGTTCTGATTATGACCTGAGGCTGTGCCGTGATTGACTACAGATGCATTATTTATCATCTTTACATCTAGACAACACATTTGCCGCATAGTATAACAGCAAGGAGATTATGTCATAAACCTATATTACACAACTCTTAAGGGTCTAAACACAATATTATCATTGATATTAAACATATATGTCTCCACGGGAACTAGGAAATACATACACACACACACATATATATTATACACTGCTCAAAAAAAATAAAGGGAACACTTAAACAACAGAATATAACTCCAAGTAACTCAAACTTCTGTGAAATCAAACTGTCCACTTAGGAAGCAACACTGATTGACAATCAATTTCACATGCTGTTGTGCAAATGGAATAGACAATAGATGGAAATTATTGGCAATTATCAAGACACCCTCAATAAAGGAGTGGTTCTGCAGGTGGGGACCACAGACCACATCTCAGCACCAATGCTTTCTGGCTGATGTTTTGGTCACTTTTGAATGTTGGTTGTGCTTTCACACTCGTGGTAGCATGAGACGGACTCTACAAGCCACAGAAGTTGCTCAGGTAGTGCAGCTCATCCAGGATGGCACATCAATGCGAGCTGTGGCAAGAAGGTTTGCTGTGTCTGTCAGCGTAGTGTCCAGAGGCTGGAGGCGCTACCAGGATATAGGCCAGTACACCAGGAGACGTGGAGGGGGTCGTAGGAGGGCAACAACTCAGCAGCAGGACCGCTACCTCCGCCTTTGTGCAAGCAGGAACAGGAGGAGCACTGCCAGAGCCCTGCAAAATGACCTCCAGCAGGCCACAAATGTGCATGTGTCTGCACAAACAGTTAGAAACCGACTCCATAAGGGTGGTACGAGGGCCCGACGTCCACAGATGGGAGTTGTGCTCACAGCCCAACACCGTGCAGGATGCTTGGTATTTGCCACAGAACACCAGGATTGGCAAAGTCGCCACTGGCGCCCTGTGCTCTTCACAGATGAAAGCAGGTTTACACTGAGCACATGTGACAGACGTGACAGAGTCTGGAGACGCCGTGGAGAGCGATCTGCTGCCTGCAATATCCTTCAGCATGACCGGTTTGGCAGTGGGTCAGTAATGGTGTGGGGTGGCATTTCTTTGGAGGGACGCACAGACCTCCATGTGCTCGCCAGAGGTAGCCTGACTGCCATTAGGTACCGAGATGAGATCCTCAGACCCCTTGTGAGACCATATGCTGGTGCGGTTGGCCCTGGGTTCCTCCTAATGCAGAACAATTCCAGACCTCATGTGGCTGGAGTGTATCAGCAGTTCCTGCAAGATGATGGCATTGAAGCTATGGACTGGCCCGCCCATTCTCCAGACCTGAATCCGATTGAGCACATCTGGGACATCATGTCTTGCTCCATCCACCTACGTCACGTTGCACCACAGACTGTCCAGGAGTTGGCGGATGCTTTAGTCCCGGTCTGGGAGGAGATCCCACAGGAGACCATCCGCAACCTCATCAGGAGCATGCCCAGGCGTTGTAGGGAGGTCATACAGGCACGTGGAGGCCACACACAATACTGAGCCTCATTTTGACTTGTTTTAAGGACATTACATCAAAGTTGGATCAGCCTGTAGTGTGTTTTTCCACTTTAATTTTGGGAGTGACTCCAAATCCAGGCCTCCATTGGTTAATAAATTTGATTTCCATTGATGATTTTTGTGCGATTTTGTTGTCAGCACATTCAACTTTGTACAGAACAAAGTATTCAATGAGAATATTTCATTCATTCAGATCTAGGATGTGTTATTTGAGTGTTCCCTTTATTTTTTGAGCAGTGTATATATACAAGATGGGCCATTTATATGAATACACCTAAATTAAATGGGAATGGTTGGTGATATCAACTTCCTGTTTGTGGCACATTAGTATATGGGAGGGGGGAAACTTTTCCAGATGGGTGGTGACCATGGCGGCCGTTTTGAAGTCGGACATTTTGGATCCATCTTTATTTTTTTCAATGGGAAGAGGGTCATGTGACACATCAAACTTTTGAGAATTTCATAAGAAAAACAATGGTGTGCTTGGTTTTAACGTAACTTTATTCTTTAATGAGTTTTTTACAAGTTTATGACCACTTATAAAATGTGTTCAAAGTGCTGCCCATTGTGTTGGATTGTCAATGCAACCCTCTTCTCCCACTCTTGACACACTGATAGCAACACCGCAGAAGAAATGCTAGCACAGGCTTCCAGTATCCGTTGTGTCAGATGCTGCACATCTCGTATCTTGATGGTATGGTGTGGTATATGGGGTACAAACATAGTGGGGCCATTCTTCCTCAATGGAAACCTCAATGCCACTGGATATCTGAAATTTCTACATGATGATGTGTTGCCCTCTTTATGCTCTGAAGATGGAACGTTCCCTGTGTTTTTCCAACAAGATGGTGCACCACCACATTATGGGTGTCAGGTCCGAGCATTCCTACAGGAACTGTTTCCTGGAAAGTGGATTGGTCGTTGTCGGCCAGTTGAATGGCCACCAAGGTCTCCCGATCTGACCCCCTTAGACTTTTATCTTTGGGGTCATCTGAAGGCAATTGTCTATGCTGTGAAGATACGAGATGTGCAGCATCTGAAACAATGGATATTGGAAGCCTGTGCTAGCATTTCTTCTGCGGTGTTGCTATCAGTGTGTCAAGAGTGGGAGAAGAGGGTTGCATTGACAATCCAACACAATGGGCAGCACTTTGAACACATTTTATAAGTGGTCATAAACTTGTAAAAAATTCTTGAAAGAATTAAGTTACGTTAAAAACAAGCACACCATTGTTTTTCTTGTTAAATTCTCAATAAGTTTGATGTGTCACATGACCCTCTTCCCATTGAAAAAAATAAAGTTGGATCCAAAATGGCCAACTTCAAAATGGCCGTCATGGTCACCACCCATCTGGAAAAGTTTTCCCCCTCCCATATACTAATGTGCCACAAACAGGAAGTTGATATCAATAGCCATTCCCATTTAATTTAGGTGTATCCATATAAATGGCCCACCATGTATGTATCTATCTATCTATCTATCTATCTATCTATCTATCTCATATCTATCTATTTATCTATCATATCTATTCTATCTATCATCTCTATCATCTCTATCTATCTATCTATCTATCTATCTATCTATCTATCTATCTATCTATCTATCTACCTATCTATCTAGAGTTGCCAACATTTTACCAGCTGTTTATACAGTGGGGCAAAAAAGTATTTAGTCAGCCACTAAAAAGTTCTCCCACTTAAAAAGATGAGAGAGGCCTGTAATTGACATCATAGGTAGACCTCAACTATGGGAGACCAAATCAGAAAACAAATCCTGAAAATCACATTGTCTGATTTGGAAAGAAATTTTTTTCAAATTTTTCGTGGAAAATAAGTATTTGGTCAATTACAAACAAGCTCTCACAGATCTGTAACTTCTTCTTTAAGAGGCTCCTCTGTCCTCCACTCATTACCTGTAGTACTGGCACCTGTTTGAACTTGTTATCAGTATAAAAGACACCTGTCCGCAACCTCAAACAGTTACACTCCAAACTCCACTATGGTGAAGACCAAAGAGCTGTTGAAGGACACCAGAAACAAAATTGTAGCCCTGCACTAGACTGGGAAGACTGAATCTGCAATAGGCAAGCAGCTTGGTGTGAAGAAATCAACTGTGGGCGCAATAATTAGAAGGTGGAAGACATACAAGACCACTGATAATCTCTCTCGATCTGGGGCTCCCCACAAGATCTCACCCTGTGAGGTCAAAATGATCTCAAGAATGGTGAGCAAAAATCCCAGAACCACACAGAGGGACCTAGTGAAGGACCTACAGAGAGCTGGGACCAACGTTACACAGGCTACCATCAGGAACACACTACGCCGTCAGGGACTCTGATCCTGCAGTGCCAGACGTGTCCCCCTGCTTAAGCCATTACATGTCCGGGCTCATCTGAAGTTTTCTAGAGAGCATTTGGATGATCCAGAAGAGTATTGGGAGAATGTCATATGGTCAGATGAAACCAAAGTAGAACTGTTTGGTAGAAACACAACTTGTTGTGTTTGGAAGAGAAAAAATGCTGAGTTGCATCCAAAGAACACCATACCTACTGTGAAGCATGGGGATGGCATTGTCATGCTTTGGGGTTGTTTCTCTGCCAAGGGACCAGGATGACTGATCTGTGTACATGAAAGAATGAATGGGGCCATGTATCGTGAGATTTTGAGTGCAAACCTCCTTCCATCAGCAAGGGCATTGAAGATGAAATGTGGCTGGGTCTTTCAGCATGACAATGATCCCAAGCACACTGCCATGGCAACGAAGGAGTGGCTTCATAAGAAGCGTTTCAAGGTCCTGGAGTGGCCTAGCCAGTCTCCAGATCTAAACCCTATAGAAAACCTTTGGAGGGAGTTGAAAGTACGTGTTGCCCAGTGACAGCCCCAAAACATCCCTGCTCTAGAGGAGATCTGCATGGAGGAATGGGCCAACATACCAGCAACAGTGTGTGCCAACCTTGTGAAGACTTACAGAAAACATTTGACTTCTGTCATTGCTAACAAAGGATATATAACAAAGTATTGAGATGAACTTTTGTAACTGACCAAATACTTATTTTCCACCAAAATTTGAAAAAAAATTCTTTCCAAATCAGACAATGGGATTTTCAGGATTTGTTTTCTCATTTTGTCTCATAGTTGAGGTCTACCTATGATGTCAATTACAGGCCTCTCTCATCTTAAGTGGGAGAACTTGCACAATTGGTGGCTGACTAAATACTTTTTTTACCCACTGTGTATATATATATATCTATGTCTATATCTATCTATCTATCTATCTATCTATCTATCTATCTATCTATCTATCTATCTATCTATCTATCCATCTATCTATCTATCTATCTATCTATCTATATCTATCTATATCTATATATATACAGTACAGACCAAAAGTTTGGACACACCTTCTCATTTAAAGATTTTTCTGTATTTTCATGACTATGAAAATAGTACATTCACACTGAAGGCATCAAAACTATGAATTAACACGTGTGGAATTATATACTTAACAAAAAAGTGTGAAACAACTGAAAATATGTCTTATATTCTAGGTTCTTCAAAGTAGCCACCTTTTGCTTTGATGACTGCTTTGCACACTCTTGGCATTCTCTTGATGAGCTTCAAGAGGTAGTCACCGGAAATGGTTTTCACTTCACGGGTGTGCCCTGTCAGGTTTAATAAGTGGGATTTCTTGCCTTATAAATGGGGTTGGGACCATCAGTTGTGTTGTGCAGAAGTCTGGTGGATACACAGCTGACAGACTGAATAGACTGTTAGAATTTGTATTATGGCAAGAAAAACGCAGCTAAGTAAAGAAAAACGAGTGGCCATCATTACTTTAAGAAATGAAGGTCAGTCAGTCCGAAAAATTGGGGAAACTTTGAAAGTGTCCCCAAGTGCGGTTGCAAAAACCATCAAGCGCTACAAAGAAACTGGCTAACATGAGGACCGCCCCAGGAAAGGAAGACCAAGAGTCACCTCTGCTTCTGAGGATAAGTTTATCTGAGTCACCAGCCTCAGAAATCGCAGGTTAACAGCAGCTCAGATTAGAGACCAGGTCAATGCCACACAGAGTTCCAGTAGCAGGCACATCTCTTCATCAACTGTTAAGAGGAGACTTTGTGCAGCAGGCCTTCATGGTAAAATAGCTGCTAGGAAACCACTGCTAAGGACAGGCAACAAGCAGAAGAGACTTGTTTGGCTTAAGAACACAAGGAATGGACATTAGATCAGTGGAAGTCTGTGCTTTGGTCTGATGAGTCCAAATTTAAGATCTTTGGTTCCAACCACCTTGTCTTGTGCGACGCAGGAAAGGTGAACGGATGGACTCTACATGCCTGGTTCCCACCGTGAAGCATAGAAGAGGAGGTGTGATGGTGTGGGGGTGCTTTGCTGGTGACACTGTTGGGGATTTATTCAAAATTGAAGGCATACTGAACCAGCATGGCTACCACAGCATCTTGCAGCGGCATGCTATTCCATCCGGTTTGCGTTTAGTTGGACCATCATTTATTTTTCAACAGGACAATGACCCCAAACACACCTCCACGTTGTATAAGGGCTATTTGACCAAGAAGGAGAGTGATGGAGTGCTACACCAGATGACCTGGCCTCCACAGTCACCAGAACTGAACCCAATCGAGATGGTTTGGGGTGAGCTGGACCGCAGAGTGAAGGCAAAAGGGCCAACAAGTGCTAAACATCTCTGGGAACTCCTTCAAGATTGTTGGAAGACCATTTCCGGTGACTACCTCTTGAAGCTCATCAAGAGAATGGCAAGAGTGTGCAAAGCAGTCATCAAAGCAAAAGGTGGCTACTTTGAAGAACCTAAAATATAAGACAAATTTTCAGTTGTTTCACACTTTTTTGTTAAGTATATAATTACACATGTGTTAATTCATAGTTTTGATGCCTTCAGTGTGAATGTACAATTTTCATAGTCATGAAAATAGAGAAAAATCTTTAAATGAGAATGTGTGTCCAAACTTTTGGTCTGTACTGTATATATATATATATATACACTGTAGATATTAGATAGATAGATAGATGAAATACAGCAGGTGAAATTAATATTGAACACATCACCAATTTTCTAAGTAAATATATTTCTAAAGGTGCTATTGACATGAAATTCTCACCAGATGTCGGTAACAACCCGTCCAATCCATACAGGCAAAGAAGTCATCCATAGATGTCCATAAATTAAGTTATGTGTAAAAATGAGAAATGACACAGGGAAAAAGTATTGAACATGCTCACTGAAACTATATATGGAGAAACTAGTCGCAGGCATTGCTCAGGTGTGATTTTGGACCATTCTTCCACACAAACACTTTTTATATCCTTTAAGTCCTGTGGGCTTCTTCAATGAACTCTGAGCTTTAATTCTTTCCATACATTTTCTGCTGGATTCAGGTCAGGGGATTGGCTGAGCCATTCTAGCAGCTTATCTATGGTTTTCCACACAGTCCAAAAACACACTATGAGGCTGATTGGCTTTTACGTGTAGATACGGGAAACAGACAATTTAGATTATGAGCTCCATAAGGGGTATAGATTAATGTACATTAATCCAATCTCTGAACAGCACCATATAATATGTTACAGCTATGTTAAGAAGGTGAAATAAATGATTAAATAATTAATACTGTAGGATGTTAGAGAATTGCTTTACACCAGGTGGCCATTAGATGTCAGCATTTCCGCACGCTCTCTATTCAGAACTCACGGCTAATAAAAGTTTGTATTAAAAATCGTTAGACGCACTTCATAAACTAAAGTAAAGCAGCAGATTCGCAGTTAATTCTACCACTAAATATGATTCGTTGTTACATGGTACACACTGGTTCCAATAAATTATATGCAGACCTATTCACCTGCTTATGTAGACCTATTTACTCCTAATTTAATGTAGTCGGGAACATTACTTTCTGTTCTGTGGTTTTCATACACAAACTAAAACACAATATTTAAAGCTGTAAAGAAATAATTGGATCGGTAGAAAACAGATTGTGTTTTTGAGGTTAAACAATTTAAAGTTGTACTTGTCAAACAATTGCACACACTGTTTTACAGACATAAAAGTATACAGCGATGTTTGAAAGTTTGTGAACCCTTCACTTTGACCTAAAACTGAATTGGATTTTCACACAAGTCCTAACAGGAGATGAAGAAAACAAAATAAAACAAATGAGTCAAAAATATAAGACTTTATAATTTTTTTGAAAGAAGAAAATGATCCAATATCACATGTCTGTAAGTGGAAAAAGTATGTGAACCTTCAGGATCATAGCTAAAATATCAGTAAGTGCCATCAGGGTCTAGTCTCTTGGATTATATCATTTTAAGCAGCATAGAAAGACTCTCTTAAAACATAACTTTTAATAATTATGATAAAATAGGGAAAAAGCCAGGAAAATAAACTTACAAATAGTGCCTATACCAATATTGTTAGCAGATAATAAACCTGTGTTAGTAAATAGCATGCAGTAATAGGACAAACTAAATGGAAGGTGCCATAATGCATAAAAAAGTGTAGATCTCGCCCTTTTAAGCCATGAGGATGTCAGGTTCTATGGGTTTCCTCGGGCAGCAGGAGTCAGGTGTCGCATTTATCTAGTCTGTCCTGCCCGATTTCCATGCTCCTGCCCTAACAAGTACTCAAGTGTAGCTCTAATTAGGGCCCGCTCCAGGTTTTCGTGAGCCCCAGGCAAAAGAGGCTCAGTGGGCCTCTTTAAATATTATGGGCACTACATAGTCCTCCATACAGAATAATGGGCCCCACATAGTCCTCCATACAGAATTATGGCACCACATAGTCCTCCATACAGTATAATGGCCCCACATAGTCCTTCATACAGCATTATGGGCCTCATATAGTCCTCCATACAGAATAATGTACCCCATATAGTGCTCTATATAGAATAATGGACCCAATATATTACTCCATTCAGTATAATGGGCCCCACATAGTCCTCCATACAGTATAATGGGCCCCACATAATCTTCCATACAGTACAATGAGCCCCACATAGTCCTCCATACAGTATAATGGGCCCTACATAGTCCTCCATACAGTTGAATGGGCTCCACATAGTTTTCCATACAGTATAATGGGTCCCACATAGTCCTCCATACAGTATAATGGGCCCCACATAGTCCTCCATACAGTATGATGGGCACCACATAGTTCTCCATACAGTATAATGGGTCCCACATAGTCCTCCATACAGTATAATGGGCCCCACATAGTCCTCCATACAGTATAATGGGTCCCACATAGTCCTCCATACAGTATAATGGGTCCCACATAGTCCTCCATACAGTTTAATGGGCCCCACATAGTCCTCCATTCAGTATAATGGGCCCCACATAGTCCTCCATACAGTATAATGGGCCCCACATAGTCCTCCATACAGTTTAATGGGCTCCACATAGTCCTCCATACAGTATAATGGGCCCCACATAGTCCTCCATACAGTATGATGGGCCCCACATAGTCCTTCATCTATCTATATAATTGTCTTATCCCGTCTGTCTGTCTTTCTGTCTGTCTGTCTGTCCTAGAAATCCCGGGTCGCTGATTGGTCCGGCCGCGGCCAATCAGCGACGCGGCATTTCAGAAAAACATGGCGGCCATTAGCGGCTCATGTGCGGCACGGAGGTCAGCGGCGATGCAGCCGGGAGATGCAGCCGGCTGCTCGCAGCATAAGTCCCCCGACCGCAGGGAGCCGCTGACCTACATGCGGCTATCGTCGGAAGATCAGCGGCTACGGCCGCTTATCTCCTGAGGACAAGTGTGACGCCCCTCCCCTTCCCTCCTTTCCCCTCCTCTCCCCTCCTCTCCTCTCCCCTCCCCTCTCCTCCCGTCCCTCCACCTGCTCGATTAGGACCCCGGCACCCGGCGTCATACTTACCCCTCCCCTCCCCTCCCCTCCTCTCCCCTCGCCTCTCCTCTCCTCCCGTCCCTCCCCCCACTTGATCAGGACCCCGGCACCCGGCGTCATACTTGCCCCTCCCCGTGCCTGCGCAGCAGCTCCTGTGTCTTCCGCTGCAGCTCTGTGACGTGTCAGGTCAGAGGGCGCGGTGACGTCTTTACACTGCGCTCTCTCCTGACCGGTCACAGCGCACAGCGTGAAGATGCCGGCTACGCTGGAGTCCAAAGAAGCAGTGAGGTGAGTATTGGATTTTTTTTCTTTTTGTATGGGGCCATAGGGGACCTGCATGGGGCACTATGGGGGGATGGGACATCCTGCATGGGGTATTATATAGGGGGGATGTAACAGCCTGCATGGGCCATTATATGGGGGGAGCGGTGACATCCTACATGGGGCATTATATGGGGGAGAGGTGATATCCTGCATGGGGTATTATATAGGGGGGATGTGACATCCTGCATGGGGCACTATAGTGGGATGTGATTTCCTGCATGGGGCATTATATAGGGGGGATGTGACATCCTGCATGGGGTATTATATACGGGGGATGTGACATCCTGCATGGGGTATTATATGCATGGGGTATTATATAGGGGGGATGTGACTTCCTGCATGGGGCATTATAAAGGAGTGTCGGGAGACATATGCTAGAATACCCGATGCGTTAGAATCGGGCCACCATCTAGTACAGTATAATGGGCCCCACATAGTCCTCCATACAGTATAATGGGCATCACATAGTCCTCCATACAGTATAATGGCCTCACATAGTCCTCCATATAGTATAATGGGCCCCACATAGCCCTCCATACAGTATAATGGCCCCACATAGTCCTCCATACAGCATAATGGGCACCCCATAGTCCTCCACACAGTATTATGGGCACCACATAGTCCTCCATACAGTATAATCTGCACCACATAGTCCTCCATACAATATTATGGACACCACGTAGTCCTCCATACAGCATTATTACACCACATAGTCCTCCATACAGCATTATTGCACTATATAGTCCTCCATATAGTATTATAGACACCACATAGTCCCCCATACAGTATAATGGACACCACATAGTCCTCCATACAGCATTATGGTACCACATAGTCCTCCATACAGTATTATGGACACCACATAGTCCTCCACACAGCATTATGGCACCACATAGTCCTCCATACAGTGTTAGGCATACCACATAGTCCTCCATACAGCATTATGGCACCACATAGTCCTCCATACATAGTAACATAGTAACATAGTTTGTAAAGCTGAATAAAGACTTGCGTCCATCAAGTTCGACCTGTTAGTTCTGTAATTGCTAAAGTTGATCCAGAGGAGGGCAAAAACCCCAAATGATTTAGCCAATCTTCACCTGAGGAAAAATTCCCTCCTGACTCTGAAACCAGCAGTCAGAATAAATCCCTGTATCAACCTACTATTTTATTTTATTTTTAAGTATATGCTGAAATCTGCCTGGTATCTAGAAATGCATCCAGTCCCCGCTTGAACTGGTGTAGTGAATCGGACATTACCGTCTCCTCACTCAGTGAATTCCATATTCTCACTGCTCTTACCGTAAAGAACCCCTTCCTATGCTGGTGCTGAAACCTTTTCTCTTCCAGTCTTAGTGAGTGCCCTCTTGTTACCGTAATATCCCTCCTTTTGAACAAATCCCTGGCAAGGTCTCTATACTGTCCCCTAACATATTTGTACACATTTATTATGTCCCCCCTCAACCTTCTCTTTTCCAGGCTGAATAGTCCTAGTTTTTCCAACCTCTCTGGGTATTGCAGTCCCTCCATTCCCTTTATTAATTTTGTTGCCCTCCTTTGTACCTTTTCAAGCTCATTTATATCCTTTCTATATATTGGGGCCCATAACTGAGCACAGTATTCCAAGTGTGGTCTGACCAGTGCTTTGTACAGTGGAAGAACAATGTTCTCCTCCTTTGCAGCTACACCTCTTCTGATACATCCCATTACCCTGTTTGCCCTTACAGCAGCGGCCTGACTTTGGGCACTCCAATTTAGTTTGCTATCAATCAAGATGCCCAAGTCCTTCTCCATCTCTGAATTCCCCAATGATTTCCCATTCAGTGAGTACTGGTGACTTCCATTTTTCCTTCCCATATGTATGACCTTACATTTCTCCTCGTTAAACCTCATTTGCCATTTAATGCTCCACCTACCCAGCTTATCCAAATCCCTCTGTAGGTCTGCACTGTCCTCTTTTGTATTAATTGTTTTACATAACTTTGTGTCATCTGCAAATATTGATATTTTACTATTTATCCCGTTGACTATGTCGTTAATAAAGATATTAAATAACATTGGGCCTAGTACAGACCCCTGTGGTACCCCACTAGTGACGCTTACCCAATCTGAGAATATTCCATTTATAACCACCCTCTGCCTTCTATCCTTTAGCCATTTAGCTACCCACTTGCAGACATTTTCCCCCAGCCCCATCATTCTCATTTTGTATACCAACCTATTATGTGGCACGCTATCGAACGCTTTTGAGAAGTCGAGATACACGACATCCACTGGTTCCCCCTGATCTACTCGAAAGCTAACCTCCTCGTAGAAGTCAATCAGGTTTGTTTGGCACCGCATAGTCCTCCATACAGTATAATGGGCCCCACATAGTCCTCCATACAGTATAATGGGCCCCACATCGTCCTTCATACATTTTAATGGGCCCCACATAGTCCACCATACAGTATAATGGCCTCACATAGTCCTCCATACAGAATAATGGGCCCCACATAGTCCTCCATACAGAATAATGGGCCCACATAGTCCTTAATACAGCATTATTGGCCCCATATAGTCCTCCATACACAATAATGTACCCCATATAGTGCTCTATATAGAATAATGGACCAATTATATTGCTCCATTCAGTATAATGGGCCTCACATAGTCCTCTATACAGTATTATGGGCTCCACATAGTCCTCCATACAGTATAATGGGCCCCACATAGTCCTCCATACAGTATAATGGGCCCCACATCGTCCTTCATACATTATAATGGGCCCCACATAGTCCACCGTACAGTATAATGGCCTCACATAGTCCTCCATACAGAATAATGGGCCCCACATAGTCCTCCATACAGAATAATGGGCCCACATAGTCCTTAATACAGCATTATTGGCCCCATATAGTCCTCCATACACAATAGTGTACCCCATATAGTGCTCTATATAGAATAATGGACCAATTATATTGCTCCATTCAGTATAATGGGCCTCACATAGTCCTCTATACAGTATTATGGGCACCACATAGTCCTCCATACAGCATAATGGGCCCTACATAGTCCTCCATACAGTATAATGGGCCCCACATCGTCCTTCATACATTATAATGGGCCCCACATAGTCCACCATACAGTATAATGGCCTCACATAGTCCTCCATACAGTATAATGGGCCCCACATAGTCCTCCATACAGAATAATGGGTCCACATAGTCCTTAATACAGCATTATTGGCCCCATATAGTCCTCCATACACAATAATGTACCCCATATAGTGCTCTATATAGAATAATGGACCAATTATATTGCTCCATTCAGAATAATGGGCCTCACATAGTCCTCTATACAGTATTATGGGCACCACATAGTCCTCCATACAGTATAATGGACCCCACATAGTCCTCCATACAGTATAATGGGCCCCACATAGTCCTCCATACAGTATAATGGGATCCACATAGTCCTCCATACAGTATGATGGGCCCAACATAGTCCTCCATACAGTATAATGGGCCCCACATAGTCCTCCATACAGTATAATGGCCCCACATAGTACTCCATACAGTATAATGGGCCCCGCATAGTCCTCCATACAGTATGATGGGCACCACATAGTCCTCCATACATATATAATGGGCTCCACATAGCCTCCATACAGTATAATAGTCCCCACATAGTCCTCCATACAGTATAATGGGCTCCACATAGTCCTCCATACAGTATAATGGGCCTCACATAGTCCTCCATACAGTATAATGGGCCCACATAGTCCTCCATACAGTATAATGGGCTCCACATAGTCCTCCATACAGTACGATGGGCCCCACATAGTCCTCCATACAGAATAATGAGCCCCACATAGTGCTCCATACAGGATAATGAGCCCCACATAGTCCTCCATACAGTATAATGGGCCCCAGCGCCCTCTGTGCTGAGATGTCACAGAGCTGAGACGCAGAGGGGGAATGATGCCGAAACAGTTAAAAGTATGATGTGGGGGGACGGTGTCCCCGATGGCGAGTGGGCACCTCCTTTTGTTCAGGGCCCCAGCACTTGCCCGGGTGTGGTGGGTTGTGACACCGGCCTTGGCTCTAATTGTATTACCCCAAAATAAACAGGCTTTCTTACCCTATATTACGAGACTCTCAGATTAAATAGCAAAAACCTGTTGACAGATTCTCTTTAACAATGTACAAAAGGAGCAGTTCAATTACAACTTCAGCTCTGCTACATCTATAACACTGATTATTTATAGGAAATTCTTGAATATTTCTCCCTATAGATATCGTATTAATAACCTTAAGCTTGTGCTAGATTCTGGAATGTGACCAACGCTGAGTATAAGTGAAGGATATCTGAATAATCTCACAGAAAAATATTGGATCTTGATGGAAATGAAGGATTTTGTCTTAAACGAAGACGACTATTGAACCCTTAAAACTGCTGATGCTAAAAAAAATAGTAAGAGCAACTCAAAATCACTGAGACTCGCTGAAAATCAATGAGACCCGACAGACCAATTATTCCAATTGGTATGTGGTCAAGAGAAGGGATTGATAAGGAGATAATTATAAGTATATGTGGATGACAGGAGAAGGGAGGGCTGCGGAGCGGATGACTTCTATCACAGCGATCCATCATTATGCGATTTTTTAAATATTGTATGGAAATCCCATGAATCTGTAATCATTGTAATACATTACAGTACAGCACTGATCACACAGAGAAAGAAATTGAAGCTCCTGGGCCCCAGTGCAATATGTGTACCAGGGCCCCGACCTACTGTATTAGTGTTAGTCCTATTAATGGAGCTGAGCTACAATACCAGACAAAACATTTGGCATGTGTGGCACTATTTCAGGAAAATCTGGAATGACTTGTTGGCCCTAATTCAACAAACATTTTTTTCTGGTTTTCTTTTGACGTTTTATGCCAGTTCCGGCCACCTTTGCCAACTTTTTGCCAACTTTTAAAAAGTTTAGTTGGGACGGGCATTGTCAACTCCTCCGGGAAAATCAACAGAATTTCTGCCACAAAAGTGGTGTAAATTATGACAGAAATGTACTCTGGTTTCTGACAGGAGTACAATTCTTGTGACGGCGCATGGCAATTAAAAGATGCACAAAATTCATTATTGCCTCTTAAAGGGAATCTGTCAGCAGGTTTTTGCTATGTAATCTGAAGACAGCAGGAGATAGAGGCTGAATCACAAAGTTCAGGGATGTGTCACTTGTCAAAGTGCAACTTCACTAAGAGATTAACATTGCCAGACTAGTGTGGTAACGCCCCCTCCTGTGATGAGTAGCTCACTGTCTATAGACTTTGTACATAGAGAGCCTGGTGAGGGCGGGGTTAGCTGTGGTGTGGGTGGGGTTAGCTTTCTCAGCTCTGCTTCATTCTAAATCTAAAAGCTCTGATTGTGTCAGTAGTGCTGCACCCAGTAAACTAAGTGATACATCATTGGATTCAGGGTCTTTTGCCTACATTATGCTGCTCTCAGAGGTAGCAAAAACCTGCTGACAGATTCCCTTTAATTTGGTACCTCTTACTCCAGTGCTCTGTGCAAACATCCAGACTTGATGAATCAGGGCCTATGTATTTTTGGCTTTTATTTCAACATATACCCGCTAACCATCCATTTATTCATGTTAGGCCTTATTCAGATGTCCGCTTTTCACATACAACTGCTATCAGTGTCTTTCATGAATAGCATTCGTACCTGTGATAGTCTATGGGGCCATTCACATGTCCATGATTTTTCGCTGACCGAACAGTCCACGGAAAATCGCGGAAACATGTCAAATTTTAATTGGGTTGGGTCCGGTGTGATCTTGTATGATTTTAATTGGATAGGGTGGGATCAAATCAGAAATTAAAGTCTACGGGTCCGTGATTGCACTTGGATGGCATGTGAGTGCTGTCCGATTTTCACGGACTGTCAAAAAGGAGAAGGTGGAAAAACGTTTTTCTTTTCTTTATGCACGAGAAAAACTGATGACACTAGGACAACACCCTGATAAAACTCTGATCAGAGAATGATCAAAAGAATCGGTCAGTTTTTCTCGTACGTGGGAAAAAAAGGGACAGCTGAATGAGACCGAGGGCAGAGAATAGTGTGGGGGTTGTGTATGTTAATGCAAGATTAGGAATGATATCTTTGCAGACGGTGTGGGCAGTGGTATAACTTGAAGCTCATGTGCCCAATGCAAAAGCGCCAAAAGGGCACCCAACTATTTGTAAGTCTTTAATAGTAATAGTCTTTTCGTATAGGCCAAAGAGACTTCTTGGCCTTTTAGGCCCGAGTGCCCTGGTGCGATTACAACCCCTGCACCTATTATAGTTATGCCCCTGTGTGTGGGACCTTAAAAAAACTTTTATGCCACTTTTGTGGGGTAAAAAAGTTGCCATGTATGATGCACATCGCATTTGCATTATAAGGTGTGACTTTTTTTACACCATTTCACACTTTTCTTGGGGTACAGCAGGAAATGGAGGAGCCTCCTGCATACCAACAGATATACCATCACTTACGCGCAAAATTTTGCATTGCTCATAGCAAGTATAAATTTTAATTTCTGGTGCAATTTTAGCCAAAGGTTCGCCTCTTAATAAATTTGACACATTGTACTTGATTCCAAGAAAGTTTGCAACTGGCATTAGGAATATCACTCTAAATAAATCAATCCCGGGTCTTCATTAGTTATACTAATGTCTCAATAGTATCAATTCATTCCAGCGGTAGAAAAAAATCAGCACTCACCCATCTACTTTTTAACCATAAAGTTTTTTATTTAGTGCATAGCGGTAGAATAACAGCTCAGACAGCCTAATAGTATTAATAGTAGTTGTCTTTAGTATTTATTTATAGGCTGTGTTCTATTGTTATTTATAGGCTGTGTTCTATTGTGACAATGTCAAGGCGGTGATTGTATTTTTTGCTTTTTTTGCAGACTGTCTTGTATCACGGTGATGTCACAATAGCTTTTGTCTTTATTAATAGGCATTATTTTGTGTGATGATGTAATTATAGTGTTTGTCTTCATCTCTAGGCTGTGCGCTATTGTGAAAATGTCCAAGTGGCTTCTGTCTTCTTATAAGTATCATGTCTATTTTGATGATAATACTCTATGGATTCATTTAGACAGTGAGTTTCCTAATACAATAGTGTTTTCTTTTATCTCGATTCTGTACTGATGATACAGAATGACGTTTGTCTTTATTCGTAGGCTGTATTCTTCCTTTAGAGATTTTTGAAGCAGTGACTTGCATTACTGTAGACATTTTTAACAGAACCATTCACTTTAGAAATATTTGGATTACTTTTTGTTCACACAGAAAGAGAAGTGTGAATAATAGAAACTATTTACCGTATTTTTCGGACCATAAAACGCACTTTTTTCCAAAATGGGGGGTGCGTCTTATAGTCCGAATGTTGGGGGGGGGGTGTATATTTATGTGTGGTGTGGGGGGAGCGGTATCGGTGGAGGAGCGGGGCACAGGAGGCAGCAGCCGCTGTTGCAGCATACACTGTCCCCGCTGCTAAAGAAAATGAATATTCGCTGCTCCCCACGCCCACTGAATATTCATGCTCCTTAATAGCGGAATACAGTGTAGCTGCACTGCGGCTCCTGCTGCTGCCGGCTATCTCCTGTGCCCGCTGTTAAAGGGCATGAATATGACTCGCCCCCTGGGCCGTGGGGCACTCGGATCCGGGCAATTAGGGGAACGATGGGAGTAGTAGTGGCAACCCGGTTCCGTGGCTCAGGGTGGTCAGGCCAGTGGTAGTCCGTTATGTGTTATTGATTATGTCCGACTACGCCACCCGTGGATTGCGGTTATTAGGAACCGCCGCTGCATGCAGACCGCTGGGGCTGATGAGGTGTGCAGCTATGGTAGTGTGACTCCCCACGGGAAGAGTGCGGCCCCAGGGCAGTATAGTGGATGGTGGGAGTGATGGTAGTGAGAGTCCCAGTGATGATAGTGCTGGAGGAGCAAGGAGCACACAGACAACAGGTTGTAGTCCAGGGTCTTTACTGAAACAGGTAAACTGACCCATAAACAGTCCCAGCTAGGAGGGGACCTGGATGTCTGAGAGCAACGGGGAAATTGGCCCTGGTCAGGGTGAGGGTGTAGGCCTACCGTGCTTTCTGCGCTCCTTCTGGCTATCTCCTCCTGATAGGGTAACAGCCCACGTTTCCGAGCTTTCCGTGTGTTCTCGCCTGTATGGCCTGCGACGTGGGTTCCTTTCTGCTCCCAGCCTTGTACGGCTTCACTGGTCCCTTCGGTTGTGGCAGGGCCTCCAGGCTTCTTAGGCCAAGGAATGTACAGTCCCTTGCGGACTGGTTCTCTGCTGGGGGATGTAGAATCCTTCCAGCCTCAGACACCAAAGTCTGTTAAAGTTAGTCTTTTCTCTGCCAAGACAGGCTCTCTTCGCCTCTTGTCTCTGGCTTGTGGCTCTCCTCCTGCCACACTTCCTCTTAGGTTACAATGCAACTTTCTGTCCCTGCTCCACTCTGGGACACGTCTCAAAGCTGAGACAGGCAATCAAGTTCTCTCTAACCCTGCTCTCAGTACCAGCTTTTATAGGGGCAGCCAGCTCCCCCTACTGGCCTGAGACAGGAGGCATTGCATGCTAATGTTCCCCTGACCAGAGAACCTCCCCCTTGCTCTCAGACACAGCTTTATTACACTTGTGGCATCCAGGTAGGGTGACTCATTCCCCCCTAGTGAAATTTAGTACTCCGGGACTAAACAATAAACAAAGACAATATGCATAACAATAAAACATTAATAGACAGACGACGCACAGGTTGAGTTCTTTAGGTCACAGTGTGGCCTGTGACCGGGTGTCCATATCACCAAAACAACGGGGAGCCTTAACCAGGTGGGGGACTGTCCTACCCCAAGTCCTTTACAGTCTTAGTTCATTCCTGGGTTAGGCTCAGAATGCAGTCCATACAAGGTCCCGGTTATAAAAGTCCATAACCTGTGAATCCTTACGGTAGCTGCAAGAAACTGAAACACACTATTAATAAACATGCAGGTAACTTGGCAAACAATTCAACATTTGGCAACAGGGTTATTTACACTTTTAGTACACTCTATATTCTCCAGCGAGCGGGTATCTGTCCCTTTGTGCTTCTGGTTGACCTACGTAGCTCACTGTCTGGTGGTGGACCAACCTGACTTTCCCCACTAGCGTTAGGGGTACAGCTACCAGCTGGGTGTACAGGTAGGGCAGGCAGCTGTCTGCGGGTTCTTTGGCTTACCGCAGGCATGGCAGGCTCACTGTCAGCAGAGGGTTGACTCTCCTGGGCTGCTGGAACAGGCTCTTCTGCCTCTGGAACCGCTTGCTCCTCTTCACCTTCCGGCTCTGGTGTTGGTTGTTGCTGGGCCGGTTGCAAGAAATGCAGGACGGGTACCACTATGGCATCATTTATGCGAGTCCAGGACTGAGGGAACTCTCCGAGAACGGTGCTGATCATTTCTTCCTTGTCCTCTGCGGGTTCAAGGTCACTCTGATCTTCTTCTGCACTACGGAGTTGCTCGGGGCATCTTTTGAGGTGGTCCCTGGAGACGACACTAGTGGTTTCTCCTCCGTCCTTGGTGATTACGCACACCTTTGGGTTGTCGTGGTCAGACTGCAGTACGGTGTAGGGTTCCCTTTCCCACTGGTCGTCCAACTTATGTAGCCTTCTTTTTCGCTTTAGGACTTGCTCACCAGGTTCTAGGGGACTAGCAGGGGCGTGTTGATTGAAGAGTCTTTCTTGCTTCTCTCTCACCTGGGCCAGGCTCTTCTGCACACTCTCCTGTACCTTCTTGTACTGCAGTTGCCTTTCCGTATCCCAGTCCGCATCCGGGGAGGTGTCCTCAGGTATTAGGACTCCCATCTCCAGGTCTACGGGCAGCTTACCCGGTCTGGCTCGCATCAGGTAAGCCGGGGTGCAGTTTGTAGCGTTCACCGGGATATTGTTGTACATGTCTACCAGGTCCGGCAGTTTTTCTGGCCACAGGCTGCGTTCCTCCAGGGGCAACGTCTTCAGGAGATCAATGACTATATTGTTCATCTTCTCACACATCCCGTTGGTTTGGGGGTGGTAAGGCGTTGTCCGAATCTTCTTACAGCCATAGAGGTTGCAGAACTCCTGGAAGATTTCAGCTTCAAACGCTGGACCCTGGTCTGTCAGGACCTGTTCCGGATACTCGTGTGGACGGCAGAAGTATTGCTGGAAGGCTCGGGCCGCTGTTTGGGCTGTCAAGTCCTTTACCGGGACCACCACTAGAAAACGGGAATAGTGGTCCACGATTGTCAGGGCATAGATGTATCCTGACCGGCTGGGAGCCAATTTGACATGGTCCAGAGCTACCAGCTCAAGAGGCTGCGTGGTGACGATGGGCCTCAAGGGTGTCTTCTGGCTGGCACGGTCCTTCCTCCTCAGGTGACAAGGGCCACAGTCTCTGCACCATTTTTCTACTGCTCCTCTCATGCCGACCCAAAAGAACCTTCCTCTTAGTAGGAACTCCAGTTTCTTCCAACCGAAGTGTCCCGCTCTGTCATGGTAAGCCCCCAGGACCATAGCAGCATCCCGCCTTGGGACCACGACTTGCCAGGTCAGCTCGTGCGTCCGGTGGTTGACAATCCTTCTGCACAACTTGCCTTCGTAGAGGAACAGCTTGCTCTTCTCCTTCCATAGCTGCTTGGCTTCCTCTGGGGCATCTGGATCTAGGCGGGCGTCTTCCTGGGTCAGCAGATCTTTCACCAGGCGGACTGCAGGGTCACTATCTTGGGTCTCGGCCCAGCTGTGGTGAGGTAGGGGATTCATCATCACAGTTGTTAGATCCTCCTCCTTCACGCGGTGAGAGTGTTGAGCGGCTCCATACAGGTGAAACGCAGGGAGTTCTACCTCCTCCAGCTCTTCTGGGTCTTCGTCACCTTCAGGTAAGTGAGGCATCCTTGATAGGGCGTCCGCGTTGACGTTGGTTTTGCCTGCCCGGTACTTGATCACGAAGTCATAGTTGGAGAGACGGGCCATCCACCGCTGTTCCAGGGCACCCAGTCTTGCATTGTCCAGGTGTGTCAACGGGTTGTTGTCCGTGTACACGGTGAACTTTGCGGAGGCCAGGTAATGCTTGAAGCGTTCCGTCACGGCCCACACCACCGCCAAGAATTCTAGCTTGAAGGAGCCGTAATTCTCCGGGTTCCTTTCGGTGGGCCTCAGCTTCCGGCTGGGGTATGCGATCACCCGTTCTCTGCCCTGTTGGTTTTGGGACAGTATGGCTCCCAGTCCCACATTACTGGCATCTGTGTGGAGAATGAAAGGCTGGCCATAATCAGGGTAGGCCAGGATCTCATCCCCAGTGAGGGCCAACTTTAGCTGGCGGAAGGACTCCTCTTCCGGTTTATCCCACTTGAAGGGTGGCTTTTGACTTATGGACTTGGACTGTCCGATCAGGAGGTCCTGCATAGGAGCTGCCATCTTGGTGAACCCGGGGATGAATCTTCGGTAGTAGCCTACCAACCCGAGAAACTGTCTCACCTCTTTGATGTTCGAGGGGCTTGGCCAGCTCTTGATTGCCGTGACCTTGTCAGGGTCGGGGGCCACTCCTTCCGCGCTTACCACGTGCCCTAGGTACTGGACCTTTGGTTTCAGCAGGTGGCACTTCGATGGTTTCACCTTCAGGCCATAGCCTGCCAGGGCTTCGAACACCTCGGCCAGGTGCTTTAGATGGTCCTCGTAGGTCTTCGAATAGACGATCACGTCGTCCAGGTAAAGGAGGACCTTCTCGAAGTTTCGGTGCCCTAGACAGCATTCCATCAGCCGCTGGAAGGTCCCTGGTGCGTTGCAGAGCCCGAAGGGCATACAATTGAACTCACTCAGTCCCATCGGGGTGGTGAAGGCGGTCTTCTCCTTGTCAGCCTCTGCCACAGGAACCTGCCAGTACCCGCTAGTAAGGTCCAAAGTAGAAAAGAAGTTAGCAGATTTTAGTGCGGCTAAAGACTCTTCTATTCTAGGCAGCGGATATGCGTCTTTGTGGGTGATACGGTTGATTTGTCTATAGTCCACGCACATTCTCATGGTGCCGTCTTTCTTTTTGACCAGAACCAAGGGGGCTGCCCAGGGGCTACAGCTGTCTCTAATGACCCCAGCTTCTTTCATCTCCCTTAGCATACCCTTGGCGTTCTGATAATGTGCAGGGGGTACAGGTCTGTGCCTCTCTTTTATTGGTGGGTGGCTCCCTGTGGGGATGTGGTGCTCTATCCCTTTTACTCTGCCGAAGTCTAGCGGGTGCTTACTAAAGACTCTCTCGTACTCCTGTACCACCCGGTAGACTCCTTGTTTTTGGTGCAGGGGAGTGGAGTCAGCACCCACATGGAGTTTCTGGCACCAGTCCTCCTTTTGTTTCTGGGAGCCATTACCCTCCGCCTGTGGAGATGGAGGCAATGGTTCCACGGCCCTGATAGCTTGGTGTTCAACAACAAACAGTTTGGCGAGTGTAGCGTACCTGGGTAAGTGTACTTCCCTCTCCCCAATGTTGAGGATGCGGACGGGCACCCTCCCATGACGGACATCAACCACCCCCCGGGCTGTCAAAATGGTGGGCCTGCTGTCTGAGTACACGGGTTCTACCATGGCTTGGTAGTCTCTACCTCTCATCCCGATTGCAGTCCGACACCAGATCATCATTTCACTTTTGGGAGGCATGGAAATGGGGAATGGATCACTGAGTCTTACGCTACCGATCTCACCACCAGACAGTTCTACCTGCTGCCGTCTCATCAGGGCTTTTATCTCCTTGTTGAGGACTCTCTGTTGGCTGGAACTAGCATTCACCGCCACCTGTTGTAGAATTACAATTACTTCTGAAAGACAATTTTCAATGATGTTAGTACCCACAGTTATTTTAGGGTGACTTTCGTGACGGTCAATGTCCACAATAATCACTCCCTGTGCCGGCAGTTCAACTTTACCAATTTT
Source organism: Phyllobates terribilis (assembly GCF_046119375.1). Lineage (NCBI taxonomy): Eukaryota > Metazoa > Chordata > Amphibia > Anura > Dendrobatidae > Phyllobates > Phyllobates terribilis. The sequence goes on along the minus strand of NW_027362768.1, from coordinate 142,833,960 downwards.
AATGGTCATCTCCTTGAACCCCATCTGCGGCACGGGTAAGCCATTACTGGCGATGATGCTCAAGTTACTGTCTGGATACCGTGTGATATCAGCATCAGTCCAATACTGCTTAAAAAGTACATAAGGGATTGTGGTTACTTGCGACCCAGTATCCAGCAAGGCGCTCATGGGGATACCGTCCAGCACCATGGGTAAAACTGGGCGCCCCCCAACGTACTTATCACGCCAATTATAAGGGCCTGGTGATCTTATGCCTGGGGGTCGGCCCTCTGCCCCAGGTTGGACCCGTTTAAATTACAGTACCTGGAAATGTGTCCGGGCTGGTTGCATCGACGGCAAATGGGCTGTCCATCCTCTGCGTAGCGGTATGTGGGCCTCCCTCGGAACGACGATTTCCTCCTCTGTCGATGCCACGGGACATCCTCCGGACTTGAAGCCAGCTTGATGGGTCTTGACGGGTCCACTTGCAACGCCTGGACGGTCCTGGTCAACGCCGCGACGCTCCTGGTCAGCTCCTGGACTTGGTGGTGCAGGCCTTTCGATGGGGCTTGGTTCAGGGCCTGTGCATCAGCCTCCACGGAGTCCATAGAGGAGGGCGCCGCCTCCTGGTGGTAGGTGATAGCAGGGCGCCGGGGGTTTGTAGCGCCACTGGTTGCAGATTCACGGAGCACCCTTATGGCCCTGTCCTTAAATTGGGCAAAGGTCAGGTCAGGGTTCTGAAAGAACATGAGGCGCAGCTGGGCCCTGTGGGCGCTGGACAGCAGACCTTCTATGAATTGTTCTGTTAGCAGTTTGTCAGTTTCCTGCACACTGCCAGGGTCAGTTTGTTGAATAGCCCTCAAGGCTTCCTGCAGATTTAGGGCATAGTCTCTGATGATGTCCTGTGCCCGCTGCCTACATCCATAGAACCTCATTTTAATCTCAGCGGAGGTACGTGTATCAAAGGTACCCCGCAGCCGGGCCAGAATACCCTTCACAGTCCTTTTCTCCTCAGTGGGCCATGATTTTACCTCCCTTTGGGCTGCGCCAGTTAACTGCCCTGTCAATATGCTGACCTTCTGTTCCTCTGTCAGGGGGTAAACTTGGAACAAACTATACAGTCTTTCCTTGAAGTCAGTTAGGGCATGGGGCTCCCCTGAGTACTTGGGCAGCCAGGCCGCTCCCGGGATGTAGGGTAAGGAAAAGGGCATAACCGCTGCTGCAGCTGCGTTGGTGGTAGTGGGCGCCTCTGTGTCCGACATCTTCTTCCCCCCCTAGTGAAGTGTGGCCTACCTTCCGACGATCCTCTTCTGTAGGCCGCGGCTCCGCTGCTGCTCTGGACGAGGACCTGGCGTCGCACTCCGATGACGTCAGCGTCGCTCTCTCTCCCTTCCAGGACCTTGCGCAGCGTCGGAGCGTGGGGCGGAGCTTCGGACCTCGCGCGGTTTTGACGTCCACGCCCCTCTTCTTCCCGCGCGGCGTCCTGAAGATGGCGTCCGATGGCGGGAAACAGCTGCGGATGGCGGGAAGACGGCAGAAGACGGCGGGAAACGGTCCAAGATGGCGTCTGATGGCGGGAATCGGCTCCTGATGGCGGGAATCGGCTCCGGATGGCGGGAAACGACTCCACAGGTAAGTTACAAAAGTCTTTTTCAGGCACGCAGTACCCGGTGGTTGCGGGCACGAAATCCTGCCGACTACGCCAAAGCTGACTCGCCCCCTGGGCCGTGGGGCACTCGGATCCGGGCAATTAGGGGAACGATGGGAGTAGTAGTGGCAACCCGGTTCCGTGGCTCAGGGTGGTCAGGCCAGTGGTAGTCCGTTATGTGTTATTGATTATGTCCGACTACGCCACCCGTGGATTGCGGTTATTAGGAACCGCCGCTGCATGCAGACCGCTGGGGCTGATGAGGTGTGCAGCTATGGTAGTGTGACTACCCACGGGAAGAGTGCGGCCCCAGGGCAGTATAGTGGATGGTGGGAGTGATGGTAGTGAGAGTCCCAGTGATGATAGTGCTGGAGGAGCAAGGAGCACACAGACAACAGGTTGTAGTCCAGGGTCTTTACTGAAACAGGTAAACTGACCCATAAACAGTCCCAGCTAGGAGGGGACCTGGATATCTGAGAGCAACGGGGAAATTGGCCCTGGTCAGGGTGAGGGTGTAGGCCTACCGTGCTTTCTGCGCTCCTTCTGGCTATCTCCTCCTGATAGGGTAACAGCCCACGTTTCCGAGCTTTCTGTGTGTTCTCGCCTGTATGGCCTGCGACGTGGGTTCCTTTCTGCTCCCAGCCTTGTACGGCTTCACTGGTCCCTTCGGTTGTGGCAGGGCCTCCAGGCTTCTTAGGCCAAGGAATGTACAGTCCCTTGCGGACTGGTTCTCTGCTGGGGGATGTAGAATCCTTCCAGCCTCAGACACCAAAGTCTGGTAAAGTTAGTCTTTCCTCTGCCAAGACAGGCTCTCTTCGCCTCTTGTCTCTGGCTTGTGGCTCTCCTCCTGCCACACTTCCTCTTAGGTTACAATGCAACTTTCTGTCCCTGCTCCACTCTGGGACACGTCTCAAAGCTGAGACAGGCAATCCAGTTCTCTCTAACCCTGCTCTCAGTACCAGCTTTTATAGGGGCAGCCAGCTCCCCCTACTGGCCTGAGACAGGAGGCATTGCATGCTAATGTTCCCCTGACCAGAGAACCTCCCCCTTGCTCTCAGACACAGCTTTATTACACTTGTGGCATCCAGGTAGGGTGACTCAAATATTTAATGAGCAGCGCGGCTCCGCTGTGTGCCGGCTATGAAGAAGAGTGGAGTCACTGCTCCCCGCGCACACACAGTCCCGGCGTGGGGAGCAGTGACTTCCGGCAGTGACGTCATGCGCGGCTCACATGGAGAGATCAGTGCAGGCAGACCGGACGCAGCGCTGGAGGAGAGAGAAGAAAGGTGAGTATGAGTGTTTATTTTTTTTTAATCTACAGCCTGATGGGGATTAGGGGGATCATGCATACTAGGACAGGGATTAGGGGTGCCATGCATACCAGGACAGGGATTAGGGGTGCCATGCATACCAGGACAGGGATGAGGGGTGCCATGCATACCAGGACTGGGATGAGGGGTGCCATGCATACCAGGACAGGGATGATGGGTGCCATGCATACCAGGATAGGGATTAGGGGTGCCATGCATACCAGGATAGGGATTAGGGGTGCCATGCATACCAGGACAGGGATGAGGGGTGCCATGCATACCAGGACAGGGATGAGGGGTGCCATGCATACCAGGACAGGGATTAGGGGTGCCAAGCATACCAGGACTGGGATGAGGGGTGCCATGCATACCAGGACTGGGATGAGGAGTGCCATGCATACCAGGACAGGGATGAGGGGTGCTATGCATACCAGGATAGGGATTTGGGGTGCCTGCATACCAGGACAGGAATTAGCGGTGCCTGCATACCAGGACAGGGATGAGGGGTGCCATGCATACCAGGACTGGGATGAGGGGTGCCATGCATACCAGGACAGGGATGATGGGTGCCATGCATACCAGGATAGGGATTAGGGGTGCCATGCATACCAGGACAGGGATTAGGGGTGCCAAGCATACCAGGACAGGGATGAGGGGTGCCATGCATACCAGGACAGGGATGAGAGGTGCCATGCATACCAGGACAGGGATTAGGGGTGCCAAGCATACCAGGACAGGGATGAGCGGTGCCATGCATACCAGGACTGGGATGAGGGGTGCCATGCATACCAGGACAGGGATGAGGGTGCTATGCATACCAGGATAGGGATTTGGGGTGCCTGCATACCAGGACAGGAATTAGCGGTGCCTACATACCAGGACAGGGATGAGGGGTGCCATGCATACCAGGACAGGGATTAGGGGTGCCATGCATACCAGGACTGGGATGAGGGGTGCCATGCATACTAGGACTGGGATGAGGGGTGCCATGCATACCAGGACAGGGATGAGGGGTGCTATGCATACCAGGATAGGGATTTGGGGTGCCTGCATACCAGGACAGGGATTAGGGGTGCCAAGCATACCAGGACAGGGATGAGGGGTGCCATGCATACCAGGACAGGGATGAGAGGTGCCATGCATACCAGGACAGGGATTAGGGGTGCCAAGCATACCAGGACAGGGATGAGCGGTGCCATGCATACCAGGACTGGGATGAGGGGTGCCATGCATACTAGGACAGGGATGAGGGGTGCTATGCATACCAGGATAGGGATTTGGGGTGCCTGCATACCAGGACAGGAATTAGCGGTGCCTACATACCAGGACAGGGATGAGGGGTGCCATGCATACCAGGACAGGGATGAGCGGTGCCATGCATACCAGGACTGGGATGAGGGGTGCCATGCATACCAGGACTGGGATGAGGGGTGCCATGCATACCAGGACAGGGATGAGGGGTGCTATGCATACCAGGATAGGGATTTGGGGTGCCTGCATACCAGGACAGGAATTAGCGGTGCCTACATACCAGGACAGGGATGAGGGGTGCCATGCATACCAGGACAGGGATTAGGGGTGCCATGCATACCAGGACAGGGATGAGGGGTGCCATGCATACCAGGACAGGGATGAGGGGTGCCATGCACATCAGGATAGGTATGAGGGGTGCCATGCATACCAGGATAAGGATGAGGGGTGCCATGCATACCAGGATGGAGGGATGCCAGGCATACCAGGATGGGGATGGGGACCACATATAAAAGGAAGGGGGGCAGCATATATACCAGGATGGGGGATATTGTCAGAATTGGGGGACATTACCCCTATACCAGTGTCAGCAGAAGACCCCCTCCCCCTTAAAAGTGCATCATGACCACATTTTTTGCTTAAATTTTTATTGTTTTATTTTCCTCCTCTAAAACCTAGGTGCGTCTTATGGTCCGGTGCGTCTTATAGTCCAAAAAATATGGTAAGTAATGGAACATCTTTACAAAGAAGCCTGGTTTCGCTAGCCTGAGTAGCATTTAAGTGGCAGATCATCTTTATTGTCAATCTATTTACTTTTCAGTTTAGGCTATGTTTGAATGTCCAGTAGTTATTTTCGTTTTTTGGATGTGTTTTGGGATGACAAATACGGAAATATAATTATTCAGTACAGGATCCATTCATTTGATTGGTGATGGAAATGTCCTAAAATGGCTGCAATCTGGCCTGTTTGTTAACTGGATCAAAATGTGTAGTCTTCACAACTTATTTGTGTGGCCAAAATTAAAATGGATAGTAACTACATCTATTTTTTTTAAACATTGAAGTCTATTGGAAATGGAGCATAACTGATGGTCATCACTTTTGTTAACGAATCAGTTTTCTAAACGGAACCTGTCACCAGCTTTTTTGCTTTTAAACTATGCCCATCACCTTTAAGATCATTTGAATGGGGTTCCTCCAACCCCTTTATTTCCTCAAATATGCCCCTTAGAAAAAGTGTTTTATACTTGTCCAGCGTTACATGTAAATTGTGCCGTCCGGTCCGATGGGTGTTTCCAGATTGTGATCAGCGCCAACCGGATCCCTTCAAATGCGCCTGCGATTCTACTGCGCAGGTGCGAGTCTTTGTGCACCTTGTGGATGACATAGAGACGTCATCCACTTTACATGCAGTTAGAAGAGACGGCATTTGAAGGGACCGGGCTGACGTTTGAAGGACCCGAGATGGCGTTTGTAGGGTCCAGGGTGGCACTGATCGCAATCAGGAGAGACTAATTGGGCAGTGCAATTTACATGCAGCGCAGGATAAGTATAAAACACTTTTTCTAAGATATACAGGGGCACATCTGAGGATATAAAGGGGTTATAGGAACCCCATTCACATGACCTTAAAAGTAATGGACATAGTTTATAAGTGAAAAAACTTGTGACAAGTACCCTTTAAGCACTGCACATATCCAACATACTAGAGGTCATCAGAGACACCTCTAGTCTAAACAGATCAGCTACAAAGAAAACAAAAATGGATGCAAAATGTAAAAAAAAAATTGGTTTTGCTCTGTAATGGATCCATTTTTTTTTCTTTTTTTTTTATAAATACTTTGTTACAAAAGGATGACTGGACTGTTGGACATGTAAACATAGCCTTGAGCTGTCTTGTGTGTGTACATGAGGAATAACACTATTTCTGACTATTATGTGACTTGCATTTTCACCAGTTTTCACCTCTGCAGGCTCTATATCTTAATTTGTAGTTGACTCTGAGCTGGTGATAAGAGACTAGTCGCTATGATATACAGTTCAGCACACAGAGAGAGATTCCTTCTCTTCCTTCCTTAATTAGCCCACAGAGAGAAGCAGCAGCAGCATAGAGGGCATTATACTGCAGTATTGCGCATTGTAGATATGAATCCAGCTTAGCACAGTCTTTCTGTGTCTCCCTCTGCCTGTTTCCTCACTCTGCTCCTCACTCCTTCTCCCTCTCCCTCTCCTTCTCCCGAAACACAGTGTCTGCAAATTGAGTTTCTGGTTCTGGCTTATATCCTAAGTCATGTGATAAGGCTCGTTAAAGGGTCACTATTGACTTTTAGGATTGCTACTTCCTTTAGGTGGCACTAGAGTTCTAGTCCTCTTCCTCTCTGAAGAGACAATTTGCATATTTCCCAGAGGAGCATTGTGGCTTTAAAAGTCTCCTTACTTGACATACTTAACATGTCACTCTCGGCAAGGAGAAATATTACACCTTGGATACCGGTCTGACGCCTCTCACCCAGCCAAACCAGAACTCACACTTTGCACTGACGAGGGGCAGTACTCCAAAACACAGTGTCTGAAAATTGAGTTTCTGGTTCCGGCTTATATCCTAAATCCTGTGACAAGGCTCATTAAAGGGTCACTATTGCCTTTTAGGATTGCTACTTCCTGTAGGTGGCACTAGAGTTCTAGTCCTCTTCCTCTCTAAAGAGACAATATGAATATTTCCCAGAGGAACATTGTGTCTTTAAAAGTCTCCTCACTTGACATGCTTAACACGTCACTCTCCGCAAGGAGAAATATTACCCCTTAGACAAAGGAGCTATAAAAATGGTAAAAATGCAGGGCTGCATCTCTAATTAGGGTATTATTGACATCCTGTAATAAGTTCTTACTGTGTTTTTGTCAGTTTTTAGTCCTGGTTTTTGAGCTAAATAGTAAATACCATATCTATTAGGCCTACTTTTTCCTACATGTGCACCTGTATTGGAAAAAAGTTGGCAAAGATTCAGATTTATCAAGCTTTTGACACTTTACTGTTTAGAAAAACAATACCAAGTTCAACCAATTGTTATTTTTTCCAGAGCAAAGGATTTTCCAGCAAGACATGATATTGATAAATATGTTACTGACTGTATGGGAGGAGAGCACCGATCATACACTAGGACTGTACCAACACATCTCCCCCTATGTGTCTGGTTTGGTGATTTTTCTAACTTAATAAATGTGGGCACATAAAATGTCATAAAATATTTTAATATTATGAATATCTGTAAAATATGTTCTCTATTTGAAACACCACAATATGATTACATCCAGTCCCCCCCTTCCCCGTCGCCTAATTTCTTAGCAATTATCTCCAGCCGGGCGATTTGTCTAAAACATGACTAACTGTATATCTGCATAAAGTACTCTTACTGAATGCCAAGTCCTGTCTGGATGTTTGCCCCCTTCACCCAGCCTACACTTATAAACACTGGCATCACATCTCAAATTCTCTTTCAATAAAAACTTGGATGGAAAAGCTGTGGTGTCTGCAATGACCAAAAATAGACAATGAATCCCAACCGTGGGCTAATGTCGAAACAAATACAGAGGTGACAATGATGTGTTCATCTAAAAATTAACTTTCACACAGAACAATCTATTTTCTTTGTATAATTATTTGGGCAGCCATCTATGTGTGCTTTGTGATAATTGCTGATTAAAGCTGTATTACCAGACACATCTACTACCAAAGCTATGGAGCTGGGTATAGTAAAGAAAAAAAGGGGATAGAGCACTTGCTGGAGCACTGCAGCACCTTCAATAAACTTGTCATGTCCCATGACTTGGGAAGCATACAGTATTGTATTGCCATTGTATTGCTGCTTAAACACTACTATGCAATCAGGTTTGCCCCTTATAGAAGTTTGTCCTGTCTCTTTCCCTGTAACCCCTCCCTTCTTCCCCAGATAGTGTTTGTCAGCCATCTTTTTCTGAAGTTCATCTCTGCACATCTCTGTTTCATAATTGTCCTTTCACTTAGTGCGGTTGTTGCAGCTATTACTGTTACTATTGTGCATAATACAAGAATTCAACCTGAGAATAATTTTATTCTGGAATCTTCATACATGCCTCTGCAGTCGAGTTGAAGCTATCTGATGAAGTTCTTGGTGTGAGTACTGGTCAATACAGACATCCATAGAAATGCAGTCTCAAGAGTTCCACACTTGCAGCCTAGTTTTGGGGACAGAATAAAGCTGATTTGTATGGGCTTCAAAAGTCTAACCCATAGTGATCATATATGGATAGCCTATGCTAGGTTTAGATGCCATCAATTTTGTAGGAGCAGAGAATCTCTTTAAAAATAGGGTTTCCCAAACCAGACAACTTTAAAGGGGTTTCACAGTTATGAAATAAGTAGGTAATAGTGTAGAGGTGGAGGTGATAGAATCATCATAAAACAATAAAGTATTACTTACAGTATCTTGCAAGCTCTCACCCACAAGGACTAATGTAGGTTTTAGGATTAGATGACTTCTTGATATTTCTGATGCATAACAAAACTACCCAGTAATACCCAAAGATGATTTGTCATTTCAAAGTCAAAGCTTTCAAGACCTTTGTCTGATATTCTACTATGTACTAAAGTGAAATTGTCCACATAGTCTCAAAGTGTATCTGTCTTTTTACATAAAACCTATAGAAAAGCATGGTCTTCCTACCCTCATTCCCCAACAACACAGTAAAGCTGCTTTTCGTGCACATACCAGCCTGAATATGTTTAGGAACTTTACCACTCTTCCTGCTCTGTAACTTGACATCCATGCTTCCTTAGTGGGTGGTTACTCCTCATCAACATTCTGTTAGCACTATAGGTGCTGGATTTACTTCCCATTATTTGCCAATACATTGCTCTTTACATTGTCCAATCGATACCTGTCCTCAACTAAAATCCTATCTCACTGTTATGCGTATGTGCAGTTTCACTGACAGAAGAACAGGAGCAGAAAGACAAAGATCCGCCCCCACTTCATGTAATCTGTTTTGCTCGAGATTCTCATTTAATTTCAATTTGTGTGTGAACAAATTTATGAAGACTAGCTGCTAGGATGTCTCCCGTCTACACTATACAGAGACATGAGGGATTTCTGCTCCCCCATTTTTATATAGCGCACAGACAGGAGCAGCAGCATCATGGAGTGCATTATGACATGGGATATATCACTTGCTAGAAGCCGCAGCACCATTTACCTATTTCTTGCTGTGTCTGACTGCTTCTCCTTCTCACCTCTCCATAGGTTATAATATCTCTCCGATCTGTCTGTGAACTTCTTTATTGTGTTGACCAAGATGGATTTTAACAGTTTTTCAGAAAGAGCGACGCAATGTTTGTTGAAACAGAGGAGACCATTTAAAAAAACACTCCCATTAAGTTTTTTTTTTCATTAAATCTGTGTATTGTTATGCCTGTGTAGCAACTCACTCGAGAAAATAGATTATACACTAAAAAACTGCAACTGACCCTGCTGGTTCCTGTACAGACTAGACATCCTGAATCCGCAGTCTCTAGTGGTGCCTGTGGGTGCAGAGATAACCCTAACCACACACTAGAAGATGGCAAGTCGGACCTAACTGCCTAAAAGGTCGGCGAGTTTGTTCACGTTCCTCCTAAAGAACTGGAGGGCAGAGCAGAGTGTGAATTACCTACAAGAGGAGAAGTGTGCTGAACAAAAGAAAGATCTCACAGTGAATAAAATAAATAACGAAATACCAAACAAAGAATAAAGCAAGCACTGTTAGCTAATATACTGACTATTTTCTAAAGATAAACAGAAGATAGGTGCCAGGTATGGCAAAGAAGCAACAAAGGGAAAACCCTTAGCTGGAAATGCACAGACTGGCTCCAAACATCAATAGAATGTGAAATCATCCAAACGAATCTACCACAAGCCGGAAACACCAGTAGGGGAAGGTATTTAAAGCTGCACCCGAATTGTGATAGGACAGATAAACAGAGTTAATGAAAACACCTGTGTTAAGCTAGATAGACTGTAGCCAAAATAGTATAACCAAAGCATGCAGAGAAAAGGTGTGTGTCATATGTCTCAGCAGAAAGAGAAGCTGTGAAAACCTGGGGTCTTTCGTCTGCGTAATACTACTCAAACAAAACAGGGTGAGGGTGAAACAGCATGGCAATACTTTATTGAATCACAAAGTGAACAATAAACAGATAGAACAGTCCCAGAAAATTCCCAAGATGGTACAACATTACACAGTCCTCACCCTTCCGCTGGCCCGCCTGGGATAGAACAGTTGTGACTTTGGGACTTCCAGGGCCAACTACCTCAACTAGTGTCCCCCCTCTTCTGGCGGGCCCCCACAGAGAGAAAGTAGTGGCAAGCTTATGAAGCTAGCAGTCCATCGAGGTACAAGGCCAGGAGACCCGAGGGACCCACCCTGGCCTCTCAGAGAGTTTCCATGGGGCCAGATGACCGGCTGGTCTCAATCTGGCTTCTCCGAATGTCTCCATGGGTTCCAGATGACCGGAGGTCTCACCTGGCAACCCCAAACAACATATCCATGGGGCCAGGTGACTTCATTGTCCCAACCTGCTCTCCCCAAATGTATCCATGGGCTTTCTGATGGTCAATGGAGCAGATCCGTATCTTTCCAGTAAGGACCATATATTCTTAGGCTGGAATCATGTAGAATCCAAATCTGTGTCTCTTTGGGTAAAGCCATGCTACCAAGCTAGCTGATGGTCTGAGAGAGTCTGTGTGATCTTTTGCTTCTCCTTGATTCTCTTTGCAGCAGGATAGGAAAACCCTTTTTATATTTACATATGTGGCTAAGGTCATCAGTCACAGGTCCGAGGGAAAGGGCAGCGCTCAGTCTCATTGTTTGATCATTTCATGAATTTGCATAGTTTGTCCTCCTGTGTTGTGAGTCAATAAGCCACAAGGTCTCCACAATGGTTAATCAACATAATTAGCAAACATTCATTGTTCCACAGACCAATAGAAGTCAACATTCAGGGTTATACAAATACTGGTCTATCCTTCCCCAGCCCCAGAAATACACATACATTTCCAAGTCAACACAAAGATAATTGTGTATTTCTCTTGGATTAACAAATCTAATCATCTGGCTGATTAAGATTATAAGATGTATTGTCACAGAAGTCAACCACAGAATACAAGCTCAAGGGATCGAATCCAGGAGTATGAAATGAATATTTACATGTAGTGTAGTGGGAGTGTATTAATATACTCACCTACTACTGCTTTCTTCGCTATCCAGCAGCGTTCTGCTCCTTTTCTCAGTGACGTCACTGCTCTTCAGACAATCCGGCTCACTTTATGCATGAGCCGGAAATCTCACTTACAATGTAAGTCTAAGAAGCATTGTTCTAATTCTTCAAAGGCTTACATTGTAATAGCCTCTTCTGAGTCACGCAGTGTGACCCGGAGAGACTGCAGAGCGGTGACATCACTGAGAAGAGGAGCAGAGCAGCATTGGATTCCAAGAAAGTGGCTATTTGTGAGCATATTAATACACTCACACTGCACTGCATGTACATATGCACAGATTTAATGAAAAAAAAAAAAGTTAATGGGAGCTGTTCTTTAATGTGAGTTCTCCTGGGTTCAGGCACAGCGGAAAAGGGAAGGAGTGTGAAGTCTTGGCAGATTTTGGCAATAGCTTTCAGGTTCCACTAGCAAGTCTAGATTTCTGAGCAAGATATTCAATTCTGCAGTTTGATTGGACATTAAAAATGAATAAAAGCCCAGTACACATACTAATTTGGCGATTCATCATTGCTACAGAGCACACAAGGCTGTTGCAAGGCTACCATAATGTGGATTTTATATTTTTGTCATATCTTTTATCACTTTGACAAAAAGTTTCACTTCAGGCTGTAAATTATGAGACTATTGCACATCCATGCTATTACAGTAATAAGGTCATTATATTGCAATTGTTTATTTCAGCATCACTATATGTTACTGTGCTACCTGCAGTCTGCAATGGTAATTGCTGCCTTTTAATTTACCTCCTATGTATTTTGTTTTCATTGCCATTGATTACTTTGCTTTCTTTTTAATTCCTTTTGTGTGCCAGAACTGCAAATACGAAGCCTATTTTCTTGAATTATTCACTTTAATTTCTTAGTTCAATTATTTCACGTTTTCTGTGCAACCTTCATCATTGCATTATATTAATATTCATTTTCTCAGTCCCCAGCCTTAATATAGTAATGGTCACATCATTATCAGCCATGAATAATAATAATAAAAGCCATCCTTTTTTAGTTTTCGATTTTCTGGTATCTGCCTATAAATCACTTTTGCTTTGTTTATATTACCTAAGAGAAAAAGATTTTCCAAGAGAATAAGACATTTTCTGGGAAATTGCAAATTATATAGTAAATGACCAGACTCCTAGGAAAATATCACATAGGGGCGGGCTCTTTTCCCTTTCCTTTACCAAATATTACGCAATAATAACAGTACCCAAATTAACTTCTTATGTTCTACAGCAACCATGCCATAGATAATGTGGTGGAATCCTGATGACGGACATTTATTGGGGCGATAGACAAGTCCTTACTAAATGCCAAGGACCGAGTACGGATAGGTTTTAGAAGAGTGTCCACCAACAGATCAAGTTTTTAGGATTACCTTAGTATTGCCCAGGTGATAATTCCATCACCTGTACAATACTAAGGAAATACTGAAAACACGATCTGTTGGTGGCTCTTGAGGACCAGAGTTGGAGAACACTGTTCTAGAAGAATATGCAGAATGCACAAAATCCTTACCTTTGCACCACTTAACACCTAAAGGACGCAAAAAAAATGTCACCATATTCTGAGAATCATAAATTCTTTAATTTTCATCAATTTACAGACTATTTTCGATGTGTATTTTTTAATGGTACCATTTAGGGTTACATAAAAGTTATAGAATAACTTTTCTTTTTTTTTTAATGGGAGAAAAAAATAGAAAAGCAATTCCCTATAATTCCCACTAAATCGGTTGTTAAAGTGCAGTAATAGCTGTCTGTTAATCCTGTACTTGCACCATTTTTATGGTGTAACAGTACAGGGATTCATGGGATTGTCATATGTACCAAACATAAAGTTGTGTCTTTGGACGGGAAAGTGTTAGAGATTATTGAATCGAGTTTTAGGAAATTCTCATGTGCTGGTGAATTCGTCCAATTTGTAAATCGATTCTTGTGAATTGACCACAATAATGCCAGCCACCATTTTACACACTATAGAAGATTGCACAGTCACAGAAAGCTGACATGACCTCAGGTGCGACCATGTGGGTTCCTCATAATGCCTTGCAGCTTTCACATCACGTGGAATAGCTCAGCCAACCAGCAAGGATTATTATAGCCTGTATAAAAGCCTAGGCAGGTAATTCAGCAGCCATTTTAGGACAGTGAGAAGAGATTACAGCTCAGCAATAGTGATAAGAAGAGAAAGACCTAAAACATTAGACAAATATTCCTTACAGCAGTATGTAAAAAAAATGCAGCAGTGAAGAAGATGAGTGTAGTAGTCTATGAATAATACAGAGATTCAATTGCTAAGGAGAGAGATAGGAAAGGTGCCAGCAACAGGGCGATTGATCAGTGATATGGTGTAGCTGCATCTGTCCTGTTGCATATGAATTACAATTACAGATATTTTTTCTTAATTCTTAATGCAACAGAAAGCAGCAACAAGACAGCACAATAGTTTTTACACAAAAAAAAATCTTAAATCAGTTTCAGACGATGTACTTGTTTGACACAATTGACTGTACAGAGTTTTTGCTTTCTTCTTGTGTAGTCCTTTTTGCAAATGGGGGAATCACTTTTTTTAAATGCTAAAGCAAATTACCCAAAATCCAGACATTTAACTACGACTGCCTACCTTACAAAGTGTGCGTGTTGCAAACAATTTTTTTTATTGCACACCTTTTTTACTGGTGCAATTTTACACAGTACATATGATAGCTATACTGTAGCCTGCTGACACATTTTGTTTTCTGTACATGTACCTTCCTAACTAGCATTTTTTATTACAACCTTTTTGACAAAGACTGAGGGTTGAAAAGATTGCCAAAAGTTAGTTCTAAAGTTGTATACAATGTATGGTAAGAGAAAAAGTGGTAATGACAATGGATGGGGTAGTGTAAAAGAAAACAAAACCCAGACCACTACTAAGAATCTGAAAGCTGCTAGCACCAAAAGAAGCACTACCATCTCTGGAGCCAGACGTTCAGGCAGTAGTACCAAATGCAGGTCACAATAGATAAGGTAATCTATGCATAGGCATTCTTTAAAGATATGTGTACAGCTGTATTATATGGATCTTTAATATGAGACCCATAACCCATAAAAGTTTATGAGCCCATACCCTACCTATGGTGTTTTATTGTCATGGATTTATACACAATCTGAAAGAAATAAAAGTCATGGCAATATGGGATTACAATATATTTAAGGGAAAATTGGGTGTAATATGAAGACATCATCCACATTTGACGTAATATGAAGCTGTGGGGGTTACCGTATATGTGCTGCTGTACAGGCTCCATTTACACATTGCTTTGTATTGTGCTCGATGCTTCGCATTGAGAGGTCAACCTGGGACAGACCTTCACAGGATGACACTCATGAAGACGGTTGTGACAAAATGGGAGTGGTCTTGTGAGGGGTGTGGCTTATTAAAACAGCATGGGTGTGGCTAACCAACATTGGCCCATGAGGAGTCGGAACTACTTGAAAAAAGAGGTGGAATATTTGAGTCTTATGTCATCACTTAGTATGGGGGTTTCCCTTCCTAAACACCTATGATTGCTGAAAGAGAAAGAGAAAAATATTCTGAACATTCACCCCCATCTGGTTGAATTAACAGGTTTGCAAGGAGGTCTACCCTGCCCCAGAGATCATCATTAGACATAATCCAATATTTTATATTTTTGCTTTATTAACTAAAAAAAATATAGACTCCCCTTAAGTATTACTATTATATGGAAAACTAGTAAATTCAAGAACTGACAGCCAGACATCATTACCCTCTTCACATTACTTATCAAATCCAGCATCCACTCATAAATCATAACTATTCTGAATAAATATCATATGCTCCAAAAAGTGTGAAAACACCCCCTAAAAAAAAATCCTGTAGATGTTTCACTTTATACCTAAAGTTTCTGATAAAATTATGAGAGAAAAATGATGAATAATTCACACTCTGTGATGAGAGCTCAGCGGAAGAGCTAGGATCCTGCAGAAAATTTAATGTCTAGGAGGATAAAGTGACTTTATATGCAAAGGCGACGAATAAAAAAATAACATTTATTCGTTGGGCTAGCATAATTGAGCTAGTAAAATTTTATAGACATACTTGTGTCCGCTAAACTCCACAGTCAAATATTTATTTTTATTGTTACTATTTTCCATAAAAGCTAAGTTCTAGTGTCATTAATGCTCTTTTCTAATGTATAAATGACTTTGTCCATCCTGATTATATCATAAGGGCATATAAAGGAGGCTAACTATTATTATATTTTTCATCCAATGTGTATGTGGTAAGATTGCTGTATTTACATGGTTCCCATACTCTCCTGTACTCCGATACATCGCTAGTATTGTGACTCCATAACTAGACTCTGTGTGTGTGATGCTTGAGAGACCGTTTCTGTGGTTCTCTATGTACCGTTACTCACACAGTGATTTCATCAGATAACTTGACTAGACCTGCAGAGGCACATATGAAGATTCCAGAAGAAGGTTTATTTTCCAGCTGAATTTTTGTAGTTACTGAATGCACAATTACAGTAGGTAAAAATAACTTATTCTGAACCAGAGATGCAGACACGTATGCTTTAGTGATGGGCGAACACTAAAATGCTCGGGTGCTCTTTGCTCGGGTTGAGCACATTGGAATACTCGGGTGCTCGACCCGAGCAACGAGCCCAATGTAAGTCTATGGGAAACTCGAGCATTTTTCAGGCGGCTCCCCCCGGCGGTTTGCAGAGGGCCTAAAAATTGCCCAAATTGATGGGAACAGTGCTCAAATGACATGGGAACAGCATGGGAAAGAGCCCTGGAAGCCTCTCTGACTCCCAGATAACTGCCGTGAACAATGTTGTCAGAGGTATTACGCCACTTTTACGGACTCACAATAAAACATACAAAAACGAAACCAAAATGGATTTTCCTGGGAAATATGTTAAGGAACATCCTTTCCACAATGACTTGTATATAAGGCAAAATAAATAACCAAAAACAAAAATACTCCTCTACACCTTGGGCTATGTTCACACGTAGCGTTTTTGATGCGTTTTTGCACTTTTGCATTGCTTTCAATCGTGACAAATGCATTCACCAGGAAATGTCATTTTAACATTTTACAACCTTATCTGGCCATGTGGTGTGTGAGACATGATCAAACACATCCTGTTTCATTTATGAAGGAGGGACTCTGAAAGTCACAAAGCCTATTTTTATAGGGCCAGCCGTTGGACATCACTATTCTTAGAGAGCCATCAGCCGGCTATGCTTTGTTGTTCCCATTACTAAAGAGTGGGTGTCCTACACTGTTATTGCGTATTCAGTGAGTGGCAGGGCTGCCCAAAATTTGCACACACCCCAATACCCCTTTGAAAATTTGGACGCACCCCAATACCCCTTTGAAGAGACTTAGAGGAGGGCCTCCTGAAAAACAAGGTTCCCATTATTAGGAAGTGGGTCTCCCATTGTGTTTGCCTATGCAGTGAATTCAAGGGCTGCCAAAAATTTGGAGGCACTACAATGCCCCTTGGAAGAGACGTGGAGGTCAGAGGGCCTCCTGAAAACAATGTTTCCAATATTAGGAAGTGGGTCTCCCATTGTGTTTGCCTATGCAGTGAATGCAAGGGTTGCCAAAAATTTGGAGGCACTCCAATGCCCCTTGGTAGAGACGTGGAGGTCAGAGGGCCTCCTGAAAACAATGTTCCTATTATTAGGAAGTGGGTCTCCCATTGTGTTTGCCTATGCAGTGAATGCAAGGGTTGCCAAAAATTTGGAGGCAATCCAATGCCCCTTGTAAGAGACGTGGAGGTCAGAGGGCCTCCTGAAAACAATGATTCCAATATTAGGAAGAGGGTCTCCCATTGTGTTTGCCTATGCAGTGAATGCAAGGGTTGCCAAAAATTTGGAGGCACTCCAATGCCCCTTGGAAGACACGTGGAGGTCAGAGGGCCTCCTGAAAACAATGTTCCCATTATTAGGAAGTGGGTCTCCCATTGTGTTGGCCTATGTAGTGAATGCAAGGGTTGCCAAAAATTTGGAGGCACTCCAATGCCCCTGGGAAGAGACGTGGAGGACAGAGGGCCTCCTGAAAACAATGTTCCCATGGGTCTCCCATAGTGTTTGGCCATGTAGTAAATGTAAGGGCTGCCAAAAATTTGGAGGCACTCCAATGCCCCTTGGAAGAGACGTAGAGGGCCTCATGAAAAAATGTTCCAATTATTAGGAAGTGGGTCTCCAATAGTGTTGGCCTATGTAGTGAATGCAAGGGCTGCCAAAAATTGGGAGGCACTCTAATGCTCCTTGGAAAATACGTGGAGGAGGGCCTCATAAAAAAAATGTTCCCATTAGAAAGGAGAAGGTCTCCTATACTTGTAATGCCCATGCACTAAGTGTATGGGCTGACAAACATTTACCCCTGGGGGTTATACATGAACATACTGTATAAATTTTTTTTTTTACGAGTATCATAAACACCCTTTAAAAAAATTATGTGGATGTTGCATCACGGACCACGGTCACCCTGATGATATGGTGGTGGAGGATGAGGAGAAGGAGGAAGACAAGAGCAAATAGCCAAAATCAGGAAGCGTATACCCATGTGTGGGTGTGAAAAGGTGCAAGGGAATACACCTCTTAAAAAAACACACTGGATTTGAGTTTATGTTAAGCTGCTATCATTTCGTGGTGTTGAGAAGTCTGGCCCAATCCAGCACTTGTTCATTTTTATAAGAGTCAGCCTGTCAGCATTTTCAGTTGACAGGCGGATGCGCTTTTCAGTTATAATTCCACCAGCAGCACTAAAAACTCGCTGTGATAAAACGCTAGCGGCAGGGCAGGCAAGGACCTCCAAGGCATAGAGAGCCAGTTCATTCCATGTATCCAGCTTGGATACCCAATAATTATAAGGCACAGAGGAATCACGGAGGACGTTGGTACTGTCGACAAGGTATTCCCTCAACATCTTCCCAAACTTTGCACTGCTTGTAAGAGTACCCCGTGCCTCAGGGCCTGTGCGATGGGAGGGGCTAAGAAAACTCTCCCAGAACTTTGACAGTGTTCCCCTGCCTCTGCTGGATTGGAGTTGTGTCTCTCTCGCCTGTACTCCTTGGTTGTCCAACGAAGTGTGACCTCTGCCGCCAGCGTTTCCAGATGGGAATTTTTTTAATAGTTCCACAACAAGGGCCTTCTGGTACTGCCCCATTTTTGTAGACCTGTCCGCCTCAGGAATAAGAACTAGAAAGTTCTCCTTTTAGCGTTGGTCTAGAAGTATCACCAACCAGTATTGACTGTCACCCAAAATTTTGAGAATGCGAGGGTCACGGCAAAGGCAGCGTAACAAAAACTCAGCCATGCGTGCCAGACTGCTAACAGGCAAGACTTCCGTGTCCTCACCAAGAGGACGACTGACCATGCTCTCCTCCTCCTCCTCCCTGTCCTCAGGCTATCCACGCTGAACAGACGGTATGACAGTTGTGAGGGTAGTACCGTCTATAGGGCATGAAACTAGCTCCTGTTCTTCCTTCTCCTCCTCCTCTTCCTCATTGTCACCTAATCCACGTTGGGATGAGATGAGGCTGGGATGTGTATAATCACCCTGTATGGTTCCTTACTCCATCTCATTGTGCTCCGCCTGCAATACATCCTTTGATTGTGAGCAGAGAGCGTTTCAGAAGACAGAGAAGCGGGATGGAAGTTTTGGAGGATGGTACATATGTCTGACATCCATGTCTACTCCTGAGGTCTTATGTGTGGAGTCTAAACTGAATACCGACGGCCTTGTTGATGCTGGTAGTCAACAACTGCCTCTTCTGCTCACAAATCCTTCCCAACATCTGCAGTGTACAATTCCAACTCGTGGGGACATCACACACCAGTCGGTGAGCCGGAAGCTGCAAACACTGCTGAAGCATGGCAAGGGCGGCAGAAGCTGTAGCTGACTTTTTCTAAAGTGGGCACACAGGCGGCGTACTTTAACAAGCAGATCCAGCAGCTCCAGGTAGGTTTTGAGAAACCGCTGAACCACGAGGTTAAGCACATGCGCCAGGCATGGTACATGTGTGAGCTCGCCTCACCTCAGCGCCGCAACCAGGTTAAGGCTATTGTCACACATGACCATGCCTGGCTGTAGGTTCAGCGGTGTCAGCCACAGATCTGCTTGCTCTTTCAGAGCTGTCCACAACTCTTCAGCATTGTGCGGTTTGCCACCTAAGCATATTAGCTTCAGCACAGCGCTGTTGCCGCTTGGCTGAGGCAGTGCTGCAGTGCTTCCAGCTTGTGACTGATGTGATCATTTCGGAGATGGAGGCTGAAGAGGAGGAGGAGGCTGAGGAGGTGCAGGAGCTATAGACTGTGGGGGCAACCCTAATTTACCTAGGGCCCACAATCCTCGGTGTCGGGAGGATGTGTTCCATCCCAAGGTCCGACTGGGTCCCTGCTTCCACTATGTTAACCCAGTCTGCCGTCAGCGAGATGTACCATCCCTGCCCACAAGCATTTGTCCATGTGTCCGTGGTTAGGTGGACTTTCCCAGTAACTGCATTATTGAGGGCACGACTAATGTTCTGGGACACGTGCTTGCGTAATGCGGGGACGACACACCGGGAGAAATAGTGGCGGCTGGGGACCGAGTACCGAGGGACAGTGGTCACCATCAGATTGTGGAAAGCTTCTGTCTCCATGGGCCTAAAAGGCAACATATTGAGCGCAAGCAGTCCCGAAATGTTGGAATTTAGTAGTGTGGCCTGTGGGGCGTTGGCTGCGTATTTGCGCTTGCATTCCAAGGACTGGGGTATTGACAACTGAACGCTGCGCTGGGACAAGGACGTGCTTGCTGATGGTGCTAGTTGAGAATGTGCAACGACAGGTGCAGGGCAGGAGGCATCTTCGCATGCACTATGGACAGGGGATTGGCTTGTACGCACAACAGCGGAAGAAACAGTGGTGTCACCTGCAGACA
Organism: Phyllobates terribilis; assembly: GCF_046119375.1. Taxonomy (NCBI): domain Eukaryota; kingdom Metazoa; phylum Chordata; class Amphibia; order Anura; family Dendrobatidae; genus Phyllobates; species Phyllobates terribilis. Next base: position 142,813,541 of record NW_027362768.1, on the reverse strand, counting down.
CTGCTCCTGGACCCTAGGGTTCAGCTCACAAAGTCGGGTGCTTTGCTGCCATGTGCCTGATCATGCTTGTGGTGGTCAGGCTGGTAGTTTTGCTACCCCTGCTGATGCTGGCCTGGCAGGTGGTGCAAATGGCCTTTTTGGGGTTATCGGCAGAGTCTTTAAAAAACAACCAGACTCGGGAAGACCTAACAGTTATATTGGCAACTTCCGTCATGTTAGTGTTACAGGGAACGGTTGCCCGCCTTCTGTCTGCAGCCACCACACTGCTTCTTCCTGCCTGTTGGGGTGCTCTGCCTCCCTCCCCCTGTGTGCTGCTGTCCTCGCTCTGCATGTCCTCCTGCCAGGTTGAGTCAGTTACTATATCATCCATCACCTCGTCTTCCACTTCCTCACCCTGGTCCTCCGCCTGACTTTCTGGCAATTGTGTCTCATCATCGTCCACCTCTTGTGACAGTTTCCCACCGTCACCTTCGTATGACCATGGCTGCTCAAATATTTGGGCATCGCTACATGAGATCTCCTCTTGCCCCGCTTCAAGTGGACCAGGTGAGAGGCCCAAATCTATAAATGGAAAAGTGAACAGAGCTTCGGAGTGTCCAAGTGTCGGATCAGTTGTCTCCGGGCACTCGGCATGGTGGAAGGAAGGAGGATCAGGGTGAGGAATATGCGGTCCAGGCTCACGGCTACTGAGACTTGACCGTGTGGACGAAAGGGTGGTGGTGGTGGCTAAGTGACTGGAAGCATTATCTGATATCCAACCAATAACCTTTTCACACTGCTCTGTGTTCAATAGTGGTGTTCTGCGGTCCCCTATTAATTGGGACAGGAAGGTCGAGCGACAAGATGTGGGTGTTTGTTGTGGCACAATTTCAGCTTGCCCACGGCCTTGGCCTCTGTATGCACCATCACCATCACGTCCAGTTCCCCATCCCTTGCCACGCGCCTTGCCCATTTTAAATGGAGGACAAAATTTCCACGCGCACTACAAATGGCTGAATTTGGAGCGAACTTATATGTGGTCCTTGTGATGGACAAACCACAGTTTTAAATAGCTGGTCTGTAGGTAACTATTTTTAGCAATGCCGACCTCGTGTCAATAAGTTCGCTGACACACTGCAACAACATTTCAATGGAGGCCAGAAATGGCAGAATTTTCAGCGCAATTATATGTGATCCGTGTGACGGACAAACCACAGTTTTAAATAGCTGGCCTATAGGTAACTATTTTCAACAGCCACCTTGTGTCAATAAGTTCGCTGACACACTCCAACAAAATTTCAATGGAGGCCAGAAATGGCAGAATTTTCAGCGCAATTGTATGTGATCCGTGTGACGGACAAACCACAGTTTTAAATAGCTGTATTTTTAGCGCTGTAATATGGAAAGTACCTGGCTGTATTCTGCAGTGCCAACAAGCAAATGGTGCAGAAAAATGGTGTTCTCTGTGTGGCACCCCAGGGGTCTGGTTTTCCACAGTAACAGCAATGTTATGTCTGAGAGCAGGTGGGAGGTCTCTTGGTCAGGGATCCTGTGCATGCCACACCTCCTGCCCAGTCCTGGGAGGGGAAGAACTTCCCCTATATAAACCTAGGGCTGAGGCAGGGTTAGTGAGTAGAGAAGAAGTAGAGACAGAGAAAAGAAGCAAATATAGGAACAGAACATCAGGAGCTCTGTGGGAGCAGTGTTACAAGGAGTCAGGGGCTGGCAGCTGCAGAGCTCGCCCTGACTGAGAAGATTTCTTACCGGACCCGGAGTCCGAGGCTGTGGGGACTAACTCCTACCCAGCAGCAGAATCCGTCAGGCAGGGGATTCCAGGTCCTCTGGCCAAGAAACCCGAAGGCACGGTCACACACATGGGACCAGCACCGCCGTCGTGGAGCGGAAGCTACTAGAAGGCCCCGAGTCACCGGCCATACGGGTGAGCACCACACGGCACACTCAGGGACGTGGGCTACTTTTACCTGCCTCTAGCAAGGTAGCCAGAAGAGTACAGTTAGTTTGGGAGGCCTACAACTCCGCCTGGCCAGGGGAGATCCCATCTGCTCAAGGACTGACCAGGCCCCAATCGCTAGCCAGTACTCCGGGAGGGTCTATCTTTGTCACCAGTAATGACCCTGAACTACACCGCATCGTCTCTGAGTGGTTCCTGCTACCCCCATCATCCACGTCGGCTGCCCTGAGGCCATACCCCTCCCGTTGGGGGTTATACCATCCACGCTGCACCATCCTTCCACCGGCCTCAGCGGTCTGCCCTGCAGCGGCAGCTCCATAGCTGCATTCAACGGGTGGCATAGTCGTCCATCATCTACCGCTGATACAGCGCCACTTAGTCTGACTCCCTGGGCACGGACCGGATCACCGCCACGAGACTACAACCCTCAAGAGATCCGGCTCCGGGTAAGCTCCCGCGTGCGCAACGCAGCGCGACACAGGCCCAGGGGCGAGTCAACTTTTGGCGTAGTCGGCAGGATTTCGTGCCCGCAACCACCGGGTACTGCGTGCCTGAAAAAGACTGTTCAAACTTACCAGTGGTGAAGATTCCCGCCATCCGGCGCCATCTTCTGTCTTCTTCCCGCCATCCGCGAAGTTTTCCCGCCATCCGGCGCCATCTTCTGCCTTCTTCCCGCCATCCGTGGAGTTTTCCCGCCGTTGGACGCCATCTTGAAGACGCCGCGCGGGAAGAAGAGGGGCGTGGACTCCGAAAGCGCGCGAGAACTGAAGCCCCGCCTCACGTCCGAAAGTTGCGTAAGGTCCTGGAAGGAGCCCAGCAGACGCCGACGTCACAGGAGCGCGACGGAAGGTCCTCAACCCTGACGATCCACTGCGGAGCCGCGGCCTACGGAAGAGGATCATCGCAAGGTAGGCCACGGTCCACTAGGGGGGAGGAAGATGTCGGATACGGAGGAGAGCTTCACTGCCTCAACCCCCGCCAGCGCCACCGCTGCTGCAGTCATGCCTTTCACCATGCCCTATATCCCGGGAGCGGCCTGGCTACCCCAGTACTCAGGGGAGTCACATACCCTGCATGACTTTAGAGAAAAGCTGGATAGCCTCTTCCAGGTGTACCCCCTCACAGAGGAGCAAAAAGTGAGCATCCTGGTGGCCCAATTAACCGGGGCAGCCCAAAGGGAGGTAAAGTCCTGGCCACCTGGGAGGAGGACTGTCGCAGAGATACTAACCCAGCTAACCGAGGAGGAGCTGCAGTACTACCAATACGAGGAAAGCCAAGAGGACCCGGACGGGTCTGAGGACTACCCTCAGGAGGGAGCACAAAGAGGACATAGCTACTGAAGGGAAGTAGCATGAATAAAGAGCTGTAAATAGTTACCCGTAAGGGTACAAGGACTGCTGCTAATTAAAATATGGTCCCCGTTGGGATTAGTGAATTGTTCCCCATGTGCCCCTATCCCTTACCAGGCTGAGGACTGTGAGCAGCCATCCCCTATCCCTTACCAGGCTGAGGACTGTGAGCAGCCAATCCTTATCCCCACTGGCCGAGGACTGAGAGCGGCCATATCCTGTAAATAATTATGTGTTTCTAGTAATTTATAGGAGTCCTTGGTGGATTTACCGGGAATCCTTTGTACAGTTAGTGGAGCGTAACCCAGGATGGACTAAAAGACTGTTAAGGACTCGGGGCAGGACAGACCCCTACCTGGTTACGTCTCCCTGTTTTGGTGAAATGGACACCTTTGTTTCCTTCAAAGACTGCACCCGGTTGCGGACATGCCGTGACCACCTTTATGTGTTTCTTTATTGTTATTGTTATATCTTGTTATGTTTTTCTAAAATATGTTTAGTCCCGGAGTACTAAATTTCACTAGGGGGGAATGTGGCACCCCAGGGGTCTGGTTTTCCACAGTAACAGCAATGTTATGTCTGAGAGCAGGTGGGAGGTCTCTTGGTCAGGGATCCTGTGCATGCCACACCTCCTGCCCAGTCCTGGGAGGGGAAGAACTTCCCCTATATAAACTTAGGGCTGAGGCAGGGTTAGTGAGTAGAGAAGAAGTAGAGACAGAGAAAAGAAGCAAATATAGGAACAGAACATCAGGAGCTCTGTGGGAGCAGTGTTACAAGGAGTCAGGGGCTGGCAGCTGCAGAGCTCGCCCTGACTGAGAAGATTTCTTACCGGACCCGGAGTCCGAGGCTGTGGGGACTAACTCCTACCCAGCAGCAGAATCCGTCAGGCAGGGGATTCCAGGTCCTCTGGCCAAGAAACCCGAAGGCACGGTCACACGCATGGGACCAGCACCGCCGTCGTGGAGCGGAAGCTACTAGAAGGCCCCGAGTCACCGGCCATACGGGTGAGCACCACACGGCACACTCAGGGACGTGGGCTACTTTTACCCGCCTCTAGCAAGGTAGCCAGAAGAGTACAGTTAGTTTGGGAGGCCTACAACTCCGCCTGGCCAGGGGAGATCCCATCTGCTCAAGGACTGACCAGGCCCCAATCGCTAGCCAGTACTCCGGGAGGGTCTATCTTTGTCACCAGTAAAGACCCTGAACTACACCGCATCGTCTCTGAGTGGTTCCTGCTACCCCCATCATCCACGTCGGCTGCCCTGAGGCCATACCCCTCCCGTTGGGGGTTATACCATCCACGCTGCACCATCCTTCCACCGGCCTCAGCGGTCTGCCCTGCAGCGGCAGCTCCATAGCTGCATTCAACGGGTGGCGTAGTCGTCCATCATCTACCGCTGATACAGCGCCACTTAGTCTGACTCCCTGGGCACGGACCGGATCACCGCCACGAGACTACAACCCTCAAGAGATCCGGCTCCGGGTAAGCTCCCGCGTGCGCAACGCAGCGCGACACAGGCCCAGGGGCGCGTCATCTGCATGGCTTTTTAAGCAAATAATCAGGATTAAGATAAAAAAATAATTATTTCTGGCCCCTGATACCTGGGGCTATTTCTAGAAATATATGTAAAAGTACCAGCATACAGAACTGGAATGGACTCTCTTGCTATATGTGACTCGCCCAGGGGGATATGGGGGAAAACTCGGTACCCGGGCCTTGACCTTCTGTGGCATGTCACGGCAGTCGACTCCCGGGCCCGTACCCTGGGGTCACTCTTTAAAAGGGGGTTTTGTTAACAGTTTTGTCTCGTGACGCCACCTGTGGCTCCTGGTAATGGGTACCAGCGCTGCTGCAGACCTCCGGGGGTGATGGGATGGCAGCTGGGATGTTTCTGCTCCCCACAGGCGGAGCGGGCCCCCGGGGCAGGGTTGATGGAAGGGATGCAGGTGAGAGGTGGCCCAGCCGGGCCAGGGGAGAATAACAGACACGTACACAGGGGGTTCGCTTCAGTACCTTTACTGGTGTAGACGGCAGGTACGGTCCAGGGTACTTGATAGGAAGGGTGCACTTCTGGACTCTCCCCAGTGAGCCTGATCTGTTTCTTCCTCTCTCTCAGAAGCTTCTGACCAGCCTGAAACTAGGCCTAGCTTCTGTACTCTTTCCCTCTCCTCACCTGCATGCTTGGTGGTAAGAACTTTCTTCTGGCTACCTCTATCCCTGGACGCTGGGGCCTTTGTGGTTCCTAGTTCTTTAAATGATTGTAGCTTCAGGTTGACCAGGGGTTTAGAATCCTCCTGGTATACCGGTTATTCCTACTGGGCGTAGAGGACCCTGTAGGCGCGGACCCGGTGTCCGGCTTGTGTTCTGGGGTGAGCCTAAGATGCTCCTCTGCCCCCACAACTCCTTTCACTCTTCTCCTTGCCTCCGGTAATGCTCTAGGCCCTGAGGCTTCAGCACCTGCTTTAGGCCCTCCTGGCCCTCAGCACAGCAGCTCACATGCTGCTTCTTCACTGATCTCTGTGCCAGCACACACTGACTGCCTAACTCCACCCTCCAGTATATATATCCTTAACAGGCACCCTCTGGTGGTATGAGGTGGAAGGGTGAATGTGTTTGTTATGTAATGAGGGCCTCTTCTGGAGAAGTCCATCCATGCACCCTTTTGGGTTCTGTGGTACCTGTAATAGCAGGGTGCCACATATGCACTGCAGTCTGCTATTTACCCTGCCTGCCTAGCACTGATATCTCTGCTGCTTTAGTAGTCCTCAGAAGGACTGTTAGTTGAGATGGATATGTAAAGAATCTTGTAGAATACCTACACTAACTAATAAACAACCAAATCTCTCCCTAGCTCAGTAGCACCTCTCCCTACACTGCCTCATTCCAGAGTAGACTGTGACGAGCACGGTGGCGCCAGGTCTGATATAGACCTGATGACGCTGTGCAGCCAGCCAATCACTGTAATGCCACAACCAACATGGCTGCTTCATTACAGTGTGTGGCAGACAATCCCTGCATGTTGATTTGCGCTCTAAAGAGCGCCAAACATGCAGGGAGTGGACTCGAGCTTCCACCTGAGCATCTCGGAAGTACTCGAGATACTCAGAGCTCGCTGAGTGCTTCTGAGATGCTCGGGCGGAAGCTCGGACCATCTCGGAAGTAGTCGGCAAGCTCCTAGCATCTCGAGTACTGAGATGCTCGGGCGAGTACCGAGTACTTGCGAGTATGCACGCTCATCACTAGTGTGCTTCTTAACATGGCTGGCATACAGAAATGAGGAAGAATGGAGGGTTACTGACATCAGACCTAGATCAGAGCTACAGGGAGAGAGGAAGGACAGATTAAAGGGAATCAACCAAACAACAGCACAATGAAATACAATACTGTCTGTATAATTCCTAAATCATGGGACATGACAGCTAAAGTTTCCACCTTGCCAGTATATTACTAGCACAGCCGGTATCTACACTTTGAGGCCACTGGAATTAAAATATTGTCATTTAGAGATGAACAAATCTCCTGAAATTTGTCTTGGGCACATTCATTCAAATCGACGTTCATGTTTGATTCAGTCCAAATAAAATGGGTCAGAATGGAAAATACCCTGATTGCTGTGAAAACACTTCTATTCTGTTCCGAAATCTCTCCAAGACTCCAAAGCATAATAACTGGAGGAGAAGAGCAAGTTGAAAAATACATTACACCCATGTGTCAAACACCCTGTACAGACTCCTTACACATTGATGTGTGGCACCCCTGAGGGTTCAGTCGCCACAGGGGTACTGCACCTCAGGACGAGGTGTGGTATCTCCTCCCCCAGGTAAGGATGGAGTTTCTCACAGGACCCCAACCACCCACTCAACACTACACCACTCCAGTTCTGAAGGGGGCCTAAAGCACCATAGTGCTGCCCCGGGCCTGAATGGAGGAGTTGGGGGGGGAACCAAAGTTAGGGGGAACCACGTAGTGAGTGAGGGTGGAGGAAGCACTTTACTTAAGCACTTATTAGAATCATATATAACTGGAGGCCATTTTAAGAACCGGGTCTTTGGTCGTGGGTCTTTGGGACGACAGGTCAGCACAAGGCTGCAGTCGCCTCAGGGTCCACGGTTCCCCCGGTCTCAGGCCTCGAGACAGGGGATTGGGGCAGAGTTATAACCGGCTCTGTCCCCGGTCAGAGTCCAACCAAGAAGGCCCAGGAGGGGAGCAGAGGAGATAGGCTCAACAGGCGAAAGGATCTCAGGGGGTGCGGACGGAGCGGAGTTGCCACCTGCATACCTTATTCTGGCCCAGCCAGAGAGACCCTGCAGTAAGAGGGGGTACCGGTCCCCAATTATCTGACTTTGCACTTCACGTCTCTGTCGGAAAAGTCCGGAGGCTTATGTGGATCCCAGGGGGATACGGACAGAGCGGAATTGCCACCTGTATGCCCTAATCTGAGTTTATCCAGAGGGACCCGGCCTTACGCCACGTTCTCACCACAAGTCACCAAAAAAGGCACCCAGTCGGTCCAGGAACTACACGTTACCCACAAGGGACATCGCAGTACCCGTATGGGACTCAGTGGGCGACACAAGGCAGGAGAAGTACAACAAGAGAGGAACACTTTAGAGTGGGGGTCCTGTCAAGCGCTTCTGAACTACCTGGAGTGTGCTGAACCCCACCCTGGCGGCCGCAGCTCGCCGTGCGACAGCAGAGAGAAGCTCTGAGATGAGAAAGCACCACCGTGAGTAAAGACTTGGATGACTTCAACTACTGACTCTGTCTGTTCTTTCCTCCGTGGCTCTGCACCCGCCAGCGCTCTATTCTACACCCTCTCTACGCTGCCCTGAGGCCCTGCTCCACCTGTGGAGAGCCGAACCATCTATAGCTGCCCTGACACCGGCCTCAGAGGACTGTTGCAGCGCTGGTGATTCTCACCAGACACCACAGGAAGGGTCACGAACATTCCCCCTTTCCCATACACCTTTTCCCCTTTCCTTGCTTTTAAGAGTGACCCCAGGGTACGGCCCCGGGAGCCGGCCACCGCGACATCCCCCAAAACCAACAGCAAGGCCCGGGCGCCGAGTCGTTTCCCCATCCCCTAGGCGCGTCAGATGTATGTGACTTTAAAGAAAAAATGGCTATTCTGCAGTGCACTAAAAGTGGTGATACTAAATGATTAATGATTAATGGTAAAATAATAGGGTATAACCACCCTTACCTGCTGAGTGGTAGTAGTAGCCTGGATGCTGGTTAATGTTGGGAGAAGATAACATCTACGGTGCCGGAGTTCCTACGCTCTGAACTCACATTGCTCTTGCTGGATAGCCAGGTGCTGGAAGGTGGCGGAGCTTGGAAAAGCATGGGATCCTGCGTGTCGGGACCTACTTGCGCTCGCCTATGCTGAATAATGGTGGTAGCCTGGATACCGGTTTGTACTGGGCGAAGGTAACAGCTATGAGGCCGGAGTTCCTGCGCTCTATGAAACTTGCTGGATATTCAGGTGCTGGGAGGTAGTGGAGCTTGGAAAAGCAGGGAATCCTGTATGTCAGAACCCCCTTCTCTTGCTTGAGAACAGTGTTGGCACTGTGCCGGCCAGTCACGTTCGTGTCAAACACTTGTTCAAAAAATCCCGCCGTGTAAGGTCGTGACGTCACTCAGACAGGTACGGGCTCATAATGTCAACATGGATGACATTATACAGTAGTACTGAGCAGTCTAGCTGTGAATCTGTCACAGGTGTGTCAGGTGTGACAGACAGATGCTCTGGAGCTGGCTGTAGAAGATCACTTCTCTTGCCATTGCAGACGCCTTCTTGATTCCCTCAACTCTTTAGTATAGTTTTTCCTCCTTCCTATTAGGACCCAGCAGTAACTTATACTTTCTGCTGCTGATTGACACACCTTTGCTGGCTAGTTAAATAGTCTCAGTTTCTGCAGAGAGTCGAGGGTGATAGTTCTATGTACCTCTGTGTAGGCTTGGAGTACTAGCAGTCAGCTAGTTTCTTCTTGGGTGCTCTTTTAGGACAGTTGGCGTTTTCTCTCTGGTGTCTGCTCAAGCTAACTGTATCTCCTTTGTGTCTACCTTGTTGGTTTTAGTTTGTAGTGGGGCTTGACTAGTGCTCGCCCTGTCCGCTCCCTATCTAGGGCCAAGCTCTAGGGACATTCAGAGCTTAGGTTTCTGCTCAGCGATATGTGTGGAACCTATATAGAAATGATAGGGTAGGCAGGGTGATATTAGATCTGCCTAGGGGTCTCTACTCCCTCTTTCCCTAGTTTTTGGGCTTCCTCCCCCTCTTCCTTTTGTGTTGCACTTAGTCGTTCCCTCACCTTGCGTGACAGAATCTAGCACTTAGGTGAGAAAAACATTTATCACAAAGCTGCAGTTTTATTCCTGTGGATTCTAGTTTAAATGATGAATTCAGGGAAAGAAGGGAGAAGTTGATCATATGTGAGAAAGAAGCATTCTTATATTTGCTTGTATCTGCATATGGGACAAGGCCATCTATACTTCTTTGAGTACTGACTTGTTGCTTGGCTGATAGTAAGGTTTGTAATTGTAACTGGCTGAAAGATCAATTGCACCCTGAGAGTTGTGGTGAATTACTGCTACTATGAATGGTCTCCAGTTATAAGTGGAGTATTCCAAGGCTCAGGGTTCAATTCTGGGTTCACTATTATTCAACTTATTTATTAATAATATAGAAGGCGGGATTAATAGTGTTGTTTCTATTTTTGCAGATGACACCAAAATTTGTTTTGTAGCGCAGTCTATGGCAGATGTTCATAAATTATACCCTGACTTGGACAAAAATGACTGATTAACAGTGTTGAGCGAGCATGCTCGACACTGCTCGGTACTCGCCCGAGCATCTCACTACTCGGGATGTTCGGTGAGCACCGAGCATTTCCGGGTTACTCGGGCGGGAGCTCGGGTCTCCGCCCTGCATGTTTGGCGCTCTTTACAGAGCCAATGAACATGCAGGGATTGCCAGCCAGTCACAGTAATGCCACAGCAATGTTGTTTGTGGGCATTACAGTGATTGGCTGGCCGCACAGCGTCACCTCGAGTATTTAAAACCGGGCGCCGCCATCTTTGACACAGTCGCTCCGGATCAGACAGTGTAGGGTCAGTGCTGCAGAGCTAGGGAGAGATTTATACTGCAAAATAGTTAGTGTAGGGTCTCTAAAGCCTGTCAAATCAAACAAACTATCCTTCTCAGGACTAATATCCATCCCAGATATCAGGCAGGCAGGCTGTATAGGAGACGCAGTGGTTATACGAGCAAACACTGCATTACAGTCCTGTGTGTTCCTGCTGGTCAAATTGCTAGACTTATCCCCAGGTCTCAGTGGCCAGGAAAAAATCCTTTTTTTTCATCTAAATCCTGTTTTTGTTTTTTTTTCCTCAGTCAGACTGTACAAATACCCGTCTTATTAACCTTTTGGTATCCCCCCCCAAAAAAAAAATTGATTGTCTCGCTGACTGTTCAGACACCAATATATCTGTTTAAAAGAGTCTGGTGTAGGCCAGAGAACTAGAACTGTGTTTTTCCTCTTCCACGGTTCAAATCTGGGTGTTATCAACCTGCTTGCCTTTTTTCCCTAAAAAAAAACTGTTTGAGAGTGTCGCTGACTGTTCAGACAAAAATATATCTATTTTAACAAGTCTGGTATACACCAGGAAATTATAACTGTGGTTTTGCAGTTCCACGGTTCAAATCTCAGTATTATCCACTTTTTTGTCTTTTTTGCATAAAAAAAACATTTTCAGTGTCTCGCTGACTGTTCAGACACCAACATATCTGTTTAAAAGAGTCTAGTGTAGGCCAGAGAAATAGAACTGTGTTTTTCCTCTTCCACGGTTCAAATCTGGGTGTTATCAACCTGCTTGCCTTTTTTTCCATAAAAAAAACAGTTTGAGTGTGTTGCTGAATGTTCAGACACAAATATATCTATTTTAACAAGGCTGGTATACACCAGAAAATTATAACTGTGCTTTTGTAGTTCCACGGTTCAAATCTCTGTATTATTCACTTTTTTGTCTCGCTGACTGTTCAGACACCAATACATCTGTTTAAAAGAGTCTGGTGTAGGCCAGATAACTAGAACTGTGGTTTTCCTCTTCCATGGTTCAAATCTCCTTTGTATTACCCTTTTGCCATTGATAGTGCGAGTGTAAGCTATTTTACTTCATTTACAATGGGCAAGGCGCGTGGCAAGGGACGTGGAACTGGACGTTCTGGTGATGGTGAGTGCAGAGGATGGGGCCGTGGCTAAGGTGAAAATGTGCCACAACCAACAGCCACATCTTCTCGCTCCCAGTTCTTGACCTAATTACTAGGGAAGCACACAACAGCACCACTATTGCGAACTGATCAGTGTGAACAGGTTATTAATTGGATAGCAGATAATACTTCCAGTCACCTGGGCACCACCACCTCCGGTCAGTCTTCCACACGGTCAAGTCTTAGTAGCCGTGAGTCTCGACTGCATTCTCCTCCTCACCCTGATGCTCCTTCCTCCCACCATGCCGAGTGTCGTCAGACAGCAACTGATCCCACAGTTGGACACTCTGAAGAGCAGTTCACTGGTCCATTTCCATATTTGTGCCCCTCGCCTGCTCCGCTTGAAGTGGTGGAAGAGGAGATCCCATGTAGCAATGGCCAAATATTTGAACAGCCACGGCCACAGGAAGGCGATGCTGGCAATTTGTCACAAGAGATGGACGATGACGAGACACAATTGCCACGAAGTGAGGAAGAGGACCGTGGTGCGGAAGTGGAAGAGGAGGAGGTGGTGGATGATCTAGTAACTGACCCAACGTGGCAGGAGGACATGCAGAGCGAGGCCAGCAGCACACAGGGGGAGGGAGGCAGAGTACCCCAACAGGCAGGAAGAAGCAGTGTGGTGGCCGCAGACAGAAGGCGGGCAACCGTTCCCCGTAACACCAACACGAGGGACCTTGCCAGTGCAACCGGTAGGTCTTCCAGAGTCTGGAATTTTTTTAAAGACTCTGCTGATAACCCCAAAAAGGCCATTTGTATCACCTGCCAGGCCAGCATCAGCAGGGGTGACAAAACTACCAGCCTGACCACCACCAGCATGATCAGGCACATGGCAGCAAAGCACCCGACAGTACATCTCCCTGACGGCACACTGGGTAAACATAGTGGAAGCCGGGACCCAATCGGACCTTGGGACGGAACACATCCTCCCCACACCGAGGATTGCGGACCCTATGTCAGTCAAAGTTGCCCCCACAGTGTACAGCTCCTGCGCATCCTCCTCCTCCTCCTCATGTTCAGCCTCCATCTCAGATATCACCACATCAGTTACAAGCTGGAAGCACTGCAGTACTGCCTCAGCCAAGCGGCAACAGGCTGTGCTGAAACTCATAAGCTTAGGTGATAAACCTCACACTGCTTGTGAGTTGTGGACAGCTGTGAAAGAGCAGGCAGATCTGTGGCTGAGACCGCTGAACCTACATCCAGGCATGGTCGTGTGTGAAAATGGCCGTAACCTGATGGCAGCTCTGAGACGAGGCGAGATCACACACGTACCATGCCTGGCTCATGTACTTAACCTCGTGGTTCAGCGGTTTCTTAAATCGTACCCCGAGTTGCCAGATCTGCTCGTCAAAGTACACCGCCAGTCAGCTCATTTTCAGAAGTCGGCTACAGCTTCCGCCGCCCTTGCTGTGTTGCACAGCGTTTGCAGCTTCCGGCACACGAACTGGTGTGTGATGTCCCCACACGTTGGAACTCTACCCTCCACATGTTGCAAAGTATTTGTGAGCAGAAGAGAGCAGTTGTGGAGTACCAGCTGCAACAAGGACATCTATATTCAGGTCAGACTCCACACATAAGACCTCAGGAGTGGACCTGGATGTCTGACATATGTACCATCCTGACAAACTTTGAGGAGTCCACCAAGATGGTGAGTGGCGATGATGATGGGCCCAGGGAATGGGGACGACTCGGCGCCCGGGTCTTGTTGTTGCCTGATATTGGGGGATATCGCGGTGGTTGGCTCCCGGGCCCGTACCCTGGGGTCACTCTTAAAAGAAGGGAGAAAGTTGTATGGGATAGGGAATGTTGTTGACGCCACCTGTGGTGTCTGGTGAGGATCACCAGCGCTGCGACAGTCCTCTGAGGCCGGTGTTCAGGCAGCTTAGTTGGTGCGGCTCCCCACAGGTGGAGCGGGGCCTCAGAACAGCGTAGAGAGGGTGTAGAATAGAGCGTTGGAGGGTGCAGATCCACGGAGGAAAGAACAGACAGAGGCAGTAGTTGAAGTCATCCAAGTCTTTACTCACTTTGGTGTTTACTCAGCTCAGAGCTTCTCTCTGCTGTCACACGGCGAGCTGCGGCCGCCAGGGTGGGGTTCGGCACTCTCCAGATAGTTCAGAAGCACTTGTCAGGACCCCCCGCTCTAGTGTGTTCCTCTCTTGTTCAACTTCTCCAGCCTTGTGTCCCCGACTGAGTCCCGTACGGGTACTGCGATGTCCCTTGTGGGTAACGTGTAGTGCCCTTTTTGGTGACTTGTGGTGAGAATGTGGCGTAAGGCCGGGTCCCTCTGGATAAACTCAGATTAGGGCATCTCCTCTGCTCCCCCCCTGGGCCTTCTTGCTTGGACCCTGACTGGGGACAGAGTCGGTTATAACTCTGCCCCGACCCCCCGTCTCGAGGCCTGAGACCGGGGACCGTGGACCCTCAGCCGGCTGCAGCCTTGTGCCGACTTGCCGTCCCAAGGACCCACGACCAAAGACCTTGTTATTAAAATGGCCTCCAGTTACATAGAATTCTAATAAAGTGCTTAGGTAAATGCTTTCTCCACCCTCACTCACTACGTGTTTCCCCCTAACTTTGGTTCCCCCCCAACTCCTCCATTCAGGCCCGGGGCAGCACTATGGTGCTTTAGGCCCCCTTCAGAACTGGAGTGGTGTAGTGTTGAGTGTGTGGTTGGGGTCCTGTGTAGTACTCCATCCTTACCTGGGAGAGGAGATACCACACCTCGTTCTGAGGTGCAGTACCCCTGTGGCGACTGAACCCTCAGGGGTGCCACAATGACGCCGTCAATAGCGTCAGCATCCCACTTGTCTGTCTTTTGCAGCGCTCTCTGCAGAGAATTAAAGAGGAGGCATTTCAGCCAGAGTATGATGAGATCGCTCAAGAAGCCATAGCGGGCGATTACACACAGCCCAGCCTCATCTCATCCCAACATGCATTGGGGGACAATGAGGGAGAGGAGGAGGAGTAGGAAGAACAGGAGCTGGTATCATGCGCTGTAGACGGTAGTACCTGTACAACTGTCATACCGTCGGTTCAGCGTGGGTGGCCTGAGTACAGGGGGGAGGAGGAGGAGGAGGAGAGCATGGTCAGTCGTCATCTTGGTGAGGACACGGAAGTCTTGCCCATTACCAGTCTGGCACACATGGCTGACTTTATGTTACGCTGCCTCGCATTGTCAAAATGTTGGGTGACAGTCATTACTGGTTGGTGACACTTTTAGACCCCCGCTACAAGGAGAACTTTCACTCTCTTATTCCTGAGGTGGAGAGGTCTACAAAAATGGGGCAGTACCAGAAGGCCCTTGCTGCAGAACTGTTAAAAAATTCCCATCTGAACACGCTAGCGGCAGAGGTCACAGTTCGTTGACCAACCAAGGCGTACAGGCAAGAGAGACGCAACTCCAATCCAGCAGAGGCAGGGGAACACTGTCAACGTTCTGGGACAGTTTTCTGAGACCCGCCCTGCTTACAGGCCCTGAGGCGCGGGGTACTCTCACAAGGAGTGGAAAGTTTCAAAAGATGGTGAGGGAGTACCTTGCCGACCGTACCAGCGTCCTCCGTGATTCCTCTGTGTCTTTTAATTATTGGGTATCCAAGCTGGACACTTGGAATGAACTCGCTCTGTAAGCCTTGGAGGTCCTAGCCTGCCCTGCCGCTAGCGTGTTATCAGAGCGTGTTTTTAGTGCTGCTGGGGGAATTATAACTGATAAGCGCACTCACCTGTCAACTGACAATGCTGACAAGCTGACCCTTATCAAAATGAACAAGGGTTGGATTGGGCCAGACATCTCATCACCACCAAATGACAGCAGAGTAACATAAAGTCAAATCCACTGTGTTGTTTCGGGAGGTGTATTCCCATGCACCGCTTCACACCCACACATGGGTATACGCTTCCTCATTTCGGCTGTTTTTTGCTCTTCTCCTTATTCCCAGCCTTGACCACCACTATACCACCAGGGTGACCGTGGTCCGTGTTGCCAGCATTGCAAGTTCCTCCGTCCTAATTTTTGGCAGCTTTTGCTTGGAAGGCATAGGCAAAGACTATGGGAGACCCACTCCCCAATAATGGAAATAATGTTTTTAATATGCTGTACTGCATGGCTCTTGTAAGGGGCATTAAAATTGCCTTGTTAAGCTATTGTGACCTCCACGTCTCTTCCAAGGGGCATTGATATTGTCTTTTTATTCCACTGTAACCTCCACGTCTCTTCCAAGGGGCATTAAAACCATCTTGTTAAACTACTCTGACCTCCACGTCTCTTCCAATGGGAATTAAAACCATCTTGTTAAAACACTCTGACCTACACCACTATTTCAAGGGGCATTAAAACCGTCTTGTTAAGCTACTGACTGTGACCTCCACATCTCTTCCAAGTGGCATTAAAACCGTCTTGTTAAGCTACTGTGACCTCCACGTCTCTTCCGAGGGGCATTAAAACCGTCTTGTTAAGCTACTGCGACCTCCACCACTCTTCGAAGGGGCATTGAAATTGTCTTTTTATTCCACTGCGACCTCCACCACATTGATATTGTCTTTTTATTCCACTGTAACCTCCACCACTCTTCCAAGGGGCATTAAAAATGTCTTGTTAAGCTACCGTGACCTCCACGTCTCTTCCAAGGGACATTAAAACCGTCTTGTTAAGCTACTGTGACGCCCACGTCTCTTCCACGGGGCATTGATATTGTCTTTTTATTCCACTGTAACCTCCACCACTCTTCCAAGGGGCATTAAAAACGTCTTGTTAAGCTACTGTGACCGCCACGTCTCTTCCACGGGGCATTGATATTGTCTTTTTATTCCACTGTAACCTCCACCACTCTTCCAAGGGACATTAAAAACGTCTTGTTAAGCTACTGTGACCTCCACGTCTCTTCCAAGGGGCATTAAAACCGTCTTGTTAAACTACTGCGACCTCCACCACTCTTCCAAGGGGCATTGATATTGTCTTTTTATTCCACTGCAACCTCCACCACTCTTCCAAGGGGCATTAAAACCGTCTTGTTAAGCTACTGTGACCTCCACGTCTCTTCCAAGGGGCATTAAAACCATCTTGTTAAACCACTCTGACCTAAACGTCTCTTCCAAGGGGTATTAAAACCGTCTTGTTAAACCACTCTGAACTCCACAGCTCTTTCAAGGGGCATTGAAATGTTGTTTTTAATTAACTCTAACCTCCACGACTCTTCCAACGGGCATTGCATTTCCTCCTAATTTTAGTCAGCTTTTGATTTTCAATGCATAGGCGAACACTAAGGGAAACCCACTCCCCAATAATGGGTAGAAGGTTTTTAGTACGCTGTAATCGTTGTCTGTTTCAAGGGGCATTGCAGCTCCTCATAATTTTTGGAAAGCCTTCCTTCACTGCTTAGGCCAACAGTGTACAGGAGACACAGTTGCTTTAAATGGAAAAAACGGTTTAGTTAAGGCCCTCTGACCTCCATGTCACTTCCAAGGGGCATTGGAGTGCCTCAAAATTTTTGGTAGGAATTGCACTCACTGTATGCCCTATAACTGTGTAGCCGAACCGCCCCTTTTGGTACAGAAACATATCCTACAAGACATGTGTGGTTGACTGGCCTGATATTGATGTGAATGGTCCCTGTTCCTCCTGCTCTTTCTCCTTTGCCACCACCTCATCCACCATTCATCACCTGAAGCTTTGTTTTAACAGGAGTCATAGAACTGGGATAGTAGCAGGAAAACATCCAGCAATCCTCGGAGGAGGTAGGATATGCGCCAAAACGCTGACCACTTCAGGCCTAGCCGCTACTACATACATGCGCTTGCATTCCAAGGAACAGAAAGCTAAGGAGATGGATGGCCTCATGATCATGAATAATTTACTCGTTGTGTAGAAGGCCGACCACTGCTGCTGTCTACCTTCTGAACTTTGTGTTGAAGCCTGATTGACCCAGGACCCGCAATCCTCTATGTCTGGAGGACGTGT
Organism: Phyllobates terribilis; assembly: GCF_046119375.1. Classification (NCBI taxonomy): domain Eukaryota; kingdom Metazoa; phylum Chordata; class Amphibia; order Anura; family Dendrobatidae; genus Phyllobates; species Phyllobates terribilis. Next base: position 142,796,015 of record NW_027362768.1, on the reverse strand, counting down.
TGCATCCCAGTGTCCCTGGCCATATTCACTTGTCCACGTGTTTGTGGTTAGGCTGTCCTTCAAATAGGGGCGGCTGGGGATCGAGTATGGACACCCGGCTGCCCCCTGGCGGCTGGGGACCAAGTGTGGACACCCGGCCGCCGGGCAGCTGGGGACTGAGTATGGATACCAGGCCCCCGACTCAGCCATGACGTGGTGGCCAGATTCCGCCTCCACATGCCTAAAAGGCCCAATTTCAAGTGCAAGCAAGCAGTATGGTATTGCAGCCTGGGGGTGGGTGGGTGGCAGGCTGCATACTTGCGCTTGTGTGGCACCCCAGGCCTGGTTGCCACAAATGTGATTAATCTGCATCTGAGAGCAGGAGGGAGGTTCCCTGGTTAGGGACAATTAGCATGCAGCACCTCCTGTTCCAGGCCAGTAGGGGGAGCTGGCTGCCCTATAAAAGCTGGAACTGGGGCAGGGTTAGTGAGACCAGAACCCACTTCTGAAGTGACCAGAAGGGTTTCTTAGAGGAAGGGACAGGTCAGCAGCAGCTGAGGAGTCCATGAGGCAGAGGAGAGACTGCAAGCCAGGGACAGAGGCGACGAGAGCCGGTCCTGGCAGAGAATCAATCTAACCGGACATTGGGGTCCGAGGCTGTCCAGGTTATCATTCCCAGCAGCAAAGAACCAATCCGTGAGGGATTTCAGGTCCCTTGGCCTAAGAAGCCTGGAGGCTCCACCACACAGAGGGACCAGTACAGCAAGGAGAATCAAAAGGTACCCAAGGCCCGAGTCGCAAGCCATACAGGCGAGAAGTATACGGCAAGCTCAGGGACATGGGCTATTACACCACGAAGAGGGGGATAGTCAGAAAGAGCATAGAGAGAACGGTAGGCCTACACACTCACCCTGACCAGTGGGGCTCCCCCGAATGCTCTCAGACACCCAGGCCCATTCCTAACCGGTACTACTGTTGGGTCATTAATAACATCTACAATAAAGACCCAGAAACGTTTTGAAACGGACTCTGAACTTTTACTATTGCGGCCGGCACTATCACCCCCAGCATCCACCTGCACTGCCCTGAGGCCACACTCCTCCCGTGGGGAGTTATCCTACCCTTGAGCTGCACACCAACACCAGCCTCAGCGGTCTGCCTAGCAGCGGCGGTTATCCCTGACCGCAATCCACGGGTGGCGTAGTCGGACATTCACAAATCTATAAATAGGCTGCCACAAATTGGTCTGACCACCCTGAGCCACGGGACCGGGTTGCCACTACTACCCCCATCAGCACCATACACCAGAAGACCCGGTTTCGAATACCCCACGGCCCAGGGGGTGAGTCAGCTTTGGCGTAGTCGGCAGGATTGTGACCAACCCGCCAAAAACGGGTATTGTGTGCATGAAAAGACTTTATATTTGCCAGAGTGAAGTTTCCCGCCATTCGGGGCCGTTTCCCGCCAACTTCGGGAATCCGCGCGGGAAGAAGAGGGGCGTGGACACCAAAACCGTGCGAGACCTGAAGCCCCGCCCTAAGTCCAGACGCTGCGCAAGGTCCTGGAAGGAGATCCAGCGGACGCCGACGTCATCACCCCGCGACGCAAGGTCCTCACCCAGAGCATCGCGAGCGGAGCCGCGGCCTACAGAAGAGGATCGTCGGAAGGTAGGCCACGGTTAACTTGGGGGGGAGGAAGATGTCGGAAGCGGAGGGACCCTCTACCACCAGCGTAGCCACTGCAGCTGTGATGCCGTTTTCATGCCCTATATCCCCGGAGCGGCCTGGCTGCCACAGTATGCCGGCGAGTCGCATACCTTGAGCGACTTTAAAGAAAGACTGTATAGCTTATTCAAAGTTTATCCCCTGACAGAAGAAGAGAAAGTAAGCATACTGATAGGGCAGTTAACTGGTGCGGCCCAGCGGGAGGTAAAGTCTTGGACAGCTGAGGAGAAAAGGACTGTAAAGGGGGTTCTGACCGGTCTACGGGACACCTTTGATACCCGTACCTCAGCAGAAATCAAAATGCGGTTCTATGGATGTAAGCAGCGGGCCCAAGATAGTATCAGAGACTATGCCATAAACTTGCAAGAAGCCCAGAGAGCAATCAAACAAGCTGACCCTGGCAGCGTGCAGGATACAGATAAACTATTGACTAAACAGTTCATAGAAGGTCTGCTGTCCAGCGCCCACAGAACCCAGCTGCGCCTCTTTGCCCTACAGAACCCCGATTTGACTTTTGCACAGTTTAAAGATAGGGCCATCCGGGTGCTCCGAGAACCCGCACCAGGTGGCGCTGTAGCTTCCCGGCGCCCTGCCATCACTTACCACCAGGAGGCGGCGCCCTACCCTGCAGACCTTGTGGGAGCTGATGCGCAGGCCCTAAACCAATCCCCGCCTGCAAACCTGCACCATCAGGTCCAAGAACTAACAAAGAGTGTTGCTGCATTGACCAGGACCGTACAGTCGTTACAGATGGACCCGTCAGGACCAATCGAGCTGGCTTCCAGTCCGGAGGATGTCCCATGGCGTCGACAGAGGAGGATCCCGTTGTTCAGAGGGAGGCCCACAGACCGCTACGCTGAGGATGGACAGCCGATTTGCCGCCGTTGCAACCAGACAGGACACATAGCCAGGTACTGTACTTTAAACGGGTCCGACCTGGGGCAGAGGGCCAACCCCCAGGAATAAGGTCACCAGGCACGTCTAATTGGCGTGATAAGTACGTGGGGGGACGCCCGGTTTTACCCGTAGTGCTGGATGGTATCCCCATGAGTGCACTGCTGGACACCGGGTCCCAAGTGACTACCATCCCCTATGTACTTTTCAAGCAGTATTGGAGTGACACTGATATAACCCGTTATCCAGACAATGACTTGAGCATCATCGCCAGCAATGGCCAACTCGTGCCGCAGGTGGGGTTCAAAGAGGTGACCATCAAGATTGGTAAAGTTGAACTGCCGGCACAGGGGATGATTATTGTGGACATTGACCGTCGTGAAAGTCACCCTAAAATAACTTTGGGTACTAACGTGATTGAAAATTGTCTTTCTGAGATAATTGTAATTTTACAGCAGGTGGCGATGAATGCTAGCTCCAGCCAACAGAGGGTCCTCCAGAAAGAGATAAGAGCCCTGATGAGACGGCAACAGGTAGAACTGTCTGGTGGTGAGATCGGTAGCGTGAGGATGAGCAACCCGTTCCCCATTGCCATGCCTCCCAAAAGTGAAATGATGATCTGGTGTCGGACTGCAATCGGGTTAAGAGGAAGAGACTACCAAGCCATGGTAGAACCCGTGTACTCAGACAGCAGGCCCACCATTTTGACAGCCCGGGGGGTGGTTGATGTCCGCGATGGGAGGGTGCCCGTCTGCATCTTAAACATTGGGGAAAGGGAAGTACACATGCCCCGGTACGCTACACTAGCCAAACTGTTTGCTGTCGAACACAATGCTCTCAGGGTCGTGGAACCCTTGCCTCCATCTCCCCCGGTGGAGGATAATGGCTCCCAGAAACACAAGGAGGACTGGTGCCAGAAACTCCATGTGGGTGCTGACTCCACTCCCCTGCACCAAAAACAAGGAGTCTACCGGGTGGTTCAGGAGTACGAGAGAATCTTTAGTAAGCACCCGCTAGACTTCGGCAGAGTAAAAGGGGTAGTACACCACATCCCCACGGGGAGCCACCCACCAATAAAAGAGAGATACAGACCTGTACCCCCCGCACACTATCAGAACGCAAAGGGCATGCTGAGAGAAATGAAAGAAGCTGGGGTCATTAGAGACAGCTGTAGCCCCTGGGCAGCTCCCTTAGTTCTGGTAAAAAAGAAAGACGGTACCATGAGAATGTGCGTGGATTATAGAAAGGTTAATCGTATTAACCATAAAGATGCGTACCCGTTGCCTAGGATAGAGGAGTCTTTAGCTGCACTAAAATCAGCTAACTTCTTCTCTACTTTGGATCTTACTAGCGGGTACTGGCAGGTTCCTGTGGCAGAGGCTGACAAGGAGAAGACCGCCTTCACCACCCCGATGGGACTCAGTGAATTCAACTGTATGCCGTTCGGGCTCTGCAACGCACCAGGGACCTTCCAGAGGTTGATGGAATGCAGCTTAGGACACAAAAATTTTGAAACGGTCCTACTCTACTTGGACGATGTTTTTGTCTATTCAAAGACTTATGAGGACCATCTAAAACACCTGGCAGAGGTGTTCGAGGCCCTGGCAGGCTTTGGCATGAAAGTGAAACCATCCAAGTGCCATCTGTTAAAGCCGAAGGTACAGTACCTGGGACACGTGGTGAGTTGAGAAGGAGTAGCCCCCGACCCTGACAAGATCACAGCAATAAAGAACTGGCCAAGCCCCTCTAACATAAAAGAAGTGAGGCAGTTCCTCGAGTTGGTGGGCTACTACCGCAGGTTCATCCCCGGGTTCACCTAGATGGCAGCCCCTATGCAGGACCTCCTGATAGGACAATCTAAGACCTGAAGCCAAAAGCCACCCTTCAAGTGGGACAAGCTGGAAGAGGAGTCCTTCCGCCAGCTGAAGATGGCCCTCACGGGGGATGAAATCCTGGCCTACCCCGATTATGGCCAGCCTTTTATCCTCCACACAGACCCCAGTAATGTGGGGCTGGGAGCCGTACTGTCACAGAACCAACAGGGCAGAGAAAGTGTGATTGCGTACGCCAGCTGGAAACTGAGGCCCACCGGAGAATTACAGCTCCTTCAAACTGGAGTTCTTGGCCGTGGTGTGGGCCGTAATGGAACATTTTAAACATTTCCTGGCCTCTGCTAAGTTCACAGTATACACGGACAATAATCCATTGACGCACCTGGACACTGCAAGACTTGGTGCCTTAGAGCAGCGATGGATGGCTCGGCTATCAAACTATGACTTCACAATCAAGTACCGGGCAGGCCAAGCCAATGCCAATGCAGATGCCCTATCGAGAATGCCCCACTTACCCGATGAGGGAGAAGATCCAGAAGAGCTGGAGGAAATAGAGCTCCCTGCATTCCACCGGTATGGGGCCACTCAGTAGTCCTACCGTGTAAGAGATAAAGACTTGACGACCGTCATGGTCAATCCCTTACCTCACCACGGCTGGGCTGAAATGCCCTGCAGTTCGCTTGGTGAAAGAAATGCTGACTCAGGCAGATGCCTACCCCGATCCGGATGCCCCTGAGGAAGCTAAGCATCTGTGGAAGGAGAAGAGCAGGCTATTCCTCTACGAGGGGAAGCTGTGCAGAAGGCTTGTCAACCACCGGACACACGAGTTAACTTGGCAGGTAGTAGTCCCAAGGCGAGATGCGGCCATGGTCCTGGAGGCCTACCACGATAGAGCAGGACACTTCGGGTGGAAGAAACTGGAGTTCCAGTTACGTGAGCGGTTCTTCTGGATAGGTATGAGAGGGGCCATAGAGAGATGGTGCAGAGAATGCGGCCCCTGTAACCTCAGAAGGAAGGATCGTACCAGCCAGAAGACTCCTTTGAGGCCCATTATCACCAGGCAGCCTCTCGAGCTGGTAGCACTAGACCACGTGAAGTTGGCTCCAAGCCGGTCCGGCTACATCTATGCTCTCACGATTGTGGACCATTACTCCCGGTTCCTAGTGGTGGTTCCTGTTAAAGACTTGACAGCGCAAACGGCAGCCCGCGCCTTCCAGCAACACTTCTGCCGTCCACACGGGTACCCGGAGCAGGTATTGACAGACCAAGGTCCAGCGTTCGAGGCAGAAGTCTTCCAAGAGTTCTGCAACCTCTACGGCTGTAAGAAGATACGGACGACGCCTTACCACCCCCAGACCAACGGGATGTGTGAGAAAATGAACCAGGTCGTCATAGACCTGCTCAAAATGTTGCCCCTGGAGGAACGCTGCCTGTGGCCTGAGAAGCTGCCAGATCTAATAGACTTGTATAATCATATCCTGGTGGGATCTACCAACTGCACCCCGGCTTACCTAATGCGAGCAAGACCTGGTAAGCTGCCGATGGACTTGGAGATGGGAGTCCTGACACCCGAGGACACCTCCCCAGAAGCAGACTGGGACACGGAAAGGAGGCAGCAGTACAAGAAGGTACAGGAGAGTGTGGAGAGGAGCTTATCCCAGGCGAGAGAGAAGCAGGAGAGGCTCTTCAACCAACACGCACCTGCTGGTCCCCTGGCACCTGGAGCACAGGTCCTAAAGAGGAAGAGGCGGCCCCACAAGCTGGACGACCAGTGGGAGAAGGACCCGTACACGGTGCTGCCTTCCAACCATGACAATTCGAAGGTGTGTGTAATCAGCAAGGATGGAGGAGAAACCACCACCACTATTTCCAGAGACCACCTGAAAAGGTGCCCCGAGCAGCTACAGAGTGCTGGTGAAGACCAGGATAGCCTTGAACCCGCAGTGGACAAGGAAGAAATGGTCAGCACGGTCCTCGGAGAGTTCCCCCTGTCCTGGACTCAAATTAACAATGCCATAGTGGTACCTGTCCTTACCTTCCTTCAACCAAACCAGCAAGAACCTACAGGAGAGCAGGAAGAGTCGGAAGAACAAGCAGCCCCGGAGGCAGAAGAATCCATACCAGCAGCCCAGGAGAGTCAGTCCTCTGCTGATAGTGAGCCTGCCATGCTTGCGGTAAGCCAAAGGACACGCAGACAGCTGCCCGACCTACCTGTAGGCCCTGCAAGTATCTGTACCCCCAATAAGAGTGAAGAGAGCCAGGTAAGACCACCATCAGACAGTGGGTTACGTAGGTCAACCCGGAGCACTAGGGGACAGATACCCTTGCGCTGGAAAATATAGGATGTGCCAATAGTGTGACCTGTATATATTTTCCTGTAAATGATGCCTAATGTTGAAAAAGTTTACAAAAGTTAATTGCATGACCAGTAATTATGTTTTTCTAGTTTCTCCTAGTGACAAATGGACTAACAGGTTATGAATAGTGTTGAGCGAACATGCTCGACACTGCTCGGTACTCGCCCGAGCATCACGCTACTCGGGATGTTCGGCGAGCACCGAGCATTTCCAGGTTACTCGGGCGGGAGCTCGGGTCTCCGCCCTGCATGTTTGGCACTCTTTACAGAGCCAATGAACATGCAGGGATTTCCAGCCAGTCACTGTAATGCCGCAGCCATGTTGCTTGTGGGCATTACAGTGATTGGCTGGCCGCACAGCGTCACTTCGAGTATTTAAAACCGGGCGCCGCCATCTTGGACACAGTCGCTCCGCATCAGACAGTGTAGGGACAGCGCTGCTGATTTAGGGAGAGATATATCGTGCAAAATAGTTAGTGTAGGGTCTGTAAAGGCTGCCAGATCAAACAAACAGTCCTTCTCAGGACTAATATCCATCCCAGGTATATCAGGCAGGCAGGCTGTATAGGAGACGCAGTGGTTATACCAGCAAATGCTGCATTACAGTCCTGTGTGCTCCTCCTGTTGCTGAAATTGCTGGACTTAGCTCCAGGTCCCGGGGGCCAGGAAAAATCCTTTTTTTTTATCTAAATCCTCTTTTTTTTTTCCTCCTTCGCAATGTACAAATACCCATCTTATTAACCTTTTGGTGCCCCCCCCCCCCCAAAAAAAAAGTGTGCCTCTGATTTTTCAGACACAAATATATCTGTTGAAAATAGTCTGGTGTAGGCCCGAGAAATACAAGTGTGGTTTTGCAGTTCCACGGTAAAAAATCTCTATTATCCTGCTTTTTGCATTTTTTGCTATAAAAAAAAAAAAATAGTGTCTCCCTGATTTTTCAGACACAAATATATCTGTTGAAAATAGTCTGGTGTAGGCCAGAGAGACAGAAGTGTGCTTTTGCTGTTCCACGGTAAAAAATCTCTATTATCCTGCTTTTTGCATTTTTTGCTGTAAAGAAAAAAAAAATAGTGTCTCCCGGATTTTTCAGACACAAATATATCTGTTGAAAATAGTCTGGTGTAGGCCAGAGAGACAGAAGTGTGCTTTTGCTGTTCCCCGGTAAAAAATCTCTATTATCCTGCTTTTTGCATTTTTTGCTGTAAAAAAAAAAAAAAAAAGTGTCTCCCTGATTTTTCAGACACAAATATATCTGTTGAAAATAGTCTGGTGTAGGCCCGAGAAATACAAGTGTGGTTTTGCAGTTCCACGGTACAAACCTCTGTATTATCCACTTTTGGGCCATTTGTATCTAAAAAAAACAGTTTGAGTGTGTCGCTCACTATTCAGCCGCAAATATATCTATATTTTAAAAAGCCAGGTATACACCAGTAAATTATTACTGTGGTTTTGATGTTCCACGGTAAAAAATCTCTATTATTCTGCTTTTTGCATTTTTTGCTGTAAAAAAAAAAAAAAATAGTGTCTCCCTGATTTTTCAGACACAAATATATCTGTTGAAAATAGTCTGGTGTAGGCCAGAGAGACAGAAGTGTGCTTTTGCTGTTCCACGGTAAAAAATCTCTATTATCCTGCTTTTTGCATTTTTTGCTGTAAAAAAAAAAAAAAAAAAATAGTGTCTCCCTGATTTTTCAGACACAAATATATCTGTTGAAAATAGTCTGGTGTAGGCCCGAGAAATACAAGTGTGGTTTTGCAGTTCCACGGTACAAACCTCTGTATTATCCACTTTTGGGCCATTTGTATCTAAAAAAAACAGTTTGAGTGTGTCGCTCACTGTTCAGCTGCAAATATATATATATTTTAAAAAGCCTGGTATACACCAGTAAATTATAACTGTGGTTTTGCTGTTCCACGGTAAAAAATCTCTATTATTCAGGTTTTGGTAGTTTTTTCCGTAAAGAAAAACAGTAGTGTCTCCTGACTGTTGTGACACAAAAATATATCTGTTGAAAATAGTCTTGTGTAGGCCCGACATCCCAGTGTGGTTTCGCAGTTCCACGGGTCAAATCGCTGTACTATCCAGTTTTGGGCCTTTGGTATCTAAAAAAAAAGCAGTTTGAGTGTGTCGCTCACTGTTCAGCCGCAAATATCTCTGTTTAAAAAAGTGTGGTATACCCCAGTAAACAATAACTGTGGTTTTCCTCTTCCACGGTTCTAATCTACTCTTTGTTACCCTTTTTCCATTGATAGTGCTAGTGTAAGCTATTTTACTTCATTTACAATGGGCAAGGCGCGTGGCAAGGGACGTGGAAGTGGACGTTCTGGTGATGGTTCGTGCAGAGGACGGGGCCATGGCCAAGGTAAAAATGTGCCACAACCAACAGCCACATCTTCTCGCTCCCACTTCTTGACCGAATTACTAGGGAAGCACAGAACAACACCAGTATTGAGAACTGATCAGTGTGAACAGGTTATTAATTGGATAGCAGACAATACTTCCAGTTACCTGGGCACCACCACCTCCGGTCTGTCTTCCACACGGTCAACTCTTAGTAGCCGTGAGTCTCGACCGCATACTCCTCCTCACCCTGATGCTCCTTCCTCCCACCATGCCGAGTGTCGTCAGACAGCAAGTGATCCCACACTTGGACACTCTGAAGAGCTGTTCACTGGTCCATTTCCATATTTGGGCCCCTCGCCTGATACGCTTGAAGTGGTGGAAGAGGAGATCCCATGTTGCGATGCCCAAATATTTGAACAGCCACGGCCACAGGAAGTCGACGTTGGCAATCTGTCACAAGAGGTGGACGATGACGAGACACAATTGCCAGGAAGTGAGGAGGAGGATCGTGGTGCGCAAGTGGAAGAGGAGGAAGTGGTGGATGATCTAGTAACTGACCCAACGTGGAAGGAGGACATGCCGAGTGAGGCCAGCAGCACACAGGGGGAGGGAGGCAGAGTACCCCAACAGGCAGGAAGAAGCAGTGTGGTGGCCGCAGACAGAAGGCAGGCAACCGTTCCCCGTAACACCAACACAAGGGACGTTGCCAGTACAAGCGGTAGGTCTTCCAGAGTCTGGAATTTTTTTAAAGACTCTGCTGATAACCCCAAAAAGGCCATATGTTCCACCTGCCATGCCAGCATCAGCAGGGGTGACAAAACTACCAGCCTGACCACCACCAGCATGATCAGGCACATGGCAGCAAAGCACCCGACTTTGTGGGGCGAAACCCAGGGTCCACGACCAGTGTCAGCGGGTGTCACCACTGCTTCTTCCACTGTTGTGCGTGCAATAGAACCCCCTGTTGTGTGTGCAAGGCAATCCCCTGTCCATACTGCATGTAAAGATGCCCCCTCCTCTCAGTCTTCACTTGTTATGGCAGTTTCTCAAGAAACAGCATCAACGTCCACGTCCACGTCCCACCGCAGCGTTCAATTGTCCATATCCCAGACCTTTGAACGAAAGCGGAAATTCGCAGCTAACGCCCCACAGGCCACAGTCCTAAATTCGCACATTTCACCACTGCTTGCATTGGAAATGCTGCCTTTTAGGCTGGTGGAGACGGAATCCTTCCGCAATCTTATGGCGGTGGTCGTCCCTCGGTACTCGGTCCCCAGCCGACACTATTTTGCCCGGTGTGCCATCCCCGCACTACACAAGCACGTGTCCCAAAGCATCTGCCGTGCCCTCAACAACGCAGTTACTGGGAGAGTCCACCTGACAACGGACACGTGGACAAGTGCTTGTGGCCAGGGACGGTACATCTCTGTGACGGCACACTGGGTAAACATAGTGGAAGCCGGGACCCAGTCGGACCTTGGGACGGAACACATCCTCCCCACACCGAGGATTGCGGGCCCTATGTCAGTCAGAGTTGCCCCCACAGTGTACAGCTCCTGCGCATCCTTCTCCTCCTCCTCCTCCTCATGTTCAGCCTCCATCTAAGATATCACCACATCAGTTACAAGCTGGAAGCATTGCAGTACTGCCTCCGCCAAGCGGCAACAGGCTGTGCTAACTCATAAGCTTAGGTGATAAACCTCACACTGCTTGTGAGTTGTGGACAGCTGTGAAAGAGCAGGCAGATCTGTGGCTGAGACCGCTGAACCTACATCCCGGCATGGTCGTGTGTGACAATGGCCGTAACCTGGTGGCGGCTCTGAGGCGAGGTGAGATCACACACGTACCATGCCTGGCTCATGTGCTTAACCTCGTGGTTCAGCGGTTTCTTAAATCGTACCCCGAGTTGCCAGATCTGCTCGTGAAAGTACGCCGCCTGTCAGCTCATTTTCAGAAGTCGGCTACAGCTTCCGCCACCCTTGCTGTGTTGCAGCAGCGTTTGCAGCTTCCGGCACACCGACTGGTGTGTGATGTCCCCACACGTTGGAACTCTACCCTCCACATGTTGTAAAGGATTTGTGAGTAGAAGAGAGCAGTTGTGGAGTACCAGCTGCAACAAGGCCGTCGATATACAGGTCAGACTCCACACATAAGACCTCAGGAGTGGACCTGGATGTCTGACATATGTACCATCCTGACAAACTTTGAGGAGGCCACCAAGATGGTGAGTGGCGATGACGCCATCATTAGTGTCAGCTTCCCACTTGTCTGTCTTTTGCAACGCTCTCTGCAGAGAATTAAAGAGGAGGCATTGCAGCCAGAGTATGATGAGATGGATCAAGAAGCCATAGCGGGTGATTACACACAGCCCAGCCTCATCTCATCCCAACGTGCATTGGGGGACAATGAGGGAGAGGAGGAGGAGGAGGAGGAGGAAGAACAGGAGCTGCTATCATGCGTTGTAGACGGTAGTACCTGTACAAGTGTCATACTGTCGGTTCAGCGTGGGTGGCCTGAGGACAGGGGGGAGGAGGAAGAGGAGGAGGAGGAGGAGGAGAGCATGGTCAGTCGTCATCTTGGTGAGGACACGGAAATCTTGCCCGTTACTAGTCTGGCACGCATGGCTGACTTTATGTTACGCTGCCTTAACCGTGACCCTCGCGTTGTCAAAATGTTGGGTGACAGTCATTACTGGTTGGTGACACTTGTAGACCCCCGCTACAAGGAGAACTTTCACTCTCTTATTCCTGAACACGCTAGCGGCAGAGGTCACAGTTCGTTGCCCAACCAAGGCGTACAGGCGAGAGAGATGCAACTCCAATCCAGCAGAGGCAGGGGAAAACTGTCAACGTTCTGGGACAGTTTTCTGACACCCGCCCAGCTTACAGGCCCTGGGGCGTGGGGTACTCTCACAAGGAGTGGAAAGTTTCAAAAGATGGTGAGGGAGTACCTTGCCGATCGTGCCAGCGTCCTCCGTGATTCCTCTGTGCCTTTTAATTATTGGGTATCCAAGCAGGACACTTGGAATGAACTCGCTCTGTACGCCTTGGAGGTCCTGGCCTGCCCTGCCACTAGCGTGCTATCGGAGCGTGTTTTTAGTGCCGCTGGGGGAATTATAACTGATAAGCGCACTCGCCTGTCAACTGACAATGCTGACAAGCTGACCCTTATCAAAATGAACAAGGGCTGGATTGGGCCAGACTTCTCATCACCACCAAATGACAGCAGAGTAACATAAAGTCAAATCCACTGTGTTATTTCGGGAGGTGTATTCCCATGCACCGCTTCACACCCACACATGGGTATACGCTTCCTCGTTTCGGCTGTTTAATCTTCTTCTCCTTATCCTCAGCCTCCACCACCACTATACCACCAGGGTGTCAGCATTGCAAGTTCCTCCGTCCTAATTTTTGGCAGCTTTTGCTGGGAAAGCATAAGCAAATACCATGGGACACCCACTCCCCAATAATGGGACTTATGTTTGTAATATGCTGTACTGCATGGCTCTTGTAAGGGGCATTGCAAGTTGCTCCGTCCTAATTTTTGGCAGCTTTTGCTGGGAAAGCATAAGCAAATACTATGGGAGACCCACTCCCCAATAATGGGACTTATATTTGTAATATGCTGTACTGCATGGCTCTTGTAAGGGGCATTGCAAGTTGCTCCGTCCTAATTTTTGGCAGCTTTTGCTTGCAAGGCATAAGCAAATACTATGGGACACCCACTCCCCAATAATGGGACTTATGTTTGTAATATGCTGTACTGCATGTGACGCGCCCCCTGGGCCGTGTGTACACGTGTGTGGGATACCCGGTGCCGGGTCTCTGGGGTCTGTAGTCTCCGTGGCGGTGACCCGGTCCCGTGGCTCAGGCTGGTCAAACCAGTGGCAGTCTTTCTTAGGTTTTGAGGTTAATTGTCCGACTGCGCCACCCGTGGATTGCGGTCAGGGAGTACCACCGCTGCGAGGCAGACCGCTGAGGCTGGTGTTGTGTGCGCAGCATAGAATGGGATAACTCCCCTCGGGAGGAGTATAGCCTCAGGGCAGTGAGTGTGGATGATGGGGGTGATGGTGCACGAGCGCAGCAGGAACGACTCAGAGTCTTTGCAGTGCAGTTCAGGGTCTTTACTGATGATTATAAGGTAGACCCTCCCGGGAGTACTGGCTAGCATAAGAGGCCTGGTCAGTCTGTGAGCAAGCAGGAGTTCCCCTGGCCAGGTGGAGTTGTAGGCCTCCCCGTCTGTCTGCACTCTTACTGGCTACCTTGCTGTAAGCGGGTAGAAGTAGCCCACGTCCCTGAGTGTACCGTGTAGTGCTCACCCGTATGGCTGGTGACTTGGGGCCTTCTGTTAGCCTCCGCTCCACGACGGCGGTGCTGGTCCCTTGCTTGTGACTGAGCCTCCGGGCTTCTATGGCCAGAGGACCTGAAATCCCCTGCCGGCTGGTTTCTGCTGCTGGATATATAAGTCCTCACAGCTTCGGACTCCTGTGTCCGGTTCCTATTGCCTTCTGCCAGGGCGAGCTCTGCTCAGCTTCCAGCCCCTGGTCTTTAGCTCCTAGCTCCTACAGAGCTCCTTGCTGTTACTTTCCCTTGCTCTCACTCTGACTCTGACTGTTCTCTGACTCACTCAACCCCGCCCCAGATCCAGTTTATAAGGGCAGAATTCTCCCCTCCCAGGACTGGGGCAGGAGGATGTTGCATGTTTAAGGGATCCTGACCAGGAAACCTCCCACTTGCTCTCCGACGTAATATCTCTATTACTGTGGTGACCAGACCCCTGGGGTGCCACACATGGCTCTTGTAAGGGGCATTGCAGTTCCTCATAATTTTTGGAAAGCCTTCCATTCACTGCTTAGGCCAACAGTGCACGGGAGACCCAGTTGCTATAAATCGAAAGAAAGGTTTAGTTAACGCCCTCTGACCTCCATGTCATTTCCAAGGGGCATTAGAGTGGCTCGAAATTTTTGGTAGGCATTGCACTCACTGTATGCCCTATAACTGTGTAGCCGAACCACTCCTTTTGTTACAGAAACATATCCTACAAGACATATCTGGTTGACTGGCCTGATATTGATGTGAATGGTCCCTGTTCCTCCTGCTCTTTCTCCTTTGCCACCACCTCATCCATCATTCATCACCTGAAGCTTTGTTTAACGGGAGTCATAGAACTGGGATAGTAGCAGGAAAACATCCAGCAATCCTCGAAGGAGGTAGAATATGCACCAAAACGCTGACCACCTCAGGCCTAGCTGCTACTACATACATGCGCTTGCATTCCAAGGAACAGAAAGCTAAGGAGGTGGATGGCCTCATGATCATGAATAATTTACTCGTTGTGTAGGAGGCCCACCACTGCTGCTGTCTACCTTCTGAACTTTGTGTTGAAGCCTGATTGACCCAGTACCCGCAATCCTCTATGTCTGGAGGACGTGTTGCATCCCAGTGTCCAACTGTGTCCCGGCTTACACAATATTAACCCAGTGTGAAGGCGTCAGTGAGATGGACCATTCCTGGCCACATTCACTTGTCCACGTGTTTGTGGTTAGGCTGTCCTTCCCACTAAATGCACTGGGGAGGGCACAGGTAATGTTTTGGTATGCGCGCTTGTGTATAAGGCGCACCGGGACAAATAGGGGCGGCTGGGGACCGTTTATGGACACCCGGCCACCCCCACGCGGCTGGGGTCGGTGTGTGGCCACCCGGACGCGGAGCGGCAGGGGACTGAGTATGGACACCCGGCCGCCCCCTGGCGGCTGGGGACCAAGCATGGACACCCGGCCGCCGGGCGGCTGGGGACTGAGTATGAATACCAGGCTACCGACGCAGCCATGACGTGGTGGCCAGATTCCACCTCCACATGCCTAAAAGGCCCAATTTCAAGTGCAAGCAAGCTAGCAGTATGGTATTGCAGCCTGGGGGTGGGTGGGTGGCAGGCTGCATACTTGCGCTTGTATTGCAAGTTATGGGGGAGGTACAATTGAACACTGCCCTGGGACAAGGACTTGCACGGGGATAGTTGCAAGTCTGCATCTTCTGATGCGGCAAGGATCACTTCTGATGGGCACACTTTTAGGCAGTGACCTGGGTTTCAGAGATCCTTCCAGGGGTCTTCCCCATGCTGTTCCCATGTCTTTTTAGCACTGTATGCATGTGTCACACAGCGCATGGCCAGATAAGGTTGTAAAATGTTAAAATGACATTTCCCGGTGAATGCATTTGTCACGGTTGAAAGCAATACAAACGTGCAAAAACGCATAAAAAATGCTACTTGTGAACATAGCCCAAGGTGTGGAGGAGTATTTTTGTTTTTGGTTATTTATTTTACCTTATACACAAGTCTTTACCCTGGAAAGGATGTTCCTTAACCCCTTTCCGACCTGGTCAGTAATAGTACGCACCAGGTCGGGAAGGCCGGTTCAGCGGGGGCTCCGGCGGTGAGCCCGCACTGAAGTGAGCGCATGTCAGCTGATTATTGGAATCGCAATCCACCCGCGGCTGTTAACATGTTAAATCTCTGACAGTGGCATTTAATTTGCGCTTCCGGGAGTCCTAAGCCCCGCCCATCAGTGACCCCGTCACGTGATCGCGGGTCACCAATGGGTGGGCATGACAACTCAGGGTCTGCAGCAGACGCCTGTGGTTGTCATGTCTCAATTGCTATGAGCGCCACCTAGTGGTCAGCGCTCATAGCAAGTGAGCATTTCTCCTGCATACAAGCGATCTGCTCATCGTTTGTATGCAGTAGAAGCAATCAGACAACTGCTGCTTCTAGTCTCCTCTGGAGACTATAGAAGCAAGCAGAAAGTGTAAAAAAAAAGTTTTTAAAAATATTAAAAAATAAAAAATATATAAAAGTTTAAGTCACCCCCCTTTCGCCCCATTCAAAATAAAATATATATATATATAAAAAAAAACCCACATACACATATTTGGTATCGCCGCGTTCAGAATCGCCCGATCTATCAATATAAAAGAAGAATTAATACAATCAGTAAACGGCGTAACGAGAAAAAATTTTAAACGCCAGAATTAAGTTTTTTTGGTCGCTACAACTTTGCAATAAAATGCAATAACGGGCGATCAAAACATCGGATCTACCCCAAAATGGTATCAATAGAAACGTCAGCCTGGCACGCAAAAAATAAGCCCTCACCTGGCCCCAGATCCCGAAAAATGGAGAAGCTAAGGGTCTCGGAAAATGGCGTCATTTTTTTTTGTTTTTTTAGCAAGCTTTGGATTTTTTTTTCAACACTTAAATAAAAAAGAACCTATACATGTTTGGTGTCTATGAACTCGTAACGACCTGGAAAATAATGATGGCAGGTCAGTTTTAGCAATCTGTGAACGTGGTAAAAAAAGGACCCAAAAAACAACTGTGGAATTGCATTTTTTTGCAGTTTCACTGCACTTGGAATTTTTTTCCCATTTTCCAGCACACGATATGGTAAAACCAGTGATGGTGTTTAAAAGTACAACTCGTCCTGCAAAAAATAAGCCCTCACATGGCCATATTGAACGAAAATTAAAAAAGTTCTGGCTCTGGGAAGAAGGGGAGCAAAAAAGGAAAACACAAAAACAGAAAGACCCATGGTCGTTAAGGGGTTAACATATTTCACAGGAAAGCACTTTCACTTTCGTTTTTGAACGTTTTATTGTGAGCCTGTAAAAGTGGCTTAATACCTCTGACCACGTTGTTGACAGCAGTGACCTGGGGGTCAGAAATGCTTCCAGGGGCGATCCCCATGCTGTCCCCATGTCATTTGAGCACTGTCACTATCGTTTTGGGCACTTTTTAGGCTTTCTACAGACTGCCGGGGGAGCCGCCGCAAAAATGTTCGGGTCTCCCATAGACTAACATTGGGCTCGTTGCCCGGGTCGAGCACCCGAGTATCACAGTGAGCTCGGCCCGAGCTTCGACCATCCGAGCATTTTAGTGCTCACTCAACACTAGTTATGAACTTTGAGTAACCGGGACTGCTTGTAAATAATTGCACAAGGTGCCTCCTTTTGAAGCTCAACCGCGGAAGAAAGACTGTCCAAGCAAAGACTGTCAAAGACTTGGGGGTTAGGACAGACACCCACCCGGTTTGAGCCTTACCTGTTTAAGTGACATGGACACCCGATCACAGACCACAATGTGACCTAAAGAACTCAATTGTGTTTTGTTTGTTGCCATTTATTAATGTTGTGTTTATGGTCATGCATATGTTACCCGGTTGTTTTTGCCTACAAGGCTTAGTCCCGGAGTACTAACTTTTACTAGGGGGAATGTGGCACCCCAGGCCTGGTTGCCACAAATGTGATTAATCTGCGTCTGAGAGCAGGAGGGAGGTTCCCGGGTTAGGGACAATTAGCATGCAGCACCTCCTGACCCAGGCCAGTAGTGGGAGCTGGCTGCCCTATAAAAGCTGGAACTGGGGCAGGGTTAGAGAGACCAGAACCCACTTCTGAAGAGACCAGAAGGGTTTCTTAGAGGAAGGGACAGGTCAGCAGCAGCTGAGGAGTCCGTGAGGCAGAGGAGAGACTGCAAGCTAGGGACAGAGGCGACGAGAGCCGGTCCTGGCAGAGAATCTATCTAACCGGACATTGGGGTCCGAGGCTGTCCGGGTTATCATTCCCAGCAGCAAAGAACCAATCCGCGAGGGATTTCAGGTCCCTTGGCCTAAGAAGCCTGGAGTCTCCGCCACACAGAGGGACCAGTACAGCGAGGAGAAAGCAAAAGGTACCCAAGGCCCGAGTTGCAAGCCATACAGGCGAGAAGTACACTGCAAGCTCAGGGACGTGGGCTATTACACCACGAAGAGGGGGATAGTCAGAAAGAGCATAGAGAGAACGGTAAGCCTACACACTCACCCTGGTCAGTGGGGCTCCCCCGAATGCTCTCAGACACCCAGGCCCATTCCTAACTGGTACTACTGTTGGGTCATTAATAACATCTACAATAAAGACCCAGAAACGTTTTGAAATGGACTCTGAACTTTTACTATTGCGGCCGGCACTATCACCCCCAGCATCCACCTACACTGCCCTGAGGCCACACTCCTCCCATGGGGAGTTATCCTACCCTTGAGCTGCACACCAACACCAGCCTCAGCGGTCTGCCTAGCAGCGGCGGTTATCCCTGACCGCAATCCACGGGTGGCGTAGTCGGACATTCACAAATCTATAAATAGGCTGCCACAACATTGGTCTGACCACCGTGAGCCACGGGACCAGGTTTCCTCTACTACCCCAATCAGCACCGTACACCAGAAGACCCGGTTTCGAGTACCCCACGGCCCAGGGGGTGAGTCACTTGCATTGCAAGGAATGGGGGAGGTACAATTGAACACTGCCCTGGGACAAGGACTTGCACGGGGATAGTTGCAAGTCTGCATCTTCTAATGCGGCAAGGAACACTTCGGATGGGCACACTTTTAGGCAGTGGCCTGGGTGTCAGAGATGCTTCTAGGGGTCTTCCCCATGCTGTTCCCATGTCTTTTCAGCACTGTATGTGACGCGCCCCTGGGCCTGTGTCGCGCTGCGTTGCGCACGCGGGAGCTTACCCGGAGCCGGATCTCTTGAGGGTTGTAGTCTCGTGGCGGTGACCCGGTCCGTGCCCAGGGAGTCAAACTGAGCGGCGATGTAACAGCGGTAGATGTAGGACGACTACGCCACCCGTTGAATGCAGCTATGGAGCTGCCGCTGCAGGACAGTCCGCTGAGGCCGGTGGATGGATGGTGCAGCGTAGATGGTATAACCCCCAACGGGAGGGGTATGGCCTCAGGGCAGCAGGTGTGGATGATGGGGGTAGCAGGAACCACTCAGAGACGGTGCGGTGTAATTCAGGGTCTTTACTCGTAACAACGATAGACCCTCCCGGAGTACTTGCTAGTGAATGGGGCCTGGTCAGTCCTTGAGCAGATGGGATCTCCCCTGGCCAGGCGGAGTTGTAGGCCTCCCAAACTGACTGTACTCTTCTGGCTACCTTGCTAGAAGCGGGTATAAGTAGCCCACGTCCCTGAGTGTACCGTGTGGTGCTCACCCGTATGGCCGGTGACTCGGGGCCTTCTAATGGCTTCCGCTCCACGATGGCGGTGCTGGTCCCACGCGTGTGACCGTGCCTTCGGGTTTCTGGGCCTGAGGACCTGAAATCCCCTGCCGGTCGGCTTCTGCTGCTGGGTAAGAGTTAGTCCCCACAGCCTCGGACGCCGGGTCCGGTAAGAAAGCTTCTCAGTCAGGGCGAGCTCTGCAGCTGCCAGCCCCTGACTCGTAGTAGTATTGCTTCTGCTGTTTCTTGTCTCTACTCTCCTTGACTGCTCACCCTGCTTCAGCCCCGGGTTTATATAGGGGAAGTTCTTCCCCTCCCAAGACTGGGCAGGAGGTGTGGCATGCACAGGATCCCTGACCAAAGGACCTCCCACCTGCTCTCAGACATAATATCTCTATCACTGTGGCAACCAGACCCCTGGGGTGTCACATTCCCCCCTAGTGAAATTTAGTACTCCGGGACTAAACATATTTTAGAAAAACATAACAAGATATAACAATAACAATACAATAAAGAAACACATAAAGGTGGTCACGGCATGTCCGTAACCGGGTGCAGTCTTTGAAGAAAGCAAGGTGTCCATTTCACCAAAACAGGGAGACGTAACCAGGTAGGGGTCTGTCCTACCCCGAGTCCTTAACAGTCTCTAGTCCATCCTGGGTTACGCTTCAACTATGTACAAGGATTCCCGGTAAATCCACCAAGGATTCCTAAAAATAACTGGAAACACAAAATTATACACAAGCAACAATACACAGATAAACATAAATAAAACAATTTATACACTTTAAATCCTCCAGCGTGCGGGTAACTGGCCCCTAGTGGCCCTAGTGGACCTACGGAGCTGACTGTCTGGCCCTGAACTACAGGGTGTAGGAGCTGTCAAGGGTAAACTGGGCAGCTGTCTACCGGCTCTTTGTCTCACTAGGGGTACGGCAGGCTCACTATAAGCAGAGGGTTGATCCTCCTGTTCTGCTTGTGTGGAGTCTTCTGCCTCCTGGACCGGCTGTTCTTCCAGCTCTACCTGTTGCTCCGTAGGTGCTTGGGATGCTGGTTGGAGGAAGGTGAGTACGGGTACCACAACTGCACCATTGACTTGAGTCCAAGACCGAGGGAAGTCCCCGAGCACAGTACTAACCATATCTTCCCTTTCCTCTACGGGTCGATGGTCTTCTTGTTCCTCTTCAGGGTTCCTCAGTTGTTCGGGACACTTCTTCAGGTGGTCCCGGGATACAATGGCTGTAGTTTCCCCTCCGTCTTTATTGATGGTACAAACCTTCGGGTTCTCGTGGCTTGAGGGCAGTACGGTGTACGGGTCCTTCTCCCACTGGTCGTCCAACTTGTGGAGCCGTCTCTTCCTCTTCAAGACCTGCTCTCCGGGTACCAGGGGAACAGCGGGAGCATACTGGTTGTAAGTTTTCTCTTGTCTTTCCCTAGCCTGACAGAGACTTCGCTCCACGCTCTCCTGTACTCTCCGGTACTGCTGCTGCCTCTCTGTGTCCCAGTCTGCTTCTGGTGAAGTGTCCTCGGGTGTCAGGACTCCCATTTCCAGGTCAACAGGTAACTTACCAGGTCTTGCCCTCATTAGGTAAGCCGGGGTACAGTTGGTGGAACCTACCGGGATGTGGTTGTATAGGTCCACCAGATCGGGCAGCTTCTCAGGCCACAGACTGCGTTCTTCCAGGGGCAACGTTTTCAGAAGATCCATTACCACCTGGTTCATTTTCTCACAAAGTCCATTAGTTTGCGGATGATAGGGTGTCGTCCTTATCTTCCGGCAGCCATACAGAGTGCAGAATTCTTGGAAGACCTCCGCTTCAAAGGCAGGTCCCTGGTCTGTCAACACTTGGTCCGGGTACCCGTGTGGACGGCAGAAATGCTGCTGGAAGGCTCTCGCTGCTGTTCGAGCTGTTAAGTCCTTGACGGGGACGACAACCAAGAACCGGGAGTAGTGATCCACGATGGTTAGTGCGTAGACGTAGCCACTTCTGCTTGGGGTCAGTTTTACATGATCCAAGGCTACCAGTTCCAACGGCTGCCGGGTGACGATGGACTGCAGGGGAGTCTTCTGGCTGGCACGATCCTTCCTTCTTAGGTTGCACGGGCCACAGTCTCTGCACCACTTCTCAATGGTTCCCCTCATGCCTACCCAGTGGAATCGCTCGTGCAGCAGGAACTCCAGCTTCTTCCACCCGAAGTGTCCAGCTCCGTCGTGGTATGCCTCCATCACCATGGCTGCGTCTCTTCGTGGCACCACTACTTGCCAGAGTAGTTCATGCGTCTGGGAGTTAACCATTCTGCGGCACAACTTCCCCTTGTAAAGGAACAGTCGACTCCTCTCCGCCCATAGTTGTTTGGCTTCCTCCGGAGCGTCTGGTTCAAGGCAAGCCTCCGGGCGAGTCAGCATCTCCTTCACCAGTCGGACGGCAGGGTCGCTGTCTTGCGTTTCCGCCCAGTTGTAGTGAGGTAAGGGGTTCAACGTAGCAGCCTGCTTACTCCTTACCCGGTGGGAGTACTGGATAGTCCCATGACGGTGGAACGCAGGGAGTTCAACTTCTTCCAGTCCCTCCGGATCTTCTCCTTCGTCCGGCAGGTTGGGCATCCTGGACAGGGCGTCCGCGTTGGTATTGGAGCGTCCTGCCCGGTATTTG
Source organism: Phyllobates terribilis (assembly GCF_046119375.1). NCBI lineage: Eukaryota > Metazoa > Chordata > Amphibia > Anura > Dendrobatidae > Phyllobates > Phyllobates terribilis. The sequence continues at coordinate 142,774,206 of NW_027362768.1, read as the reverse complement.
ATTGTGAACTCGTAGTTGGACAGACGGGCCATCCACCTCTGCTCCAGGGCACCGAGTCTTGCCGTGTCCAGGTGTGTCAACGGGTTGTTATCCATGTACACGGTGAACCGGGAAGAAGAGAGGTAATGCTTAAAGCGCTCGGTGACTGCCCATACTACGGCCAGGAACTCTAGCTTAAATGAGCTGTAATTCTCGGGATTCCTTTCGGTGGGTCGCAGCTTTCGGCTGGCGTAGGCGATTACTCGTTCCTTCCCCTGCTGGATCTGGGACAGTACGGCTCCTAGCCCGATGTTACTGGCGTCGGTGTAGAGGATAAAGGGCTGGCTATAATCCGGGTACGCCAGGATTTCGTCCCCCGTGAGGGCCATCTTCAGCTGGCGGAAGGACTCTTCTTCCAGCTCCTCCCATTTGAAGGGCGGCTTCTGGTTCTTGGCCTTCCGGGACTGGCCTATCAGGAGGTCCTGCATAGGTGCTGCCTTTTTGGTGAAACCGGGAATAAACCTTCGGTAGTAGCCTACCAACCCGAGGAACTGCCGCACTTCTTTTACGCTGGAGGGGCTTGGCCATTCCTTAATTGCGGTGATCTTATCAGGGTCGGGAGCCACTCCGTCAGCGCTCACCACGTGTCCCAGGTACTGCACCTTTGGCTTCAGGAGGTGACACTTGGAGGGTTTCACCTTTAGGCCGTAACTCGCCAGAGCTTCGAACACTTCCGCCAGGTGTTTCAGGTGGTCCTCATACGTCTTGGAATATACGATGACATCGTCCAGGTACAACAGGACCGTCTCGAAGTTTCTGTGGCCCAGACAACACTCCATTAGTCGTTGGAAGGTTCCTGGTGCGTTGCAGAGTCCGAACGGCATGCAGGTGAACTCGCTAAGTCCCATCGGGGTGGTGAATGCGGTCTTCTCCCGGTCCGCCTCTGCTACAGGAACCTGCCAGTACCCGCTAGTGAGATCCAAGGTAGAGAAGAAGTTAGCAGATCTTAAAGCAGCCAATGACTCCTCTATCCTTGGTAAGGGGTACGCATCCTTGTGTGTGATACGGTTGATTTTCCGGTAATCTACACACATCCTCATGGTGTTGTCTTTTTTTCTGACTAAGACTAGTGGAGCTGCCCAGGGGCTACAGCTATCCCTGATCACCCCAGCCTCCTTCATGTCTCTAAGCATCCCCTTGGCATGTTGGTAGTGTGCAGGGGGTACGGGTCGATACCTCTCTTTTATGGGAGGATGGTCTCCCGTGGGGATGTGGTGTTCTACCCCCTTGACTCGCCCGAAGTCTAACGGGTGTTTACTAAACACTCTCTCGTACTCTTGAACCACCCGATAGACTCCCTGTTTCTGATGTGAGGGAGTGGAGTCAGTACCCAAATGTAGTTGCTGACACCAGTCCTCCTTTGTTTTCTTAGAGCCATTACCTTCCTCCGGGTGAGATGGAGGCAAGGGTTCCACAGATTGTATAGCATTTTGGTTAATGGTATATAATTTGGCTAGCGTGGCATACCGGGGCAGGTACACTTCCCTCTTCCCGATATTGATTATGCGAACGGGCACCCTCCCATGGCGTACATTAACCACCCCCCGTGCTGTCAAGATGGTGGGCCTACTGTCTGAGTAAACTGGTTCTACCATTGCCTGGTAATCTCTACCTCTCAGACCAATAGCTGCCCGGCACCAAATCATCATTTCACTTTTTGGGGGCATGGCAATAGGAAAAGGGTCACACATTCTTACGCTACCAATCTCACCGCCGGAGAGTTCCACCTGTTGCCGTCGCATCAGTGCCCGGATCTCTTTCTGGAGCACCCGCTGCTCGCCGGAGCTGGCGTTCTTGGCAACCTGCTGTAAAAGGAAAATCACCTCTGCAAGACAATTTTCAATTACATTAGTTCCTAGAGTTATTTTTGGGTGACTCTCATGTTTGTCAATATCTACAATGATCAGTCCCTGTGCTGCCAGTTCGACTCTACCGATTTTGATGGTCACCTCTTTAAATCCGATCTGTGGCACGGGCTGGCCATTGCTGGCGATGATACTCAAGTCGTCGTCAGGGTAGCGGGTAATATCCGAGTCATTCCAGTACTGCTTAAAGAGCACGTACGGGATGGTGGTGACCTGTGACCCGGTGTCCAGTAGGGCACTCATGGGAATGCCATCCAGTACCACAGGCAAGACTGGACGTCCTCCCACATATCTGTGCGCCAGTTCGATGGGCCTGGTGATCTTTTTCCTGGGGGTTGGCCCTCTACCCCAGGTTGTTCCCGTTTAAAGAACAGTACCTTGCCATATGTCCGGGTTGATTGCAGCGGCGGCAGATGGGTCGTCCGTCTTCGCTGTATCGGTCACTGGGTCTTCCTCTGGCCGGTGGGGTCCTCCTTGGTCGACGCCACGGGATGTCCTCCGGTCCGGATGCCAGCTGGATCTTCCCTGGGGTGGAAGCCTGTAAAGACTGCACAGTTCGGGTTAGCGCAGCAACGCTCTTAGCTAGCTCTTGGACCTGATGGTGTAGGTCTGGAGCCGGGTCATTGTCCAAAGCCTGCGCATCAGCTCCCACAGGCCCTGCCGACAAGGGCGCCGCCTCCTGGTGGTAAGTGATAGCAGGGCGCTTGTGGGTCACAACGCCACCCGGTGCCGGTTCTCGGAGCACCCGGATGGCTCTGTCCTTGAACTGTGCAAAGCCCAGATGGGGATCCTGTAAGGCCATTGCCCGCAACTGGGTTCGGTGGGTATTACAATACAGTCCCTCTATAAACTGTTCGGTCAACAGCCTGTCCTCGTTTCCCACTCCATCAGGGTCGGTCTGCTTAATGGCCCTCAGGTCCTCTTGTAGGTTTAGTGCATAGTCCCTTATACTCTCATGCACTCGCTGCTTGCACCCGTAGAATCTAAGCTTAATCTCGGCTGAGGTGCGGGTATCAAAGGTGTCCTTCAGCCGGGTTAGTATTCCTGCGACAGTCTTCCTCCCAGGTGGCCAGGATTTTACTTCCCTTTTGGCTGCCCCGGTTAGTTGGGCCACCAGGATGCTCACTTTTTGCTCTTCTGTGAGGGGGTACACCTGGAAGAGGCTATCCAGCTTTTCTCTAAAGTCATGCAGGGTATGTGACTCCCCTGAGTACTGGGGTAGCCAAGCTGCTCCCGGGATATAGGGCATGGTGAAGGGCATAACTGCAGCAGCGGTAGCGCTGGCGGGGGTTGAGGCAGTGAAGCTCTCCTCCGTATCCGACATCTTCCTCCCCCCTAGTGGACCGTGGCCTACCTTACGATGATCCTCTTCCGTAGGCCGCGGCTCCGCAGTGGATCGTCAGGGTTGAGGACCTTCCGTCGCGCTCCTGTGACGTCGGCGTCTGCTGGGCTCCTTCCAGGACCTTACGCAACGTCCGGACGTGAGGCGGGGCTTCAGTTCTCGCGCGCTTTCGGAGTCCACGCCCCTCTTCTTCCCGCGCGGCGTCCTCAAGATGGCGTCCAATGGCGGGAAAACTCCACGGATGGCGGGAAGAAGGCAGAAGATGGCGCCGGATGGCGGGAAACTTCACCGATGGCGGGAAGAAGGCTGAAGATGGCGCCGGATGGCGGGAATCTTCACCACAGGTAAGTTTGAAAAGTCTCTTTTTCAGGCACGCAGTACCCGGTGGTTGCGGGCACGAAATCCTGCCGACTACGCCAAAGTTGACGCGCCCCTGGGCCTGTGTCGCGCTGCGTTGCGCACACGGGAGCTTACCCGGAGCCGGATCTCTTGAGGGTTGTAGTCTCGTGGCGGTGACCCGGTCCGTGCCCAGGGAGTCAAACTGAGCGGCGATGTAACAGCGGTAGATGTAGGACGACTACGCCACCCGTTGAATGCAGCTATGGAGCTGCCGCTGCAGGACAGTCCGCTGAGGCCGGTGGATGGATGGTGCAGCGTAGATGGTATAACCCCCAACGGGAGGGGTATGGCCTCAGGGCAGCAGGTGTGGATGATGGGGGTAGCAGGAACCACTCAGAGACGGTGCGTTGTAATTCAGGGTCTTTACTGGTAACAACGATAGACCCTCCCGGAGTACTTGCTAGTGAATGGGGCCTGGTCAGTCCTTGAGCAGATGGGATCTCCCCTGGCCAGGCGGAGTTGTAGGCCTCCCAAACTGACTGTACTCTTCTGGCTACCTTGCTAGAAGCGGGTATAAGTAGCCCACGTCCCTGAGTGTACCGTGTGGTGCTCACCCGTATGGCCGGTGACTCGGGGCCTTCTAATGGCTTCCGCTCCACGATGGCGGTGCTGGTCCCACGCGTGTGACCGTGCCTTCGGGTTTCTGGGCCTGAGGACCTGAAATCCCCTGCCGGTCGGCTTCTGCTGCTGGGTAAGAGTTAGTCCCCACAGCCTCGGACGCCGGGTCCGGTAAGAAAGCTTCTCAGTCAGGGCGAGCTCTGCAGCTGCCAGCCCCTGACTCGTAGTAGTATTGCTTCTGCTGTTTCTTGTCTCTACTCTCCTTGACTGCTCACCCTGCTTCAGCCCCGGGTTTATATAGGGGAAGTTCTTCCCCTCCCAAGACTGGGCAGGAGGTGTGGCATGCACAGGATCCCTGACCAAAGGACCTCCCACCTGCTCTCAGACATAATATCTCTATCACTGTGGCAACCAGACCCCTGGGGTGTCACATATGCATGTGTCACACAGCACATGGCCAGATAAGGTTGTAAAATGTTAAAATGACATTTCCCGGTGAATGCATTTGTCACGGTTGAAAGCAATACAAAAGTGCAAAAACGCATAAAAAATGCTACTTGTGAACATAGTCCAAGGTGTGGAGGAGTATTTTTGTTTTTGGTTATTTATTTTACCTTCTACACAAGTCTTTACCCTGGAAAGGAAGTTCCTAAACATATTTCACAGGAAAACAGTTTCAGTTTTGTTTTTGAATGTTTTCTTGTGAGCCCGTAAAAGTGGCTTAATACCTCTGACCACGTTGTTGACAGCAGTGACCTGGGGGTCAGAAATGCTTCCTGTGGCGATCCCCATGCTGTCCCCATGTCATTTGAGCACTGTCACTATCGTTTTGGGCACTTTTTAGGCTTTCTACAGACTGCCGGGGGTGCCGCCGCAAAAATGCTCGGGTCCCCCATAGACTAACATTGGGCTTGTTGCTCGGGTCGAGCACCCGAGTATCACGGTGAGCTCGGCCCGAGCTTCAAGCACCCGAGCATTTTAGTGCTCACTCAACACTACTGATTAGACATCAACTTGGCAGATGTGGTTCAATGTGGAAAAATGTAAAGTTATGCACCTAATAATATTGTGGCAACATATGTTTTCGGGGTAATAAAACTTTGAGAGTCACTTGTAGAGAAGGATCTGGGCATACTTGTTGGACAGCATGCAATATCAATCAGCAACTTCTACGGCTAGCAGGATTTTGTCATGTGTTAAAAGAGATATGAACTCACGGCACAGGGATGTAATACTACCACATTACAAAGCGTTAGTGTGACCTCATCTGGAATATGATGTTCAGTTCTTGTTAGTAGTTCATAGATAAGATGCCCTGGAGCTAGAAAAGGTACAAATAAGACCCACAAAACTGATAAGGATTAAAATAATTAAACTTATTTAGTCTTGAGATGGGATGTCAAGGGGGGACATGATTAACTTGTACAAGTGCATAAATGGCTTATGAAAAAATATGGTCAACGACTGTTTCATGTAAACCCCTCCCCCCTTCCTGCAAAAGAAAAGAGGGCGCTCCTTTTGTTTGGAGAAAAAAATGGTTCCATCTCCAAAAAAGAGAAACTTTCTTTGCAATGAGAATTATTAATCTGTGGAACAGCAGACCTCAGGGGCTGGTCACAGTGGGAACTGTCCATGGTTTCCAAAAGGGGCTTAGATGTTTTTTTCTAGAAGAAATAAACATAAATACTTATGTAAATGTATAAAATTCTTGTTCTGAATGTTGATTCAGTCAATCGATACTTGGGATCAGGAGGGAAATACTTGCTCTCTAGGGCAGATGGGATCATGTATTATGGATGCACCTTTCCCTCATTCCCTTTATCCTTTCCCATTCCTCGGTTGAATTTGATAGTTGTCTTTTTTCAATACTACTAAGTAACTACTTGGTCAGTCAAGCAGTGAGTAAATAGGAGATTTACGAAATAATGAACTTGATGAAATATCATTGGATCTAAAGTGGATAAGAAAAAGAAAAAACAATAAATGCTGAAAATCTGCAAAAAACAGCAAATAAGTTCTATAAGTACTAGGCTAATATCATGGATTACCTTCTGTAATATGAACAGTATTTCCAGATAACATAATATGCAATAAAATATTGAAGCTATTCCAAACCTCTCTCTTCTATCTAAAGATGCTTTTCTTAGCTGTAATTTCTTCGTTTAAAAGCAATTTTCAGTGAGAGATTCCTGAATCGTTTTTAATACCATTCTTTAAAGGTCACAGGCATTTAATGACTATTTATAAAAGACTAGTAAAACAGCTTTTTATATATCCACTTATAGTTTACTCCAGCTATAAAATTATAACTGTCAAGCATCTCTTCCTTTTCTGGAACATAGTTGTGTTTGCTGTAATTTTTTTCCGCATTGTGGTTAAAGAAATATTTAAGAAATAATGGCAGGGGATGGGTAGAGGGATGTTTCATGACCAAAGGGATCACCCTTAACTGGTGTGCTATGGGGGTAATATACATACGGACAGATGTAATGTATAAAGTCCAAAGAATGTGATACTTTTTATGATAGGCCCTAAGGGGCGAAGTAATGCTCCTGGGACCCAATTCAAAAGTTTGGTTGCCAAGTTTCACACATTACTTATAACACTGGTCTCCTTATATAGGGCACAGGTAACTTTTTGCATCTTAGATATCAAGGACAAGTTGCCCTCCCATAATTTGCTCCTGTAAAAAGGACACTATTGTGGTCCCAAATTATTGAAAAGTAATACTTACAAGGAATGATAGATCCACCATGTTTTTGGTGGTTTCCAGTTAGCAATAACATGTTTCTCAAGAATGATCCCATAACTGCAACTACCTCTCCACTAAGTATCTGGACTCTTGGGGTGGTTTGGGTTTAGGAGTTGGGTGCAACAAATTTGGCTACACTCTTGGATTGGCCTAGATCTGTCTTTTAAGCATACATGGCGAATTCTTATTAAGTGATGAGCCAAAAAAACATGCTTTCGTGGGCTTTTTCATGTGGGGAAATCTAATGACAGCCAAAGGGGTATAAAAGAATTGTTGAAGAATACTGTAGGCACTCTCATAGTGCCCTTGTCTTTTAGCTGGACGCAAACTCCACCATAGATCATGGTGTAAGAAACTTCACCATAGATCACCAAAGATTTGGACTGAGCTATCAGACTCACCATCACCAGAGGATCCTTCAGCGGAACCAGGCACTTACAGAATAATAGGCCCATACAGCAGAAGACAGCCCTATGTGTTGTTTACCATCAGGGCCTGCTTCCTATGGGGTGATTCACAAAAAAAACATTAGACTTATAAATCTGCCCTGCGTTGACTTGGACACGTTCTATACTTATGAAGGGTGCACCACCTTGAATCTTCTAGTTAGGGTGGACCCAAGGAACCCGAAGCTATTACTGGATCATTATTTCCCATAGATGTGTTTGAAGACATAAACTGAATCTTCAGAAATTCAGTTTTGGCAGATTTTCTCAACATGGTGGTGAGATTCGACTTTCATCGAATAAATTGAGTGCGAATCGAATCTGCTGGAAAGGGGTTAAAAAATAAACTTTTATACTCACCTCTACTCGGTCTTTCCCTACTGCCGCTTCGTTCTCTGATCTACACCTTTTTGGCCTTCATCTACTTCTTCTACTTCTACCCTTTGGGCCTAGTAAGCGATGGCACCCATCAGAAGACCCAAAAAGAAGGCTGAAGTGGAGTGAATGGATGACCAAGCAGGGAGCAGCATCGCTGAGACGGGTATGGCCGAGGAGTAGTGAGTATGATAATTTATTGTTTTTTCCAACTTATTTAAAATATAAATTAGCATAAGCATATCTAATACTGAATGAGCGCTACTGTGCTGTAAGGTTTTCTATGCAGCGGCTCGGCGATAATGCATTCCTGATGGCTTTCAGTACAAATGAAGAGAGCGGCGTGCATGCTTGTTATTGATTTTACAAATGTCATTATTATTCATTTACTGTGGGGGCTGCGTAAAAGATTAATTTTAAAAAATGCAATTTAGTATCTAGGGTTTCCAAAGACCTTGTAATAACTTGCTGTTGATTAAAGTTGTAATTCAAACTCCTTGTTAAAAAAAAGAATCATATATATGCAATTTTTTTTGTACAGTGAAAATTTATTCTGCTGCTCATTAAATCTACAATTTCACCTTGAGTTGACTATATTGCTCTCAGGAGATATGAGGTGTGAAATCAGCATCCGCACAACTTGTTAAGAAAATAAATTTCTTCTAACCTTTAAAAAATGTGCATCCTGTTCTTCGCATGTGGCTTTACCTTGAACGTCTCAGTGCACGTAGGCTAATATAATCCTAAAATCGGACGCCCTGTAATAAAATATCCTGCCTCATTGAACTTGATTACTTAGAGCTTATTAAAACCCTTTGTTTTTCAGATAGGAAAAATACAAAGGGTTAGGCCAGGTTAAGGATAGCAAATGGCAAGCACATGGACCAATGGTATTGATTAGGGAAGTTTAGATGAGCATTTTTTTTTCAAAAGGACCCAATGTCTGCGTGAAAAAAAGTAGCAGCATAGCACAGGTCCCATGTTTTTTAGGATGGGTCTTTTCCAATAAACTCAATGGGTGCGTTAAAGCCAACTATAGTGAACATCAAGAGCCGTGAGTTAAAAATCGATGGTCAGTTGTGTACCCTGACTGGACAATGACTTAAAGAAGATCTTTCACTTGTTGGGGCATGTTAAACTGGGCACATTATGGAATAGTGGCTGCAGAACTGAGTAAAATGTAATTTTTATAGTTTCTCTTCTTCATTACTGAGATATTAGCTTGTAAATTTCAAGGGGTTGCTCACTACTAGGATAATCCCTTCTTGATCTGAATGTTTGCCCCCCGTTAAAATAAAAATATCTATACTCACTTCCCGTGCCGGCGCCGTTCCAGCAGTGTCAGCCACTCATGTTTCTGGGGCTCACATTACTTATACATCTGAAGGCGGGGATAGAGACGCCAGCACTGATTGGAAGCAGGGTTTACGTTATGTAACAACCTCACATGAGCCCCGGGAATGTGAGTGATGCACTGCTGAAATGGCACCCGGCATGGGAGGTGAGTATAGGTGTTTTTGTTTTAATGGGGGCAAACATTCAGATGGAGAAAGGGTTGCCCTAGTAGTGGACATCCCCTTCAAGTTATAACTTATGCTATAGGTCAACTGGGCATTACCAGAGATTTGAGTGTACTTCTTCCCTTGAATTAGGTTGACTAATCATAAGCATCAAGCAGGGGAAAAAAAATAACAGACCCTCCTCTCCTTCCTGATCTCTTCAGCTACTATTTGGAGATACTGCCAAGCTGAGTTATGTAATATTACAAACACTTCCATATATAATCTCACAGCAGTCAGTGTGGGGGAGAGTAATGGCTGACAGCACTGTGAGATGAGATCTTGAAGTTTTTGCAATGATACATAACTCTGCAGCTACTATATAGCTGATCTGAGTTATGTATCATTAAAAACTCTTCCAGATCTTATCTCATAGTGCTGTCAGTGATGCGCCCAAGGGATGGGGACTCGGCGCCCGGGCCTTGCTGTTTGGTTTTGGGGGATGCCGCGGTGACCGGCTCCCGGGGCCGTACCCTGGGGTCACTCTTTAAAAGAAGAAGGAATGGGGGAAAGGGTGTATGGGAAAGGGGAAAGTTCGTGACGCCACCCGTGGTATCTGGTGAGACTCACCAGCGCTTCGGCAGTCCTCTGAGGCCGGTGATCAGGCAGCTTAATTGGTGTGGCTCCCCACAGGTGGAGCGGGGCCTCAGGGCAGCATAGGAAAAGGGATGCAGGACAGAGGGGACCCAGCCGGGTCGGAAGAAGAATAGGCACACTCACAACAGTTCACTTCTGTACCTTTACTGGTGGTGTTTCAGGCACGATCCAGGGCACTGTAGGGTGAAGGGTGCATTTCAGGACTCTCCCCAGTGAGCGGGTGTGGGGCCTCCTATTTCTTGCCTTTTCCTGATAAGTTTATGACCTGCCTGTAGTTAGGCCTAACTTGGTCTCTGTCTTGCACCGGCTGACCGGGTGGTAGGGCCTTCTGTTGGAGTTCACACTCCCTGGTCTCTTGGGCCTCAGTGACTCCTGACCCTGGTATATCAGTGAGCTTTTGGTGTTCCTGGGACATGTAGTTCGCCAGGGGTTCTGGTTGTTTCTGCTGATCCTAGAGATCCTTGCAGACACGGACCCGGTGTCCGGTAAATGCTTGTGGGGTGAGCTGGTTAAGCTCCTCTGCCCCCTATGTAGCTCGCTTACTCCACTTGACTTCGGCCTCGCTTGGGGCCCTCACTAGGCTTCACACTGGCAGTAGGCCTCGCTACTCTTCACCGCTCTTATGGCGTCGGCACGCCTTAGGCTCACTAACCTGAGCTCCCTGAGTCTAGGCTGGACTGGCAACTTCTCTGGCTGCAGCAGACCGTAGACTGAACTGCCTAGCTCCACCTTCCCTTTTTATATCCCTATCCGGGCTCCCTCTGCTGGTCTGAGGTGGAAGGTGGAGGTGTGTGTATGCTATGAGGGCCTCTTTTGGAGGAATCCGTCCATGCACCCCTCTAGGATCTGTGGCACCAATGCACAGCAGGGCGCCACATCAGCTCTCCCTGCCCCCACATTTACTGCCGAGAAATGAGATCAGGAAGGTTTTGTAATAATACATAACCCAGCTCTGTTGTATCTCTGCACAATAGCCGCAAAGAAAAGTAAGAAGAGAAGAGTGTGGTCTTTTTCTCCTCTGCATGACTCTTGAGACAAATTTCTGGTAACACACAGTTGAACTCAGCTGGAGGATCAATTTTTAACTATGTCAAAGGACTGTGTATAAAAAGAGTATGTTAGGGAGGCCGAGTCTCTCTTTTTCAGTGAAGGCCTTGCATATATTGGCAAGACAGTGCTAAACCACATACTGCATCCATCACAACATCATGGCTTCACAGAAGAAGAAATCAGGTGATGAACAGTCCATACCTTCTACCAACAGAAATTTTTTTCTGCATTAAGAAATGAAAAATTTGGCAAAGACCCCGGACTGTGGAGCAGCGAGAATCCCACATCAGACAAGAATGGGACCACATTTCTCTCCAAAAACTTCAGCAATTGTCTCCTCACTTCCCAGAAAGTTTACAGAAAAGAAGATGAAATACTACACATTGGTAGAAATGGCCCTGGTGCAACTTTTTTGAGAAGTGTTGCTGCCATCATTCTTATTTTCTTTTAAATTTTACACATTGTCCCAATCATTTTAGAATTGGGGCTGTACAAAAAATTCAGATTCTGGAGAATATTCATTTTTGTAAATCTCGAAGCAAATTTAATTAGCCTCAAACAGATTTGCTCATCGTTATTATCCTCTATAAGAATCGGTACAAATGAAGACAATGAGCAGGAATTTGATCTGTTGCTAGATGCCACTTCCCGCTTTTTACGGAACTTTCTTTTAACTTTCACATGTAAAGCGCCATGGAATAAATGGAGCTATAATAACAAATAATAATAACATTTAGCGTGAAGGTGTTGCTGCGATCCATTCATAACACGAGGGCTATGTTACGTGTCTTCACCACATTTTAGGAATGTGAACAATAAATGATAAAATATGACAATCCATCGGACCACCACAATCACTTAACAATTCACTTAATGCAGCTATGGGCCTTGTCCTTTGACCACCATGGGTTACAGTCATCCAGCTCTTTCTACATAAATAATCTACTTTCAGTATTTGTGACAAGGATGTGATAGATAAGAGCACAGGACATAACGCTGGGAACACTTTATTACATGTTTTATTTATTTATTGCAGAAAAACTCAACTGACAAAAAATGAGTTATTATTTTGGAGTTTCCTCATGGACTATACTTTATAAACCAAGGGTTAAATCATTGACAATAAAATCTAGGGCTGAATAAATATCTGTACATAACATGGCGTAAGTGTAAAGGAACATTTTTTGCTTTATTTTCATATTATTTTATTAGAAAATCTCTACGTAAATCCAATAAAGTTATTTCTGAATGTATGCTCCAAATGTAGCAGATGCTTCTGACTCACCCCCTGGGCCAGTGCTGTAGTGCGGCGCGCGTGCGCGCGGGGGATACCCGGAGCCGGATCCGATGGGGGTAGTAGTCTTCGTGTGGCGGTGACCCGGTCCGCGCCCAGGGTGGTCAAACTAAGTGGCAGTTATTGGTATGATGGTATTAGTGTCCGACTACGCCACCCGTTGAATGCGGTTATGAAACCGCCGCTGCAGGGCAGACCGCTGAGGCCGGTGGTATAGGTGTGCAGCAATGTTGATATAACCCCCAACGGGAGAGGTATGGCCTCAGGGCAGCGGATGTGGGTGATGTTGGGAGTGATGGTGTGGATGTCCCAGCACTAACGGTGCGACAAGGAAGCACGGAGACGCGAGGGTACAGTTCAGGGCCTTTACTGATGGTACAAGGCAAATTCCCCCGGGAGAACTGGCTAGTAGTTGGGGCCTGGTTAGTTTGCGAGTAAGCCGGAGTTCCCCTGGCCAGGTGGAGTTGTAGGCCTTCCCGTTAGTCTGTACCCTTCCTGGCTACCCTGCTTTCGGCGGTTACAAGTAGCCCACGTCCCTGGGTATACCGTGTGGTGCTCACCCGTATGGCTGGTGACCTGGGGCCTCCTGTTAGCCTCCGCTCCGGGATGGCGGTGCTGGTCCCTTCGTTGTGACTGAGCCTCCGGGCTTTTATGGCCAGAGGACCTGGAATCCCCTGCCGGATGGATTCTGCTGCTGGGTATATCTTAGTCCCCACAGCCTCGGACTCCTGTGTCCGGTTTTAGTACCTTCTCCCAGGGCGAGCTCTGCACAGCTCCAGCCCCTGGCGCTTCTCCTTGGCTCCTACAGAGCTCCTGATGTTTATCTGTCCCTGTTTCTGCGTGTCCAGACCAGACTCCGTCTCTGTCTGGAACTCCTCTCTCTAACCCTGCCTCAGCCCCAGTTTATGTAGGGGAAGTTCTTCCCCTCCCAGGACTGGGCAGGAGGTGTGGCATGCTTAGGATTCCTGCCCAGGAGACCTCCCACCTGCTCACAGACGTAATACTGCTATTACTGTGGAAACCAGACCCCTGGGCTGCCACATTCCCCCCTAGTGAAATTTAGTACTCCCGGACTAAACATATATATATATTTTTTTTCAAAACATAACAGGGTATAAACAATAACAATTAAATACATGAGATGGTCACGGCGTGTCCGTAACCGGGAAGCAATAAGGGTGTCCATTTCACCAAAGAACAGGGAGCCGTAACCAGGTAGGGGTCTGTCCTGCCCCGAGTCTTCAACAGTCTTTAGTCCATTCCTGGGTTACACTCCAAACATATTTACAACAGAGTTCCGGTTACTCACTGTCCATAACCTGTCAGTCCATATAAAGAAATCTGTAACTGAAAAACATAATTAGCAACGGCTACAACAAAAACAGGTAAACATAAAATAGTTAAAGCAACTAGCCAACTTAGATTCTCCAACGTACGGGCAACTGGCCTCTGGTAACCCTAGTGGACCTACGGAGCTCACTAACTGGTCCTGCACTACAGGGTGTAGGAGGTGTTATGGGCAGACTGGGCAGCTTTCTGCGCACTCTTTGGCTCACCACGGGCACGGCAGGCTCACTACTAGCAGAGGGTTGATCCTCCTGTACTGCTGGTGTGGACTCTTCTGCCTCTTGGGCCGGCTGCTCTTCCAGCTCTACTGGTTCCTCTGTAGGCACTTGCGGGGCTGGCTGGAGAAAGGTGAGGACGGGTACCACGACAGCACCGTTTACTTGTGTCCAAGACCGGGGGAAGTCTCCGAGTACAGTCCTGATCATTTCTTCCCTTTCCTCTGCGGGTCGAGGGTTTTCTTGATCTTCTTCTTCAGGGCTTTGCAGCTGCTCGGGACACTTCTTCAGGTGGTCTCTGGAGACAACGGCTGTGGTTTCTCCTCCATCCTTACTGATCACGCAAATCTTTGGGTTCTCATGGCTTGATGGCAGTACGGTGAACGGGTTCTTCTCCCACTGGTCGTCCAACTTGTGGAGCCGTCTTTTCCTCTTCAAGACCTGCTCTCCAGGTACCAGGGGAACAGCGGGAGCATACTGATTATAAGCCCTCTCTTGCCTTTCTCTAGCTTGAGACAGACTTCGCTCCACGCTCTCCTGCACTTTCCGATACTGCTGCTGCCGTCCTGTATCCCAGTCTGCCTCTGGCGAGGTGTCCTCGGGCGTCAGGACTCCCATATCGAGGTCGATAGGCAGCTTACCAGGTCTCGCTCTCATTAGATAAGCCGGGGTACAGTTGGTAGCACCTACAGGGATGTGGTTGTATAGGTCCACCAGATCAGGCAGCTTCTCAGGCCACATACTGCGTTCTTCCAGGGGCAATGTTTTCAGGAGGTCTATCACCACCTGGTTCATCTTCTCGCAGAGTCCATTAGTTTGTGGGTGATAGGGCGTTGTTCTTATCTTCGTGCAGCCATACAGGTTGCAGAACTCCTGGAAGACTTCCGCTTCGAAGGCTGGCCCTTGGTCTGTCAGCACTTGGTCCGGGTACCCGTGTGGACGGCAGAAGTGCTGCTGGAAGGCTCTAGCTGCTGTTTGAGCCGTTAAGTCCTTGACCGGGACCACCACCAGGAACCGGGAGTAATGATCTACGATTGTGAGGGCGTAGACATACCCAGATCTGCTTGGAGCCAGTTTCACATGGTCCAGGGCTACCAGTTCCAGTGGCTGTCGGGTGATGATGGGCTGCAAGGGAGTCTTCTGGCTGGCACGGTCCCTCCTTCTTAGGTGGCACGGTCCACAGTCTCTGCACCACCTCTCGATGGCTCCTCTCATGCCTACCCAGTAGAACCGTTCACGCAACAAGAACTCCAGCTTCTTCCACCCGAAATGTCCTGCTCCGTTGTTGTACGCCTCCAGAATCATAGCCGCGTCTCGTCTGGGGACCACTACCTGCCAGGTCAACTCATGTGTTCGAGAGTTAACCATTCTCCGACACAACTTCTCCCTGTAGAGGAACAGCCTACTTTTCTCCTTCCACAGTTGCTTAGTCTCTTCTGGGGCGTCTGGGTCCAGACTGGCATCGGCTTGGGTCAGCATTTCCTTCACCAGACGGACTGCAGGATCACTGTCTTGCGTCTCCGCCCAGTTGTAGTGGGGCAAGGGATTGAACGTCGCGGAGTGCCTGTCCTTCACACGGTGGGAATACAGGGTAATCCCATGACGGTGGAACGCAGGGAGCTCAACTTCTTCCAGATCTTCTGGATCTTCCCCTACGTCCGGTAAGTTCGGCATTCTAGACAGGGCATCCGCGTTGGCATTTGAGCGTCCTGCCCGGTATTTGATGGTGAATTCAAAGTTGGACAGGCGAGCCATCCATCTCTGTTCCAGAGCACCGAGCCTTGCAGTGTCCAGGTGTGTCAACGGGTTGTTATCCGTGTACACGATGAATTTGGAGGAGGCAAGGTAATGCTTGAAACATTCGGTCACTGCCCACACTACTGCCAGGAACTCCAGCTTGAATGATTTATAATTCTCAGGGTTCCTCTCGGTGGGTCGTAGCTTTCGGCTAGCGTAAGCGATTACTCGTTCTTTTCCTTGCTGGATCTGGGACAGCACGGCTCCTAGTCCGATGTTACTTGCGTCCGTGTGGAGGATAAAGGGCTGGCTGTAGTCTGGATATGCCAGGATTTCATCCCCCGTGAGGGCCATCTTCAGCTGGCAAAAGGACTCCTCTTCCAGCTTTTCCCACCTGAAGGGCGGCTTCTGGTTTTTGGCTTTTCGAGATTGACCTATCAGGAGGTCCTGCATAGGGGCTGCCATTTTGGTGAAACTGGGAATGAATCTTCGGTAGTAGCCTACCAACCCGAGGAACTGCCGCACTTCCTTTATGCTGGAGGGTCTTGGCCAGTCCTTAATCACGGTGATCTTATCAGGGTCAGGAGCCACTCCGTCAGCACTCACTACGTGTCCCAGGTATTGCACCTTTGGTTTCAGGAGGTGACACTTGGAGGGTTTCACCTTTAGGCCGTAGTTTGCCAGAGCTTCGAACACTTCTGCCAGGTGTTTCAGGTGGTCCTCGTAGGTCTTGGAATAGACGATGACATCGTCCAGGTATAACAGGACCGTCTCGAAGTTCCGGTGTCCCAGACAGCATTCCATCAACCGTTGGAAGGTTCCTGGTGCATTGCAGAGCCCGAACGGCATACAGTTAAATTCGCTGAGACCCATCGGGGTGGTGAATGCGGTCTTCTCTCGGTCTGCCTCTGCTACAGGAACCTGCCAGTACCCGCTAGTGAGATCCAAAGTAGAGAAGAAATTAGCAGATTTTAACGCAGCTAAGGACTCTTCTATCCTTGGTAACGGGTACGCATCTTTGTGTGTGATACGGTTGACCTTCCTGTAGTCTACACACATTCTCATAGTGTTGTCCTTCTTTTTCACTAAGACTAGTGGAGCTGCCCAGGGGCCACAGCTGTCCCTGATTACCCCAGCCTCCTTCATGTCTCTAAGCATCCCCTTGGCGTGTTGGTAGTGTGCAGGGGGTACGGGTCGGTATCTCTCCTTTATGGGAGGATGGTCTCCCGTGGGGATGTGGTGTTCTACCCCCTTTACTCGCCCGAAGTCTAACGGGTGTTTACTAAACACTCTCTCGTACTCTTGAACCACCCGATAGACTCCTTGTTTCTGGTGTGAGGGAGTGGAGTCAGTACCCAGATGTAGTTGTTGACACCAGTCCTCCACTGGTTTCTTAGAGCCGTTACCTTCCTCTGGTTGAGATGGAGGCAAGGGTTCCACGGCCTGTACAGAATTCTGGTTTATGGTGAACAATTTAGCTAGCGTGGCATACCGGGGCAGGTGTACTTCTCTCTCACCGATATTTATGATGCGAACGGGCACCCTCCCATGGCGTACATTGACCACCCCCCGTGCTGTCAAAATGGTGGGCCTACTGTCTAAGTAGATGGGTTCTACCATTGCTTGGTAGTCTCTACCTCTTAGACCAATAGCTGCCCGGCACCAAATCATCATCTCACTTTTTGGGGCATGGCAATAGGGAACGGGTCACACATTCTCACGCTACCTATCTCACCACCAGATAGTTCCACCTGTTGCCGCTTCATCAGCGCCCGGATCTCTTTTTGGAGCACACGCTGCTGGCCGGAACTGGCGTTCTTGGCAACCTGCTGTAAAATGAGAATCACCTCTGCAAGACAATTTTCAATTACATTGGTTCCCAGGGTGATTCTAGGGTGACTCTCATGACGGTCTATGTCCACTATAATCAGTCCTTGTGCCGCCTGTTCGACTTTACCGATCTTAATGGTCACCTCTTTGAATCCCACCTGCGGCACGGGCTGACCATTGCTGGCGATGATACTCAGGTCGTCGTCTGGGTAGCGGGTTATGTCCGAATCATTCCAGTACTGCTTGAAGAGCACGTACGGGATGGTGGTGACCTGTGACCCAGTGTCTAGTAGGGCACTCATAGGAATGCCATCCAGTACCACAGGCAAGATTGGACGTCCCCCTACGTATTTATCACGCCAGTTTGATGGGCCTGATGGTCTTATGCCTGGGGGTTGGCCCTCTACCCCAGGTTGTGCCCGTTTAAATGACAGTACCTTGCCACATCTCCGGGTTGATTGCAGCGGCGGCAAATAGGTCGTCCGTCCTCGTTGTATCGATCGCTGGGTCTTCCTCTGGCCGGTGGGGTCCTCCTTGGTCGGCGCCACGGGATGTCCTCCGGTCCGGATGCCAGCTCGATCTTCCCTGCAGTAGAAACCTGTAAAGACTGCACAGTTCGGGTTAGCGCGGCAACGCTTTTAGTTAGCTCTTGGACCTGATGGTGCAGGTCTGTAGCCGGGTCACTGTTTAAAGCCTGCGCATCAACTCCCACAGGCCCGGCAGACAAGGGCGCCGTCTCCTGGTGATAAGTGATAGCAGGGTGCCTGTGGGTCACAGCGCCACCTGGTGCCGGTTCTTGGAGCACCCGGATGGCTCTGTCCTTGAACTGTGCAAAGTCCAGGTCAGGGTCCTGTAAGGCCATTGCCCGCAACTGGGTCCGGTGGGCATTGCACAGTAGACCCTCAATGAATTGTTCAGTCAACAGCTTATCTTCATTTCCCACGCTGTCAGGGTCTGCCTGCTTAATGGCTCTCAGGGCCTCTTGTAGGTTTAGAGCATAGTCTCTTATACTCTCATGTGCCCGTTGTTTGCACCCATAAAATCTTAGTTTTATTTCGGCTGAGGTGCGGGTGTCAAATGTGTCTTTCAGCCGGGTTAGTATGTCTCGGACAGTCCTCTTCCTCCCAGGTGGCCAGGACTTTACCTCCCTTTGGGCTGCCCCGATTAATTGGGCCACCAGGATGCTCACTTTTTGCGCCTCCGTGAGGGGATACACCTGGAAGAGGCTATCCAGCCTTTCTCTGAAGTCATTTAGGGTATGTGACTCCCCTGAGTACTGGGGTAGCCAGGCTGCCCCCGGGATATAGGGCATGGTGAAAGGCATGACCGCAGCAGCGGTGGCGCTGGCGGCGGCTGTGGCGGTGAAGCTCTCCTCCGTATCCGACATCCTCCTCCCCCCTAGTGGACCGTGGCCTACCTTGCGATGATCCTCTTCCGTAGGCCGCGGCTCCGCAGTGGATCGTCAGGGTTGAGGACCTTCCGTCGCGCTCCTGTGACGTCGGCGTCTGCTGGGCTCCTTCCAGGACCTTACGCAACGTCCGGACGTGAGGCGGGGCTTCAGTTCTCGCGGGCTTTCGGAGTCCACGCCCCTTTTCTTCCTGCGCGGCGCCCTCAGGATGGCGTCCAATGGCGGGAAAACTCCATGGATGGCGGGAAGAAG
This sequence comes from Phyllobates terribilis, assembly GCF_046119375.1. Lineage (NCBI taxonomy): Eukaryota > Metazoa > Chordata > Amphibia > Anura > Dendrobatidae > Phyllobates > Phyllobates terribilis. The sequence continues at coordinate 142,755,141 of NW_027362768.1, read as the reverse complement.
GCAGAAGATGGCGTCGGATGGCGGGAATCGGCTCCAGATGGCGGGAAACGACTCCGGACGGCGGGAAACTTCACCACAGGTAAGTATAAAAGTCTCTTTTTTTCAGGTACGCAGTACCCGGTGGTTGCGGGCACGTAATCCTGCCGACTACGCCAAAATTGACTCACCCCCTGGGCCAGTGCTGTAGTGCGGCGCGCGTGCGCGCGGGGGATACCCGGAGCCGGATCCGATGGGGGTAGTAGTCTTCGTGTGGCGGTGACCCGGTCCGCGCCCAGGGTGGTCAAACTAAGTGGCAGTTATTGGTATGATGGTATTAGTGTCCGACTACGCCACCCGTTGAATGCGGTTATGAAACCGCCGCTGCAGGGCAGACCGCTGAGGCCGGTGGTATAGGTGTGCAGCAATGTTGATATAACCCCCAACGGGAGAGGTATGGCCTCAGGGCAGCGGATGTGGGTGATGTTGGGAGTGATGGTGTGGATGTCCCAGCACTAACGGTGCGACAAGGAAGCACGGAGACGCGAGGGTACAGTTCAGGGCCTTTACTGATGGTACAAGGCAAATTCCCCCGGGAGTACTGGCTAGTAGTTGGGGCCTGGTTAGTCTGCGAGTAAGCCGGAGTTCCCCTGGCCAGGTGGAGTTGTAGGCCTTCCCGTTAGTCTGTACCCTTCCTGGCTACCCTGCTTTCGGCGGTTACAAGTAGCCCACGTCCCTGGGTATACCGTGTGGTGCTCACCCGTATGGCTGGTGACCTGGGGCCTCCTGTTAGCCTCCGCTCCGGGATGGCGGTGCTGGTCCCTTCGTTGTGACTGAGCCTCCGGGCTTTTATGGCCAGAGGACCTGGAATCCCCTGCCGGATGCATTCTGCTGCTGGGTATATCTTAGTCCCCACAGCCTCGGATTCATGTGTCCGGTTTTAGTACCTTCTCCCAGGGCGAGCTCTGCACAGCTCCAGCCCCTGGCGCTTCTCCTTGGCTCCTACAGAGCTCCTGATGTTTATCTGTCCCTGTTTCTGCGTGTCCAGACCAGACTCCGTCTCTGTCTGGAACTCCTCTCTCTAACCCTGCCTCAGCCCCAGTTTATGTAGGGGAAGTTCTTCCCCTCCCAGGACTGGGCAGGAGGTGTGGCATGCTTAGGATTCCTGCCCAGGAGACCTCCCACCTGCTCACAAACGTAATACTGCTATTACTGTGGAAACCAGACCCCTGGGGTGCCACATTTCAATTAATTAAAGAGAACTTATGGAGGGCGGCATCAGGCAGAGAATGTATGTGGGGGGTCGAGGCCGTGGAAGCAGGTTCGGACTGGTCCACTGGACAGCAGGAGAATTTCCAGGTGGACCCCTATAAAGCAGTGCTAATAAGCAGTGCTAGTACACTTGATTTAATTTTCAACAGTGGGCCCTTAGACTCTAAGTTACTGGTGGGTCCGTACCAGCCCAGTCCGACAATCCGTGGACGTACATAGTCTCATTAGCATATTGTTTCAAAATAGCTTTGGTGGTGATATACAGGTATGAATTGAGTTGTATTTACAACAGCACCCACATGTTTTCGGTTTTAAGGGGTTGTTACTGACAGGTCCCCTTTAAGTCCACTTGTTTGTTAGGTATTTTTACTGAACTGGTGGAGATGAAATAATACTACATATATTTTTCGTCAGGCCATCGTGCCTCTAGAAGCAGATCATTTAGGTCGTATTTATCAAATCTGCGTAGGAGAAAAATTGGTTTTGTTGCCCATAGCAACCAATCAGACCTCAGCTTATACAGGGTGGTCCAAAAGTAGGTGGACACTGGACAGAAAGTGTAATAAGGTTATGAAGGGGGAGATTTATCAAACATGGTGTAAAGTGAAACTGGCTCAGTTGCCCTTAGCAACCAATCAGATTCCACTTTTCATTCCTCACAGACTCTTTGGAAAATGAAAGGTGGAATCTGATTGGTTGCTAAGGGCAACTGAGCCAGTTTCACAGATCTAGCTTTCACAGATAGATCTCCCTCAAATCTGTTTTCTTTTCAGATAATTCAGATAACACATAATGGCAAATAATTTAAATACAGATCAAAGAAAATGGATTTTAACAGAGTATTGGAAATCTCAAAATGCTGAAACCGTTAGAGCAAATTGGGTTGAAACATTTGGTACTCAAGCCCCAAAGAGACAAACCATTTACCGCATTCGTGACAAATTCAATGCCACTGGCTCAATCCTTAATGCTCCAAAAACTGCTCGACCCAAAACAGTCTGTACAGAAGATAATAAACAACTTGTTGCTGAAACATTTGTTCAGAGTCCAAAAAAGTCCACCAGAAGAGCCTCATTGGAATTGGGAATTTCACGAGCTTCTATCATGCGAATCCTGAAATCTATTGGGTGGAAAGCTTATCGTCCACGTCTAATTCATGGTTTATTGGAGGATGATCCAGACAGGCGGCTGCAATTTAGTGTTTGATAAATCTCCCCCTTCATAACCTTATTACACTTTCTGTCCACCTACTTTTGGACCACCCTGTATTTGTTAAACTGCTCTGGAAAAATGAAAGCTGTGCCGTGATTGGTTGCTGTGGGCTACAAGGCTGGTTCTTCTGAAAAATTATATAAATTAGACCTAATGTTCTTTTCAGGGCAATGGTTGCAGGTTTAACCCGTGAGACTGCTAGAGTGAAAAAAAAAAGCCTTAACCCTTTGATTTTACGCATTTGTATTTTTGCTTTTTTCTCCCCTTCTTCCAAGAGCCATAACTTTTTTTCCCATCCATATAACTGTACGATGGCTTCATTTTTGCGGGATAAGATGTACTTTTGAATGACACCATTGATTTTACCATATAGTGTGCTGGAAAACGGGAAAAAAAATCAAAGTGCGGTGAAATAGCAATAAAGGTGCAATTCTACAATTTTTTATCGTTTATTTTATTTACCATGTTCACTATATGGTAAAACTCACCAGACAACATGATTCTCCAGGTTAGGCCACGGCCCCACTATCAGTATCCGGTCAGCATTTTTTCTCAGGAGTGGGAGCCAAAACCAGGAGTGGGTGATAAATGCAGAATTGGTGACTTGTTTCTATTCTACCTTTTCCCTGATTGTTCCTCACCTGGTTTTGGCTCCCACCCCTGAGAAAAAATACTGACCAAATACTGACCAAATACTGATAGTGGGGTCGTGGCCTTAGTACAGGAACGCAGGTACCAAACATGTATAGTTTTTTTTTTTATTTAAGTGGTGAAAAAAAGATCAAAAATGTGTAAGAAAAAAAAAATTGCTTATGTCGCCATTTTCCGAGACCCGTAGTGTTTTCATATATTGGGATAGTGGGCTGGTTGAGGGCTTATTTTTTGCAGCTTGAGCTGACGTTTTTATCAATTTTATTTGTAGATATATAAAGAAAGAGAGATAGAGATATATGTATATATATATATATATATATATATATGTATATATATATATATATATATAATAGGTATAATATTCTATTAACAAGGTGGCCTCGATTTATTATTTGTTTGTTTTATTTAAGTCATTTTTTTGCCTTCCCTTGTTCTTGCCCTGGCGGATCTTCTGCCAAATTCACCAAAGTGGCGAACGATGATTAAATGTTCCGTAAATTTAAAGATACTTTTTTTTTGCATAAAAGTTAAAATTCAAGCGATCCTTTAAAATGTCTGACGTTACTCTTCAACTGGCAAAAACATGCTAGAACATCTGGAATTGGCTATCCAAACCTCTCAGTCATGAACAGAAAAAGAAAAGTGTCAAAGTGCGTAAAAAGTGCGCAAAACACTGAGATAGTGAAAGAAAAAGCAAAACAACAAAACGAGAAAAAAAATTAAAAAAATCACTAAAAAAAAATTGCACAATGATGAATTTTATGGATAAACCTGAAATGTTCCCGATGTGTACATGTATATAGGATCCCATAGCACTGAGAGGCTGTAAGCAGGCCTCAGTATTAACTGACAGTCGGATATGCACTGATGTCAATGAGTGGCGGGGGTATGTGCTTTAGGCCACAGTCTCCCTATCAGTATTTGGTCAGTATTCGGTCAGTATTTTTTCTCAGGAGTGGGAGCCAAAACCAGGAGTGGGTGATAAATGAAGAATTGGTGACTTGTTTCTACTATACCTTTTCTCTGATTGTTCCTCACCCGGTTTTGGTTCCCACTCCTGAGAAAAAATACTGACCGAATACTGACCAAATACTGATAGTGGGGCCGTGGCCTTAGTGCTGTGATCGGTGACTGTAATTGTTCCAGCCACGCCTGCATGACTGAAAGCCGGCGGCTGACGGGAGAAAAAAAGTTGATTCTCTGCTGGTGCCACACTTTCAGTACGGCGGCCGGGCACTTTCCTAATGCAATTAACCTGCAGATTAACCCTGTATCTGCAGGTTAATAGCGCTATAGGACATCACAGGTTCCCTTTAAAGAAAAGTACATTTTCTCCAAAAATTCCTCAAAATGGTACGTTTCCTGAAGAAGTTTCCACTTGAAAAACTCATTATTTTTGAATGCCTAGAAAAACCCTGTGAGAACATCACCTGATTGCACAGTATCTGGAGTGAATTATACTAGAATGGAAGCCTCAAGACAAGAATTAGAAGATTTTAATTAAAATTGCGCAGAATTGTGAATGCAGCTCTGGATGTAAATGGAGAGAAATGCTGGCTGTTCTAGATAAGTAAAGCTACTGAATATGATACTTGTGAAGGCACTAAAGATGATAACTTTGGTTTCTTTCACACAGTTCATAGCTGCAGAGTTCAGGAAATTCTAGTGCAAAAATAAAACCACAAACACTTATGAGCAAAGTAAACGCCATTGTCGCTCACAGTTTTATGAGGGTGATAACATTTTATACTTGCTTTACTCCCCAAGTAATGAAACTAGTATAATCTGTACAGAAATCTTATCTTCAGTGCAAATTCAGTACAATAATAACACTTCCATTTACAACACAAAAAGAAAAATGCGCCCAAGGTTTATTCGAACGTTCAGTTTTTGCAGCATTTTTTTCTGCACTAAAAATGCATCTTTTGGCAGGAGAAACACAGCATACAATACTTGCATTTTTGATGCGTTTTTAATTGCATTTTCATTGCGTTTTTATGCATTTAATTTGAATGGGTGAAAAACTTTGCAAAAAATTCTGAAAGAACTGACATGCTGCAGATTTAAAAAAAACACATTGATGGTTAATATTCAACCAGGAAAGAAAGGCAACATGTGCAAGAGATTTCAGAAATCTCATTCATTTTGCTGGCATTGTAGAGTTTTTTTGCGCATGAAAAAAGCACTGAAAAAATGCAGCATGTGAACAAGCCCTTAAAAGGGTATTTCTAATATATTAAAGATGTTAGATACACCTGAATGTATCATATATTAATTTCAATTAAATACCCTATTTGAGATCAATATCTGATACATTCAGATATATCTCACAAATGGGAACCCATATCATGCTGCTAGCTGTGCATGTACATCCCCCTGCTGTTCTTTTGATTCTCTTTTAGAAAGTCCATGAAATGTGCTCCATGTCAGTGAGAAGAAGACAATTCTAGTTCAGAAAATCCACCTTGTGGAACTGAGCTACTGGGCACGAACGTCCCAGGGTTTGGACACATGCTTTGAAAAGGAATCATAAGAACACCAGAGGGCGCTATAACAAATATGTAACAGAATTTTTTTTTAAATATTCCAATTTCAAAAATATTTCAGTTTTGTGTGATGGAAATGAGTAATTCATTGAGGGTCTGTAATACTGTAATACTTTGCTATTTAGGTTAAACAAAGAAAAATCCCTTTCTGATACCAATTATGAACTGTGCAAAACTGTGTAATCAAATTATTCCTACTAGCAAAATGTACAGATATTATATTTTAATTTATATATATAACTTAAGGATTTCAGTCCCATAAAGTGCCTATATAAAATACTCTTACTGTAACAGTGCTGTTCTGGGTTTTAGGCTTTTACTATGGCATTATATTTTTCAGTTGTTTAGTTAAGTATGTAATGTATACACACATATATATGTATATATAAATATATATGTATATATATATATATATGTGGACCAATAGAAGTTGATTAACTGCTATTCTTTTCTGCAGGGGCTTAAAAGTAATGTGACATCAGAAATTGACCTATTGTTTAAACCAAGGTTTTATGATAAATATATTTTTCCAAGTTTCAGGGAATGTTTTTTTTTCAGTATTCCATATCACTATGTACCGTATATTAAAAATCTGAAGTCTTGCAATTTTTACACTGGCCACTAGGCCTAATTCTAAACTCATACTTCCTGTTCTGTACAGAAGAATTTTCAGCAGTCTCATTATCATCACAGACAGAATTACAATGGCAGATAACAACTCTATATCAGTTAGATAACAGAGGATCCACCCTGCACAATAGAATGTAACAGTCATGGGAATAACTATAGTAGATGCATCAGTTGCAGTGGCACCTGGGCCCTGTGGGTCTAAAAGTTCCCTTTGGCACTTATAAGAGGACCAGTAACTGGTAGGGGCAAGTTGGAGATTTTACATTGTCCCACAAACTTCGAATAATGTCCCTGATCATATCACAGCTTACCTTCTTCCCCTCTCTTCTGACCTTAGCCCAGATTAGATCAAGCTCAGATTATACTTTAGGACAAAAAAATACAGTCTCAGTCAGTCTATATTTATATGTCCAACAGGAATTGGAAGTCTTAAATTAGACCTAGTGTCTGTGTGGAAATAGCAAACATTTTTATTATTTATAATGATATAAAAAAATATGTAAAAATATAAAATAAAGCATTTAACATAAAAAACGCTGATTTAAACAGTAGGTAATTTTCTAATGACATGTGAAATAAAGTTGAAGGTCCTGGGCTCAAATATAAAATTTGTAACAGAATTCCCCACCTACCATGTGGCTGAGCCGCAGGTGGGCATGAGGCCTCAGTGCTACTGCTACCTCTGCACCACACTATAGATATGCATTGAGATTTGTACTGTCCAGTGGAAACTTTTCTTGGAACTTCCCCAAACTCCCATCACTCCAGAGAATGATGGGAGTATATCTAGCCTGAGTATTTGTTACACCTCTATAATATTCCATCCTTTCTTGTTTATGGCATAATAAAGGAAATGTGTATGACTTTTAGTTTACTGAGTCCTGGACGGACAAAACTGTTGGATATTGTCCATCCTCATGCAGCAGGTTGATATAGCTTGTAGCAAAATAGTTGATGTCAACTTTGCATTCAGCTGCAGCAGATAAGCTATCAATAGTCCAATCTCATCCCCAGCTATACAGAAAATGAAGGCACTTTTTCCAACATGATGGACTTGGCCTGTGGACTTGGTATCCACAAGTCTTCTTCTTCGTTTTTCTTCTTCTTCTTTTTGCCCGGTGGAGGTTTCAGCGAGTTACTTTTTCTGGTCCGACAACAGCAGAAGTGACAACAAATAATGCTAGTAATGAGTATCACAAGTAACGGTAGGGCGAGCAATACCCCCAGGCAGATGGTGTTGTAAATCCCCTGCTCATGTTTATATTGTATCATCTCATAGATCCTTTGAAAGAAAGCATTTATCGACTCCATAGTAAGTCCTGAAGATCTGGAATCCCGATTCCTGAGAGTCCCTGTGCTGGCTAAGAAGTCAATATGAGCGTAATGCAAAGAAATGCAGTCACGTAGTCATTTCTAAGGGATATTCCAATTATTCATCTGAAAAGGCAGGCTTCACCCTGAGTGGTAAAAGAGAAATACGTCAATATGCTGAATTCATAGAAGTTTGTGATACAGAGAGATGAAAATATCATTTTACAAATGTAAGGATTTACATATAGATCCCGAATATGACAATATAATTTTATAGAGTACAAGCACAATCATATTTCTATACATCTGTATTTTATCACTCGTTGTAGATCCAAGGTTGGTTGGAGACACTAGGGCAAATAATCCCAGAAAAATATGTCTCGCTTTAAATAAAAAAACAAAATCAATATATTTCCATAAATGTTCGTCTCGGTTTCCAACTAACGTAAAAAAAAAACCCCAGCACAGTGGACAATCATTCTCTGCTACATATATCGTCAGATTTGGACTGGCCCACAGGAGAACAGGGGAATCCTCAGGTGGGCCATCATCCTCTTATATGAGCAGTACTTGGCATAATATACTTGAATCACTTATTCATTTAACAATCTACCCAGTTCATTGTTATATAAATTTGTGATTGAGGATAATGTCACATTTGCATGTAGTTGAAAAGTGGGGCCCTGGAGTTGGTCCTGGTGGGCCCTGGGCACCCTAGTCCGGCACTGTATATCATAATACATATATATGCTCAACCTCCATCTGGAAGTCCATTGGTATTAAACACCACTAGGAAAGAAACCTTTATTTTTACCCAGACTGGGACAGACATACCACATGTGCATCAGACAGGGGCACTTGGGAAAGGAGCGCCCAGTTGATCTCTGGCAATAGTTGGTTTCAACTATATATTTTCTCAAAGCAATCAAAGATCACCATCTTCTCATTTGCTATCACTCTACTCTCTATGTGTTTAATTAATTATTTCCTTTTCCATCAAGCTGGTCTTACTTGTGACCCAAACACAGGAACTGTCGCATGGAAGGCAGCAACATTAACAGTGAGCTCCAGGCTGCACTGTTATGCATAAGAGTATTTTCTCTACCTAAAGATCTAAATGTTATGTGCTGGTCCTGAGACTTTCTTCTATATGCCAGAACATCTCTATATGCCTGTACTTTATGATACAAAAAGTAGAAAAATATAAGCCAGAGATTTATTTTTCTAAAAAGTAACTAAAAAAATTGGCATATATAAACAATTAATAATCACTTATTTGTAGCACACTTTTTTTAAATTATTGTCATAAACCACTCAATAACACAACAATATTTAGTATTCCTGTAACAACCCATAAAATACACTGAATACTTCATTGATGATGCATGGTAAATAGTTTAAAAATGTTTTACTTTTTTTTTTCAATTTTACCCATAGCAAAAATTAATATGCATGAAAAGCTTAGATATGTGTATGGCAAAATTATGGAAAAATTACTGCTGGTTTTGTAAAAATCAAGACTTCATATAGTAAAATTTCCATAGATATAAAAAAGTTATGGCTGTTATACCAATGATCTCTGGAAGGTGAAAACAAAAAAATTCTTCTGACCGTCTGAATAGGTGCATCAGAAACTTGCCATGTGTAATGCATGTGGTACGTGTATGTGTATTTTATATATGTTTGTGTGCATATGTATATATGTGTTCGTAACGTATGGCCTGTACGGCGACCCAAAGGGGCTAAAAGGGAGGCAGTAGGCAGGACCTACACAAAAAAGTGGGGGGTTGATTAGGTGAATGGGGGGATTGCATGGTTCTACCTGATTGGTTAAAGGAGCTGGGTATAAAGATTTGCCTGGGCAGTGTAAGGGCAGTTCGTTAGAGGATCAGGGTCCCACTCTACCTTCTCTAAGCTTGATCGGGCATTATATTATGGCAGATGGTGGCAAAGGGGCTTTGAAAAGCCGATTAGTGGTATGGGAAAAAGGAGGGGATCAGCTTTGGTAGGGCCAAATCCCCTGTAAGTGGTGAAATACTCGAGGTTCTTACTTGGCGAAGGTCTCAGGGGGACAATCTATGGGACATCATTCAGCAGAAGGGCCTTCGAATCAACGGGATGCAGTGTGGGGGCAAAGAGGAGCAGCTGATGCCGCTAGGTTTTCATTTGTTGAGCTTTCAGAGATCCTTTCTTATATTCATGTCAATTGATAATATATTATGAGTATTAATATTGTTAATGTTATTTAATAAAGGCTTCTGTAGCCATTTCATCCAAGTCTTCAGTCTCTGTCGTTATTGAAGGGGGCAAAGGAAAAGGGATGATGCGGGTGGTACAAGCTAGGCAAAGTTCAGCCATTCCTCAGTCATGTATATGTAGCACCCCGAGGGCTCGGTTGCTACAGAGGTATTGCACCTCACCCAGATGTGAGATATCTCACTTTCAGGTAAGGATGGAGTGTGGATCAGGACCCTGACACCTGCATGCATTACACCACATTTCCGGGGGGCAGGGCAACCGATATGCCCCTAAGATGGGCACGACAGTCCCTGTCCCTGGCTGGAGGGAACACCGAGGAAGGGGGGACCCTGTAGTGCAAGAGCAGGGAGGAAGTAATTCCTGGGTGCACAGTTAGAAAGGTATAAAAGGCGGGCACCATCTTAGAGTTGTTGAGTTTGGTTCCAGTCAGAGAGAGGAGAGGACAGGGAGCAGGGGCTCTGTACGAGCTCTCCTCCAGAGGCGGGCCTAGGAACTGAGGCCGGAGCCTGGAGGAAGGAGAAAGAAGGAAGGGGAGATGAGGAGGCTCCAGGAACAAGGAATGAAGGGACCCCAGGGGTGTGGACCGGCGAGTCGCCACCGCACGCCCGAATCTACCTGCGTGGAGGGGTCAGCCAAAGGGGGGCACCGGTCCCCAAAACTAGTGGAGGCGGGGAACTACCCTCAGCTAGAAACCGGAGGCTGTGACATTTTATGTGGCGCAGCCCCTTGCCATACCCGAGGCAGCCGGACAGAAGCGTGGTCACTAGTGGGGTATGAACAGCCAGAGAAAGGACACACAAAGGGGGTCCTGTGAAGCGCTCCAAATTTATCTGGGAGTTGGCCGAGCCCCTCACCTGGTGAACACAGTGCGACGTGGGATGTTATGACCAGCTGAAGTAACTTGGATAAAGAACTGTGAGTAAAGACCCTGGACTGCATTACAGAGACTCTGAGTCATTATTCCTGCGCACCACCATCCCCGATCATCTGCACTCACTGCCCTGAGGCTATACTTCTCCCGTGGGGAGTTATACTACACTCTGCTGCACCCATAACACCAGCCTCAGCGGTCTGCCCTGCAGCGGCGGTTCATCCTGACCACAATCCACGGGTGGCATAAATAGACTGCCATTTGGTTTGACCACCCTGAGCCACGGACCGGGTCACTGCCACGCGAAGACTACAACCCCCAGCATCCCACAAAAGGCCCGGTTCCGGGTTCCCCACATGGCCCAGGGGGCGCGTCAACTTTGGCGTAGTCGGCAGGATTTCGTGCCCGCAACCACCGGGTACTGCGTGCTTGAAAAGAGACTGTTTCACTGTATTGAATGTGGCGCCCGCCCCAGCAGAACGGACGCCATTATGTGCGCGCCAAAAGACAACAAGAAGCCACTGCCCATCATGGGCCAGGTCCTAGAATGGCGCCAAAGACGGAGCCCACCCCCAACAGCCATGAGTGCGGCTGTAGAGATGTCCATCAATGTGGGGGGGCTGCCCCTGAGAGTGATTGTCAGCAGATTACCCCGGGACCACCCCCAACAGGGGCAGAAAGAGAAGAAAACCGAGGGTCAGGGTGTGGTTTGGATCAGTCTCGGCAGACCACACCCGGAGATGGCGAGCAGCACCAACTCCAGCACCCTGATGGGTGGCCTGCTGCAGGCCGAGGCGGTCCCGTACAGCCTCACGGAGCTGATGGCTCAGCTCCCTGGAGAAGACCCGGAGTTCCTTCGGACTGCGCTGGAGGATCTGGACCGGAGGATGGTCCAGGCGCAGCGGGAGGCCATAGCTGGATGGAGGGAGGAGATGGCCCGACGGGTCGCGAACCGGCAGCAAGAGACGCCGCCAGCACCCGTGCCTGCCCTCGAGGATGAGGAGCGGAGGCCGGAAGCCAAGAGCAGCGCAGCCCTGGAAGCAGGTAAGGGGGATACCGCTGTCCAGAGTCTTGATGCCGTAGGTCTACCCCTGGATCCCGTCGCGGAGCCAGAAGCCCCGGGAGTTGTTGAAGCTCCCCCGCTCCCGCTGCCAACACCTAGGCCCCAAGCTGAGAGCGCAGTCGCCGGACCGGGCCCCACGCCGTGCCCTCTGACCCCGGGCGCGACCGGAAGTAGCCCGCCTCAGGCCTGGTTGTCAGGCCTGGTGCCCCCTGGCGCCTTTAGCCCGTTGGTGCCCCCTGCCCCAGTGCTACCACCTCTGGGCTTAGACCTGTATGCCCAACTCACAGGTCCAGAGGGAGAGCCGGTTCCCCGACCACCCGGGTGGGTCCGCCCTTGTCTTCGGGGGGGCCCGTCCGCAGAGGCCGGAGCCCCGCTTCTTCCGCTCCTGCCCGCCCCACAGCCGGTCGATATCCCCCAGCTCCCGGATGAAGAGGTCCAGTATGAGTTGGACCAGTCCAGGGAGGACCTCATGGAGTTCTCACAGGAGACGCGGGCGGCCGCCACCCGCAGGCGGGAGTTCTGTCACCGACAGGTGGCGCAGTTGGAGAAGGAGAGGCGGGCGCGGCATCAGAGGCAGGAACAGCTGCAGGCCCAGAGCGCAGAGCAGAAAATGCGCACCCGCCGGAACCCCCAAGCTGCACGCGGTCCCAAGATTACAGGGACCGTGGTAAAATTCCACCAAGAGAAAGGGTGGGGGTTCCTCAGGGACCTGACCACGGACACGGACATGTTCGTTACCCGGAGGGACGTGGAGAGCCACCTGCCAGAAGGTCACCGGGGGCGGGATCTGTTCCCGGGAGACTTGGTGTCCTACACCCGACACCGAGGTCTGCGGGGGTGGTACGCCCTTAATGTCCGGAGGGTAGAAGAGGAGCAACACTACCCCGAACTCGGCTATTCAGAGGACCCGGACGGGTCTGAAGAATATTACGACGAGGAGCAGGAGCGTCAAATAGCAGGACACCGCTACTAAGGAGCGGCAGCGTACACTGTATATAGTTACTCATCAGGGTAAAGAGAAAAAGTTGGCTACTGTTACCTGACTGTTTCCTGACTGTTCTACTTAAAGTTACCCGGAGACGGGTTAGTAATATCCGGCTGAGGACTGGGAGCAGCCAACCCTCTGCTTTATCCGACCGAGGACTGGGAGCGGTCAACTTTGTAAATAGTTGCACTTCCTAAAGTGCCCACTATTGGTTTTATAAACATTGCAACAGACCACAGAACAAAAACCTGTTTGGCGTGGCGGAAGACGTAGTCCAACGGCCGGATCACCTATGCCCTGCAGCCACGCCCAGGGCCTACGTTGAGGGTTTACGAGCGGGTCCCTCCTGTTAAAAGTTTTGCCAGTTTGCACCTTATTGAGAAATGGACACCTTGTCGCAAGTTGCACCGCGGCCAGTGAATCAGAGTTTACTTGAAAATGTTTTACCTACAGAAATGTTTTATATGCTGCTAGAAGAAGAGTTACATAGTATTGAAAATGTTCTATATGATGACTGATAAAAGAGTTCCTTTGATATTAAAGATGCACTATAATGTTTGGTAAAGAAAAGTAGCTAAAAATGTTGAAAAAGAGGAAGTGTTTCCCATAAAGGGAATTGTATGTGGTCGGCCGTTTTCTAACGTAAAAATACAAACAACAAAAACAACAAAAAAAACAACAACTTTAATTCTGCATGTCTTGTAAATCAAATTGTTTTTGCTCTGTTCCAGCCCGCGGACGTGCTGTGATTTACCAGGGGGGAATGTAGATCCCCGAGGGCTCGGTTGCTACAGAGGTATTGCACCTCACCCAGATGTGAGATATCTCACTTTCAGGTAAGGATGGAGTGTGGATCAGGACCCTGACACCTGCATGCATTACACCACATTTCCGGGGGGCAGGGCGACCGATATGCCCCTAAGATGGGCACGACAGTCCCTGTCCCTGGCTGGAGTGGGGGGAGGGAACACCGAGGAAGGGGGGACCCTGTAGTGCAAGAGCAGGGAGGAAGTAATTCCTGGGTGCACAGTTAGAAAGGTATAAAAGGCGGGTACCATCTTAGAGTTGTTGAGTTCGGTTCCAGTCAGAGAGAGGAGAGGACAGGGAGCAGGGGCTCTGTACGAGCTCTGCTCCAGAGGCGGGCCTAGGACTGAGGCCGGAGCCTGGAGGAAGGAGAAAGAAGGAAGGGGAGCGGAGGAGGCTCCAGGAACAAGGAACGAAGGGACCCCAGGGGTGTGGACCGGCGAGTCGCCACCGCACGCCCGAATCTACCTGCGTGGAGGGGTCAGGCCAAAGGGGGAGACCGGTCCCCCGAAACTAGTGGAGGTAGGGGGAACTACCCTCAGCTAGAAACCGGAGGCTGTGACATGTTATGTAGCGCAGCCTCTTGCCATACCCGTTAGGAAGGCACCACATAGGGTCAGGGAAACGGAGGCCAACGTTTGCCCACCAAGGCCCGAGGCAGCCGGACAGAAGAGTGGTCACTGGTGGGGTATGAACGGCCAGAGAAAGGACACACAAAGGGGGTCCTGTGAAGCGCTCCAAAGTTATCTGGGAGTTGGCCGAGCCCCTCACTTGGTGAACACAGTGCGACGTGGGACGTTATGACCAGCTGAAGTAACTTGGATAAAGAACTGTGAGTAAAGACCCTGGACTGCATTACAGAGGCTCTGAGTCATTATTCCCGCGCACCACCATCCCCCATCATCTGCACTCACTGCCCTGAGGCTATACTTCTCCCGTGGGGAGTTATACTACACTCTGCTGCACCCATAACACCAGCCTCAGTGGTCTGCCCTGCAGCGGCAGTTCATCCTGACCGCAATCCACGGGTGGCGTAGTCGGACAATTTATAAATAATAACAAACACCATAAATAGACTACCATTTGGTTTGACCACCCTGAGCCACGGACCGGGTCACCGCCACGCGAAGACTACAACCCCCAGCATCCCACAAAAGGCCCGGTTCCGGGTTCCCCACACGGCCCAGAGGGCGCGTCATATATGTATTAAGGTGTGCATAGTTTAGTATAAGAGAGTAGGGCATTACGATAGAGGGGCCCAGACACACGTGCTGCACAGGTGCCCTTTACTGTCAGTGTCCATCCCAGGACCCAAACATCTGACACCTATATTTTAATATTTGTATTTGTATTTACTCTCAAGCAATTCTTTAGCCATGAACGTCATATATCATAAAAGCTAAAATCTTACATTTGCCACTCGTTTCAGTTATGTACACATTGTCATTAATCCTGTAAACTTCTCATTTAAAAAAAAAAACTTTGAGCAAACTTTTTCAAGTGTATCATAAAACAATTAAAAAGAAATGATCGTAGTATAATATATTGCAGCCCAGGCCTCCCAGTCTGGTTATTGTGAGGTTTCGCAGTGGTTGAGGGCACTCTGTGTAATATCCAGTGCGCTTCCTGTTTATAAGGGTTCACTATTCTTACTCAGGGCTCGGAGCATTACACATCCTGTTTGTGTTAGGACTGGCAGAGAACCACGGTTCTCATGTTTACTCCACAGCAGCCGGAATGCGTTGATGAGAACCCAAAACCACTGCCAATTTGCACTTGCTTTTCGCATAAACTAAAAATGAAGAGGTTCAGGCTCAGCCTAAGATTAGCATTAGCTCTACAGTCTTTATGTTTGAGATTCTGCAGGTTTGTACATCAGGTTTATAATGGTTGCTGTGTTTTGATTTTACTTACAGTGCAGAAAAAGTGTGGAAAACTTTAGTAACTTATCTGATGTTAACAGATGTTACGTGTATTTCAGTAGACAAAATTGAGACAATAAAGCCATGCCCAACTAAAAAAGTCCAAAACGCTGTGGAACAACCCTATATTTCCAGAATGTCGGTGTGACGCTAGTCACTACTCACGGACAAGTCGTACGGCTGGATAGTCAAGCGGTCCGAGGACAAATGCCAGGAGGGTACATCATAGACAGAGGGGTGAGACAAAGGCGTAGTCAGGTAACAGTCAGAGGTCAGAATTCCAAAAAGGTAGTGGATCCTGACAAAAGGGCTAGGCAAACGGATGGTCAAAGGCAAATCCAAGGTCTAGCAGCAAAGATTAGAATACAAGACTAAGAGCACAGAGCAAACACACACTTCTTCAGCAAAGCTACAATTGGCAGCAATCTAAGGCAGAGAGAGCTAAATAGGAGACACATGGAGGAAGCCCTGGCACACCCTTGTCCTGATTGGACGGCTAAACTGTCACTCAAGACACTGACAGCTCAGCACACCCCAGCATCTGATTGGATGGTTGAGCTGTCCATCACCATACTGACAGCTCAGCATGCTATTTTCCTAGATTGGACGACAGACGGCATCTAGACACACTGATAGGAGGAATCGTGACAGTCGGCAGGGTTGCATCAGCTCCACTATTTTTGAGCAGCAGTTCTTGCAATAATCCTGGAAAAGTTGGGTCTGTTGGCAAGAATGGTGTTAGTATGGTTTCATAGTTAATGTAGTGCATGCTAATGATCACTCCTCCAGAAGAAACACATATATCTCAGACCAGCCAAACCAGAGATCAGTTAAAAAGGAAGAGGATAACATCTACATACAACTATTTTAGGGTTCTTGCCCCACATTGATGTAGAGCAAGGTACTATATTATTTGAGATGTGGTGCCTTACACATTGAGAAGGGGGAGGTTCTACTCCTCATTGAAAATACACAGGGATGTATTGAGAAATTTATTTTCAGGCAATAGATAATGGGAAACAATATGAAAATTAGCTCAAAAATACAAGCTGAACCAGAGGCTTCAAGGATTTTTTCCTGCTCATCAGTGCAAAGCAGGAGACATAACTAAGTTGACTCTGATTTATTTGGATGCTTCCTTTACATGAAGATCTTTCACCTACTCTGTTATGGAATATTAATACTACAAAGGAGGTGTCTTACTCAACAGACTACCTGTCTACTACCCAGAGTTGAGAGCAGTCTTATGTGCAGTGTTGTATCATATCTCCTTATATCCTCTGAGCAATCAACTTCTCTGGTGCCCTACTATACCTACTATACGCCTCTAAATTCATAGGGAGGCATACAAAACTTTTTTTTTTTTTTAAATAAAACATCATTCCATCTCCTAAGGGAATAGCTGTACAGAAGCACTATATGGCAACACAGGAGTTGCCTATGGCCATGGATGTAAATACCATAGAGACAAAGTCTGTGGCCGCCATGGAGCCCTTGATGAGAGGTGGTCCAGCCCTTGTTGGACCCATTCTCTTTGCCACTGAGGCTCGTCAGAAAGATGTAATTTTTAGCAAAGAAAGAGAGGTGGCCTCTTTAATTGAGGCGTCCCAGGGTTTAGTGATCAGAATGTGGCGCATTATACCCTGCAGACATGGCATAATATTCAATGATATGGAATGTCTACTTAGCCAGGTCAACCTTTATATGGTGATGCAGATTTTCTCTGTTTGCTTGTATGATCTCCAGTTTGCTCGAGGATTATTGGCTTGATGCAAAATTGTAACAGGAATATGTGGGTGGTTGAGCCCGAGCGAGGGAAGTTGCATCCCAAATCCCACTGGGGACAGTTGTAGGTGCCAATTACAGATAATAAATAATGGTGTTCTCCTGATCTCCATCGCTTGCTGTTCAGAATTTTCTTTTTGGACCTCCTAGGTGGCATGATATGCATACGCAAGTTCCTTTTTGCTCAATTTATACTTAAATGCTTCATTTTCTTATGCTACTTGATAATACTAAAGTGCTCACCCTAAATAAATTCACCCTTATCCCTCCCTCCCACATTTGCTGGTGACATACCATAATAATAACTCTCATTTTACCTGCTATAACCTGCAGAAAATAAGTTTTGTTTGGAAAACATTAAAGGGAAAACAATAAAGATCTATGGAGTTGTACCATGTAGTTTTCACATGCGCCACGCCGCCAACGCTGTGCTGCCTTTTGATGCGTCTCTGGGGTAGTTATAAAACATTGATGTGTCTCCGCGGTTCACAACTTCTAACCGACAGTATAAATAAGATACAGGGAAGTGATTCAGCTCTTATTGAGTCAATGCTTCAATACTTATAGAGTGTCAATATCACATTATTTAGACATAATATAAAGAAAATATAAAATGTGGAGCACTGCACTGCATTGCTGCAAATAAATATTTATATGTTGAGTCTGCTTTCCTTGCCTTGGGCATGTGTAGCCTATGCTTATATCCGAGTCTGATCGCTGTGGGACTTAGCATGACAAAGGAGCAGTTCACATGGAGATCAGATAACATTTCGTTATGGGGCCATAGGATTTAACAAAAATGAGAAATTAAAGAAAATCTCCACCTTTTGGCCACGTTCACACGTTCAGTATTTGGTCAGTATTTTTTATCAGTATTTGAAAGCCTAAACTAGGAGTGCAGAATTCAGAAATGGTGACGTGTTTCTATAATACCTTTTCTCTAATTGCTTCATTCCTGATTTTGGCTTACAAATACTGATGTAACATACTGAACGTGTGAACATGGCCTTAGGCAATGACAGATCTGTGATTTCTGCTGCATAAGGCCACGTTGACATGTTCAGTATTTGGTCAGTATCTTACATCAAGCCAAAATCAGGATAGGAACAATCAGAGGAAAAGTATAATAGATGGGATTGTGTTACTTACGTATTCACCAATGTCATAGACATTGTTCAGGCAAGTGTACAGTCATGGCCAAAAGTATTGAGAATGAGACAAATACTAATTTTTCCAAAGTTTACTGCTTCATTTTTTGTAATGGCAATTTGCATATATTCCTGAATGTCAAAGAGTGATCAGCTTAACAGCAATTACTGTACTTGCAAAGTCAATATTTGCCCAGAAAATGAATTTTAACCCCCGAAACACATTTCAACATCATTGCAGTCCTGCCTTAAAAGGAGCAGCTGACATCGTTTTAGTGATTGATCCATTAACACAGGTGTGGGTGTTGATGAGGACAGGGCTGGCGATCAATCAGTCATGACTAAGTAAGAATGACATCACTGGACACTTTAAAAGGAGACTGGTTCTTGGTATCATTGTTTCTCTTCAGTTAACCATGGTTATCTCTAAAGAAACACGTGCAGCCATCATTGCACTGGACAAAAATGGCCTAACAGGGAAGAGTATCGCAGCTACAACGATTGCACCTCAGTCAACAATCTATCGCATCATCAAGAACTTCAAGGAGAGAGCTTCCACTGTTGTCAAAAAGGCTCCAGGGCGCCCAAGAAAGACCAGCAAGCACCAGGACCGTATCTTAAAACTGTTTCAGCTGCGGGATCAGACTACCAGCAGTGCCGAGCTTGCTCAGGAATGGCAGCAGGCTGGTGTGAGTGCTTCTGCGCGCACTGTGAGGCGGAGACTCTTTGAGCAAGGGCTGGTTTCAAGGAGGGCAGCAAAGAAGCCACTTCTCTCCAGAAGTTGATTGAGAGCATGCCAGGGAGAATTACAGAGGTCTTGAAGAAGAAGGGGCAACACTGCAAATATTGACTTGCTGCATTAACCCATTCTAACTGTCAATATAACCTATTGGTACTCATAATATGATTGCAATTATATTTCTGTATGTGATATAAACATCAGACAAACACTAATAAAAACCAGAGGCCAGCAGATTATGTGAAAATTTCATTTTGGTGTCATTCTCAAAACTTTTGGCCATGACTGTATAGTTGGTTTGTGTGCAGTCAGTCTGCAAAACTGAGAGCATAATATACCACAAAAAGAACCAGACTTTGATATAAATCATGCTAACTCCTTATTAAGCATTTTACTTAGAAAGACAGAGTAATTACACATGCAGCAATTTTTGTGAAAAAGTATAAATCCATTTATTTTACATATATGCTGACAAACAATTAAAAACAGTTATTTAGCAGACAGTGAGCCATAGTAAATAATGAACCGATCAATTGGGGTGGTTTGCAGGTTTACAAGTATATATCCTGAGTGGCATTAACATCAATCAAATCACATTGCAGTAAACAGTTTAACAGCAGTCTTTTTAGTAATCAGAAGGGCTTTATCTTCCCCTCTCCACGGGAGGTGGCAAACAGCAGGCAGAGAAAACACAAGTCACAGTTTAACAGCACGCCATTATATATATATATATATACCTCAGTCTATGCCTCAAGTGCAATCATAAATGCAGGCTGCAGACTATCAGTGCTCATGTACCCAGTGCACAGTTACCCTGTGCTGAAATCTCAAACCCCAGTTAGTGTCACCTCACTGAATCAAGCAAGAATATCTCATTTTGTGGTGTTAGCAGAGTCAAATCATGTGTTACATGCTATTACCAGTCAGGAAAGCTGTTAGGACCCACTTACCACGTGACCCCTGGCCCCAATGCGCATTTCGCACTAGCTTCCTCAAGGGGGCGTCAAACTGAGAGCATATAGACAGTACAATGACCAATGCAAGTCAATGAGAGAGAGAGAGAGAAAGGTGTGTAGCTAACTGCGGTATAGAAATCAATGGGTTGGAAAGAGGTGGCTGGGATATCAGAAGTTAACTCCTCTCTCCTGGAATGAAACTACTGTGCTCACTCACCCAGGATCTGAGCAGGTACCAATGGCCGAGCTCCATGGGAATCAGCTTTACACTACAAAAGATAAAAGCTCTCATTGCAGTAGAATGACATCAGATACAAAAAGCAAATCAATAGAAACCTTGCTTATTTTCATGCTGTTTAACTAAATCAATTTAACAACTTGAAAATACCCCTTTAAGTTTATTGACTGAGTGAAGCTGGGAGGGACAAAACTTATTTAAAGGGAATCAGTTACCAGCTTTTTGCTACCTCATCTGAGAGCAATATCATATAGGGGCAGAGACCCTGATTCCAGAGATGTATCACTTACTTTGCTGCTTTCTGCACTTTTGATATAATCAGATTTGTCTGCTGCAGATATTCCAGTTATTTGTATGCTGAACTCAGTATAACCACACCCACAGCACTTATTGACAGTTTTCTGTGTACACTGTGCATAGGCAGAAAGCTGACGGTTATACAGAGCTCATGAATATGGAGGACTACATTGCAGCAAGTTTACTAGTCCTCTACTGATAATCTCCTGCTGATAAAGGGGTAATTTTATCAATACTACAGCAAGCAGCCAAGTATGTGACAAATCACTGGAATCAGGGTCTATGTCCCGACATTATTGTGGCGCCCTGCTGCGCATTGGTGCCACAGAACCCAGGAGGGTGCATGGATGGACTTCTCCATAAGGGGCCCTCACACATTCACACACCTCCACCCTACCACCTCAGACCAGCAGAGGGAGCCCGTTAGGGATATACAGTTATATGAAAAAGTTTGGGCACCCCTATTAATCTTAAGCATGATGTTTTATAAAAATTGGTGTTTTTGCAACAGCTATTTCAGTTTGATATATGTAATAACTGTTGGACACAATAATGTTTCTGCCTTGAAATGAGGTTTATTGTACTAACAGAAAATGTGCAATCTGCATTCAAACAAAATTTGACAGGTGCATAAGTATGGGCACCTCACCAGAAAAGTGACATTAATATTTAGTAGATCCTCCTTTTGCAAAAATAACAGCCTCTAGTCGCTTCCTGTAGCTTTTAATGATTTCCTGGATGAAGGTATTTTTGACCATTCCTCTTTACAAAACAATTCCAGTTCAATAAAGTTTGATGGTCGCCGAGCATGGACAGCCTTCTTCAAATGATCCCACAGATGTTCAATGATATTCAGGTCTGGGGACTGGGATGGCCATTCGAGAACATTGTAATTGTTCCTCTGCATGAATGCCTGAGTAGATTTGGAGCGGTGTTTTGGATCATTGTCTTGCTGAAAGATCCATCCCCTGCGTAACTTCAACTTTATCACTGATTCTTGAACATTATTGTCAAGAATCTGCTGACACTGAGTGGAATCCATGCGTCCCTCAACTTTAACAAGATTCCCGATGCCGGCATTGGCCACACAGCCCCAAAGCATGATGGAATCTCCACCAAATTTTACTGTGGGTAGCCAGTGTTTTTCTTGGAATGCTGTGTTTTTTTTGCCGCCATTCATAACGCCTTTTTGTATGACCAAACAACTCAATCTTGGTTTCATCAGTCCACAGGACCTTCTTCCAAAAAGAAATTGGTTTCTCCAAATGTGCTTTTGCATTCCTCAGCCGACTCTGTTTGTAGCATGCTTGCAGAAACGGCTTCTTTCGCATCACTCTCCCATACAGCTTCTCCTTGTGCAAAGTGCGTTGTATAGTTGACCGATGCACAGTGACACCATCTGCAGCAAGTTGATGCTGCAGCTCTCTGGAGGTGGTCTGAGGATTGTCCTTGACTGATCTCACCATTCTTCTTCTCTGCCTTTCTGATGTTTTTCTTGGCCTGCCACTTCTGGCCTTAACAATAACTGTCCCTGTGTTCTTCCATTTCCTTACTATGTTCCTCACAGTGGAAACTGACAGGTTAAATCTCTGAGACAGCTTTTTGTATCCTTCCCCTGAACAACTATGTTGAATAATCTTTGTTTTCAGATCATTTGACAGTTGTTTTGAGGAGCCCATGATGCCACTCTTCAGAGGAGATTCAAACAGGAGAACAACTTGCAAGTGGCCACTTTAAGTAGCCTTTCTCATGATTGCATACACCTGGCTATGAAGTTCAAAGCTCAATGAGGTTACAAAACCAAAAAAAGTGTTTTAGTAAGTCAGTAAAAAGTAGGTAGGAGTATTTAAAACTAGAAAACGATAAGGGTGCCCATACTTATGCACCTGACAAATTTTGTTTGAATGCAGATTGCACATTTTCTGTTAGTACAATAAACCTCATTTCAAGGCAGAAACATTACTGTGTCCAACAGTTATTACATATATCAAACTGAAATAGCTGTTACAAAAACACCAATTTTTATAAAACATTAAGCTTAAGATTAATAGGGGTGCCCAAACTTTTTCATATAACTGTATAAAGGGAGGGTGGAGCTAGGCAGCTCAGTTTATAGTCAGTCAGTTCAGTGAGTAGTGAGCTCAGAGTCGAGCAGAAACAATGCTGACGCTCAGAGAGCAGCGAAGAGGCAGCAAACTGGCTGCTGTGCTTAGGCGAGCCAAGGCCTACAGCACGTGTGAAGGCCTAGTGAGGGCCCCGAGTGTGGCCGAAGGCGAGAGGAGAAGGAAGAAGTAGCGAGGGGGCAGAGGAGCATACCAGGCTCACCCCGAGATATATACCGGACACCGGGTCCACGCCTACATGGACCCTTTACACCCAGTATGAACCACCGGAACCCCTGGAGGACTACAGGTCCCAGGTTCACCAAACGCTGATTACAGTACCAGGGCTAGGAGTCACGGAGGCCCCAGCAACCAGGGAGAGTGATCTCCAAGAGAAGGCCCTACCACCAGGTCAGCAGGTGCAAAGAGAGACAGTAACCAAGCTAGGCCTAGTTCCAGGCAGGCCAGAAGCTTAGCGAGTAAAGCCTCGGATCAGGAGGCCCTATAGCCGCTCACTGGGGAGAGTCCAAGAGTGTGCCCTTCGTCCGGAATACCCGGGACCGTGCCGGCATCATCACCAGTAAAGGTACTGAAGTTTATCCCCGTGTGAGTGTCCGTCTTTCCTCCGGGACCGTCCTGCCGTCTCTCTCCCCAGCATCCACCATCTACCCCTACACTGCCCTGGAGCTAGCTCTACCTGTGGAGAGCCACACCATCCCTGCTGCCGAAACACCAGCTCCAGAGGACTGCTCTGCAGCAGCGGCACCCTCTAGCCTCATTCCACAGGTGGCGTCACAAACTTTTCCAAATCCCCTATAAATATCCCCCTTTTCAGTGACCGCCCTGGGCCATGGATCGGGCCAGCCATCGTGATATCCCTCGGCAACCAGAGGCCCGGCTGCCGAGTACCCCACGGCCCTGGGGCCGCGTCATTATGCTGTTCTCAGATTAAGTGGCAAAAACATGGTGACAGATTCCCATCAATGGCTAATTTCCTCCATTCTGAGTCAGTAGCAGAGGGAATTAGGAAAGAGTAGAAGCTACAATGTCTTTTAGAGCCTGCAATTTTGACATGAGAAGTGGGCATTTTTGCTGTGGTTCGTCACCCCAGGTTATGGAAAGGAGCTTGCCCCCGTAACTATGCCGGGTGGAGGAAGTCATGCCTGCCTGAAATGAGAGGAGAAAGATACTAATCGGAGAATGATGGTGAGGAATTTTGAGAAGGTGCCTCCTGACCACTGAGATAGTGAAATATACAAGAAGTGAGGAGTTTGACACCATGACTGTGTGGTCTGTTGTGAGAGTGTGTTAGCAACCATGCTGAAGACATGTTCCAGAAGAGTAACCATCAGAATCATCTCTTACGACTGAAAAATGGATGAATGCAGAAGCGTCTCCTGTAATCGTGTGGGGAAAAGAGGGCCTGACTTTTTGAGAAACGCCTATAAAACATGTTAGTTGTTAAAATTTGAGCCAAGAATCTTATCTGAGTAAAAGTTTTTTCTTACTACTTTTAAAAGAGTCTGTTGTGTCCGTGGTTCTTGCGCTGCCCTGAGAGATGAATCCCCAGACAAGGCCATCCTACAAGGTACACTGAAGTTATGGCGCACACCTTTAGCTTGGTGCACCTGTTACCGATGTGTTTGGCTGACCTAAGAGAACCTTTCAGCTACAAGAAAAGCCATTCACCTGCAGATACAGTGCTAATCTGAAGGTAAATAGTGTTTTAATCATGTTTGTTTGGCTTACTGAAAAAAAAAATGACTGCAGGGAGAAAGTGAAGTTATATTCTCCCTGCAGCTGCTCCCTTCCAGTGATTAAGGCGATACAAGAGCTGTTACTGCCAGGACATGACAGGGATCAGCAGTCACTACTGTTCCCTTTACCTTGTAACAGGGTGGGATATGCTTCTAACAATTACCTCTGCTTTATATACTAATTTGTTGAAATGTATCGCACAAGGTGACATCCTCTTTCCATTGCTTTATTTTATTTAGTAAGGAAGGCAGACATGATTAAAACCTGACAGGCTCCCATTAATTTGGAGCTTTGGAAAATTCGGGGAATCAGAGTCGGAAGCATTCAAGTGATTTTATCTTAGCATAGAATTCAAGTAAGTTATTAAAAAGCATTTTTCACATTTTTAATCAACACTAAAGGGCTCTAAGAAATTTTTTTCCAGCATGTCTCATTAAAGGTTAAGCTGTCTGGCAGTGATTTTTTTTTAAACCCTTCACAAATATCAGTACGGGTGTCAGTGATAGAGACCTTTCTTCTATGGAGCTTGTTTTTAGTGACCTGATTTGACTGGTCTTGTGTCTATAAATTTGTAAAGCTGCTGCGATTTTGGTGACATAGACTCTGCTGATGATCCTGTGGCTGTTCACTGACCATCTTTCCACATGTTTATGCCTGGTACCTCTCCTGTCTCCTTGGTTGCTGAGATGACTTGAGATCAGGTATGGACATACAGTACGATTAAAGAGGTTGTCTACTAATTTTTCATTGATGACCTATCCTTAGGATAGGTCATCAATGTCTGATCAGTCGGGGTCCGACACCCGGCACCCCCACCAACCAGCTGCTCTCGGTATCGGCGGCAGCCGACGTAACTGTTCAATCAATCTTGCATTGATGACCTATCCTAAGAATAGGTCATCAATGAAAAAATTGTGGACAACCTCTTACTTGTGCAGCTGAACAGGGACCCAAAAGAGGACCCACTCCTACCTCAAAAGCAGCAAGCAACTTCTCTCACAGACACATAAAGTGGTGCATTATGATGAACTATTGGACTGCAAAGGGCCAATATACAGTTCTTGGTTGAGGACGACTCTTAACAGCAACTGTGTCATCTAGATGTCAATACATTTGAATACTATGATGAGTTAAGCCGGACCACCCCCTCACTATTGATTTTGTGTTATTTTCAACTTCATCCCTTTTGGAGACCTTTGGAATGTGATTAATGGGAGCAAGCAAAAAAGGGTAGGATGTGCATGTATGCTGGCTGCTTGGCAATACATCCCTGGTAGTATCATTGATTAGCAAGTGGGAGGCCCTGAACGCCTGAGGGTACATGGGGGTATGTATTGCACGGTGACGGTGAGCATGCAGAATGTGTGACGTCAATGAGCGCACGTGACCTCTACGGGTGTACTTTAGCAAGTTCTTCTCTCTGCTCAGAGTCAGTCATGGATGCAACAGTCGGATCAGCCTGTGATGTATAACCTAGGGACAGACACACTTGAAGCATGTATTGGATAGTTGAAGAGTGTTATGAGGTCTGCCATTGCTGCCTAAGGCAATGGATACAGTACATCATAGGGTATGACGTGAGCATGTGGCCAAGTTAGGGCCACAGAAGAGAGTTTGCCTGTGAGCTGTTGGTTGTGAGAGCCCACAAAGGGAAAAGTTGTCACCATGTGTGATAACAACCCACTTGCGTGCTTCAGATGCCGAGGCCGGGAGGTGTCGTGTCCATAAGTATCGAGAAGTAGTCCTTTGAGAACAGTGATAAAGACGTGAAGAAACCAACTGGAGTCTGTCCCACATTGTTCAAACAGAAGCAGACCAGAAAAGGCACTGGCTATGCTAATGGAAGAGTAAGCAAAGAAGTGTATGACAAAACCGATCAGGTGGTGGTGTGCTGTGTGGCCTACCTAGGTCAGGGAAAGAGGGCCTGAGAACATTGCGCTGGTACATGGTGTGTGTCTCGTAAATGCAGACTCACCCTGAAGTGAGTTCAAATCGTTCTTCCACTGCAACTACTTTACATTTGCAATGTTTAAGTATAAACATCAGTATTACAGTAGAAGAGGCTTCAATAAAGAATCCCGTTATTTGTTGTATCTACCTATGGCTTCCTGAAAGTAGGCTGGAATCCACCCAGGAGGATGGGCAGCTTCAACACCCACCCATGCAGGCAAGTGCAATGTATATGGATGGGGGCATGATTACTGTTTAGAGGGAATTTTTCTACTGTGAGGGTGTGTGCTATTAATGTGTAGGGAGCATCAAGTAGGCAGCCAAAAATGTTTCATGGACACCAAACATGTAGCATAAAGAGGGCACTATTGTGTGAGGCACAAAGGGGCTTTTTTATTGTGTAGGGCCAAAGGTGGACACTATTTTTGTATGTCAGCAATTAGGGGCAGTATTACTGTGTAGGACACTATACTATCTTTGCGCTATTATTTTTGGGGCACTATCTGTATGATAGCAGCAGGGTGGGAAGTTTCTGTACACGTTGGAGATGTGCCAGAATAGTGAGTAGCAAAAAATGTCTGGGCAGAGATGAAAGCGATACTGATTACACACCTCCCTAAGGCTGGGTTGGCACATAACTTTAGGACAGAAGGGGGCCACATTAGTGAAGCATTTTTATGCCATGTTTTGGAGTCTACAAGTGAACATTTTACAGGTTTGCAGGAAGTATATGTACTAAACTATGGCATACTGCATATTTTATCATAAGACAGTAGAAAGGCTGGGTAATTGGCAAAATCCTTGCTGAAGGTCACTATGTCATATGCAAAACCTTCCCAATTGTGAAAACTGACTCTTACTTATCCTCTACAGCAGAGAAAGGTTACAGGCAACTTTTCTAATGTTTTGCGTTCAGTCATAATAAACTCAAAGTTTTAAAGCGAATATGTTTGTGGAATGTTGTAATATAAGGTCATAAATGAAAAACTCTTCTATTTGATCAATTTTCTAGAAAGCCGATATAGAATGTTAACCAGCTGACATCAACCCAGTGAGAAATAATTGCCTGCCTGTGTATTTTAATTGCTGTTCGATGGTAATGGTTATTTTATGGTATCAATGTAAAACAAGTCAGACTAGAGGTCTTTTTATTAGAATCTACCGATCAGCAGATAAAGACAGGCTGCAATTAGCAGGAGGAAAACTGCGCCTCACGCGACATGCATACTTGAAATGTCTTCTATAAATTCCTCTATTTTATGAAGGAGGTAGCTTTCCTTAGATGCTCTGTACCTTAAAGGTTATATGCCACCAGACTAATCCTTATAAATGAGGGCTTCTATTAGATGTCCTAATGTAGAAAAGCTAATGGTAACATCTTTATCCATTACCAGTGACGGACTGGTGTGTCGTGCGTCCAACGGAGGAAATTATTACAGAACGAGCACTTGTACACTTTCAATTAAATTCTACACTAAGCTGTTATTAAAGTCAGGTAACATCATTAAAAGGGGTTTTCATTGTATTCTTTATCTAATCCATTTACTCAGAAAAAAAGGAAGACTTTTTCTAACTCAGATTGTAAGAGGGGACATAAGTGAAGAATAGCGCCACTTTAAATTACCAGGATTGACTGACTTGAGATAGGTGGCAACTGACCATTTTTGCTCATCGAGAGGCACAAGTTGCTGAGTGTTACAAATGGTGCTTTGAACACTCTCACTCCGGTTGGACTTTCTATTCACACCACTCATTCTCCCGCTGGCACACCTCTCACCAGCCCTCCACTCCAAACTACCACAGTCTACCATAGGCCTCACTTCTTCCAGGATCAAGGGCGGACATATCATTGGTGCAACCTGTGTAGCCCCTCAGGGGACGGAGAGCTAAAGGGGCCCATTTCTACCTCCAAAGCAGGTGGAATTGTGCATAATGATGACCTAGTGGACTGAAAAGTGCCCATATATTGTTCTTGCACATAGGCCCTTTTCTCTCTGTGTCCGCCAGTCAATAGGTTGTATTGACAGTGACACCGGTCTGGCACTTAGCTCACTTACACCCACACCTGGCCTTCTCCTTTCTGTTGCACTCACTCGTTGTAACACATACTCCGGACAGAGATGACGATGCCATGTCACAAACTTTCAGCAAGCGCTGTGACCACAATGAGGACACCCTTTCCGTGCAAATATTTCATACAGTGCACAAACCATAATAGTATAGGAAGGCTGCGTACGATATGCAGCAGTGAACAATTACCCTATCCATATAGATTGACAATTGGTCCTCAAATAGTTTACTCTTTAGTTATTTCTAGCAGCAATGTTTGGGCTGAAAATCAGCGTCAAATGAGTTTCCGGTCTACTGGAGCCTAATATTGTGTTAGACCAAGTGGATCCTCTGGTACTAGGCCGGTACCACTCTATTCATTAATAAATCTTTTGTGTGCACTCTACATTAAAGGGGGTGTCCAGTCCCCCCTCCAAAAAAATACATAAATTAACTTTAAACAGTAAGTGATATAGTTCAATAGCTCCAAATGCCAAATCTGACAGTAGAGGATCCGGTAAGCAGTTCTGGCATCTCCACTTCCGGTCCTGTGATTGATGCAAAGCAGTGCTTCCTGTGTCAGCGTTAGACCGGAACAGTGTGTGAAGGGGTCTGGCTGACTGCTTATTTTAATAGCCAAGCCAATTCCCCTCTCTGTTTAATCTTTGCTTATAGCAAAGAAGGGGGCTGGCTTTTCTATGGAAATAAGTGTCATATGATGACACAAAAAACACTAAAAGTGAAGCTAGGGCGACCGCAGAAAAGAGTGGAGTGGGGCAGTTGGTGTAATAGAAGTACATTTCTAGATTCCTACGTCACTTTTTCTTTTTTCAGATAATTTATGTTTATTTTTTGTGGCTGGACAATCTCTTTAATTACTATGTCGTATATTTTTCTTTTTTAAATAATGGGAACCATAGGATGCAGTATGCTACCTCTACCTTTGCACCCTATGTAATTATAACTCTAGGTGGAAATGTGCCCATAAATTTTCCTTCTTATTTATTTTACTCACTTATATTTATTGATTTATTTTACTCACTTATATAGCACCATTAATTCCACAGCGTTTTACAGATATTATGTATATATATATATATATATATATATAGTGCCATTAATTCCACAGCGCTTTACAAACATCACTGTCCCCATTGGGGCTCACAATCTAAATTCCCTATCAGTATGTTTTTGGAGTGTGGGAGGAAACTGGGGAACCCAGAGGAAACCCACGCAAACATGGGCAGAACATACAAACTCTATGCAGATGTTCTCCTTGGTGGGATTTGGACCTCAGTGCTGCAAACCAACAGTGCTACTGACTGATACATCACCCCTAAATATTACAGACTCTTATAGAGTGTGAGGATATCCTTCAACCCATATAATATTTTCAATTTCTATATCTAACCTTAGGATGTTTCTTTATCCCTTGATTATATTGTAAGAGCCAGAGCTATAGAAAATGCAACATGTCCTTGCCTTGGGTTTCGAGACACCTTGATCCCATGCTACCTGCTTCATCTGCCTCGTCCATCACTAGAAGTCAGTAGAGGAATATTACAATTTCTTTCATCCCTTTATGACTGTAAGTTGTTTCTTCTTTTTTTACAGTGTAACCCAATCATAGCCGTATTGTCATAGACATGAAGGGTGCTGCTCTACGTATGAATAGTGGTCAGAGCAGTGGAATGATTATCACAAATGTACTCTCCTATTGTAAAGTTAGCTGTGACCCTGCAAAGAACTTATGTAGGAAATATGAAAAGTTAACGCTCTGTGGCATCATTAAAATATAATTCCTTCAAATGAAGTTTAAGTGTATTTATTTTTAATAAATTTCCTCTACTTTCATTTGCCTCAGGCATCGGATAGTGTACCATGAGTACTGATAGTGACTGCTTTATTTATCACTATGATGAAGTTTTATTACTATTCTAAAATGTCTAAAACTGCCTGCCATGTACTTTGCAAAATGCAGCAAAAGTCAAGGCGAGATGTAAAAGAGTTATTTATTTTTCCCCAATGGCTTCCTAAAGTTATGTTTTATTTTAATACTGGTGCTAATGGGTTGAACCGTAATAATGAGGGCATCAAAAGCTTGATCTCGCTCTCGAGGGTTCCAGGACATCTACTACTCCGCTGAACTATTCATACACTTTTTTGTTAAAGGGGTTGTCTGGAGAAAAAAAAGTTATGCCATGGATAGGTGATAACTTATCGATCGGTGGGGATCCGACCACCTGGATCTGCACCGATCGGCAGAGCGGGGAACCTTTATTGCCTGACAGCCACTCAATTCATTTCGTATGTGGCTCCTTATTCCAGCACTTGACTCTTTCTGGCAGCCCGATAGGCAATCAATGGGGTGCCAGTAGGGTGACCAACCTTCCCTTCATTTTGTAACTTGGACAAAAGTGCCCTGTTGGGGATAAAAAATCTCACACACCATTGGCAACCATACTTTCCTTTTGTAGGCTACTCACAGTCAGTGACTATCAGGTAAACTCTTTTCAGCTGCCCTTACTTCTCCACACCCTTGTCGAATCAGTACCGGTAATTCTTCAGGACCAGCTGGTCTTACACCCCTGGGAAATCCATGGACAACCTCTTACACTCCCACTGTTCAGCCAACGTAGCCCATTCCCAATTTGCTTTTTATCCAACAGTTGTGACTGACACCTTAATTATTGCCTTCCATGACACCAGAGAGAGAAAACCAGACTAGCAGGGGTTGACCACCTTTGGAACAACTTTTCTTTTTACTTAAATGTTTTTATTTTGGGTTAAAACAAATTTTTGCAATTTGGTTTCATTCCAAATTTTGCACCGTTTGGCTTTTAAAAGCACATTCAACTTTAAGGTGGGTTGTGGTCTCAAATCAGTTAGCAGGAGCTAAGAAAAAGACAGATAAAAAAAGATTTACAGACTTCCCTGTTAAACTATCAGAACAATTCGTTCTCATCTTACTCCAACGCTCCCTTCAATGAAAATGGCGTACAAAATGCCAAACTTAATGAACCCATGCCTAAGTTCCACAACCTACTAATATTCTTCTTTTATCACACATGCCCCAATCTTCAGATATCCCTTCCTATCCTGATTTCCCGGTAGTAAAGGAAGTTGAGTGTCATAGAGAAAAATTAAAATCCATCCAGACATCTCCAGAGAGGGGGACATATTCCCCTCACATTGAACATATGGGACTAATTGTAACTGAAGAGTAAAAAATAATTAAAGCAAGGGAAGTGAGAGAGAGAGATCTAATACTACCATCTCCATTGAAGTAGCGGTCTCCTGCAGTGACCAGATAGTTACAGCAGGGAGATTTGCAGGGAAAAAGACACACAGTCTGAGAACCATATATTCAGGAGGCAGAGAAGTGGAAAATCTAACACTTTCAGAGGTAACTCTTCTTCTCTTCAAAGAAAAACTGGACAATTGCAGCTAGACACTCTGTCTCCTATGTCCACTTATGAATATTGGGGTTTGCATCGATGCAATATTTATGGGAGATACACTTTAGGCGTCGTAGCGAAGGGACCAACAGAACACATTCACTCACATCACTGTAAGGCCGGCAGAACCCCTCCAACCTAATATTGGTCCAATGGATGGAGCTATCCATGTTATGTTTCGTCTCTATGAAAAGATAAAACCTTAATAGAAAACATGACAATATCTACTGCCTGGGACCTCCAGGGGTAAAGATACCCTGTAACTTGGGGATCTCATAAAACTCTGTGGGATCTCTATGGTTTCATCTGTGCCAAACTGGTAACAGTGGTGGGATCTGCGCAACCCCCCCGGCTGTTATCCTTGGCATTGAGCTACACTGCTTTTGGAAAAAACAACCTTATTTTTCTAATTCTGTACAATCCCTTTAAGAATACTTCACTACAGAATCTACATTATTTCTGTCAGATTTTCTGTTCACAGATGTACTGTGCATCAACAATACGAATTGCACTGCAAACAGACTCCTTAAAGGGGCGCTCTGGGTTTGTATACATGGCTGAAATAAAAGAAAGGGCTCTGACTTGGTAATGTGTTATGCATTAAAATTTATAAGGAAGGAAGTATTTGTTGACAAAGCAATTGCCATATGTCTCCAATTAAGCTTATGTATCAAGAAGTTCAGAAGTGGCAGCATTGAACAGCTGGCATATAGTGTGTATATATGAGTCAAGACGTTTAATGGGGTTTTATTTTCTTAGAGCTTTAACAATCATCTTCTTGGTTCAGTGTTGACTAACTTTACATATTACTGACATCTAGTGTATACATTGGAAACTGCATAATTAATAAGAACTAGATTTATGGTTATAGAATAACTAAACTTTCTTTTTTTTTGACTTGTGTGAAGCATAGAAAGTTATGAAACTTTACAAATCACTTTATTAGGGGATTCCAGAAAAAAAGTTGCATGTAAGTGGTTCCCAAACTCCTGCTTTTCCCCAGTCTATTTGCCTTCCTTTATCTGCATTGATATACTAACGTATTCATTTAGAGTACTGATGCTGGCAGTGAAAGGGTCAGCACCTGTGTCCTCCTCTCCTGCCCTCTATACTGTAAAGGAAGAATTGGATTTACGTCCACATATACTCTCATATACTCTGTTCTCATTATGTCTTTCCCGCAGTGATACATATGCATATATAGGTCTAATTCAGAGCAAGACATGGGTGCTGACCCTTTCACTGCCAGCATCAGTACTCCAGTACTCCCAAGGCAGGTAAATAGACTGGGAAAAAGCAGTGATTTGGAAGACATCTGCTAATAAAGTGATTGCAAAGTTACATAACTTTTCATGGTGGACAACATTCTACAAAAAAAAAAAACCTAAATAAAAGTTTAGTTACTCTTAAAAGTCATTGCCCACCCATGAATTTCTTTAAAAAAAAATTGCCTTGCATGCATTAAAAAAAAAAATTATATACTTTACCGATCCCCTGATGCTCCTCTTCCAGCGCTGCACAGTTCGATCCCCACTTCATAGAAACTTTAACGAGTAGAGATGATCAAAATCATTCCCGGGTCCAGCGGCCACTTCGGTAGTCCGTAGTCACCAGACCACAGAACTGCGATCTTCTTTCTATATATCGGAATCTACTGTGGCTTCTTCTGAGGCATGAGGTCATGGTAGAGGAGCAAATTATAACGTGATCGTAGAACATGTCCCTAACACAAGTCAATGAGTCACGTCCAAACTTTGTAAGATCCATGAAAATTACGCTAACAGCAGCGCAGGCAAGATGAACGTTTCCCGTGATCATGAACAAAAAATAAAATAATTTGATGGAATTATTAAAAAAATAAAGATGATAGATTCCATTAAAATTGGAGTAGCGGTGCCATGCTGGACAGTGGTGGTGGGGTAGCTGATCATTGTGCGAAATGTGGGTAAATGGCAATTTCATTCTTATTAGGCTAGGGTCATAGGAGCATATATTCTCCCATCGGTCGGATCATGCTAATCACACTCTGATCAGAATTTGATCAGAGTGTGACCCGAGCAGAATAGAAAAAAAAATTCTCTGTCTTCTCCATTCAATCTGACCGTGAAAATCAAATCGTACTCGGATGACATCCGAGTTCAGTCCAATTTTTTCCACGAACCCATAGACATGAAAGGCTGAGTGCAATCCGATAATCAGATGCAACTCATGCATGCTGTGACTTTTCCCTCAGATCGACTCGGTCGGAGGAAAAAATTGGACATGTGCACGGCCCCATAGAATAACATGGGGATGAAAACGACGGATAGCACTCGTCCAATTTTAATGGTCATGTGCATGAGTCCTTACTTATATAGCCCCAGCCTGGGTGGCTTCTGCCATGGGGAGAGATGTAGAGATTTCCTTTGGGGGGCGGCAAAATGTAAAGGAATAATGTAAATGAACTTTTCAAATACGCAAACTTTACTTATTGCACTTTTTCATAAGTTACAAAATGACTGAAACAGAAAGGGTTAAAGTAAATGTGATAAAATTTGTAGACAGCTGAATGAGGATTTCCCAACTGATGACGAGCGTCCAGGAAAATGAGGACAGAGGGAGAAACACGAGCAAACAAGATTAAAACTGAAACTATGTGACCATTCCCACCACCTCGGCGAGAACATTGTGTAAGTGGCTGGTAAATATCAGCACCATGAATCACCGCCGCAGCCCTGCCCAGGAATGTGCTTTCTACATCTGCATGTGTTACCAAGAAACAGCAACAATATTATACAGGAAAAATGTACATTTTACGTATCTGCTGAGCTAATACGCCGTCTATGCCTCAGGGCATGGTATGCACAGCGGAAGGAATGACTCTTATATCTAGATTCTGTTGCATCAAAATAATGTGGCAATGACACTAAAACATCCTGTATAGTTGCATCTAGAATAGGAAATGAAGCAACTCTGCAAAAAGTTTTGATTTAAAAAAATTCTGTCGTATAGAGAATGCAGCTCCTATGCTGATATATGATGTGTCTCCCGTAGGTTCTTCCTAACCGTTAGACAGAGGAGGAGAATGAAACACAACTGCAGGATCAGAGTCTGTAATCAAGGAAGCGCATAGATCTGCATCGGAACTGTGAACACAAAACGGTTGTAAAAAGTGCAACTACTGGTTTAAAAGGGTAGACTCATTTCGGTAATTGATAGCATAGGATAGTGACTTTTTTCTTGAAGTTCACCACTCCCTAGCTTATTTCTTGCCAGGAGGACAGTGATTGGCAGTTTGAACCAGTGCCGGCATTGCGTCGTTGGCTGAAAATGTGCGTTATCCAATACAGCTTTGCCTCTGCAGTATCAGAGAAGAACAGTTACACTGAAGCTGGCGAGGATCAGGAGCTAACAGCATGCTCCAGCAATCACGACCACTTTCAGGGCAGTGCTTACAAGCTCAATAGAGAAGAGCTTGTAAGCACTGTGCATCTCTTCTAGACTGCAGATGAGAATATTCCAATATTTGAGAACCCCACTGGTCCTAAGAATGTAGTAGATCAGTTTCACGACCGCAGTTTTTCTCCTGCACAGCGGTGCTCCCGAACATCCGGACGTGCAGAGATCTACCGGCGGCCTCATTCACTTTTAGAAGGTGGCCGGGGACGCCCCTGAACCGAAGAAAAATTGTGATGGTGATGTAGCTCTGAAACAGCACTGTAACCCCATCATTTACATGATTGATGGGGGTCACAGAGGTTGGACCCTTAGTGACCGACCATTAAGTGGGTCGTCCGGTCCAAATTGATGTCTGCAGTCAATCTGTGTGACTGAAGACTTATGAATCCCCCCAGCATTCGCACTGTGCACTGCAGGGATTGGCCAGTTTCTGACCCGAGACCGGAAGGTATTTATGTGTTATACATACTCCTGGCCAGTGGGCACGGCCTCACTCCATACACTTGTGTAGAGCAAGTCCATCCCCTCTAGTCAGCCACGCCCACTGGATGGCCCTATCACTAGACGGTGCGCAGCCTCGCGCCCACTGGCTGGGTCCTGGCCGGGAGTATGTATAACTCATACATACCTTTCAGTCCTAGCTCAGAAACAGGCAAATTCCCACAGCACACAGTGACTGCGCTGGGGGATTCATATGTCTGCAGTCACACAGAGTGACTGCAGACTTATTTGATTTGGACAGGACAACCCCTTTAAGTGAGGGTATATAATAATGATGTGCCACCACTGACTAAGATGTGAACACCTGTTAGAGCCTAGATGAATCCCATGAAAGAGCGCCAATAAGTTACACCTACAACCTCAGAATAATTGTATACCCAGATGGACCTTGTTTTTCGCTTACCTAGAAGTGATGTTCACTGAGGCATAAGCGGGCCTTTTCACGCCTTTTCACCCTTGTGAAATAAAAATATATAATTAAAATTAGACATGAACAATATTGTTCTGCATTCTATTGTTATAATAACACGTGTTCTTTTATATTTTTGGAATCAGTTGGAAAAATATCACAGCAAACTCTACAATCTGCAAAATTTCAGAAAAAAAAAGTAATAGGTGAGTGGGATTTCCATAAATTTCCATTTATTAACACTGCGCACCTGGCTACTGTGGTAAGAATGCCAGAAAAGGGACCTGTGAGAATGCGAAAAGGTCAATCGCTTTGTCAAACTTGTGTATACAGCATGAAAATATCTATCTATCTATCTATCTATCTATCTATCTATCTATCTATCTATCTATCTATCTATCTATCTATCTATCTATCTATCAGGGGAGTACATAGAAATCATGGGGCCCCATAGCAGAAGTTCTAATTGCTCCCCCCCCCCAAATGTAATAATTGTCGGGGTCACAGAAGAGCAGATCTCACAACTTTCAAACCTTTACATAGTAATTTTCCTTCTGCTGAAGTCTTAGATTCCTCTTTCATTGCCCCCATAAAAAGTATGATGCCAACAAAGCGCCCCCCCTAAACACAGTATGATACCCCCATGGTGAATTCCTCCACATGCGCAGTATAATGACCCTACTGTACCCCACCTCAACTCCCAAGGCAAAGTATGGTGACCACAACACAGTATGATCCCCCAACCGTGACCCCCACACAGCCTTCCAGTATAATGGGCCTACATACAGAATAATGGCCTGCACTAGCCCTCCAAACAGTAAGATGGCCCCCATACAAACCTTCACACTGTATAATTGCTTGCACACAGTATAATGGCCCCACATAACCCTTCAAATATTATAATGGCCCCATGCAACCCTCCAAATATTATAATGGCCCCACATAGCATTCCATATAGTATAATGCACCCCCCCATGGTCCTCCATGCAATAAAATGCACCCCCATGGTCCTCCACGCAAAATGATGCACCCCCCATGGTCCTCCACACAATATAATGCACCCCCATGGTCCTCCATACAGTATAATGTAATCCCATGGTCCTCCATTCAATATAATGCACCCCATGGTCCTCCATACAGTAAATGCACCCCCATGGTCCTCCATACAATATAATGCACTCCATGGTCCTCCATATAGTATAATGCACCCCCATACAATATAGTGCAGCCCCCATGGTCCTCCATACAGTATAATGCACCCCCATGGTCCTCCATACAGTATAATGCACCCCCATGGTCCTCCACACAGTATAATGTGGCCCCCATGGTTCTCCATACAGTATAATGCGGCCACCATGGGGCTTAGTGCGGCCCCCTTAGGGCTTAGTGTGGCCCCATATGGCTTAGTATGGCCCCCATAGGGCACAGTGCGGCCCCCATAGGGCTTAATGTTGCCTCATATCACTTAGTGTGGCCCCCATAGGGTATAGTGCGGACCCCATAGGGCATAGAGCAGCCACAGTCCTCCATTAATATGGGCACCACATTCAAATAAATAAATGCACACTTACCGCTCCTCGTTCCCCCGCTGCTTCGGTCTCTGCAGCGCGTCTGCTCCACTGCCTGACCCAGCATGGTCCAATGAAGTGAAGTCATTGCTCCGCTGCGTCAGACAGGGGAATGATGGGAGAGGGAGTGTCACATGATGCTCCCTCCTCCATCATTGCCTTCAACTGTATCGGCATCTGCATTTTTACATTATAGTGTAAAAAAATTCTGTACAATTTGTTTTCTAAAATTGCACGAATGCCATTTCATCTGAGCATAAACCACTTATGATCCACTCTTGTGTCAGAATGTGGACAATGATAATTTCCTTGATTGGCAAGTCCCATAATAAACAAACACTTTTAAAGTGGATTTGTCATCATGTTTTACTATACAAACTATGCATTATTAAATACATCTCTTAGACCTGAGGAGGTTGATATAATTATCTTGAAAATCTCTGTCAGAATAGCTGTACGATACCTTTGGGAAATTTTGTTGCCTATAATAAGCATTTTTTATTTCAGATCTACAGTGGTGTGAAAAAGTGTTTGCCCCCTTCCTGATTTCTTATTCTTTTGCATGTTTGTCACACTTAAATGTTTCAGATCACAAAACAAATTTAAATATTAGACAAAGATAACACAAGTAAACACAAAATGCAGTTTTTAAATTAAGCTCTTTATTATTAAGGGAAAAAGAAATCCAAACCTACAGGGCCCTGTGAGAAAAAGTGATTGCCCCCTAAACCTAATAACTGGTTGGGCCACCTTTAGCAGCAACAACTGCAATCACACCAGTCTCATCAGGCCTAAGAAATCTATTTAATAATGTATACAGTTTGTATTGTGAAATTCACTTTGATACCACTTTTTACTACATTGTACCAAGAATCTGGGGCATAATCTGGAGTTTAGGGGGGCACAAAAGGTCCTCTGGCTCATATGAAGAGACAAATACTATTTTTCCAGCTGTAACTCAGTAAATTGGGTGCGAGATTGACAAAAACAGAGCTTCCACCTAAAAATAATTCTTCATTTATGACAGAGAGTTTTTGCTTACCTCCTGAATCCAACAATATGACAGCGGTGTGACAAGTGAATCTGCATCGCAGACATGAAACATAGAGAGAACGTCATAAGTGTCAAATCTACATCAAAATGGGCTGTAAAATTGACAAATTCTGGAGTAAAGTGGCTGGACAGAAGACTGATAACATCACGTCCACAGATTTCTCATCTCACAGACATTCAATCAACTCCTATACGTCTGTTCTGACAAAACCCAAAAAACATGATCCAGACACATATGGGAAAAAAATCTGCCGACTGTTGAGACTTTTATATTTGCCTGTAGGGGGCGTATTCCATATGACACATAATAGCCCTATTGACTTACAGAGTGACGCTTCTTATCTATGGTTATGCTTACCTCTGCAAAACAATAAAAAATGAAGTGCATAAAATACAACTGGTCAATCACATTTTCCGTAAATAGGAGATGTCAGCGGGCAGCTAAGCTGTCACCATAAATAGTAAACTTTTGGTTACCCACACTAAAATTGACTCAGCTAAAGGGAAGTGATTCACATGGTAGATATATATTTTTTCTTACAATAGCTACTTAATTTTTTCTTCCATACATAAGATTGCCAGCAGATCTAATTAACACTATTAAAGAGATAGCTGTGGGCTGAACAATTGTTTAACACCTTTTTAATGTTTATCGGGGCCTTAAACCTGGCATAGACATGAGATCTTTCTTAAAAGAATCTGTCACCAGGTTAAAAAAAAGGCCAGTTTTTTTTATCTTATTTTATTCTCGCTGTTCCCCTGTTTAGTACGTTTTTTGTATTTTTTAAATCCGCCATACGGTACCAGATATATGAGCTTTTTTATTTAGTGCTAATTTATATGTTCTTTAGCAAGAAGGCGGGGCTCACAGGGTAATTATGCAGAAAAAGTCTAAAGACACACCCCCAAGGAATCATGTGAGCCACACCCCCTTAGTAAAGACCGCAAAAATGTGCACTTGAAAACGGCTTGCATCTCTGGAACCGTATGGCGGATTTAAAAAATACAAAAACCGGTATACTCAGGGAGCAGCGGGATTAAGATGGCACCAAAAACTTGGCACTTTTTCTCTGGTGACAGGTCACCTTTAAGAAGATCTAATGTCTATTGCAGGTTTCTCATAGATGGTATAACAGAAGTAAAAACACGGATGTGTTCGCTGAGCTCCTTGATAATGAAGAAATCCAAATTGAGTGTAGAAATCCAATCGAAATGAGAAGATAAAGTTCAAGCAGTTTATTTCAATGCGTTTCTGAGTTGGACAGATTCCTTCTTCAGGAGAAAAACACACAAAGAGTATAGAAGTATACATTGGCGTTTTAAGAAACGCCCCCCCTGGGAGTGTATACAACAATTTTATTGTTGTTCTTGTATTTGTTAATAATAATAACTGGACACTATTATTATTATTATTATTATTATTATTATTATTAATAAACATGAATTTCATGTCTACGTCAGGTTTCTCATAGACACATTTTTGAACTAAAGAACTTTAATTATTTGAAGAAGCACAACCATACACATGGGTTAAAGCAGTGGTTCACTCCTATTTTATTAAAAAATGTTTAAAAAAAATATTTTTATTTTATAAAATAAAAAAAATAATTATTACACTCACCTACTGATCCATCTCGACCAAGGCATTTTACCCTTGCAGACAATAGTTGGCTGACAGGGTAGCCAGGTAGCAATCGGAAGGAGGAGAAGTGTGGGTGAGTAGACATTTTTATTCTCTACCCCTGCTTGACTTTTTTTTTAGGGTAGCTGACACCTTTAATAACTTTAACGTATTACAAAATTGCTATTGAAAAACTCATTCATTCTACATATTATTGTGCTTTAGTTTTATCAATATACCTAAAATAACTAAGGCTGTGTAGCTTTACCAAGTATGTATTGTTTAGGAACCTGATCTGTCACTTGATCTTTACATGTGGGTGTGTAGGTACGTGTGCACACAAGCAAAACAATCCTATTGCTATTTACCTAGCTGGTAAATTGTGTCTAGTGTTTGTTTAGCTTACATTATATTGTCTGGATGTCAGCTTTTATCTGAAGATGTGTCCAGGCATTAAGAACACTGCTCCATAAAGCAAAAGCTGGTATTTAGACAAGTTGGCTAACACTATTGTGATATATTGATAAAGGATATAATAAATGATAGGTATTATCATAACCTGACACAATCAAAAAGGGGGTTGTCTGGGGTCATCTGTACTGGATCTTTGTGATATTAGAGGGTAGAACAGGTACCAACCTTCTCTAACCCTGGAGGATTCGGCACATCCACAAATTACTCAGGAAGCTCCTTGAGTTGTATCAGAATTGTGTAATTCCTAATCATGCCTGTGGTGGCGCTATAGGGAATCTGAAAACTTTCTGATGACTTCCCACACAAATTATAAAGATTTGTAGAGTTTATCTACTGGGCAGGATCAAGGTTGAGGAATGCCTCTTGGAAAAATATGGGGGTTGTATCCCCACCTCAGTAAGGGCAGGCGCACACAACCGTATGTTCTCCATCCAAGAAAAACGATCCACTTATACTAATCACACTCTGATCAGAACTAGATCAGAGTTTGATCAGAGTGGGATCCATTTTTCTCAAACGTGGAGAATAAAAAAAAGTTTTTTCCATCTTCTCCATTCAGTCTGTATGTGAAAATTGGACCGCACTCGGATGTCCTCTGAGTGAGGTCCAATGTTTTCCATAGACATGAATTTGGTGAGAGCCATCCTCGGTCCGAGGAAAAAATTGGACCCCAGAGAATAACATTGGTCCATGTGTGATCCGATGTCTTGACGGATCACACTCGGACTGAAACTACGGTCGTCTACACAAGCCCTATTAAAAGGGTTTTCTGGGCTGAGCATAAATAAAGTGACAGCAGATAGAGAGACTGCAGATAGTCAAATCCCCTAGCCAGTTTGAGTGGTAATGAGATTAGCAAGTTGCAGTCACGAGACGACTATCTTCTCATCCGCTTCACTCAACAGAACATTGAGAGAAACAGGAAAAGTGTAGCGCTATGGCCGGCGTCCCAGCATGGTGTCCCCTTCTCTCTCCATGCAGGGAGGCTGGCTTACTCACCGCCCTGGCTCCGCGGCGTGGTCCCTGGCATACCCTACTTTCTGCTTTTAAAGGGACAGCGCAGGTGACGCGCTCCCTGGGCCGTGTGTGCAAGCGTGTGGGTTACCCGGAGCCGGGTCTCTGGGGGTTGTAGTCTCCGTGGCGGCGACCCGGTACCGTGGCTCAGGGTGGTCAAACCAGTGGCAGTCTTTATAGGGTTTTTGTGGTTTAATGTCCGACTACGCCACCCGTGGATTTCGGTCAGGGTGTACCGCCGCTGCGAGGCAGTCTGCTGAGGCTGGTGTGGTGTGCGCAGCTAAAGATGGGATAACTCCCCACGGGAAGAGTATGGCCTCAGGGCAGGGAATGTGGATGATGGGAGTGATGGTGCACGGGCATCCCAGTACTAGTAGTGCTGTATGCGGTGAGAAAGCAGGAACGACTCAGAGTCTTTGCAGTGCAGTTCAGGGTCTTTACTGATGATATTAAGGCAGACCCTCCCGGGAGTACTGGCTAGCATAAGGGGCCTGGTCAGTCTGCGAGCAAGCAGGAGTTCCTCT
This sequence comes from Phyllobates terribilis, assembly GCF_046119375.1. NCBI lineage: Eukaryota > Metazoa > Chordata > Amphibia > Anura > Dendrobatidae > Phyllobates > Phyllobates terribilis. The sequence goes on along the minus strand of NW_027362768.1, from coordinate 142,712,554 downwards.
GGCCAGGTGGAGTTGTAGGCCTCCCCGTCTATCTGCACTCTTCCTGGCTACCTTGCTGTAAGCGAGTGGAAGTAGCCCACGTCCCTGAGTATACCGTGTGGTGCTCACCCGTTTGGCTGGTGACTTGGGGCCTTCTGATAGCCTCCGCTCCTCGATGGCAGTGCTGGTCCCTTCCTTGTGACTGAGCCTCCGGGCTTCTATGGCCAGAGGACCTGGAATCCCCTGCCGGCTGGGTTCTGCTGCTGGACTTGAAGATCCCTGCAGCCTCGGACTCCGGTGTCCGGTATTTAGATTCTTCTGCCAGGGAGAGCTCTGCTCAGCTCCAGCCCCTGGTCTCCGCTCCTGCTCCTACAGAGCTCCTGCTGTTTCTTGCCCTGTGTCTGGAACTTCACTCCAGGCTCTGACTGACTAACCCCGCCCCAGACCCAGTTTATAAGGGCAGATTCCTCCCCTCCCAGGTCTGGGCAGGAGGTGTTGCATGCTTAAGGGCTCCTGACCAGGAAACCTCCCACTTGCTCTCAGACGTAATATTTCTATTACTGTGGTAACCAGACCCCTGGGGTGCCACATTCCCCCCTAGTAAATTTTAGTACTCCGGGACTAAACACATTTTTAAGAAAACACAAATACAGGGTATAAACAATAATACAACAACATATGTACAAGAAGTTTTAGTCTTTAGAGGTCACGGCATGTCCGTAACCGGGTGTCCATGTCACCCAACAAGGTGAAGTCTTGGAACAGAGTAGGGGACCTGTCCAAAGCAAACCCCAAACGTTGGCCCTGGGCGTGGCTGCAAGGCTGAGGCTAGCTACTTTGGGCCACAAGGAGGCCACGCCAGACAGGTTTTTCTCTTCCGCGGCCATCTTCGCAAGAGGTACCAAGGTGCAACTATCTACAATGTAGTTCCGGTTACTCAGCGTCCATAACCTGTCAGTCCAAATAAACCTGAAGGGTAACTAGAGAAACATAATTAGTAACCAGGTAACAAAAACATAAACCTTTTTCAACATTGGCAATTTACAAGCAAATTCACATTACATTTAGATTCTCCAGCGAGTGGACATTTGTCCTCTAGTGCTCCTGGTGGACCTACGTAACCCACTATCTGGTTCTGCACTACAGGGTGTAGAAGGTGTTGCGGGTAGGCCTGGCAGCTTTCTGCGTACTCTTTGGCTTACTAAGGGCACGGCAGGCTCACTACTAGCAGAGGGTTGATTCTCCTGGGCTGCTTGTATGGATTCTTCTCCCTCCTGGGCCGGCTGCTCTTCTGACACTACCTGTTCTTCTGTAGGCCCTTGAGGAGCTGGCTGGAGAAAGGTGAGGACGGGTACCACGACTGCGTTGTTAATTTGAGTCCAGGACCGGGGAAAGTCTCCGAGTACGGTACTGATCATTTCTTCCCTTTCCTCTGCAGGTTGAGGGTTCTCTTGGTCTTCGTCAGGGCTTTGCAGCTGCTCGGGACACTTTTTCAGGTGGTCTCTGGAGACAATGGCTGTGGTCTCTCATCCATCCTTACTGATTATGCAGACTTTTGGATTATCATGACTTGAAGGCAGTACTGTGTACGGGTCCTTCTCCCACTGGTCGTCCAACTTGTGGAGCCACCTTTTTCTCTTCAAGACCTGCTCTCCAGGTACCAGGGGAACAGTGGGAGCATGCTGGTTATAAGTCTTCTCTTGCCTTTCTCTTGCTTGAGACAGACTCCGCTCGACGCTCTCCTGTACTTTCCGATACTGCAGCTGCCGTTCTGTATCCCAGTCTGCCTCTGGTGAGGTGTCCTCAGGTGTCAGGACTCCCATATCCAGGTCAATAGGCAGCTTACCAGGTCTTGCCCTCATTAGGTAAGCCGGGGTACAGTTCGTGAAACCTACAGGGATGTGATTATATAAGTCCACCAGATCAGGCAGTTTTTCAGGCCAGAGACTGCGTTCTTCCAGGGGCAACGTTTTTAGCAAGTCTATCACCACCTGGTTCATTTTCTCACATAGTCCGTTGGTCTGAGGGTGATAGGGCGTTGTTCTTATCTTCCTGCAGCCATACAGATTGCAGAACTCTTGGAAGACCTCCGCTTCGAAGGCTGGCCCTTGGTCAGTCAACACTTGCTCCGGATACCCGTGTGGACCGCAGAAGTGCTGCTGGAAGGCTCTAGCTGCTGTTTGAGCCGTTAAGTCCTTGACAGGGACCACCACCAGGAACCGGGAGTAGTGATCTACGATTGTGAGGGCGTAGACGTACCCAGATTTGTTTGGAGCCAGTTTCACATGGTCCAGAGCTACCAGCTCCAGTGGCTGCCTGGTGATGATGGGCTGCAGGGGAGTCTTCTGGCTGGCATGGTCCTTTCTTCTTAGGTTGCACGGGCCACAGCCTCTGCACCATCTCTCGATAGCTCCTCTCATGCCTACCCAGTAGAACCATCCACGCAACAGGAACTCCAGCTTCTTCCATCCGAAGTGTCCTGCTCCGAACCATAGCCGCGTCTCGTCTTGGGACCACTACCTGCCAGGTCAGCTCATGTGTTCTAGAGTTGACCATTCTCCGGCACAGCTTCTCCTTGTAAAGAAACAGTCTACTTTTCTCCTTCCACAGTTGCTTGGTCTCCTCCAGAGCGTCTGGGTCAAGACGGGCATCAGCCTGTGTCAGCATTTCCTTCACCAGATGGACTGCGGGATCACTGTCTTGTGTCTCCGCCCGGCTGTAGTGGGGTAAGGGATTGAACGTGGCAGAGCGCCTGTCCCTTACATGGTGGGAATACAGGGTAATCCCATGACGGTGGAATGCAGGGAGTTCGACTTCTTCCAGTTCTTCTGGATCTTCCCCTACGTCCGGTAAGTTTGGCATTCTGGACAGGGCATCCGCGTTGGCATTTGAGCGTCCCGCCCGGTATTTGATGGTGAATTCATAGTTGGACAGGTGGGCCATCCATCTCTGCTCCAGGGCACCAAGTCTTGCAGTGTCCAGGTGTGTCAACGGGTTGTTATCCGTGTACACGGTGAACTTGGAAGAGGCAAGGTAATGTTTGAAACTTTCGGTCACTGCCCACACCACTGCCAGGAACTCTCGCTTGAATGAGCTATAATTCTCAGGGTTCCTCTCCGTGGGCCGTAGTTTTCGGCTTGCGTAAGCGATTACCCGTTCTTTCCCCTGCTGGATCTGGGATAGTACGGCTCCTAGCCCGATGTTGCTCGCGTCCGTGTGGAGGATAAAGGGCTGGCTGTAGTCAGGGTACGCCAGGATTTCATCCCCCGTGAGGGCCATCTTCAGCTGGTGGAAGGACTCCTCTTCCAGCTTTTCCCCACCTGAAGGGCGGCTTCTGGTTTTTGGCCTTCCTGGATTGACCTATTAGGAGGTTCTGCATAGGAGCTGCCATTTTGGTGAAACCGGGAATGAATCTTCGGTAGTAGCCTACCAACCGAGGAACTGCCGCACTTCCTTTATGCTGGAGGGTCTTGGCCAGTCTTTAATCACGGTAATCTTATCGGGGTCGGGAACCACTCCGTCAGCACTCACCACGTGTCCCAGGTACTGCACCTTTGGTTTCAGCAGGTGACACTTGGAGGGTTTCACCTTGAGGCCGTAGCTTGCCAGGGCGTCAAACACTTCTGCCAGGTGTTTCAGATGGTCCTCGTAGGTTTTGGAATAAACGATGACAGGTATAACAGGACCGTCTCGAAATTCCGGTGTCCGCTGGAAGGTTCCTGGTGCGTTGCAGAGCCCGAACGGCATACAGTTGAATTCGCTGAGACCCATCGGGGTGGTGAATGCGGTCTTCTCCTTGTCCGCCTCTGCTACAGGAACCTGCCAGTACCCGCTAGTAAGATCCAAAGTGGAGAAGAAGTTAGCAGATTTTAATGCAGCTAAAGATTCTTCTATTCTGGGTAACGGGTACGCATCTTTGTGTGTGATACGGTTGACCTTTCTGTAGTCTACGCACATTCTCATGGTGTTGTCCTTCTTTTTCACTAGAACTAGTGGAGCTGCCCAGGGGCTACAGCTGTTCCTGATTACCCCAGCCTCCTTCATGTCCCACAGCATCCCCTTTGCATGCTGATAGTGTGCAGGGGGTACAGGTCGGTATCTTTCCTTTATGGGTGGATGGTCTCCGGTGGGGATGTGATGCTCTACCCCCTTTACTCGCCCGAAGTCTAGCGGGTGTTTACTAAAGACCCTTTCATACTCCTGAACCACCCGGTAGACTCCCTGTTTTTGGTGTGAGGGAGTGGAGTCAGTACCCAAATGCAGTTGCTGACACCAGTCCTCCATTTGTTTCTTAGAGCCGTTACCTTCCTCTGGTTGAGATGGAGGCAAGGGTTCTACGGCCTTTACCGAATTTTGGTTTATGGTGAACAATTTGGCTAGCGTGGCATACCGGGGCAGGTGTACTTCTCTCTCCCCGATATTTACGATGCGGACAGGTACCCTCCCATGGCGTACATCGACCACTCCCCGTGCTGTCAAAATGGTGGGCCTACTGTCTGAGTAGACGGGCTCTACCATGGCTTGGTAGTCTCTACCTCTTAGACCAATAGCTGCCCGGCACCAGATCATCATCTCACTTTTCGGGGGCATGGCAATAGGGAACGGTCACACATTCTCACGCTACCAATCTCACCACCAGATAATTCCACCTGTTGCCGTTTCATCAGTGCCCGGATCTCTTTTTGGAGGACACGCTGCTGGCTGGAACTGGCGTTCTTGGCAACCTGCTGTAAAATGAGAATCACCTCTGCAAGACAATTTTCAATCACGTTAGTTCCCAAGGTTATTCTAGGGTGACTCTCATGACGGTCAATGTCTACAATAATCAGTCCTTGTGCCGCCAGTTCGACTTTACCGATCTTAATGGTCACCTCTTTGAACCCCACCGGCGGCACGGGCTGACCATTGCTGGGCGATGATACTCAGGTCGTCATCTGGGTAGCGGGTTATGTCCGAGTCATTCCAGTACCTCTGAAAGAGCACGTACGGGATGGTAGTCACCTGTGACCCAGTGTCTAGTAGGGCACTCATAGGAATGCCATCCAGTACCATAGGCAAGACTGGACGCCCCCCTACATATTTATCACGCCAGTTCGATGGGCCTGATGATCTTATGCCTGGGGGTCGGCCCTCTGCCCCAGGTTGTGCCCGTTTAAATGACAGTACCTTGCCATATGTCCTGGTTGATTGCAGCGGCGGCAGATGGGTTGTCTGTCCTCGTTGTATCTGTCGCTGGGTCTTCCTCTGGACGATGGGATCCTCCTCTGTCGGTGCCACGGGACGTCCTCCGGACTGGTGGCCAGCTTGATCCTTCCTGGAGGAGAGACCAGTAAAGACTGCACAGTTCGGGTTAGCGTGGCTATGCTTTTAGTTAGCTCTTGGACCTGATGGTGCTGGTCTGTAGCCGGGTTGTTGTCCAAAGCCTGTGCACCAGCTCCTACAGGCTCTGCAGACAAGGGCGCCGCCTCTTGATGATAGGTAATAGCAGGGCGCCGGTGGGTTACAGCGCTACCCGGTGCCGGTTCTCGGAGCACCCGGATGGCCCTGTCCTTGAACTTTGCAAAGTCTAAACCAGGGTTCTGCAAGGCCATTGCACGCAACTGGGTTCGGTGGGCGTTGGACAGCAGACCCTCAATGAATTGCTCAGTTAACAGTTCATCTGCATTCCGCACACTGTCAGGGTCTGCCTGTTTAATGGCTCCCAGGGCCTCTTGCAAACTCAAAGCATAGTCTCTTATACTGTCTTGGGCCCGCTGCTTGCACCCATAAAATCTCATTTTGATCTCGGCTGAGGTGCGGGTGTCAAAAGTGTCCTTCAGACGGGCCAAGATCTCCTTTACGGTCTCCTTGTCCCGGACTGACCAGGACTTTACTTCACGCTGGGCTGCGCCGGTTAGCTGGCCTATCAATATGCTCACTTTCTGGCCCTCCGTCAGGGGGTATACCTTAAATAGGCTGTACAGTCTCTCTTTAAAGTCGCTTAGGGTATGCGACTCCCCTGAGTATTGGGGCAGCCAGGCCGCTCAGCGGATGTAGGGCATTGTAAATGGCATTACTGCGGCAGTGGCCGCGCTGGTGGTAGAGGGTCCCTCCGTGTCAGTCATCTTCCTCCCCCCTAGTTAAGTGTAGCCTACCTTCCGACGATCCTCTTCTGTAGGCCGCGGCTCTGCTGATGCTTCTCCGGACGAGGACCTTGCGTTGCGTCCTGGTGACGTCAGCGTCGCTCTCTCTCCCTTCCAGGACCTTGCGCAGTGTCGGTGCGTGGGGCGGAGCTTCGGGTCTCGCGCGCTTTCGGCATCCACGCCCCTCTTCTTCCCGCGCGGCGTCCCGAAGATGGCGTCCGATGGCGGGAAAACGACTGCGGATGGCGGGAAAACAGCTGCGGATGGCGGGAAACTTCTGAAGATGGCGGGAAACGGCTCCGGATGGCGGGAACCTTCACCATGGCAGGTATGACAGTCTTTTGAAGGCACGCAGTACCCGGTGGTTGCGGGCACAAAATTCTGCCGACTACGCCAAAAGTTGACGCGCCCCCTGGGCCGTGTGTGCAAGCGTGTGGGTTACCCGGAGCCGGGTCTCTGGGGGTTGTAGTCTCCGTGACGGCGACCCGGTCCCGTAGCTCAGGGTGGTCAAACCAGTGGCAGTCTTTATAGGGTTTTTGTGGTTTAATGTCCGACTACGCCACCCGTGGATTGCGGTCAGGGTGTACCGCCGCTGCGAGGCAGTCCGCTGACGCTGGTGTGGTGTGTGCAGCTAAAGATGGGATAACTCCCCACGGGAAGAGTATGACCTCAGGGCAGGGAATGTGGATGAAGGGAGTGATGGTGCACGGGCGTCCCAGTACTAGTAGTGCTGTATGCGGTGAGAAAGTAGGAATGACTCAGAGTCTTTGCAGTGCAGTTCAGGGTCTTTACTGATGATATTAAGGCAGACCCTCCCGGGAGTACTGGCTAGCATAAGGGGCCTGGTCAGTCTGCGAGCAAGCAGGAGTTCCCCTGGCCAGGTGGAGTTGTAGGCCTCCCCGTCTATCTACACTCTTCCTGGCTACCTTGCTGTAAGCGAGTGGAAGTAGCCCACGTCCCTGAGTATACCGTGTGGTGCTCACCCGTATAGTTGGTGACTTGGGGCCTTCTGATAGCCTCCGCTCCTCGATGGCGGTGCTGGTCCCTTCCTTGTGACTGAGCCTCCGGGCTTCTATGGCCAGAGGACCTGGAATCCCCTGCCGGCTGGGTTCTGCTGCTGGACTTGAAGATCCCTGCAGCCTCGGACTCTGGTGTCCGGTATTTAGATTCTTCTGCCAGGGCGAGCTCTGCTCAGCTCCAGCCCCTGGTCTCAGCTCCTGCTCCTACAGAGCTCCTGTTGTTTCTTGCCCTGTGTCTGGAACTTCACTCCAGGCTCTGACTGACTAACCCCGCCCCAGACCCAGTTTATAAGGGCAGATTCCTCCCCTCCCAGGTCTGGGCAGGAGGTGTTGCATGCTTAAGGGCTCCTGACCAGGAAACCTCCCACTTGCTCTCAGACGTAATATTTCTATTACTGTGGTAACCAGACCCCTGGGGTGCCACACAGGCATATAGTAATATGCCCTCTGCCTGTTGCTGAGAGGTATTTAGTGTAATGATGTCCACCTGTAAGATGGCTCCCAGCCAATAGCTGGGTGTCATCCTGTATAAAAGACTCCCTCTCCCTTAGGGAGTTGCCAAACAATGAGTTTAGTCATTAGGTAGTGTTGTGTTCTACCAGAGCAGTTGTGAGGTCCCCTGGTCCCGGTGCGGCCAGTGTACTGGACCCGAATTCCTGGTCTCTCTTTGGCCAGTGTCCTGAACCCGAATCCCTGGATCTGGTGCAGCCAGTTCCTGAACATTGTCCTCCGGTCCGTTTGCGACCAGTCCCTGATTCAGTATCCTAGACCGGTGTGTCTGAACATAGCCCTAGTCCGTGTCAGCGAAGCTGACCCCTCAGCAGCTGCAGTACCGGGATCTGCCTAGGAGGCAGACCAGTCTGTCTCCACCATCAGGAGCTCCAGTGAATTCCTGGTAGCCACTTAGCTTTGCCCCTTCCTAGGCAGACCCGTTAATGTGGCACAGTGGGTCCACAAAACCACTTGCGCCAAAATAATGATAAATAGAGTTTTCTTCAGATTTCCTAGTAGTTACCAGACAATAATAAACTATACCTGGAGCTGAAGAATCCAATGTGAAAGAAACCTCAATACTTGTGGCGCAAGGTCATAATCAGTCTACAGCAGCTGTAAATTGTGTCTGTGAACTGATAGCTTATGGTTTTGTATGTTCTAGTAGACATGTCGAACCTTGGACACTAAATAACGTTCTTCTAAGAAGAATTCACCTTAAGACTTTGTTCCCACACACAATAAGTGATTTATAACATTTCAATAAGACATCTTGAGTCTGCTCAGTCTTCAAGGCCCATTTGGGACCCCAACCTCTACACCTCACACATTATGCTCCTGCCTCAATAGGACAATTGGATGCATGGGTATTTCCTATTGTCTAGAGCTCCTTTGTGAAATCAGAACTCCTCTCCTGCAGATTTCAAGGCTGAATTCTAATAATGATATGAGGAAGGACACATTTAGCTAATGTTAACCCAATGTGGTCAGGTAGTCTCACTCCAAAGACCCATAAGTGTAGCCTAGACTTCTTTAGTGACCAGAATCAAGATTTCCTGTCCACCTTTAATAAAGAAATAGTAGGGTATTTTGTTTATTCAGGATTTTGAGGCATTTGTCATGCCGTGCTTTAACGGGGGGAATTTGTCAGAATATCATATGCATTGTGAGGAAATACAGGTAATTTTTACATATTCATTAAGGGCTGATATTCTAAATTGCATATGATACCCTTTGTCTGGAAAACCCCGAGCTCTGCAGATAATAGACAGCTTAGTTTAAAAAAGCCTATTAATAGCAATAAAGGAAATAACCTTTTCCAAAACATGAAGTTTTCAGAAGACAATCTGACATGCTTTACTCAGTAATTGAATATAGGTTACTATATTATATTCTCTATGACAGATCTATGCAGACGATATATCCAATATAGCATGCTGAACTCAAGCTATTGCCAACATACTGGTGGTTTTTGCACATGTAATTAATTTAATTAATTAATATTATTTGCTTTTGTTATTTATTATTATTTTACTCATTTATATGGGGGCAATTACTGTAACATTTCATTACTGCCTCCTATCTATCTATCTCTCTATATATCTATCTATCTATCTATCTATCTATTTTATCATCAATCTTTTACTACTGTATGTGTGGGGATTCAGGGGCCATTATTACTGTATGTGACGGGACTTTGGGGCCATTATCACTGAATGTGGGGGGACTCAGAGGCCATAATTAATGTATGTGAGAGGACTTTTGGGCCATTATCACTGTTTGTGAGGGGACTCAGAGGCAGGGCCGGCTCCAGGTTTTTCTGGGCCCCGGGCGAAAGAGTCTCAGTGGGCCCCTTTAACACATACCACGATTCATGAAGCACGGATACCGCAGAGAAATATATATATATATAGTACAATGCAAAGATTTCACTTCTTACATTACATGAGTGATATCTATTGTAAATTCCACAATAGCTCAGAAACCGGTGAATCGCTCCACACAGAATACTGGCCCCCGTATAAGGCTCCATACGGAATACTGGCCCCCATATAAGGCCCCATACGGAATACTGGCCCCCATATAAGGCCCCATAAGGAATACTGGCCCCCATGTAAGGCCCCATACGGAATACTGGCCCCCATATAAGGCTCCATGCGGAATACTGACCCCCATATAAGGCTCCATGCGGAATACTGACCCCCATATAAGGCTCCATACGGAATACTGGCCCCCATATAAGGCTCCATACGGAATACTGGCCCCCATATAAGGCTCCATACGGAATACTGGCCCCCATATAAGGCTCCATACGGAATACTGGCCCCCATATAAGGCTCCATACGGAATACTGGCCCCCATATAAGGCTCCATACGGAATACTGGCCCCCATATAAGGCCCCATAAGGAATACTGGCCCCCATGTAAGGCCCCATACGGAATACTGGCCCCCATATAAGGCTCCATGCGGAATACTGACCCCCATATAAGGCTCCATACGGAATACTGGCCCCCATATAAGGCTCCATACGGAATACTGGCCCCCATATAAGGCTCCATACGGCATACTGGCCCCCATATAAGGCTCCATACGGAATACTGGCCCCCATATAAGGCTCCATACGGAATACTGGCCCCCATATAAGGCTCCATACGGAATACTGGCCCCCATATAAGGCTCCATACGGAATACTGACCCCCATATAACGCTCCATACAGGATACTGGTCCCCTTATAAAGCTCCATACAGGATACTGGTCCCCTTATAAAGCTCCATACAGGATACTGGCCCCCATATAACGCTCCATACAGGATACTGGTCCCCTTATAAAACTCCATACAGGATACTGGCCCCCATATAACGCTCCATACAGGATACCGGTCCCCTTATAACGCTCCATACAGGATACTGGCCCCCATATAATGCTCCATGCAGGCTGTTATCCCCCACATAATGCCCCATACAGGCCCCCCCACTTTTAATGCTCCATCCTGGCTGTTACCCCCCACATAATGCTCCATGCAGGCTGTTCCCCCCACATAATGCACTATGCAGGCTGCCCCCCCCTTTATAATGGCCCATGCAGGCTGTTCCCCACTTTATAATGCCCCATGCAGGATGTCCCCCCCTCTCTTTATAATGCCCCATGCAGGATGCCCCCCCTCTCTTTATAATGCCCCATGCAGGATGTCACCCCCCCCTCTTTATAATGCCCCATGCAGGATGTCCCCCCCTCTCTTTATAATGCCCCATGCAGGATGCCCCCCCACTCTTTATAATGCCCCATGCAAGATGTCACCCCCCTCTCTTTATAATGCCCCATGCCTCCATACATTTAAAAAAAAAAAATCAAATACTCACCTCCCTTCTCCTCACCTGCTACCTGCTGCCCGCTGCTCGGGTCCGAACTCCAGCGTTGTCGGCGTCTTCCTGCTCAGCACTCCCTGTGACGGCTCAAGGGAGGGCGCGGTGTAAAGACGTCACCGCGCCCTCTGACCTGAGACGTCACAGGGAGCGCAGAGCAGGAAGACAGCTGATCTGCGGAGGCACGGGGAGAGGTAAGTATCCAGCTGCCGGGGCCCTGAGCAAGCGGCGGAGAAGGGCGGGCGCTGACACCGCTCTCCTCCGCCCATAGCCCAGCGGGGTGCGCGACTGCCAGTGGGCCCCTCTGCCAGCTCAGGGCCCCGGCATTTGCCCGGGTGCGCCGGGTGCTGACGCCGGCCCTGCTCAGAGGCCATCATTACTACATATAAGGGGACTTTAGGGCCATTACACTGTATGTGGAAGGACTTAGGGGTCTTTGTAACTATATGTGCAGGTGCTCAGGAGGGCATTATTACTATATGTGAGAGATTCAAGGGGCGTTATTACTTTTAATGAGGCACTTTGTTGTATTATTAATTGCTAAGAAGACACTTAGGGGACATTATAACTTTTTAGTAGCACTAAGGGGACAATATTAAGTGTTAAGTGGGCACTTAAGAGGTATTATTAAAATGATAGGGGTACTATGGATATAACTGTCAAGTGGGCACACATGCATTATTAATTTTTAGAGGGAATAAAGGTGGACACTATTACTTTCTAGAGCTCTCACAGAGGGCATTCATATTCTTTAGGGGACAATTTTACCATCAGTTACCAGTGGCTGTAACTGCGCCACTGACACTCACTGACAGCCGGCTCAGCAGTGCATCAGTATAGAGCCGGCTGTCAGTCAGTGCCGGTAGTGTGGTTATAGCTGCTGCTCACTATGTACTGGGCAATGACTCATGCTGCACCGGTCATGCTTCTATGACTGAAAGCAGGATGCTGCTGGTAGAAATTAAGTACATTTCTTCCCGGCAGCGGGGCTCTCATTGCAGCAGCCGGGTCGCTTTAGAAGGCTATTAACCTGCAGATTAGCCCCATATCAGCAGGTTAATTGCATTTTTTTGACATGATATGTTCCCTTTAAGGTCTTAATGAGGAATCCTACCTTAAGTGTAAAAGTGGCCATATATTAGAAAAACTCAGAAGTTAATTCTGCAAGCGAAGTTGACAAGGCATAGGTCAGTTAGCCACTCTGCTTTGACCAGTGAATTTAGATACAGGACTGGGGCCGTAAACTGAACATTTGCTCTGGAACTGGGAAAAAAAAAGCTGGTGGAGTCTTTACTGACGTGCCCCCTGGGCTGTGTGTGGGGGAATACCCGGAGCCGGGTCTCTGTGTAATGCTGGGGGTTGTAGTCTCCATGGCGGCGACCTGGTCCCGTGGCTCAGGGTGGTCAAACCAGTGGCGGATCTGTTTATTTGGTTTTCAATGTTTAAATGTCCGACTACGCCACCCGTGGATTGCGGTCACTGAGAACCGCCGCTGCGGGGCAGACCGCTGAGGCTGATGTTGTGTGCGCAGCAGAGAGTAGTATAACTCCCCACGGGAGGAGTATAGCCCTTGGGCAGTGTGTATAGATGGTGAGGGTCGTGGTGCATGGGCGCAGCAGAAATGACTCAGAGTCCGTGCAGTGCAGTTCAGGGTCTTTACTGTTGGTAATGAAGAAGGCCCTGCCGGGAGTACTGGCTAACGTTAAAGGCCTGGTCAGTCTGTGAGCGAACAAGAGTCCCCCTGGCCAGGTGGAGGTGTAGGCCTTCCCGTCTGACTGCACTCTTCCTGGCTACCTTGCTGTAGTCGTGTAGTAGCCCACGTCCCTGAGTGTACCGTGTGGTGCTCACCCGTATGGCTGGTGACTTGGGGCCTTTGGTACCTTCTGCTCCTCGATGGCGGTGCCAGTCCCTTGCTTGTGACTGCTTGCTTGTGACTGAGCCTCTGGGCTTTCTATGGCCAGAGGACCTGAAATCCCCTGCCAGGTGGTTTCTGCTGCTGGATGTGGATATCCTCACAGCCTCGGACTCCGGTGTCCGGTTCTCTGCGTCTTCTGCCAGGATGAGCTCTATCAGCTCCAATCCCTGGCTCTCTGCTCCTGTGTTGCCTCCAGAGCTCCTTGCTCTGACTAGACTCGACTCTGACTCCAGGCTAGACTAGACTAGACTAACCCCGCCCCAGATACAGTTTATAAAGGGCATGTTCCTCCCCTCCCTGGACTGGGGCAGGAGGTGTTGCATATTACAGTGCTCCTGACCAGGAAAACCCATGCTCGCTCTCAGACATGGTATTTCTACCACTGTGGCAACCAGACCCCTGGGGTGCCACATAACCACTCACAAGGTTGAATTTCTTGCTAAGGTTTAGGCTTTGTAGGTTTTGTATCAACCTGAGATGTAAAGTTTAGCATTTCAGGAAACTGACATAGAGCGACATCCCTGCTTAATGGTGGAGCTACATGACACTGTGTGCCTCATTGCACAGAATCATAAAGATAACATTTCTTCATGTGCATGGCATGAATCATATGCTGCAGAGAGAAGTATATCTCAGGGCTAATGTCATCATTCTTTATAATGCGCTATGTATTTTATTGCTTCCCAGAGGCTTTATTTTCTACAGAGAGAATCTCGCTGATGCATCAGGTGGCATTTAATGATGAAGAAAGAAGAAATAAATAGGAAATGTGTAAAATAAAATGTAAACATAAAAAAATGTTTAGCGGTATATACCCTACCTCCCCTTGGGGCTGTAAAGGGGTTCTCTAGTTAGATCGATGGATCACCAGTATCATATCACTGAGGTCCGACACGCGGCATCTCCACTATTCAGCTTTTTCCAGCTCCTGCCGTGGTTGGATGCAAACAGTCAACTGATCCGAGAAGCACAACTCCATATATTGAATATTGGCCTTTTTGGCCAGTTTTTCTGTTAGGTCCATGCTCTCATTAGTTAATAAATAATTGAAAGTCAAGTTCAGGTTAAGGCAATGACTATGATTGTGGGATATAATGTAAAATGTTCCAAATCTGAAATCTAAAACTTTTTGAATATTTCCAACACCTGAAACTCAAATCCCAACACACTTGTAGACCCTCTCCTGTGTGAGCAGAAATGTCCCTTTTTATGCAAAAGGTGAAGCAATGGTGTAAAATCTTTTTTATATTGATATGAATATTTATGCTAATTAACTTATATATTCACTGGAAAACCCAATGGTTCCACATTAATGTACTATCCAAAAGGTTTTCTGTATATAAATTTATTTATTCATTTTCTTAGAGCTAAAATGTTCACCTACACTTATATCTTTTAATGCGGACAAACTTATGTATCATAAGAATTTCATCAGAGTTTGGTCCAAGTTTCATCAGTTTTTCACTATATATCAGCCCGTGAAAAATGTACAGCACACTGATGTGTCCAGTGCTGTGCGATATTTTCTGGGACTCAGACTTTCAATGTCGAGTTTGTTTTGACACTCGGATCAATATAGGACATGTCGCCGCGATTTTGTGTGTTACCCTGGGGGAATATATGGGACTCGGTACCCGGGCCTTTTACCTTGTTTAGGAGGTCACGGCAGTCGGCTCCTGGGCCCATGCTCTGGGTCTCTCTTTAAAAAGGGGTTTTAGTATACAGTTTGTCACGTGACGTCACCTGTGGTTTCCGGTAATGGTTAGGGGTGCTGCTGCAGACCTCCGGGGGTGATGGGATGGCAGCTGGGATGTTCTTGCTCCCCACAGGCGGAGCGGGCCCCCGGGGCAGTGTAGGTGCAATTGGTGGTGATGCTGGTTCTTGTAGTGCAGGAGAGATGGCGCAGCGGAAATAACTGACGGAGGCAGTGCAGTGCAGTCATCCGAGTTTTACTCACAGTTCTTGATCAAGTTACTCAGGTACACTGTACGTGTGTCAGCCTCCGTGTCGCACTGCGTCTGCCAGGCAGGGGCTCAGCACTCTTTCAGGTAGATTAGAGGCACTTAACGGGACCCCCTTTCTTATGTTCCTTTCCTTGACCGACTTCACGCACTGGGTCTTCTCCCTCCTGCCCTGCGCTCCCCCACACACTGTCCCGATCGGGTGCTCTGAAGTCCCTTCTGGGCAACCTGGAGTTCCCGGACCTACTTGATGCCCTTCACGGCGACTAGGGTGAGGCTGTGGCAACTGCACCATGGAAGTGCAGAAGCCTCCGGTTTTTCCAGCTGAGACCTGGAGTAACACGGCTGGTCCAGGGACCGGTTCCCTTCCTATGGCCTGATCCCTCTGACACCTGGCAGATTCGGGGCGTATGGGTGCCGTCCTGCACTCACTGTACCCCCTGGGATCCCTTCTGTTACCGGAGCCTTTCTCCTCTGCTCCCCTCCTGGGCCTCTATTACTAGGCCCCACTTATGGAGCTGAGCTCCTAAAGAGACTCTGCTCCCCTCCTCTCCTTACTACTCACTGACTGAACTCTCTCTCCCCACCACCCTAAGATGGCTTACCTTTATATACCTCCTACAATGGTGCTCCCCTACTCTACATCCTCCACCCACACCCACTACTGGTTCCCCCTCTCTTTGGTTCTCCCCACTCCAGCCAGGGACAGGGCTCAGCAGGAAACACAGTGCATCTTGCCCTTCCAGCCGGCCTGGAGCAGTGTAGTGTTGAATGTGGGTGTCGGGGTCCCAGGCAGCACTCCCTCCTTACCTGAGAGAAGGAGGCACCACACCTCTGGGTGAGGTGCAGTACCTCTGTGGCGACTGAACCCCCAGGGGTGCCACATTTGCACAGAACCTTTGGTCAGGAAAAACTCACAGACATGTGAACAGCCCCATAGACTGTCTTACGCATGAGTGCTATCTGTGAAAAACATGGATGGCCCTTGTACATGAAAAACTGACATGTAAATAAGCCCTAATTATGAGGAAACCAGCAAGATTGCTGGGAGTAAATCAGCATAATTACTGGGAGGAAACCAGCTCGATCACTGGGAGGAAACCAGCACGATCACTGGGAGGAAACCAGGATGATCACTGGGAGAAAACAAACATGATGACTGGGAGGAAACCAACACAATGACTGGGAGGAAACCTACACAATGACTGGGAGGAAACCAACACAATCACTGGGAGAAAACAAACACGATTACTGGGAGGAAGCCAACATGATCACTGGGAGGAAACCAACACAATCACTGGGAGAAAACAAACACAATCACTGGGAGGAAACCAGCACGATCATTGGGTGGGAACCAACACAATCACTGGGAGAAAACAAACACGATTACTGGGAGGAAGCCAACACGTTCACAGGGAGGAAACCAGCACGATCACTTGGAGGAAACCAGCACGATCACGGGGAGGAAACCATCATGATCACTGGGAAGAAACCAGCACAATCACTGGGAGGAAACCAGCTCAATCACCGGGAGGAGACGAGATCGATCACTGGGAGGTAACCAGCACAATAACTGGGAGGAGACCAGATCAATCACTGGGAGGTAACCAGCACAATTACTGGGAGTAAATCAACACAATCACTGGGAAGAAATCAGCATAATCACTGGGAGGAAACAAGCACAAACACTGGGAGGAAACCAGCACAATAACTGGGAAAAAAATCGGAATAATCACTGGGAGCAAACCAGCACAATCACTGGGAGGAAACCAGCACAATCACTTTGAGGTAACCAGCACAATCACTTTGAGGTAACCAGCACAATCACTTTGAGGTAACCAGCATGATCACTAGGAGGAAACCAGCATGATCACTGGGAGGAAACCAGCATGATCACCGGAAGGAACCTTGCATAATTGCTCAGAGGGAACGTCCACAATCTGGGAGGAAATCAGCACAATCAATGGGAAGAAACCTGTACAATCACTGTAAGAAAATATTTCAGTCACTTTAAGAAAATACAAGCTCTAGTTAGTTACTGCCCTGGTAGTGGTGAAGTTCAAAAGTCTAGCAAGCCGCAAAAACATTGCTGATCCCTTAGCCACTATGGCATCTCTTTTAAAGGAGCACTCTTGCCAAGGCCAGTTTCAAAGTTTGCGCCAGTATTATGGCAGACTGTGCTTGTCGAACAAGAATTTTACTACCCAAAATGCCAGAATCATTGAGACGTATGATGCACTCAGTTCGGATCATTTTACCTGCGATTGTACCAACACTTAATTGTTTTACAGGTTCAAAAATGTATCTGTCATTCTCTAGTGTGAATCTGGCCCTAAGCTTATACACTGTGATTTGCTTAGTGGCTACAGCATGCATTGCCTCCTCATGCCCTCGCATAACACAGTGTATCAGTTTTTATTGGAGAACATGTAAATCGTAAAATACATACAAAAAATAAAATACAGATTAAAATGACTCCTTTGTGCCAAACGCACCAAAAATAATACTAGCAATGGAATAATATAATTTAAAAACACGACATTTTCACTATTATCATGTTATTCTCATATCCATTGCACCATCTGATTGACATAACTAGATGTTTCTGATGAGTTCCCCTGCTGTGGTTCTTATGGGCAAACACTCCAGGAGCAAAACATATTTTCTGAATTTGGAAAGACGTAGAATACCAGGGACACTGGAAAAGCCATGTGAGTTTATGTAAGAATGACGCATTGGGCTGCAGGGCGGGTTGGCATTGTTATTGGCATGGATCCCTGAGTAGGAGTTTATAGTAGAAGAAGTCATACTGCAGGGCAGAGCATGGGTGCAGCGGCACTTTGTGTGAGGCTGATGCAGAAATAGTCATTGTTATTACAGGAATCAGGAATTGGCAGAGCAATCAGAGTTTAGAGCAGGTCGCAGCAGGAGGGAGAAGTATGTGCACCGGGAAGTTTATGAGCCAATTACATGTTACACTGAGCAGAGGAATGTGTATATAGAGGAAGTGATCACAAAATTGGGCAACGCGTAATCACATTAATACAAGAAAAATCTCCCCAGTTGACAGTTCTACCTTTACGCCAAATTTGTGGTGTGGCGCCCATCCATAGTGTACCCAAACATGAAATGGGCTTAGAAAAAAAGTTGATTCCTTGTACAGTCCTACAAAGTCCTAGTAGTCAGATGGAAACACTATTACTCAGTTGTACGATATGTACGTGCACATACTCACTGTTATATAATAGATTAATAGCTGTGTATTACACTTTATGTAAATACATCCCATATAGATAGTGTTAATGCCTAAAGATAGGATCAATTTCCATCTCCACCTAAATATATGTGTTTTCACATTCATCTGAAAATTGTTGTACACTTATCCCCCCCTCAACTTGTATGACAGATCCCATTATGATGAGCTGATCTGCTACAATTGGGGGAAACAGAGCTGGTATATTATTCTTGACCCCAAAGGAGTAACTAAGCATTATATGATTCCCAATAGAACCAATGGGTCATCCATGTAATGTTCAGAAAACCCGTGTCCCCCAAAAGGAGTGCAGCATCTCTCCCCTCTGTATAACAGAGACATGACCCCTGCCGCCTACTTACTAATATATATATATATATATATATATAATATACATATATGCATAATATATATATATATATATACATACTGTATATATATTAGGGCATATGGGGAGGGCCCTCTAACTTAGTCAAACCCTTTCAATTAACTTTACACATATAAATAATGGGGAACTGGTTCCTAAAATATAGGAACAGCGGGTAGGTACTTGCACCTTTGATGAGAGAAATAAAGTCTTACACTTTCAAGAGAAATAACAAAAGCACAATGCAATTCTCACAGATCTTCTGGAGATAAAGTAGTAGTATTTGGTGCTTCTTGGGAGGTATATTTTTCTGAACTGTAGTATTAGATGCTTCTTGGGAGGTATATTGTGCTGTACTGTAGTATTTGATGCTTCTTGGTAGGTGTATTGTGCTGCACTGTAGTATTAGAGGCTTTTTGGAGGGTATATTTATTTATTTTACTCATATAGCGCCATTAATTCCTCAGCGCTTTACAGACAATATCAGCACAGTCCCCATTGGGGCTCACAATCTAAATTCCATGCAAACACGGGGAGAACATATAAACTCCTTGCAGATGTTGTCCTTGGTTGGATTTGAACCCAGGACCCCAGCGCTGGAGTTATGATGTACTGCGCTATTTCATTTGGTGCTTCTTGGGAGGTATGTTGTTCTGCACTGTAGTATTTGGTGCGTCTTGGAAGGTATGTTGTTCTGCCTTGTAGTATTAGATGATTCTTGGGAAGGTATGTTATTCTGCATTGTAGTATTAAATGCTTCTTGGGAGGTATGTTGTTCTGCACTGTAGTATTTGGTGCGTCTTGGGAGGTATATTGTTCTGCATTGTAGTATTAGATGATTCTTGGGAGGTATGTTGTTCTGCATTGTAGTATTAGATGCTTCTTGGGAGGTATGTTTTTCTGCACTGTAGTATTAGATGATTCTTAGGAGGTATGTTGATCTGCACTGTAATATTAAATGCTTCTTGGGAGTTATGTTGTTCTGCACTGTAGTATTAGACGATTCTTGAGAAGTATGTTGTTCTGCACTGTATTATTAAATGCTTCTTGGGAGGTATGTTGTTCTGCACTGTAGTATTTGGTGCTTCTTGGTAGGTATGTTGTTCTGCATTGTATTATTAGATGATTCTTGGGAGTTATGTTGTTCTGCACTGTAGTATTAGATGCTTCTTGGGCGGTATGTTGTTCTCCAGTTTCCTCCCACACTCCAAAGACATACTGATAGGGAATCTAGATTGTGAGCCCCAATGGGGACATTGATGATAATGTCTGTAAAGCGCTGTGGAACTAATGGAGCTACAGTGGTGGCCAAAAGTATTGGCACCCCTGCAATTCTGTCAGATAATACTCAGTTTCTTCCTGAAAATGATTGCAATCACAAATTCTTTGGCATTATTATCTTCATTTAATTTGCTTGCAAGGAAAAAACACAAAAGAGAATGAAGCAAAAATCAAATCATTGATCATTTCACACAAAACTCCAAAAATGGGCCAAACAAAAGTATTGGCACCCTCAGCCTAATACTTGGTTGCACAACCTTTAGCCAAAATAACTGCGAACAACCGCTTCCGGTAACCATCAATGAGTTTCTTACAATGCTCTGCTGGAATTGTAGATCATTCTTCTTTGGCAAACTGCTCCAGATCCCTGATATTTGAAGGGTGCCTTCTCCAAACTGCCATTTTGAGGTCTCTCCACAGGTGTTCTATGGGATTCAGGTCTGGACTCATTGCTGGCCACTTTAGAAGTCTCCAGTGCTTTCTCTCAAACCATTTTATAGTGCTTTTGGAAGTGTGTTTTGGGTCATTGTCCTGCTGGAAGACCCATGACCTCTGAGGGAGACCCAGCTTTCTCACACTGGGCCCTACATTATGCTGCAAAATTTGTTGGTAGTCTTCAGACTTCATAATACCATGCACACGGTCAAGCAGTCCAGTGCCAGAGGCAGCAAAGCAACCCCAAAACATCAGGGAACCTCCGCCATGTTTGACTGTAGGGACCGTGTTCTTTTCTTTGAATGCCTCTTTTTTTTTCCTGTACACTCTATGTTGATGCTTTTTGCCAAAAAACTCTACTTTTGTCTCATCTGACCAGAGAACATTCTTCCAAAACGTTTTAGGCTTTCTCAGGTAAGTTTTGGCAAACTCCAGCCTGGCTTTTTTATGTCTCGGGGTAAGAAGTGGGGTCTTCCTGGGTATCCTACCATACAGTCCCTTTTCATTCAGACGCCGACGGATAGTACGGGTTGACACTGTTGTACCCTCGGACTGCAGGGCCGCTTGAACTTGTTTGGATGTTAGTCGAGGTTCTTTATCCACCATCCACACAATCTTGTGTTGAAATCTCTCGTCAATTTTTCTTTTCCGTCCACATCTAGGGAGGTTAGCCACAGTGCCATGGGCTTTAAACTTCTTGATGACACTGCGCACGGAAGACACAGGAACATTCAGGTCTTTGGAGATGGACTTGTAGCCTTGAGATTGCTCATGCTTCCTCACAATTTGGTTTCTCAAGTCCTCAGACAGTTCTTTGGTCTTCTTTCTTTTCTCCATGCTCAATGTGGTACACACAAGGACACAGGACAGAGGTTGAGTCAACTTTAATCCATATTAACTGGCTGCAAGTGTGATTTAGTTATTGCCAACACCTGTTAGGTGCCACAGGTAAGTTACAGGTGCTGTTAATTACACGAATTAGAGAAGCATCACATGATTTTTCAAACAGTGCCAATACTTTTGTCCACCCCCTTTTTTAGGTTTGGTGTGGAATTATATCCAATTTGGCTTTAGGACAATTCTTTTTGTGTTTTTTCAATGAAGACAAATTAAATGAAGATAATAATACCAAAGAATTTGTGATTGCAAACATTTTCAGGAAGAAACTGAGTATTATCTGACAGAATTGCAGGGGTGCCAATACTTTTGGCCACCACTGTATATAAGTGAGTAAAATAAATAAATAATTTGCAGGATGAATGAGATTGCATCTAGTCCTGTGCTTGCATTTCATACAATTACTGCAATGTGTGCAGACATGAGAAAAGCACACAACTATATAACAGTACCAGATTCTCCCCACTAGTCAGTCAGCACACCACGGCCACACTTTGTCATGTTTAGTAGAATTCTGCATATGGCGGTGTCATCCAGACGGCTGCAAATATGAACGTACGGATTGTTTTATAGGCGTACTAGAAGGCAGGCAACCCGCAGTAAATCCGCTGCTGCTGCAGAACTGACACTTTGTGACTTAGGTGACAGACGTGCAAAGATTTCCAAAAATTTCAGCACTGTGCTGGAGCAGCAGATGTTCGTGACTTCATTTTGTATCAGCTTTTTCTTTTTTTTGACCATCAAACATCTGTTTTTCCACATGGCCTCATGTATATAACTGACAGGGAATATGCCAGATAACAAAGGAAAGCAGGAAGCCAATTCCTCACGTGGATGAACACTCATTTGGATTATCAGGTGCAATTCCACAGCTTGGTCGGGATGATTTGGGGATTTCCTCGTATAACCCATTTGTGTATTAAATAGACTTTCATGTAATTAGTTTACATGATGTCCTTCAAGATTTACATGTTGCTATATGTGCGGTCACATGATATCTAAATCTAAGGAGCTGTTTTATTTTCCCTAAATGCATTGATTTCTGATACATTGTTATTATCTAGGCAGCACTGGTAATTGTTTCATCACAACTAATGTACTGCAAAATATTATTGTTAAAATGTATCTGTTGCTCGAACAATCCTTTAAATGGAATGTATCATTGGAAAATGACAAAGTTTAAGGCCTCATTCACACATCAGTATCTTTTGCATATGCAAAAAATGGCACTGGAGTCATCAATATTTTGGATCAGTGTGGCATCAGTGTTTTGTCCATATGTCCGTTTTTACCATCAGTGTGGTCATCAGTGTTTTGTCCGTGTGTCCGTTTTTACCTGTATTTTTCACTTATCCATAGATTTGTATTTAGTATTTTTCATCCGTGGTACCGGAAAAAAATAGACTTGTCTCTGTGGGTTTTGCATGGACACGTGTAAAGTGACCGAGGGCGGTGGCCATGTACAAGTTGCTGCTCGATAACGCCCTGGCACTTTACAGAACAAGAGTGTCCCAGTCCCAATGTGCTGTCAGGTGTGGGGTGGATCACACTCACTTGTAGGCCGCAGACCTCCTCAAGGACTCCATCTTCAGGACCCGCCACACATAACTCAGGGGACACCAAGTTTGTTTCAAAACACAGAAGTTTACTGGACAGTTTCATATTCGTCAGATTTTAACACGCAGTATCAGGCACAACACTTCTTATTTTTTGTTTCCTTTACACAGCACATTTTCAGCATTACTATCTGTTCCTCCTGGACTATCCCTATATTTACTGGCTCTTTCAGCCCTAGGGGTTTCCTGTCCAGTCCCGCATTGCACCCGGGATCCGTTACCTTCCCTTCACGCGGTTCCACATTCATCGTCCCCTGTACGCTAGAGGATAAGGCCCTCTTCATAGCACCTATATTGAGCCTTGAGCTCCAGACGTCGCAGGAATATCCGCAAGGGATCCCAGTAAGGCCTTCCACTGCCCTGAACGATAGGTCCATACTTCCACTATCAGCCCACTACAAATTAAACTTGACCTTGGTTAACAAACTTCCCTATCTGACTCCCATCTGCAAGCAGTCCCTTTTTACTGAGGCTTTCCCCTCCCACTATGGGCTAGTCCCGAACTTTAACTATGTCTGTTCCTACGTCTGTAATTGACAGATCATCTTCACACGTTGTGCATTACATTTACATACATTAAACATATTACACCTATAATGCTTACCAAAGTATATATTATCCTATAGTCACTACCTTATGTCCTAAAACCTAACCTATGTCTAACTCTATACTTTATACCGTACCGTATCACAGACTATATCACAATACAAACTATAAACTACAGGGCATAGTTCACACTTCACATGACACAACCTATGTATATAAAACACATGATATTATTCACATGACGTGATTGGTGTCTGCAGGGGTAGGAATGAGACAGCATAGTCCACCATGAAGAAAACATGGACGTCTGAACAGCCCCAACGGACGTCTGAATGAGGACTAAATCAGATTTTTGTGTTTTTGTGACAATTTTTTTTCCATCTCACAATCTGTGCTAAAAAAAAATATTGCAATTTTTATCCTTGCTTCTGGTGCTTTTATAGACTCTAAATGTCTATAGTTTCAAGAAAATCCACATCTACAATTGCCACAATGAACAGACTCTGACCCTATGTTTTATACTGAAGCATTTAATGAGCGTATGCAAAGGTCATAGTGAAGGGAGAGGGAGGTGGTGAGCTGTGACATCGCCTATTGTGATTGGTGGATCCTGTGTTATCAGCTGTGTATTAAGGTGTGACTTGTCATTGTAATCCTGCCTCTGATTATAACTCTTCCTGTGTGAGGAGGTGCGAGTTTGAAACAGCCCCAATTTCCAGTGTGAAAATTTCAACATTATTAAAATTAAAAAAGTAAGTAAAGATTGGCTCATTTTTAAAAAAAAACACAGAAATATTATTCAAATATTGGGTCATTTTTTGATGATAACTTTCCTCTAAGGAATAATTCTCTATGTATTTGCAGAGAATTCAGTTGCAGAACCCTAAGGGTATGTGCACACGTTAAATATTTGCAGCAGAAAAATCTGGAATGTTGGCAGGAAAAACTCTGGATGAAATACTCACCTTTTGATGCTTTTTTAATATATATTTTAATATATTTTTTTCCCATTCGTTTGAATGGGTAAAAACACTGAAAGAATTGGCATGCTGCAGATTTAAAATTGCTTCCTATTTGCAAGGAAAAAATAAGAAAAATTGCATGAGATTTCATTCACTTCGCTGCTTTAGTAAAACTGTGTTTTATCAACAAATATGTGCAGAAAAAAAACGTGGGCAAACCACGGCTAAAATGCAACGTGTGAACATATCCTAAGGCTAACACCTGGATTTTAGCTGCGGGTTAAGAGTTTAAAATCCTGACTGTCCGCATGTAGATTAGCATTGGGACTGATCCCCCTATCGCCACCCACTATGCTTTGAAGATTGCTTTGAAACGTGACATGGAAGAGGATATGTCATAAACGTGTGATAGATATGGGTGGCTCTCCTACAACCTGCATCTTTAGAAAAGATGGTGTCTTTGTACACCTACAGTATGTCAATGGAGAGGTGGCCTCAATGACAATGACGGGGAACGATTCTCGAGACGGATGCAGGTCGCAGCCCACCTCTACATTTTTGGCATGTCCTGTGGGCCTACCCCTTTAAGAATATGTACCTTTTTTCCCCAATATTACTATGTAAATACGATTAATTTGCATTTGGTTTTAATTAAATAATGCGAAGAAGACTATGCATATGTAATAGTAGAAGCACTAGATTTGCAGCATAGCCGTCTGATTCTCATCTGTGCTTATCTGTTTAAAATGGAAAAAAATGAATTAATCAGGTTTAAGATTGGGGCTGATTAATCTACAGCAGGGAATATTCTCTCCTCTCACATATATTTATATCTATAATACAGTAAAAATCTTTTAATCCAACACTTAATTGTCTGGAGATCCTGATATAGTCCAGCGGGTAACAAAAATAAAGTTTCTTGTTGGGTCAACTGGAATTTACCTAATTTTTCCCCACTTGAGATTGACTATTAAAAATAAAGGTGAGGATTTCACCATTTTGTTTAGTAGTAAACCTATATTTGTATGATGGGAAACAAGTAAAGTGCCACCGAGGAAAGTATAGCAACAAAAGCCTACATAAATGGAGGGCGAGGCACAATATCTTTAGAAAATGTTCTAATTTTATACTGATATTGAAAAGTTAAAAATAATACATGCAATGAAACAACATAAAAGAATTACGAACTTCACATCATCCATTGACAAATAGGTACAAGAGAGCTAAAATACAATAGGTGTAAATAGTCAGTGATTTTGAGAACGGATACATTAATGAAAACTGGATACAAGAGTGCTAAGCATAGGCGGATTATAATGAGGGCAATCTGGGCTACCGCCCGGGGCTCAGGGGTGTCTATGGCCAGATTGCCCTCATTATATGTGCGGCGCCGCGGCACATGCCGGCAGACAGTGGCGGAGGGGGGCTCCCAGACCTCTCCCCCAGCAGCGATGCACGGCCCCTACTTCTTCTTCTGCCGGGCCAGCACTGCAGCTGTTAACTTCCCTGTGCTGGCCCGGCCACGTCACAGCTAGGAGTCATGGCCCTGTGCGCGGCCGTGTCTGCTAGTGTGACATCATGCAGTGCGCGCCCAGCCTGCACTGCTGCACCGGAGAGGAGCAGGAGGACTGGAGCCGGGGGATAGTGAGTGTGTGTGAGTGTGTGTGAGAGTGTGTGAGTGTGTGTGTGTGTGTGTGAGTGTGTGTGTGAGTGTGTGTGAGTGTGTGTGTGTGAGTGTGTGTGTGTGTGAGTGAGTGTGTGTGTGCAGGCATATATCATTGTGTGATGTCTGTTTATATGTATTTTTGTGTTTTTTCAAATGTGTCTATGCGTGTATGTATACTGTATGTCTGTATATGTTTGTGTGTGCGTGACTGCGTGCGGCCTCCCGCTATCTCTGGGGGGGCGCTGTGCGGCCTACCGCTGTGTATAGATGGCGCCATGCAGCCTCCTGTTGTGTATAGATGGCTACGTGCGGCCTCCCGCTGTCTATAGATGGCTACGTGCGGCCTCCCGCTGTATATAGATGGCTACGTGCGGCCTACCGCTGTGTATAGATGGCTACATGCAGCCTCCTGCTGTGTATAGATGGCTACGTGCGGCCTCCTGCTGTGTATAGATGGCTACGTGCGGCCTCCTGCTGTGTATAGATGGCTACGTGCGGCCTCCTGCTGTGTATAGATGGCTACGTGCGGCCTCCCGCTGTGTATAGATGGCACCATGCAGCCTCCTGCTGTGTATAGATGGCTACGTGTGGCCTTCTGCTGTGTATAGATGGCTACGTGCGGCCTCCTGCTGTGCATAGATGGCTACGTGCTGCCTCCCGCTGTGTATAGATGGCATTGTGCAGCCTCCTGCTGTGCATAGATGGCTACGTGCGGCCTCCCGCTGTGTATAGATGGCTACGTGCGGCCTCCCGCTGTGTATAGATGGCACCGTGCAGCCTCCTGCTGTGTATTGATGGCTACGTGCGGCCTCCTGCTGTGTATTGATGGCTACGTGTGGCCTCCCGCTGTCTATAGATGGCTACGTGCGGCCTCCTGCTGTGTATAGATGGCACCGTGCGGCCTCCTGCTGTGTATTGATGGCTACGTGTGGCCTCCCGCTGTCTATAGATGGCTACGTGCGGCCTCCTGCTGTCTATAGATGGCTACGTGCGGCCTCCTGCTGTGTATAAATGGCACCGTGCGGCCTCCTGCTGTGTATAGATGGCGCCGTGCGGCCTCCCGCTGTGTATAGATGGCTACATGTGCTCAATATTGAGTCATATAATTAATGTAAGGCTGTGTGCCCATGATGCACAAATGCTCCGGATTTTTTTGAGCGTTTCTGCATCTCCCTGGCAGAGAAAACGCATGCGGATTTTATAAGCGTTTTTCCTGCCAGGGACAAGCGGAAGTGAAGCGTTCTTCACATGCATTTCCGCATGCGGTTTGCAAGCACTTTCCAAGCAATTTTAGCATCACTTGGAAAGTGCTTGACAACTTGGTTACACTATATAAATCCATGCAACCGGCATGGATTTATATAGTGTGACTGTAAAAGAATAGTAAAAAATATATATATATATATAATTACCTTCTGATCGCCTGCCGACGTCAGCGGTCACGTGACCCGTCACATGACTAAATGACGTCACGGCAGGTCCTTTTCAGACCATCGCGAGCTGCCGGCAAGCCAGGACGCATCAGATAAAGACACCGGGGGCCATCAGAAGGTAAGTATAATATTTATTTTTTATTTTATTCTTTTTTTACAGGTTCTATAGTACCCGGGTCCGGAGGAGAGTCTCCTCTTCTCCAGACCCTGGTACCATCCTCACATTGAAACGCATGGAATCCACATGTACAGATGCAGTGATGCGTAATCCATGCGTTCCAATGCAAGTCAATGGCGGCGAAAACGCAGCGCTTCGGCAAAATAATTGTTAATGCTGCAAATTTTTCCGCAATGATAATCCGCAGCAGAAATTTCCGCAGCATGTGCAAAGCACATGCGGATTATCATTGGAGAACATGGCAGGCCTTCTATCAAGCGTTTTTTAAGCGTTTCTGCAGCGGAATTGCCACTGCGGAAACGCTTAAAAAACGCGTAGTGGGCACACAGCCTAAAAAAAATTATTATAATTAATATTGAGCCAAATTAGTTTCATGTGAACTATCACATGATCTATCACAGGGGATCATGTGACATGTCACGTGATACATCAGGTGTGTGTGTGTGTGTGTGTGGGGGGCCCACGCCTTCTAAACTGCCCGGGGCCCTTGCTACTCAATTCACCTCTGGTGGTAAGTAATAGTAATATACAGTGTAAATCAGTGGTTCCCAAACTCCAGTCCTCACGGTCCCCCACACGTCATGTTTTCAGGATTTCCTTAGTATTGCCCAGGTGATAGAATTATTATTAATGCATCAGAAACTGCCACAGGTTCTCTCACCTGTGCAATGCTAAGGAGATCCTGAAAACACGATGCGTTGGGGTCCGTGAGGACAGGGTTTAGGAAACACTGATGTAAATGAACCACTGATAAAGAGAGGGAGACAATGTCAAGTATAATAAAAAATAAATCAAAGTGAAAAGCGTAAACATAAGTAAAGATGCACAGTGGCATAAAGGAGACCTCACCAGTCCGAGAAAAGCACCCGATGCGCGTTTCACACCTTTCTTCATAAGGGGACTGGTGAAGTCTCCTTTATGCTACTGTGCATCAATACTTATGTTTACACTTTTCATCTATCTATCTATCTATCTATCTATCTATCTATCTATCTATCTATCTATCTATCTGTCTTTTTATCTACTATGGCACTATTTCATAAAGAACTTTTCGCCATAATTCTGCCATAAAAAACCTTGAAGTGTTGCACAATTGCTCATTTTTTAAAATTTTTTTGCCGCTATTACATAAATCTCGGCCATTGCTGCCAAAGTGGACGTAATTGGGGTGGGTAGCAAAGTCTGACTGACAAATTTATAATTTTTGAGGTGTAAACTATGTCAGAAAACATTTCTGGCGGATGTGCACAGTAGTCATAAGATGCGCCAAATTCATTAAGCGGCACATGCCTCTTAATGAATTTGGCACAACTTTCTCCAGTGCTCTTTCATTAAAGGGCCACTCCAGCATTTATTTTATTGCAGCGCTGGAGTGGTGCCACTAATATAAGTTCCCTGACCCTAATCTTATACTTACCAGCCGCAGTCTTCAATTGGTATTGGTGCCTCTGCGGTCGGTCTTCGCAAGTTGTGACCTGCCGGTGATAGCACCAGTGTTTGCTGGGCAATCCAATCAAGAAGTCTCAACTCAATGTAAGTCTATGAGCGAATCCAGAACGAGGCTGGAACGAGGTTCTCATAAATTGCCATTGAGAGGTTGTAACCATTACCTCTGATTTCTGGTCACAAGATGGCAAGCGGCACTGGGAAGAGCTGAAGACGGCAGCTGGTAAGTATATTAGTAGGATAAGAGAACTTAGATTAGTGGCACCACTCCAGCACTGAAATGAAGATGGCAAGCGGCACTGGGAAGAGCTGAAGACGGCTTTCGACTGGTAATGTATATTAGTAGGATAAGAAAACTTAGATTAGTGGCACCACTCCAGCACTGAAGTGAAGATGGCAAGAGGCACTGGGAAGAGCTGAAGACGGCTTTCGACTGGTAAGTATATTAGTAGGATAAGAAAACTTAGATTAGTAGCACCACTCCAGCACTGAAATGAAGATGGCAAGCGGCACTGGGAAGAGCTGAAGATGGCTTTCTACTGGTAAGTATATTAGTAGGATAAGAAAACTTAGATTAGTAGCACCACTCCAGCACTGAAATGAAAAAAAAATGCTGCAGTGGTGCTTTAAGACGTGATGTGTAGAACGCTATTCTTTATGAATCGAGGTCTATGACTCTGGAGTATTTGACGTGTGCCGGTGACTAGGTAATGTGTGCTTTACTGTTTTATGGTGTGAGCCTTTCTAAATATAGATGTCCGGTCTTGCAGGAGAGCACATTACACCATCTCCACTCCGCACATTTTTTTTACACTGTTACTAGTTTTCTGCACATTCCTGCACTCTCTGGCCGCTTTAGTGTCAACTCCCAGGCGCAAGAAACCAGTTTTATTTTCGGCTCACGCGCTCAGATTGCCCATATTTGGGATTAGTGGAATTTTCAACTTTAATGAGTGGGGGCGTAAGAGTTTTTCCTCTAAATTGTTATCACAGGGCTGCGGAGAAGCCCCAGGGAGAGCGAGTTCAATGCCTCCAGTGTCTTTAGAAAGAAGAGGGGAAACAGGAGTTGTTTGTCATGCGAGATGTAAGTGAAACAAGCAGAGGCGCCTGTTTTTCCTTCTCATACACAGGCATTGTATACAAGGAGGCGAGCGGATTATACCATACTGAGAGCGAACCTCTGATGGATGCCAGGAAAAAGAGTCTCAACAAGAGGGATCCTCCGCCTCCGTATCCCTATCCATGGGAATTTCTGCTGTCATGTATATACAGCGCAGTGTGACCGAGCAGTATGCAAATATTAACCCTGATGGTGACGTTACCAGATGCCATGAAATATACCGTAATCATCTATTGCTACAGTCATACAACTAATGATTTGCTTCAGGAAACAACCTATAAATCATAAACAATTCTTTAATGTTTGAGCTTTATCATTTTCCCCAAAAATTTGCCATAATAACCCATTGGAAAATATTAGCTCAAATGGATATGATAATGGATATGATATGCATCGATAGTGTAGCAACATGTTAGCCCTAAAAAATCTGTTGGGTCAAACATATTTGTGGCAAAAGTATTTTAAAAGTGATACATGTATTGATTAACGGGAAAAATGAAATGTGCAAGTTTTCGGAGTAATTTGCATAATTTATTTATTTTACTCACTTATATAGCTTTTATATAGCTTATATACTTATATATAATTCCACAGCACTTTATAGACATTATCGTGATAAATTTAGGCTGTGGATTTGGGGGACGGTGTCATTGCAAGCACCTGTCATCAGGGTCGTATTCTTCAGGTCTATGGTCTGGTGGCACCAAAGTTCCACATTCTATTGGATCAGTATTTTCGCCTATCCCCTATGATGCAACAAGTATACAAGGAGTCTACTAACATGTCTGGTGGTGATGGTTACAGGGTGTTTATTTGTAAAGCACCACTCCAGTGTTTTTTTTTTTTTATTTCAACCCTGGAGTGGTGCCACTAACGTAAGGTCCCTGACTTTAGTATTATAGCAGCTGCCGTCTTCAGCTGTTCCCAGCACTGCTCCGATCCTGATCCACCACTTCTGACAGACCGTAATTCAGACGTAATGGTCACAAGCTCTCAGTTTAAGTCTATGAGCGCCTCGTTCTGCCCTCGTCTTATCTCTCATAGGCTTAAATTGAATAGTGACTTTTGGATTGTTAAAGGCACTGGCGGACAAGAGACAGCGAAGGGCCCATGTGCAAGAACAGTATACGGGCCCTTTGCAGTCCAATACCTCATCATAATGCACAAATGTATATGTTTTGGAGGTAGATGTGGCTGTACAGGTTGCAATCATATGTCCGCCCCTGGCTCCAGCATGCACTGGAGGGATCCAGCAGGTCACAACCTGCAGAAGACCGACCAAAGCGACATCGAGAACAGAAGAAGACAGCGGCTGGTAAGTATAAGACTAGGTGCAGGAAACGTAGATTAGTGGCACTACTCCAGCGGTAAAATAAAAAATAAACTCTGGACTGGTGCTTTAAGGATGCTCTACCATGTCTGAACTGAGCTTATGTGAGAAATATGAGATAAACCCAAA
The DNA here is from genome assembly GCF_046119375.1 of Phyllobates terribilis. Lineage (NCBI taxonomy): Eukaryota > Metazoa > Chordata > Amphibia > Anura > Dendrobatidae > Phyllobates > Phyllobates terribilis. Next base: position 142,681,043 of record NW_027362768.1, on the reverse strand, counting down.
CTACAGCATAGATGAGCATCATGAAAGTAAATACCCCTAAGCAATACTTGAGCTTTATGAAAATAACACTCCCATTGCAGTTGGTGACATGTCTAAGGAAGGGTGCCTTTAAGTACATATTTGGAGTTGTGAGCACTACATTTGCTCTAGTATTTGTGTCTTATTGAAATTGATCCAAAGATCCTCTTTAAATCCATACGCAAGTCAACGACATTGCAATAAGATGTGTGCTGCTTCACCTGCAACAATTCACAGCATACATATTACGTACAGACAACTGGCAACCACGAGGGGTTAACAACCTGCTGCAGTGTGGTTCTTGCAAGAATAAAGCACAAACTACGCCAAACAATTCATGCTGCACCTTATAATTCTACTCCGGATGGTGAACCTCTGCTTCTCTGTCTAAACTGAAACCTATTGCTCAACTATAGAAGGTAGTGGCAGTTAGCAAATGCAGACAGCATAAAACCAACATAAAACAAAACCAAAACCAACATAAAACAAATACAAAACAATAGAAAACAATATCAAAAACGACATAAAACAAATAGAAAACAACATAAAAATAACATAAAACAACATAACTGCCACTCAAAAAGATATTTTTCACTTCTTAACTATTAGCAACTTGTTCCATTTAGAAGAAGTGACAATGAATGGCAGCCAGAAAGTTAGATCTCAGCTATTATAGTACTAAATTATAGATTACTAGTTAGTTAAAGTTACACTTAGCTGTACACAAGAGGACTTACCTTTCTGGTCAAGGTTAGATCCATACACTACAGAAAACTTTGTAAAAGTTCACTTTACTTGCTCTCGTATACGTCAAGGAAATAGTAAGAGGCTGTATTTTCTTCTGCAAGGCTGTCAGTCTTCTCATAGGTCTGCTCTGGTGCCCTCCCTTGCCTCTCCCCTGTACATTTCCTTCAGAGCTTCCCTCCCATTGCTCACTGGTACCTGTGGCTTCTTGTGAGTAATGCTGCCCTGTCTGAAGCTTGCTCTTACTCTTTGTGTTGTGTATATTTCTCATGCTTGTGCATGCCATTACTTATCTGTAGATGGCGGACTGCCAGGAGCCTTTAACTGATGTAACTAGCCTGAATTTACAAGGCTTGGTCGGGGACTGATGACACATGAGGAGCATCTAGAGAAGTTTTCAAGTGGAGAAACAACTCTGTTTAACTTTACAGAAATGGAAAACAATGTGCATTATAATTAAGAGGAAGCAGAACCTAAATCCTTGTGGGAATACATTAGTGTTAGGGATAAAAATGTCTGGTTGGAATATTTATTAAAGAAAAAAAAATTGTAGTTGTACCATGTATGCATAAAAAAATGTTTCATGTGGTCTGAAAAATCTCATGCTTTGCACTGAGGAGGGGCGAAAACCCCTAAACACTGTGTCTGCAAATTGAGATTCTGGTTTGTAATGGTAATAATAATAATCATGTAATAATATCCTTGATCCCGGGCCCCTCTTATTATAATGTCACCTGTACCCCTTTCCTGTAATGATGTTCTCCATCCTGGCCTTTTTATTGGTAAATGTTCCCCATCCTGGGCCCCTTCCAGTAATAATGTCCCCCCATCCTTGTATAAAGTCTCCATCCTGGGTCCCTTCCTGTTATAATGTCTCTTTTTCCTGGTATAATGTTCTCCATCCTTGGCCCCTTCCTGGTATAATGTCTGCCTTTCCTGGTATAATGTCCTCCATCCTGGGCCCCTTTCTGGTATAATGGGCCCCTTCCTGGTTTAATGCCCCCCATCATGGGCCCTTGTTAGTAATATATTACTGGAAGGGGCCGAGGATGGGGGACATTATCCCAGGAAGAGGGATATCCCTCTTCCTGGGATAATGTCCCCTATCCTCGGCCACTTCCAGTAATATATGTCACCCATCCTGGTATAATGCCCCCCGATCCTGGGCCCCTTCCAATAATATCTTGTAGATTGTGAGCCCTCGCGGGCAGGGTACTCTCTCCTCCAGTACCAGTTGCTGACTCGTTTTGTTCAAGATTATTGTAAGTGTTTCTGCTATGTATACCCCTTTTTCACATGTAAACGCCATGGAAAAATTGGCGCTATAATAATAAATAATAACAATATATGTCCCACATCCTTGTATAATGTCTTCCATCATGGGCCCCTTCCTTGTATAATATCTCTTTTTCCTGGTAAAATATCCTCCATCCTAGGCCCCTTCCTGGTATAATATCTCTTTTTCCTGATATAATGTCCTTCATCCTAGGTCCCTTCCTGGTATAATGCCCTCCATCCTGGGCCCCTTCTAGTAATACACATCCCTCTTCCTGGGATAATGTCCCTCTTCCTGGCCCCTTCCAGTAATATATGTCCCCTATCTTGGTATAATGTCCCCAAACTGGGCCCTTTCCAGTAATATATGCCCTTATTCTGGTATAATACCTCCATCCTGGGCCCCTTCCAATAATATATGTTGCCTATCCTGGTATAATGTGCCCCATCCTGGCCTTCTTCCAGTAATAATGTCCCTGTTCGACAGCTCTTCTCCCACAATGTTTTAACGATTCTACTCGTGTTCCCCAGCTTCCATGATGTGCGGCATCCTTTGACTTCAGCGTTCAAACGGCAGGCAGCTCATGATGTCACTGCCATTTGCCATCATTGACTTGTACGCCGACGTCAGTTGCCGGCCTCTGATTGGCTCACGGCATGTATTGTGATGCAGGGACCCAGTGGGTCATTGCGCTGCAATACATTTCAGCTGAGTGTGTGCTCTCAGACGCACATCCAGCTGAAATAGGTACTAGCGACAATGGGCTCCCTCCCGCAGGGCTCAGTTGTGGTCGCACTCTGCGACCACGAACGTTACCCCCCTGCTCGTAGCTAATCCTTTTTATAAACTAATTGTTTACAGTGGAATATAAAAGTATTTCTATGTGATGCATTACATCCAGCCCTTTAAAGATTGCTTTCCAAAAAAGCAAAAGCAAAAAAAAAAAAAATAGACCATTGGTAGATATTCAGGAAAATATTCTCATTTTGCATTCTAGTGCTGCATGAGATACATTTACACAACTGACAGCTATTGTTACCCTATATCAACCAGAGTGGAGGAATAATTTAGAGAATATTCCCTGGAGAATATAATAACTTTGTTGTTTTATAAACTAAATCTAATTGAGGCAATTTAGGAAAAAAAAAACATCATCTCTTCTGGATTATGCTGCAAAGAAAACTGGACATTTGCACTTCTGTTCTCTTTTTGACTTCTTTCTTGGCTGTCTCAAGGGTCACTTCCAATTCTGCATCAGCAAATCTGAGCAGTGAGATCCAGACTTACTATTGAAATAATCAATACTTTCTCGGTACAAGCAGTATATTACAAGTTAAAAGGGCAAAATTTCTCATTTACTGTCCAACAATGTCAGATTGATCCTATTTCTGTTTCATGATAACTTTTAGCCCAAGTCTCATGCTGAAATTGAGATCAATAAAACTTGTGTCAGAAAGTTAAAAAGTCTTCTTTGAGTTTGGACTATTTTTCCAAGCCTTGTCTTCTCAGCTGGGATCCCGTGTTTGTATGGTCGTCTGTAGTCATGTGCATTAGATCATGAGTTTATGAAGCCAAATAATTCTCCTTGCTTGTTTCTTTCGCATTCCTCACATGTATTAAAGCTGTCAAACAGTCGCAAATCATGCACACGGGAGTGATTCACACATATCACCAAGTACGCTGAAGATACTTGGTACTTGCCTGAGTATACTCGCCAAAAGGGTTAACCGAAAATACTCGCTCATCACTATAGGTCATCAATGTCTGATTGGTCAGGGTCCGATACCCGGCATCCCCGCCGATAAGCTGTTCTCGGTGTCGGTTGTGGCAGCCGTCGACCAGAATTGCAAGATTACGGAGCTGCTCTGTCTTCAGATAATGGCCGCAGCAGGGTACTACACATCCGCCTCCTATTCAAATCAATAGAAGGATGTGTAGTACCTTGCCATGGCCACTACAAAAAGACGGCCAGCTCTGCAAATGAGTACTTCTGGCCGCCGGCTGCCACCGCCGGCACCGAGAACGGATTAGCGGCGGGGGTGCCGGGTGTTGGACCACAACTGATCAGACATTGATGACCTATTCCAAGGATAGGTCATCAATGAAAAAATAGTGGACAACTTCTTTAAAGTAGGATCCTAAATGCTGACTTATTACACAATAACATGCAAACATTTAGATTGCATTTACATGCGCTGAGTTCAGGCCGTTAAACGAGCATGATTGACAATATTGAAGTCATTTTGTGCTTGTTTCCCGGCCTTTTTACACCGGCTGACTAAGAATCATGGACACAGAGTGATCACTAGTAGATCAATCTGTCCCCATACATATCATGTAATCATCAGCACATCTGCAGTCTACACCAGGTGATGTGCTGCTGAGAACAATGATTTTTGTTCCACTATAAACAATCTAATGACTTGATGAATTAGCAGCATTTTACTCATTTGTTGGACATGTTAAAACCTATGAACTCTTGTCTGCATGTTTTAAATGTGAATGCTACATACACACACTCATCATCAAGCACACAAATGTGTACACACACACGTATACTGTTAGGTGTCGGTCTTGTGCTGTATTTGAGCACAAATTTTGTATTTGGGTCCAGGACCTTCTGAGGTCTCCCATTTCAGTCTAGCCAGGCCTGATGCTGCTTAGCATCACCATCAGCCCCAACGCCCAGCTGGTCCGCGAGCACTGTTTGTCTCCCAAGTAGTTGTGCCTAGCAATGTTAAGCCTGGGTTGCAGAGGGCGACAGGGCTTGTTGAATCTAAGTCCAGGATTTGCCGCACTGAGCATGTCCGTGACCTGGCGGATCATGATTGGTGGGTTGGCACCCACCTGACCCGGTGACCTGGCACCGCCTGATTGGTCCACGGGTAATGTCACCAATGGCGCGTCGGTGGGCAGGGCTTAGTCTTTAAAAGGCCCGCCCACAAACATGGCGACGCGCTCAGATCATTTGAGCTGGTTGTTTGTGGTGTGCACGCTTAACTCTTGGGCTCCTCATAGAGCCATAGCTTTATGCAGGCAGGTAGCTTGAGCCATATAGAGCGGGTCTGCTCAGTCCGGTAGCACGCCGGCTGAGTGCTCAAATACCCGGCGGGAATCACACCCACATACTAGCGCCAACTCCTATAGCGTAGCGCCTGTATTGAAGACAGGGCTACTGCTTCTCCCACGGTCACACGCCTCCCTGCGGTTCTTGGAGATTGTGTGAACCGTTATACTAGCGCCAACTCCTATAGCGTAGCACCTGTATGGAAGACAGGGCTATTGCTTCTCCCACGGTTGCACGTCTCCCTGCGGTTCTTGGAGATTGTGCGAACCGTCTTACCCTTCCGTGTGCATTAACACGAAGGGCTTAGATAGTTTGTAGGTGCGTCGCCAGTCGCTCTTCCTCCGTGCAGTTAACGGAGATAGAGCGTACCGCTTAACCTGGTTCTGTGTGCAGTTAACACGGACGGGTTACCATTTTAGTTGGTTACTTCCCTTTCCACCCAGGAAGTGTTCGGCAGCAGTCCACCAGGCTGCATCGCGGACCCCGGGGTCGGTTGCGTTCCATTTTAATAAAGTTGTCTGCAACCGCCCTCCTAACATATACACTGAGCACATACAAACACACCTAGCAGACACGCATTTATACACTGAGCACATACACACATGTGGCGCCCCTGAGGGTTCAGTCGCCACAGGGGTACTGCACCTCAGCCTGAGGTGTGGTATCTCCTCTTCCAGGTAAGGATGGAGCACTTCTCAGGACCCTACTTCACCATTCAACACTACACCACTCCTGTCCTGTACGGGGCCTAAATGCACCAGGGTGCTGCCCCGGCCCGGGATATAGGAGATGGGGGGAACCAAAGCTAGGGGGAACCATGTAGTGGGTGAGGGTGGAGGACACACTTTTAGGGTACACTTACTAATTCATATTTAATCTACAGCCATCTTAGGTTCAGGGTCTTTGATTGTGATCTTCATCAGTGATTGCGGTCTCCATCTCTGATTGTGGTCACCCACCAGAGTTCAGTAGTAGGCCTCATCCGACTGAAGATACACGATCCTTGTTCTCTGGCCTTGAGGCGAGGAGCGGGTTAGAGTTAACCACTGCCTCTACCCGGTCAAGGTCCCTTCCTAAGAAGGCCTGGAGGGGAGCAGAGGAGACAGGCTCCACAGGCAAAAGGATCCCAGGGGGATACAGACGGAGCGGCACACGCCACCTGTATTTCTTACTCTGGCCTAGTCAGAGGGATTCCTGCTGCAAGAGGGGTTACCGGCCCTCGATATCTGACTCTGTTACTTCACGTCTCAGTCGGAAAAGCCCGGAGGCTTAGTGGATCCCAGGAGGGATACGGACGGAGCGGCATACGCCACCTGTTCCTCTCTACCTGCGTTTATCCAGTGGTACCCGGCCTTACACCTAGTTCTAACCACACATACAGTCAGGAGAAGACTTAGTGGGAGAACTCACCAAGGAGAGGAACACACACCAGAGGGGTCTCGACAGGTGCTCCTGATCTACCTGGAAAGTGCTGGACCCCCTTCCCGGTGGCCGCAGTACGCCGCGAGGAGCAGAGGGAAGCTTTGCGGCTAAAGTTCATCTGAATGTGGGTAAAAACCCTGGATGACTTCACACCCCGCTTCAGCCTGTTATTTCCTCCGCGGCACTGCACCCACCATTCCTCATCACACTGCCCTGAGGCCTGCTCCGCCTGCGGGGAGCCATCCCATCCAAGCTGCCTTTAAACACCGGCCTCTGTGGACTGCAGCAGCGCTGGTGTTTATCACCGGAAACCGTAGGTGGCGTAGTCGGAAAATACCACTCAACCCTGAAAGCCCATTAAATCTTTTATGTGACCGCCCTGGGCCCGGACTGGGTCCGGGCCACGACTGCAACCCCGAGACACCTACACTGACCCGGCTCAGAGTAACCTCATTTCCCAGGGAGGGCTGTGAGCGTCACACACACATAACCACCACGCATGTACAGTGCCTACAAGTAGTATTCAACCCCCTGCAGATTTAGCTGGTTTGATAAGATGCAAATAACTTAGAGCCTTCAAACTGCAAACGAGAGTAGGTTTTATAAACAGAAGCATAAATCTTACAAACCAAAAAGTTATGTTGCTCAGTTGAATTTTATTAAATTTTAAACATAAAAGTGTGGGTCAATTATTATACAACCCCTATGTTTAATATTTTGTGGAATAACCCTTGTTTGCAATTACACAGGTCGGCACAGGTCTGTGGAGTTATCTTGGCCCACTCCTCCATGCAGATCTTCTCCAAGTTATCTAGGTTCTTTGGGTGTCTCATGTGGACTTTATTCTTGAGCTCCTTCCACAAGTTTTCAATTGGGTTAAGGTCAGGAGACTGACTAGGCCACTCCAACACCTTGACTTTTTCCCTATTGAACCAGGCCTTGGTTTTCTTGGCTGTGTGCTTTGGGTCGTTGTCTTGTTGGAAGATGAAATTACGACCCATCTTAAGATCCTTGATGGAGGAGCGGAGGTTCTTGGCCAAAATCTCCAGGTAGGCCGTGCTATCCATCTTCCCATGGATGCGGACCAGATGGCCAGGCCCCTTGGCAGAGAAACAGCCCCACAGCATGATGCTGCCACCACCATGCTTGACTGTAGGGATGGTATTCTTGGGGTCGTATGCAGTGCCATCCAGTCTCCAAACGTCACGTGTGTGGTTGGCACCAAAGATCTCGATCTTGGTCTCATCAGACCATAGAACCTTGAACCAGTCTGTCTCAGAGTCCTCCAAGTGATCATGAGCAAACTGTAGACGAGCCTTGACATGACGCTTTGAAAGTAAAGGTACCTTACGGGCTCGTCTGGAACGGAGACCATTGCGGTGGAGTATGTTACTTATGGTATTGACTGAAACCAATGTCCCCACTGCCATGAGATCTTCCAGGAGCTCCTTCCTTGTTGTCCTTGGGTTAGCCTTGACTCTTCGGACAAGCCTGGCCTCGGCACGGGAGGACACTTTCAAAGGCTGTCCTGGCCGTGGAAGGCTAACAGTAGTTCCATAAGCCTTCCACTTACGGATGATGCTCCCAACAGTGGAGACAGGTAGGCCCAACTCCTTGGAAAGGGTTTTGTACCCCTTGCCAGCCTTGTGACCCTCCACGATCTTGTCTCTGATGGCCTTGGAATGCTCCTTTGTCTTTCCCATGTTGACCATGTCTGAGTGCTGTTCACAAGTTTGGGGAGGGTCTTAAATAGTCAGAAAAGGCTGGCAAAAGAGATCTTTAATCCACACATGTGAAGCTCATTATTCTTGGTGCCTGAACTACTTCTTAATACTTTAGGGGGACCAAACAGAATTCTTGTGGTTTGAGGGGTTGAATAATAAATGACACTCTGAATTAACTTTTTACGTTTAAAAAAAAAAAAGAAGAAAAAAAACAAAAACAAAATTTGCTGCAGTGCATTTCCCACTTCCAGGCTGATCTACAGTACAAATGTCACAATGCTAAGTTAATTTCGCATGTGTCAACCAGCTAAATCTGCAGGGGGTTGAATACTACTTGTAGGCACTGTATACACTGAGCACATACACACACAAATAGCACACATGCATATATACGGTGAGCACATACACACACATTGAACACATGCATGTATACACTGAGCACATACACACACATAGCACACACGCATGTATACACTGAGCGCATACACATAGCACACATGCATGTACAGTTGAAACCAGAAGTTTACATACACTATATAAAAAGACACATATGCATGTTTTTCTCAATATCTGACATGAAATCAGAATAAACCTTTGCAGTTTTAGGTCAATTAGGATTACCATAATTTTTAATATTTGCCTAATGCCAGAATAATGAGAGAGAGAATGTTTTAAGGCATTTTTATTACTTACTACAAAGTCAAAAGTTTACATACACTAAGATTACTATGCCTTTAAACAATTCTGGACTGCCCATATGATGATGCCTTGTGTTTGGAAGCTTCTGATAGTTTTTTTGGCAACATCTAAGTTAATTAGAGACTCACCTGTGGATGTATTTTAACGCACACCTGAAACACACTGCTTCTTTGCGTAGCATCATGGGAAAGTTTAAAGAAATCAGTCAAGATATCAGGAAGAGAATTGTGGACTTGTACAAGTCTGGCTCATCCTTGGGTACAAATTCAAGATACCTGATGGTGCCTCGTTAATCTGTACAAACAATTATATGCAAGTACAAACAAGATGGGAATGTCCATCCATCATATCGCTCAGGAAGGAGACGGGTTCTGTGTCTCAGAGATGAACATGCTTTGGTCCGACATGTGCATATCAACCGAGGGAAAAAGCAAAAGACCTTCTGAAGATGATGGCAGAAGCCAGTAAGATTGTATCAATGTCCCCAGTGAAAAGAGTACTGTATCAACATGGGCTTAAGGGCCACTCTGCCAAGAAGAAGCCATTACTCCAAAAGAAGCATAAAAAAGTCAGATAAATGTTTGAAAATGCACACAGGAACAAAAACCTTAATTTTTGGAGACATGTCCTGTGGTCTGATGCAACTAAAATTGAACTTTTTAGGCATAATGACCATCGTTACATTTGGAAGAAAAAGGGAGAAGCATGGAAGCCTAAGAACACCATCCCAACTGTGAAACACGGGGGGTGGCAGCATCATGTTGTGGGGTTGTTTTGCTGCAGGAGGGACTGGTGCACTTCACAAAATAGATGTCATTATGAGAAAAGAAGATTATGTGGCAATACGGAAGCAACATCTCAAGACATCAGCCAGAAAGTTAAACCTTGGGCAGAAATGGGTCTTCCAAATGGGCAATGACCAGAAGCATACTGCCAAAATGGTAACAAAGTGGCTTAAGGATAAGAAAGTCAATGTTTTGGAGTGGCCATCACAAAGCCCTGATCTCAATCCTATTGAAAATTTATGGGCAAAGCTGAAAAGGCAGATGCGAGCAAGGCGACCTACAAACCTGGATCAGTTACACCAGTTTTGTCAAGAGGAATGGATCCAAATTCCGACCAACTATTGTGAGAAGCTTGTGGAAGGATATGACCCAAGTAATTCAGTTTAAGGGCAATGGTACCAAATTCTAATGAAATGTATGTAAACTTTTGACTTTGCAATAAGTAATAAAAATGCCTTAAAACATTCTCTCATTATTCTGTCATTTGGCAAATATTAAAAATTATGGTAATCCTAAATGACCTAAAACAGGAAAGGTCTATTCTGATTTCATGTCAGATATTGAGAAAAACATGTATATGTGTCTTTTTATATAGTGTATGTAAACTTCTGGTTTCAGCTGTATACACCGAGCACATACATAAACATACAGTACAGACCAAAAGTTTGGACACACCTTCTCATGTAAAGATTTTTCTGTAATTTCATGACTTTGAAAATTGTACATTCACACTGAAAGCATCAAAACTATGAATTAACACATGTGGAATTATATACTTAACAAAAAAGTGCGAAACAACTGAAAATATGTCTTATATTCTAGGTTCTTCAAAGTAGCCACCTTTTGCTTTGATGACTGCTTTGCACACTCTTGGCATTCTCTTGATGAGCTTCAAGAGGTAGTCACCTTAAATGGTCTTCCAACAATCTTGAAGGAGTTCCCAGAGATGCTTAGCACTGGTTGGCCCTTTTGCCTTCACTCTGCGGTCCAGTTCACCCCAAACCATCTGTGTAGGCCAGGTCATCTGGCGTAGCACTCCATCACTCTCTTTCTTGGTCAAATAGCCCTTACACAGCCTGGAGGTGTGTTTGGGGTCATTGTCCTGTTGAAAAATAAATGATGGTCCAACTAAACGCAAACCAGATGGAATAGCATGCTGCTGCAAGATGCTGTGGCAGCCATGCTGGTTCAGTATGCCTTCAATTTTTAATAAATCCCCAACAGTGTCACCAGCAAAGCACCCCCACACCATCACACCTGCTCCTCCATGCTTCACGGTGGGAACCAGGCATGTAGAGTCCATCCGTTCACCTTTTCTGCGTCGCACAAAGACATGGTGGTTGGAACCAAAGATCTCAAATTTGGACTTGTCAGACCAAAGCACAGATTTTCACTGGTCTAATGTCCATTCCTTGTGTTCTTTAGCCCAAACAAGTCTTTTCTGCTTGTTGACTGTCCTTAGCAGTGGTTTCCTAGCAGCTATTTTACCATGAAGGCCTGCTGCACAAAGTCTCCTCTTAACACTTGCTGTAGAGATGTGTCTGCTGCTAGAACTCTGTGTGGCATTGACCTGGTCTCTAATCTGAGCTGCTGTTAACCTGCGATTTCTGAGGCTGGTGACTCGGATAAACTTATCCTCAGAAGCAGAGGTGACTCTTGGTGTTCCTTTCCTGGGGCGGTCCTCATGTGAGCCAGTTTCTTTGTAGCGCTTGATGGTTTTTGCAACTGCACTTGGGGACACTTTCAAAGTTTGCCCAATTTTTCAGACTGACTGACCTTCATATCATAAAGTAATGATGGCCACTCATTTTTCTTTACTTAGCTGCTTTTTTCTTGCCATAATACAAATTCTAACAGTCTATTCAGTAGGACTATCAGCTGTGTATCCACCAGACTTCTGCACAACACAACTGATGGTCCCAACCCCATTTATAAGGCAAGAAATCCCACTTATTAAACCTGACAGGGCACACTTGTGAAGTGAAAACCATTTCCGGTGACTACCTCTTGAAGCTTATCAAGAGAATGCCAAGAGTGTGCAAAGCAGTCATCAAAGCAAAAGGTGGCTACTTTGAAGAACCAAGAATATAAGACATATTTTCAGCTATTTCACACTTTTTTGTTAAGTATATAATTTACATGTGTTAATTCATAGTTTTGATGCCTTCAGTGTGAATGTACAATTTTCATTGTCATGAAAATACAGAAAAATCTTTAAATGAGAAGGTGTGTCCAAACTTTTGGTCTGTACTGTATATGTCTTCACACACACACATATATATATATATATATATATATATATATATATATATATATACAGTACAGACCAAAAGTTTGGACACACCTTCTCATTTAAAGATTTTTCTGTATTTTCATGACAATGAAAATTGTACATTCACACTGAAGGCATCAAAACTATGAATTAACACATGTGGAATTATATACTTAACAAAAAAAGTGTGAAACAACTGAAAATATGTCATATTCTAGGTTCTTCAAAGTAGCCACCTTTTGCTTTGATTACTGCTTTGCACACTCTTGGCATTTTCTTGATGAGCTTCAAGAGGTAGTCACCGGAAATGGTCTTCCAACAATCTTGAAGGAGTTCCCAGAGATGCTTAGCACTTGTTGGCCCTTTTGCCTTCACTCTGCGGTCCAGCTCACCCCAAACCATCTCGATTGGGTTCAGGTCTGGTGACTGTGGAGGCAAGGTCATCTGGCGTAGCACCCCATCACTCTCCTTCTTGGTCAAATATCCCTTACACAGCCTGGAGGTGTGTTTGGGGTCATTGTCCTGTTGAAAGATAAATGATAGTCCAACTAAACGCAAACCGGATGGAATAGCATGCCGCTGCAAGATGCTGTGGTAGCCATGCTGGTGCAGTATGCCTTCAATTTTGAATAAATCCCCAACAGTGTCACCAGCAAAGCACCCCCACACCATCACACCTCCTCCTCCATGCTTCACGGTGGGAACCAGGCATGTAGAGTCCATCCGTTCACCTTTTCTGCGTCGCACAAAGACACAGTGGTTGGAACCAAAGATCTCAAATTTGGACTCATCAGACCAAAGCACAGATTTCCACTGGTCTAATGTCCATTCCTTGTGTTCTTTAGCCCAAACAAGTCTCTTCTGCTTGTTGCCTGTCCTTAGCAGTGGTTTTCTAGCAGCTATTTTACCATGAAGGCCTGCTACACAAAGTCTCCTCTTAACAGTTGTTGAAGAGATGTGTCTGCTGCTAGAACTCTGTCTGGCATTTACCTGGTCTCTAATCTGAGCTGCTGTTAACCTGCGATTTCTGAGGCTGGTGACTCGGATAAACTTATTCTTAGAAGCAGAGGTGACTCTTGGTCTTCCTTTCCTGGGGCGGTCCTCATGTGAGCCAGTTTCTTTGTATCGCTTGATGGTTTTTGCAACTGCACTTGGGGACACTTTCAAAGTTTGCCCAATTTTTCGGACTGACTGACCTTCATTTCTTAAAGTAATGATGGCCACTCGTTTTTCGTTACTTAGCTGCTTTTTTCTTGCCATAATACAAATTCTAACAATCTATTCAGTAGGACTATCAGCTGTGTATCCACCTGACTTCGGCACAACACAACTGATGGTCCCAACCCCATTTATAAGGCAAGAAATCCCACTTATTAAACCTGACAGGGCACACTTGTGAAGTGAAAACTATTTCCGGTGACTACCTCTTGAAGCTCATCAAGAGAATGCCAAGAGTGTGCAAAGCAGTCATCAAGCAAAAGGCGGCTACTTTGAAGAACCTAGAATATAAGACATATTTTCAGTTGTTTCACACTTTTTTGTTAAGTATATAATTCCACATGTGTTAATTCATAGTTTTGATGCCTTCAGTGTGAATGTACAGTTTTCAAAGTTATGAAAATACAGAAAAATCTTTAAATGAGAAGGTGTGTCCAAACTTTTGGTCTGTACTGTATATATATATATATATATATATATATATATATATATATATACAGTACAGACCAAAAGTTTGGAAAACACCTTCTCATTTAAAGATTTTTCTGTATTTTCATGACTTTGAAAATTGTACATTCACACTGAAGGCATCAAAACTATGAATTAACACATGTAAATTATATACTTAACAAAAAAGTGTGAAATAGCTGAAAATATGTCTTATATTCTTGGTTCTTCAAAGTAGCCACCTTTTGCTTTGATTACTGCTTTGCACACTCTTGGCATTCTCTTGGCGAGCTTCAAGAGGTAGTCACCAGAAATGGTTTTCACTTCACAGGTGTGCCCTGTCAGGTTTAATAAGTGGGATTTCTTGTCTTATAAATGGGGTTGGGACCATCAGTTGTTTTGTGCAGAAGTCAGGTGGATACACAGCTGATAGTCCTACTGAATAGACTGTTAGAATTTGTATTATGGCAAGAAAAAGCAGCTAAGTAAAGAAAAACGAGTGGCCATCATTACTTTATGAAATGAAGGTCAGTCAGTCCAAAAAATTGGGAAAACTTTGAAAGTGTCCCCAAGTGCAGTTGCAAAAACCATCAAGCGCTACAAAGAAACTGGCTCACATGAGGACCGCCCCAGGAAAGGAAGACCAAGAGTCACCTCTGCTTCTGAGGATAAGTTTATCCAAGTCACCAGCCTCAGAAATCGCAGGTTAACAGCAGCTCAGATTAGAGACCAGGTCAATGCCACACAGAGTTCTAGCAGCAGACACATCTCTTCAACAACTGTTAAGAGGAGGCTTTGTGCAGCAGGCCTTCATGGTTAAATAGCTGCTAGGAAACCACTGCTAAGGAAAGGCAACAAGCAGAGAGACTTGTTTGGGCTAAAGAACACAAGGAATGGACATTAGACCAGTGGAAATCTGTGCTTTGGTCTGATGAGTCCAAATTTGAGATCTTTGGTTCCAACCACCGTGTCTTTGTGCGACGCAGAAAAGATGAACGGATGGACTCTACATGCCTGGTTCCCACCATGAAGCATGGAGGAGGAGGTGTGATGGTGTGGGGGTGCTTTTCTGGTGACACTGTTGGGGATTTATTCAAAATTGAAGGCATACTGAACCAGCATGGCTCCCACAGCATCTTGCAGCGGCATGCTATTCCATCTGGTTTGCGTTTAGTTGGACCATCATTTATTTTTCAACAGGACAATGACCCCAAACACATCTCCAGGCTGTGTAAGGGCTATTTGACCAAGAAGGAGAGTGATGGGGTGCTACGCCAGATGACCTGGCCTCCACAGTCACCAGACACGAACCCAATCGAGATGATTTGGGGTGAGCTGGACCGCAGAGTGAAGGCAAAAGGGCCCTCAAGTGCTAAGCATCTCTGGGAACCCCTTCAAGATTGTTGGAAGACCATTTCCGGTGACTACCTCTTGAAGCTCATCAAGAGAATGCCAAGAGTGTGCAAAGCAGTCATCAAAGCAAAAGGTGGCTACTTTGAAGAACCTAGAATATAAGACATATTTTCAGTTGTTTCACACTTTTTTGTTAAGTATATAATTCTACATGTGTTAATTCATAGTTTTGATGCCTTCAGTGTGAATGTACAATTTTCATAGTCATGAAAATACAGAAAAATCTTTAAATGAGAAGGTGTGTCCAAACTAACTTTTGGTCTGTACTGTATATATATAACTCTAAGAGTCTATACATTCTAGGCTCAACCACACACACAGAGACACACACACCTCCATTCACCTCATTGGGCTGTCTGTGTCACACAGGATGGGTCCTCCAGAGAGAGACACTGCAGCCTGTTTGTAGTCACTTATACTCCGACCAAGAGATGAGGATTCTGAACACAGGATTCCTTATATTAATTAAGAATTACCTAAAAATGTTTAATAAAATAGGTTTTACAAACTGGCGAGTCAGTAAGAAGAAATTTTTCATAGGATTGTAAGGTGTCCCAGCGAGGTAGTCGTGGGCGAGCTGTGGCCCTTGCTCGCTCTGGCACCCTACAGACAAGGTGTGTCCTCCCTCTGATGTTCTGGTGTGCTGCAGCGTATGTGGTGCTTTCCACTTACTTCAGACCAGCCGGTCGCATCTGTCTCCAGGCATTTCTCTTCTGGAAACAGGACAGCAATAAACTCAGAGGGCACGAGGTTCATAACCATAACTGGGACTTTACTTGGGGAAGAGGAATATGTACAATATTTACAGGCAGATATAATGGATAAGACCCAACGGTTTGTCATCTTTCCCACAGGTACTTGATACAACTTCAGCCCTGTTTCCCTCTTTAAGAGAAGCATCTCTGTTGCTCCGTTCTCTAGCCCTAGAGAATCTTCCTCACCAATGACAGTATATCCGGATCCTAGTTCTCCCCACGTCCTAGACTTGAGTCCTAGCTTCTTCTGCAGCCTGCAGACAGAATGTGCCCTGGGGTCCTCAATAGCTCTCTTGAGTTTCTCCGGCCAGCTAAGGGGACTCTTGTGGTCTTGTGGAGGGAATCTTCACTCTGGTGATCCTACTGTCTGGGGTACGGGGCTCACGTCTGTCCTAGCAGCCACTATACCGAGCTGCCCGTACTGTCCAAAGTACTATCTCTCATTGACTCATCACTTCCTGTTTCTGGGAACTAAACACAGGTTTCCTAAAGTGACCACCCTCTATGGGCTGTCCTCACACAGAATTAACCCCTTCACTGCCCTTCATATCTGTAATACTACTGGCAGACTTAACCTATCATCTGCACCCGGGACAGTGACATCTTGTGGCTGGTTACCAATCCTACAGCCCACAAGGAAACATATTAGAAACAAAATCTTATTCACATTCTATGCTCAACCATAGCACTGGGTTCCCCTTTTACTCTACTGGGCTGGATTATCACAGCTAACCCCTTAACTAGACCTAACTGCAGCCCAGAGAGATCTAACTGTTGGAAACATTCTGTTTAACCCTTTTATTGCCAGTGGGAAGCTACCTCCTTCCCCACTACTACAGGATCATCTACTTATATGTAATTTTTAACAAAAAGCTCTTATATACTTCATACTAAATGCTATTTTACACAAAACAAAAGTAAAATTTGAATTATTAAGCACCATCCTGGTGTTGCAAAATCCCTATGACAACACTTCCTGTTTTGTGTTGTTATGGAGTCACTAGTGGAAACGTTGAACTTTATGCCTTGTAAGTTTTGCCTTATATGTGTCTACACATTTAGGAATTAAGGAGGTACCCTGACCCTCATTACATTTTATAGATATGATTATTTTTTTAGTTTGTTAGTAAACGCATCATGAACATCTGAAGAATGAAGTTTGCTGGAGGCGCTTGGGATGCTATTATATGGCTATTACAAGAATTTTAACCCCTTCACTCCCGGGCGATTTTCCATTTTTTTTGTTTTTTTCCTCCCCTTCTTCCAAGAGCCATAACTTTATTTTTTCCATCAACAGGCTTTATTTTCACTTTTTCCTGTATTTATTAGTGCTCTTAGGAGACTTGAAGCTGCGATCGTCCTATCGCTTGTACTATACATAGCTGAAAATCAGTACTATGTATAGCAGAAATCAAGCTCTCCTATGAGCGCCAGCTAAACGCTGGCTTTCACAGGAGGATCGTAATAACAGGCACGGGAATCATCATCAGACCCTCAGCTGTCATGGCAACCCACTGGCGCAACGCAATCACATCATGGGCACGCTCATGGGTGGGTAGAATGACGCGCCCTTCACCCCGTTGATGTGTGTTAAATGCCACTGTCAAAGATTGACAGCGTAATTTAACAGGTCAACAGCTGAGAGCGGAGCTTCACTCCACCCGCTGCTGTTAGAGGCACATGATGACTGATTAAATCAGCCATCATGTGCTGGTAAAGATGTGGGCTCGGCTTGTGAAGGGACACGACATACGACGTAAATGTACATCAAAGGTTGTGAAGAAGTTAAGTTTAGTAATTAGTATCCATATGTATTGACTGCAGAGAGGGCCTATCAAGAGACCATACAATCTAGATACACCCAGGCTCTCTCTTCAGTCTTTATGATTCTTGCAGAGTACAAGACCTGTAGTGACATCACAGGTCACATGATCGTGATGTCACCAAAGGTCCTGAAGCAGTCTCCACATCGTCAGTTTCACTGATAGGCGCAGCTACTGGCCCTGGGTTGTGTGAATATATTCGTTTATCTCTTATCAAAATATGAAATTATATACAGTATGTTAAATGCCCATTGCATGAAAGACAAGCTCTTATACACATCCATAAATAAAAAAGTTATGGGTCTCAGAAACTATGAATACAATTTTTTTTTTTAAAGGTGTTGAATTTTATTAGCCACTTAAATATAATAAAAATCCCTTAAATTTGGTATTACTGTAATCCTGCTTACCCAAAGAATGTGAATATGGAGATACAAAGCTTATAAGGTGTTTTTTTTTTCTGTAAAATAAATAATTATCTTTATGTTGCCCAGTCATTTTTAGCAAACAATAAAAGCTGTAAAAACAAAACCCAAAATATCATGGTGGAATTGCATTTCTTTCTTTTTTTCTGTTAAAAAAAGTTTGTGTGCCGAGATAACGTTTCACCATTTCATCCCACATTTTGTTTTAATTTTTCAGCACACTATATGGTAAAGTGAATGGTGTCATTCAAAAGTGCTACTAGTGGGGGAAACACAAACCTTTGTGTGGCTATGTCAACTAAAAAATAAATACTCTTGAAAGAAGGGGAGGAAAAATTCAAAGTGCAAAAAATGTAAAAATTGCCAGATCTTGAAATTGTTAAAATCACTTTTACCTTCAACATTTTGCTGTCACAGGTTATTATTTAGGTGAGCCAGAAGCAGGAGGCAATTACTATATAATAAAGTAATTACATGGTGCTATATCCTGGTACAAATCTTTTGATAAGAACGCTATAATAACACCAGAGGATACCATATTAAAACGCATTACATGTTTATATAGACGAATCTTGCTACGAGAAATTATGATTGAAATTGTGGAAGAATAGCTAATCCCTCTAAAACATAAAAGGTCTGTGTACCGCAGTTATTATTGAGTGCATAAAAGCCATCATTATTGAACACTTACTGTACAATCTATAGTACGCACTGGGCACCTGCATGTATAAGACGCAGTGTTACAAAACATAGGATTTGTTAACAATTACACAGCGAGTCCAGATATAGATGGACGGTAACCTCCTGAGAACTTACAGGAACGTACTGGATACCTGCTAGTCGAACCTGAAAGAAAGCAGTGCTAGTTTATTGGTACCACTGCCCTTTGCTTTGGATATTAAATTTTTTTTTTTATTTCTAGAAAAGATATTTATTAAATATTTACTGCACTTTTATTCTTTTTAAATTGTACAAGCGAAGATAACAAACTTTATAATACATGCCATCAGAGAAAAATGCCTCTTTATCCACAGATCAGTCACTTCTCTCTTTCATTGGTTATTAAAGGAAACCTGTCAACAGCTTTTTGTTATGTAATCTGAGAGCAGCATGATGTAGGGGCTGAGACCCTGATTCCAGTGATGTGTCACTTACTAGGCTATGTGTTGCTGGTTCAATAAAATCAGTATTTTTTCAGCAGGAGATTATCACTTCAGGACTAGGTGTCTCGTGCCTCCTAGTCAACTGCTCTGTGTAACCCCGCTCCCATTACTGATTGTCAGCTTTCTGTCAATGCATAAAGAAAGCTGCCAATCAGTGTTGTAGGCGCGGTTACACAGGGCTCAGCATTCTGAGCACTGCTAGATCTTCAGCAGAGAAAACTGTGATTGTATCAAAATGATAGCATGTAGCCCAATAAGTGACCCATCGCTGGAATCAGGGTCTCCGCTCCATCATCATGCTGCTCTCACATTATATAGAAAAAAATCTGGTGACCGATTTCCTTTAATGCTCTAAAATTGTTCTCATCTGTGTATTTTATATGAAGATTTTGTAGACAATTTTGTTGCTAATTTGCCACGAATTTCACAAAAGAATAATCAAGCTAAGGATTTAAAATCCCCACCACAGGTCAGTCTTTCACTCTTATCAGACAGATGATGTCGAGGGAGAGAAGGATCGCGCAGCTGGATTTTATTTTCATGGAAGATAAGTTGCAGCCAGAGCTATCTAGCAGCTGCTTTCCCCTCTCTCTCCATTGAAAACTTATATACAGTATGCTCAGCCAAGTGCTCATGGATATTGGGAAGTAAGGAGAGATAGATATTCTCAAAAAAATATGTTATTTGTATGGGCAGCTTTAGACAGTGGAAACATAGACTAGGCAGTCTTAAAATGTGCCATTCTTTTTTCAGAAGTGGTCCAGGCTGTTTGAGAAATCAGACTCATCTTTAAACTATCTCGTCTAAGTTTAAACCACAGAAGGAAGATCCAGCACTTGAGATTCATAAAAAATAAATAAACAAAAAATACACGTATCAGCAAGTTCAAAATACGTGTAGAAAAACCCCAACGCGTTTCTAGCTGACTGTATTCACTGTGAACTGGAGCTATATTCAAACCTCAAAACGCATAGGAATTTTTTTTCCCATTTTATTCCTGCTGCTCCTGACGCGCCCCCTGGGCGGTGGGGTACTCGGTAGCCGGGCCGGTCGATGCTGGGGGATGTCACAGTGGCAGTGACCCGATCCGTGACCCAGGGCGGTCAATAAAAGGGGGTTTAAAGAAAAGGGGAATAAAGTCTTTATAGTTAATTATCGTGACGCCACCTGTGGTATGCGGCTATATGGGGCCGCCGCTGGGGTGCAGATCCTCTGGAGCTGATGATGACGCAGCAGAGTTGGTTCAGCTCTCCACAGGCAAAGCTTAGCTCCAGGGCAGTAAGTGATGATTAATTAGGTAGATGTTGCTGTGCAGTGTAGTGCAGGTGATGGCGCAGATAATAATTCTAGGACACAGTGGGGAGCAGTCTTCAAGGTTTACTCACAGTTGTTGAACTCCAGGTTACCAGGACCAGGGTAACCTCCCACACCATCCTGTGTTTACCAAGGCAGGGGTTCAGCAAACTCCCAGGTGTTTCAAGACTACATAACGGGACCCCGGTCTGTGTGCCTTCCTCGGTCGTCTTCCTGCGCCGGCTCTCACCCTCCTGCCCTGCGCCTCACAACCAGTGTCCCAAGCCGGTAACCTCAGATTTTGGTGGGCAACCTGCAGCCCCCTGAATCCTAAGTGGCTACCTTTTTAGCGATTTAGTTGCGGTTGTGAGCAGCTGCACCCTGAAAGTGCAGTAGCCTCCGGTTTCTAGCTGAGCCTTGTAGTTCTCCACTAGTTAGGGGCCGGTCCCCTCTGCGGCCTGATCCCTCCACGTATGTGTAGA
The DNA here is from genome assembly GCF_046119375.1 of Phyllobates terribilis. NCBI lineage: Eukaryota > Metazoa > Chordata > Amphibia > Anura > Dendrobatidae > Phyllobates > Phyllobates terribilis. The sequence continues at coordinate 142,660,017 of NW_027362768.1, read as the reverse complement.
TTCAGGCGCACGGGTGGCATCCGCACTTCCCGTGCCCCTGGGATCCCCTCTGTTCCTCTTGGAGCCTTCCTTCTGCCCCTGTCCTCTTCCAGCCTGTCCTCCTGGGCCTCTCCGACTAGCCCCTTTCCTCTGAGCAGAGCTCCTACAGAGCTCCTGCTCCTCTCAGACTTCCTCCTCAGACTGATCTGCTTCTAGATGGTTCCCTGCTTTCTTATACTCCTACTGAAGGTGCTCCCCTGAACTACTTCCTCCACCCACACCCACTACATGGTTCCACCCTCCAGCGTTGGTGACCAGGGACTGTGCTCTCCCTCAGGAGCAATGTCGCCCTTCCCTGCTGAAGTGGAGTGTGTTGGATGCGGGTGTGTGGGTCCCGGGTAGTACTCCTTCCTTACCTGAGAGTGGGGTACCACACCTCTGGGTGAGATGCAGTACCTCTGTGGCGACTGAACCCGCAGGGGCGCCACACTCCCCTTAGTTTTCCATATTTTTAAGTCCACCACACGGTTCCAGAGATATGAGCCTTTTTATTTAGAGCTAATGTTTATGGTCTTTACCAAGGAGGCTTAGCTCAGAGGTAATAATGCAGAGCAGCTGAAAGATATGCCTCAGAGGATCCTGTGAGCCACGCCCTTTTGGTAAAGACCATAAAAATAGCAGTAAAAAAAGACCTAAATCTTTGTAACTGTATGGCGGATTTTAATAAAAAAAACCACAGAACCAAAAAATTGAACTGGAAGATATGTTGGTGTAAGTGCAATGTGTGAGTGCACATTTGTAAGGAGATGGACATATTGCCTGCATTTCCCCCTTGAAGAACATTTGTAATGTTAATTTTGTGTAATATGAATAGGTTATGCGCTGATGATGTTTGTATGTGTAGTGATCTGTGTTGCTGGTGACAAGGCTGTATTCTGTCCAGCAACAGGAAGTTAGGAGGACAGTTAGAGTTAATGGTTGGGACTAATCCAGAGTGGAGGGGGCTAAGCTAAAAGGAGAGAGACAGCTTCCTGGTAGTGAGTGAGATAGGGCCTGGAGTGCATAGAAGGAGGACCCAAGGACCATTGTGAGCAGTGCCACATTCTGGGGTGTCCCTGAAGTGAGAGGAGACCGAAAGAAAGAGATAGAGAGATCCAGAGCAGAAGCAACTAAGAAACAGAGTGATCTACTGGAGACGAGTCCTGGGAGAGGACATCTAGCAGAAAAGCCCAGAGTTTATAACTCTTGAAGGTAACGGGCCTAGACAGGACTGAGTAAGTGAGACGAATAGATTGGCCCATGCGGGAGTTCCATAGGACAAGAGCGAGCATACTGGCACCGTGAGTGGAAAGACGATTTGGAACCATGGGTCGAGTAAAGTACTTGCTAAGAGTCAAGCTGGGTTGTGGTGAAGTAGTGAGAAAGAGTGGAGACAGAAGACAAGTAGAGAGAGTAAAGAGGAAAGGTGAAGATAGAGAAAAAAGGAAGGAAACTGTGAGGAAAAGGCTCCATGTGTTAAAGGAAACGTTTATAAGATTGTGTACCCACTATCTCTTGTATATGTTCCCTACAAAGTTCTTGTTCAGTAAGAAGTTTATTTTTGACTGGTGGTCTCCCTCATTGAACTATAAAGGACCTGGTTCTGTCAAACCAGCAACATCGGTTACATGCGGCCTGCACGGGTGTAGCTCCTACACATCACAAGTCCACACACCCAGCCAGGATGTGTAACATGCCGGGGTGCAAGAGACAAGTACCTCACCCACGGCTACCACCCTGTGCCACGTTACATATTCACTCTGTGGGCATTTAATAGACAGAACCTAAGATATAAAAATGAGCAAATAACCTGTAGCAATTAAATAAACATACAGTTTGTTCCGGCTCATTTCTTTGGTTTTGCTTTAGTTTTTTGCACTTTGTACAAACATAGGCGTGGCTCCCCATTTTTGGGCTGTGCATTTTGTCTATAAAGCTTTCCACAGGAAGGTGGCTGGATAGTCAGGTCTGGGTCCTGCTCTGTCCCATCTATTTTTAAGTCTGCTGACACATATTGAGGTGAATTACAAGAGTTAGGGTCTGTCCCAATTGGGTCACCTTGTCACGGTGGGATGGCTTTTACGTTTTTTTATCATACTGATATTAATTAAGTGCCCTGTGTTATTTATATGTACTATTTATTTATATTTATTTACTACAGGGTATATGCTCATTTTGTTTTTATCTTAGGTTCTAAAATAAAAACTGGCATAGTCAGCGGAGTAGTGGGAATAAAATAAGTGCATAAACTGGCCACTTTTGACCTGGTGAATGGTCCTATTTAATCCAGCTGAGCTGCAATACCACATCTAACCATAGACATCAGTGGACTTGTTTCTTAAAAAAAAAAGCCTTTTTTTTTCGTAATGTTGAAATATCTATTAAATATATTAGAATATTATATATTATGTAAATTTTCATTTCCAAAACTAACACCTTCATCAAGTTAGATCTGCTCGTTAGTCTGCATATATTATTGGGCACTCTTTTTTTATAAGCTGGAACACCCGTTTAAGCTTCAAGTGAATATCTATCCAAAAAGTCGACATAAAAACGAGCCTAATGTTAAAATTCACTTGCGCTATAAATATTTGAAAAGACTCGATTATTGTTTTTTTTTTTTATACCATAAAATATTCACACACTTTTTATTACAGCTTTATTTTAGCAGGAAACTTTGGAATGATTGTATTCTGGTTATGTTTGGATAGAAAGTAGCGCTTGTGCACTTAAGTACGTAGCAGGTTCTCCATGAACAGGGCGTACAAGTCATAGGACTTCATCCAGACACAAATTTCTCTGTTTCTCCAGCTGTGGGAGCCTGAGTCATGGAAAGTCTGCTCCATTCAGACGGCTTTTACATTCCCCAATGGTGGAAGTCGGAAGAACTTTTTTTTTTCGTTTTTAACACTGAACGGAACCTAAAAATAGAACTTGTCTCATTCCTTCTTTTTTTCTTTTAAAGGATGAAATTGAAGTGGATAAGGGAGAGAGAGACTGAAATGAATCAAAAGTAGGTCTCCGGGGCAGGTTCAAGATGCTGTGACACCGCTGTGAGGAGGAGGGTTCATTACAGCAATATTACAGATATATTAAGGGGTTCTGCAAGGCCAGGCAAGGTAGAAGAACGGGGTCATAAGAGGAATATTAAAGAAGTCTATAGGCCAGGGCGGGTGCGTATAGGGTCAGTAGTGTTTAACCAGCAACGTAGATGAAGCTTCAGATCGCAAGCACTCTATAATAGACAATTAACTTTGGCGGCTCCCGAAACATTCATTCGCCAATCTGGTATTTTATCTTTTTGCTGCATGTGTTATTTTTATGCCTTTATCGTGTATTTTAATTCCGATGTTATGTTTCAGAAAGTATGGGTGTAAAATAATCACATAGAAAACCCCAGAGTAAAAGAATGATAAAAAATTCAGAAGAAATGTTGCAAATTATTATTATGATTATTAGTATCATCACTATCATTATTTTATCTCAAATCAATATTATTATTATTATTATTATTATTTTTGTATGATAAAAAAAGTTAATTGTAATTAGAGTAATTAAAAAAATGATACCTTATATGTACACAGGATAACAATTAAAAAGATGTAACAAAATAAATATAAAATATAAGATAAATACAGGTGCATCTCACAAAATTAGAATATCATCAAAAAAGTAAATTTATTTCAGTTCTTCAATCCAAAAAGTGAAACTCATATGTATATATGAAATACTGGTAATCAAATAAATGCATTATATTGTGCAGTACATAAGCCTGTGCCTACAGGGGCCCCAAGCGAAGGGCATCTGCTAATAGGCCAATTTATCTGTCAATATACGGAAAACTGTGTATTCTTATGTAAATTGTGGGCATTTATAAATTAGGGCTAACGTTTGTGATGTTTTATGTGATGTCCTCTCTGGACATCTTTCTATCACTCTGAATGCCTAATTTAAGGGGACCTGTCAATTGAAATAAATATATATTTCTTGCACCTGGTGTAAAAGACACTTTTCTCTTGAATCCGGCGTAGTTTTTCTTTTGTTCCTACTCCTCTCCATTCCGGAGATATGGACCTTTCTTTTCTGTATGCAAATCTACTTTTTTTTTAGCTAAGTAGGTGTGGTCCTCAACTCTTCTTTATGGGCAGTTCCCTGTAGGCCACGCCCAGCTGGTTTAAAAGACTAGATTTATACACAAGAAAGAGTAGGCCATATCTCAGGACCGGAGAAGCACTGGAGCAAAAGAAAAACAATGCCGGATTCAGTAGAACATCAGCATTTACAACACACAGAAAAATTACATATTTGTGAAAATTGACAAGTCCTCTTTAATTAATCATTAAGAGTGACAGAAGGATATCCAGAGAGAGATAAGAGAGTGCTAGACAGTGTCAAAAGAGCTGCTCAATATTCTGCAAAACCATATTTAAAAAGTCAAGTGTGACAAATTATTGGTCTACTCGTTGGCTAGAATCTAAAGTGCCTGACTAACCTGGTATTAGGAAATTATTGTAACATACCTGGCGGCGTCCTTGCATGGTGGTCCATCTCCCACTGTGCAAGAGGGCGCACTTGATCTCCTGTCCAGAATGTCTCTCTGGCTTCCCTCCATGCTGTCTGTTTGTGTCTGTTTCTGCTGCTTAAGGGCGGCGCCCGATCACTTCCTGCCTTTTGTACCTGCTGTGGGTCACACCCCTTGTGCGTCCTCAGCCTATTGCTGTCTGTCACTTGGTATATAGCTCAGCAGCTCCCTTCTATCCCTGCCTGAGCATAGTGTTTCCTTCAGTGTGTGCTTGCACTCTGAAGGTGCCAGGTCCCGTCTCTTGTCTCCTGCTTTTTGTATCAGTTCCCGTGTCTGAACTGAGTCCTGTATGTCTCCTGCTTTGCGGTATCAGCTCCCGTGTCTGAACTGTGTCCTGTATGTCTCCTGCTTTGCGGTATCAGCTCCCGTGTCTGAACTGAGTCCTGTATGTCTCCTGCTTTGCGGTTTCAGCTCCCGTGTCTGAACTGAGTCCTGTATGTCTCCTGCTTTGCGGTATCAGCTCCCGTGTCTGAACTGTGTCCTTTTTGTGTTCTCTGGTCTGTCCTGTCTGAACACGCTCCTTGCCTGTTCGTTCCGCCTTCTAGTGGCCGATTTCCTAGACCCGCTCCTGCGTCTGGTCTGTCCTGTCTGAACACGCTCCTAGCCTGTTCCTCCCGCCTTCTAGGGGCCGATTACCTAGACCCGCTCCTGTATCCTGTCTGTCCTGTCTGAACACGCTCCTTGCCTGTTCGTCCCGCCTCTCTGGGGGCCGTATTCCCAGACCCGCTCCTGTATCCCTCTGCAGTGTCGGTCTCCTCCGTACACTCAGTTCCAGTCTGAACTCTCTCCTGTCCTTTACCTGTTTTGCCTCTATGTCCGTTCCCTTCCTTTTTCTGCAGAGTCTGAACTCGTACCTAACTCCTGCTTGTTGTCTCTGCAAGTACTGTGTGAGTATCTGGCTCTGTCTTTCCCTTCCTGTCTGTTCCGTGTGAACAGAGCCCTGTCCTCCCTGCTCAGCCTTGTCTGCACTCTAGCTGTGCTTGCCTGTAACCCTCTGCCTGTATTGTTCCTGAGTCCCGGTGTGTACTGGGTCCTATCCCGCCTGTGTTCCTACCTGCTAGTGCCTCCCTGTCTGCACTCTAGCTGTGCTTGCCTTTACCCCCTGCCTGCATACCCGCCTGCCTGCATACCAGTCGTGCCTGCCTATACCCACCAGTCTGTGTGCCAGCCTACCAGCCTGTTCCTGTATTCCCCTGTGTGGGTCAACAGCCGTGTCCGGGGTCTGTCCTGGAGTAGCACCTGGTCCCTCTGCTCGGTTCCTCCTTGGTGCACTGGCGTCGTATGCCGTCGTGCGACCCTGGTCGGATCGGGTGAATACTTAGTCACGCCCCTCCAGGCATTCACTCTCCGGCACGGTCCAGTGGAATCACTACCAATCACACGCACACGCCGCTTAGCCCGGGCGTGTGCATAACAGCATGCTCAGGCCATGGTTCCCGTTGAGCCCCACGGCCTTCGCTCTTTGAGAAGTTTTTCCAGCGAATACATGCATTAAAATAAAATAAATAAATTTTTTTCCCCCTTTAGCTGAGTTCCAGGCGAATTACGCACCCGTCCAGATGGATCTATCAGCCCTCGTTCCTGCGGATCCGCCACGTTACTATGGGGATCCAAGACAGTGTCGTGCATTTGTGGAGCAATGCATGCTACACTTTAAGGCCTACCCTCTCTATTTTCCTTCCGATTGGGCTAAAGTGGCCTTTATGATTGACTACCTAGCGGGTGATGCCTTGAAATGGGTCACCCCCCTATGGGAAGCATGGGATCCTGTCATCCTTGACCTGCAGGCCTTCCTGGTGGCCTTTCGTATGGTCTTCGAGGACCCTAACTCTGAAGCCCCTGCTGAAGCTTCACTTCCCAATATCCCGGAGCAGCCCCGACGGGTAATGTGTGTGGGTAGCGCAATAGTCCTCCAGCCCAATGAGACTACTGCCCACCCAGAATCCTCACAGGGTGACTACGCTTTCCGGAATACTTCTCTCAACCTCAAGAGGCAGTCCAGACGTGCTAGACTTAGAGGCAAGCCGTCACGCCAGGGTCTGTCCTCCCTGAGACCTCCTGACCCCAACCTTGAAGTCCCTACTGAAGCTTCATCTCCCTGTATCCCGGAGAAACCCCAATGGGTAATGTGCGTGGGTAGTGCACCAGTTCTCCTGGCCGAAGAGACTTCTGCCCATCCAGACTCCACACAGGAGAACTTCCTGCACCCGGCATCAGATGCTTCTTTCTCTTTAACCGGTGTGCATGTCCAAGGATGCTCCAAAGCTGTGGTTACCTCAGAGTCTGTGCACCTCTACTACCTGGCGGAGGATCCCCTGTTGCCTCCTGAACCCTCCGGGATACCACTCGATGACAAATGGAGAGAGACTTCTCTACACCCGGTACTCAATACTTTGTCCGCTTCGTCCTGTGAGCCTGACAATGGGTACCCCAAAGTGGTAGTTACCTCCGAGTCTCTACACCCCTCCGACCAGGCGGAGGATCTCCAGTTGTCTCCTGAACCCTTCGGGGTGCTACCTGGTAGCGAAAGGACAGAGACTCTCCTATACTCTGTACCTGATACCTCGCTCGTTTCGTCCAGTGAGTCCAACTTAGTGTACTCCGAAGCAGAGGTTACTCCTGAGTCTCTACACCCCTCCGACCAGGCGGAGGACCTCCAGTTGTGTTCAGAATCCTTCGGGGTGCCACCTGGTGGTGAATGGACAGAGACTTTCCTATATCCTGGATCTGATACCTCGCTTGCTTCGTCCAGTGAGTCCGACCTAGTGTACTCTGAAGCAGAGGTTACCCGTGAGTCTCTACACCCCTCTGACCAGGCGGAGGACCGCCAGCTGTCTCCAGAACCCTTCGGGGTGCCACCTGGTGGTGAATGGACAGAGACTTTCCTATACTCGGTACCCGATACCTCGCCTGCTTCCTCCAGTGAGTCCGACCTAGTGTACTCTGAAGCAGAGGTTACCCGTGAGTCTCTACACCCCTCTGACCAGGCGGAGGACCGCCAGCTGTCTCCAGAACCCTTCGGGGTGCCACCTGGTGGTGAATGGACAGAGACTTTCCTATACTCGGTACCCGATACCTCGCCTGCTTCCTCCAGTGAGTCCGACCTAGTGTACTCTGAAGCAGTTGTTTTCTCTGAGCCTCTGCACTCTTCTGACCCGGCGGAGGACCTCCAGTTGTTTCCTGAATCCTCCGGGATACCACCAGATAACAAAGAGACAGTGACTTTTCCTCATTATGTACCTGATAACCCGTCTATTTCTTCCTGTGAGCTTGACAAGATGTACCTCGAAGCAGAGATTACCCTTAAGTCTCTGTCCCCCTCCAACCCAGTGAACGACTGGCCCTCGAATTCCCTGCGGAAGATTCTGGCAGGCCTGAAGAAGAGGGGGCGTAAGGGGGGAGGTACTGTAACATACCTGGCGGCGTCCTTGCATGGTGGTCCATCTCCCACTGTGCAAGAGGGCGCACTTGATCTCCTGTCCAGAATGTCTCTCTGGCTTCCCTCCATGCTGTCTGTTTGTGTCTGTTTCTGCTGCTTAAGGGCGGCGCCCGATCACTTCCTGCCTTTTGTACCTGCTGTGGGTCACACCCCTTGTGCGTCCTCAGCCTATTGCTGTCTGTCACTTGGTATATAGCTCAGCAGCTCCCTTCTATCCCTGCCTGAGCATAGTGTTTCCTTCAGTGTGTGCTTGCACTCTGAAGGTGCCAGGTCCCGTCTCTTGTCTCCTGCTTTTTGTATCAGTTCCCGTGTCTGAACTGAGTCCTGTATGTCTCCTGCTTTGCGGTATCAGCTCCCGTGTCTGAACTGTGTCCTGTATGTCTCCTGCTTTGCGGTATCAGCTCCCGTGTCTGAACTGAGTCCTGTATGTCTCCTGCTTTGCGGTTTCAGCTCCCGTGTCTGAACTGAGTCCTGTATGTCTCCTGCTTTGCGGTATCAGCTCCCGTGTCTGAACTGTGTCCTTTTTGTGTTCTCTGGTCTGTCCTGTCTGAACACGCTCCTTGCCTGTTCGTTCCGCCTTCTAGTGGCCGATTTCCTAGACCCGCTCCTGCGTCTGGTCTGTCCTGTCTGAACACGCTCCTAGCCTGTTCCTCCCGCCTTCTAGGGGCCGATTACCTAGACCCGCTCCTGTATCCTGTCTGTCCTGTCTGAACACGCTCCTTGCCTGTTCGTCCCGCCTCTCTGGGGGCCGTATTCCCAGACCCGCTCCTGTATCCCTCTGCAGTGTCGGTCTCCTCCGTACACTCAGTTCCAGTCTGAACTCTCTCCTGTCCTTTACCTGTTTTGCCTCTATGTCCGTTCCCTTCCTTTTTCTGCAGAGTCTGAACTCGTACCTAACTCCTGCTTGTTGTCTCTGCAAGTACTGTGTGAGTATCTGGCTCTGTCTTTCCCTTCCTGTCTGTTCCGTGTGAACAGAGCCCTGTCCTCCCTGCTCAGCCTTGTCTGCACTCTAGCTGTGCTTGCCTGTAACCCTCTGCCTGTATTGTTCCTGAGTCCCGGTGTGTACTGGGTCCTATCCCGCCTGTGTTCCTACCTGCTAGTGCCTCCCTGTCTGCACTCTAGCTGTGCTTGCCTTTACCCCCCTGCCTGCATACCCGCCTGCCTGCATACCAGTCGTGCCTGCCTATACCCACCAGTCTGTGTGCCAGCCTACCAGCCTGTTCCTGTATTCCCCTGTGTGGGTCAACAGCCGTGTCCGGGGTCTGTCCTGGAGTAGCACCTGGTCCCTCTGCTCGGTTCCTCCTTGGTGCACTGGCGTCGTATGCCGTCGTGCGACCCTGGTCGGATCGGGTGAATACTTAGTCACGCCCCTCCAGGCATTCACTCTCCGGCACGGTCCAGTGGAATCACTACCAATCACACGCACACGCCGCTTAGCCCGGGCGTGTGCATAACAATTATGATAAAATAAAAATTAAATTAGGCCCTTTGTGGCATTAAACCTATAGACACTCTGTTTTCCACTATATGGTACATATATGGGAACTATATTCTCCCCAAACGGCCATACTGTAAAAGACCTTTGGCCTAGTTGATGGTCAGATTATAAAGTGCCTGCCACTTTGTCTCCGAATCATCATTTGCAGTTTTTCTTTTTAAATACAGTTTTGAGGTACATTTTCACCGAATTTTATGACTATTTAAATAGTGCCATTGATCAATCAGACAAACACCTTTGGAAACCCCATACTTTGCACATAATGGGTGATAGAAAAACAGGTGAGCACATATAAAATAGACTTTAAAAATGAGCAAATTAAAAGAATGAAAGAATGTAAAGAATGCAAATGAAAAACAATGGTGAAACATCCTTAAAAATAGATAAAAAAAGGTGCAAATGTAATAATGAATCAGGATTTCTGTGTTTGTAATTCTGGAACTAGAAATATATAGTAAAAGTAACAAAAATCACACACTGTTGGTGCCTAAATGGGCACTGTATTTTAACAAAAAGACCATGTGGCATCTGATGGAGCTTTTTTCTTAGTGTCCTTTCAAGATTGTGAATATAATCTCCTTGATAGTCTTATTATAACCTAATTATATTCATTATTCTAAATCTTGTCCAGCTGATTTTTTTCTACTGTTCGAATAGCAAGAAAAAAACAATGATTAATCAAAAGAAACATTGGAAAAGGTATTAAACAATATGGAATAATAGAAAATAGATGCATTTAAACCTTTGATCTTCGTAAACTCACCACAAATGACCTAGATGTATGTTCTCCGTCTCGTTCTTCCTTCCTTTAGTGGCATGTTGTTATAAGCCTTAAGATGACTGAATGATGGAGGACTGTTTGCTTAAACGAAGCAACACAAAAATGAATGTGGTTATTCCATATCATGGGAAATATTACCATTCAATCGTTGCCATCGAGAAGATTTTACCAGATGTTCTTACGGAAAAATATGTTACGGAAATATTCCCATTGAAGTATTTATTGCTGTAAATATTTATTTCCTGTTGCTTATATAACACGTACATGTTCCACAGAGCTGTACACAGATCATGCCCAACAAGGCAAACAACCAATCACATACGTACACACTAAGTATGATTTCCCGGAAAGCCAATTGACCTAATGAGCCACTTGGAGTACATGTGCAAGTCTACTTGTACATTTCTTAGTATCATGATTCTCAGTATTTAATAATCTATCTTCCTTTGCAGAGATCCGGTTAATAAGAAACCTTTAGGGCAATGCTTTCTGGGAATCATTATGCAAAATAGCTCTCTGCCAAACGGAATAGCATTTTCTCTCTAGCACCACCTATAAGTGGCTCCATGTTTACTGCATGTGTGGATGAGCAGCGATGCCAGGATCAATATTCTATTTGCTGCAATGATCCAAATAGTGGCAAGGACCCATTTTTTTCTGTGTTATAGTGTCCCAGCATATGGACTCAATCGTGAATTAATACAACCCCTGGCAAAAACTATGGAATCACCGGGCTCGGAGGATGTTCATTCAGTTGTTTAATGTTGTTGAAAAAAAGCAGATCACAGACATGGCACAAAACTAAAGTCATTTCAAATGGCAACTTTAGGGCTTTAAGAAACATTAAAATAATCAAGATTAAAAATGTGGTACTCATTAACCCCTTAATAACATCTTACGTACTAATACGCGTCTGTGCCCTGGGACTTAAGAGCCAGACCCGTATTAGTATCTGATTGTCACAGCTGACACCCGATACTATGTGCAGGGAGCGGTCCTGCACCGCTCCCAGCATATTAACCCCCGCGATGCTGCGATCGAAGCCGATCAAAGTCGATCGCAGCATTGCGGGGGCAAGGGGAGGTGATCGCAGATACTCACCTCCTCTTACTGCTTCCAGCGCTGTCTGCAAAGGCTTCCCGGGTGTTGCCATGACGACCCGATGTCGTCATGACAACATCCGGATCACCAGACAGCAGGAAGATTGTTTGGACATGCGCAGTGCATCTCCAAACAATCTTCTCCCTGTCCGGCGCTGACAGCCTGCATGGCACAGGGATGGTGCTGCATTCCTGTGCCATGCAGGCGATCAGAGAAAAAAAAGTGAAAGTCCCAGAGTGGGACAAAGTAATAAACTATATAAGCTTCCAGAAAGTGAAAAAAAAAAAAAATTGCAAAAATATAAAAAAAAAAATAATAATAATCCACCAAAAATAAAAATATAATGTACCCATCAATAAATATTATTATAAAAAAAAAAACAATAAAAGTACACATATTTGGTATTGCCGCGTCCGGAACAACCTGACCTATAAAACTGTCCCACTAGTTAACCCCTTCAGCGAACACGGTAAAAAAAACACAAAAAAAACGAAGCAAAAAACAATGCTTTATCACCATACCACCAAACAAAAAATGAAATAACACGCGATCAAAAAGACAAATATAAATAAAAATGGTACCGCTGAAAATGTCATCTGGTCCCGCAAAAAACAAGCCACCATACAGCTCCATCATCCGAAAAATAAAAAAGATATAGCTCTCAGAATAAAGCGATGCTAAAAAATATTTTTTTCTATAAAATTGCTTTTATTATGTAAAAGTGCAAAACATAGAAAAACTATATAAATGTGGTACCGCTGTAAACGTACTGACCCGAAGAATAAAGCTACCTTATCAATTTTACCACACGCGGAACAGAATAAAAAAAAACAAAAAAAACAATTCCTGAATTGTTGGTTTTTGTTTATTCTGCCTCCCAAAAATCGGAATAGAAAGCGATCAAAAAATGTCACGTGCCTGAAAATGGCACCAATAACAACGTCAAGTCATCCCGCAAAAAACGAGCCATCACATGACTGTCTGCCAAAATCTGGAAAAATTATAGCTCTCAAAATATGGCGATGCAAAAACTAGATTTTACAAAAAATGCGTCTTTTAGTGTGTGACAGCTGTCAGTCATAAAAACCCCATATGATTCGGGTATTGCTGTAATCACACCGACCCGAAAGAATAAAGTCGTCTAATCACTTATACTGCACGAGGAACGGCGTCAAAAATAAACTCTTGGGTTAGGATTGGGCTAGGGTTAGGGCTGGGTTTGAGGCTAGGGTTGTGCTAGGGTTAGGGTTGTGCTAGGGTTAAGGCTGGGGTTAGGGCTGGGGTTGTGATGGGGTTGGGATTTTTTTCAAAAGTACGAAAAAAAGATGACGATATGGCGACTAGTGTTGAGCGCAAGTGCTCGCTACTTGAGTTTGCATCGGGTGCTCTGGTATGCATTGAGTATCGTGGGTATTTGAGTGACATGCTCGAGTCTCTGCCCCATATGCTTCGCGGCCAAACAAACTTTACGGGGATTGCCTGCCATGCACGAGCGATCCCCGCATGTTTTTTTTTGGGTGTCTAATAACCGTGAAACATGCGGAGCAGGGACTCGAGCATGTCACTCGAGCACACGCTGTACATGGTGCATACCTGAGTACCCGATGCAAACTCAAGTAGCGAGCACTTGCGCTCAAGACTAATGACAACTTATTCAATATGATGACCTAATGTAAACAAATTCTGTGTCATACCTCTGGGTTCAAAATGTTCACTATACACCTTAATAAAATCCTTGGGGGGTATAGTTTCCAAAATAGGGTCACTTGTGGGGGAGCTCCACTGTTTAGGCACATCAGGGGCTCTCCAAACGCGACATGGTGTCCGCTAACAAATTGAATGGAAAATCGTCTCAAATTGTTAGCGGACGCCACGTTGCGTTTGGAGAGCCCCTGCGTGCCCAAACATTGGAGCTCCCCCACAAGTGACCCCATTTTGGAAACTAGACCCCCCAAGGCACCTATCTAGATGCATAGTGAGCACTTGGAACCCCCAGGTGCTTCACAAATTGATTCATAAAAATGAAAAAGTGAAAAAAAACAACACTTTTTCATTTTTATGAATCAATTTGTGAAGCACCTGGGGGTTCCAAGTGCTCACTATGCATCTAGATAGGTCCCTTGGGGGGTCTAGTTTCCAAAATGGGGTCACTTGTGGGGGAGCTCCAATGTTTGGGCACACAGGGGCTCTCCAAACGCAACATGGTGTCTGCTAACAATTTGTGCCGATTTTCCATTCAATTTGTTAGCGGATACCATGTTGCATTTGGAGAGTCCCTGTGTGCCCAAACATTGGAGCTCCCCCACAAGTGACCCCATTTTGGAAACTAGACCCCCCAAGGCACCTATCTAGATGCATAGTGAGCACTTGGAACCCCCAGGTGCTTCACAAATTGATTCATAAAAATGAAAAAGTGAAAAAAAAAACACTTTTCATTTTTATGAATCAATTTGTGAAGCACCTGGGGGTTCCAAGTGCTCACTATACATCTAGATAGGTGCCTTGGGGGGTCTAGTTTCCAAAATGGGGTCACTTGTGGGGGAGCTCCAATGTTTGGGCACACAGGGGCTCTCCAAACGCAACATGGTGTCCGCTAACAATTTGAGCCGATTTTCCATTCAATTTGTTAGCGGATACCATGTTGCATTTGGAGAGTCCCTGTGTGCCCAAACATTGGAGCTCCCCCACAAGTGACCCCATTTTGGAAACTAGACCCCCCAAGGCACCTATCTAGATGCATAGTGAGCACTTGGAACCGCTAGGTGCTTCACAAATTGATTCGTAAAAATGAAAAAGTGAAAAAAAAAAACACTTTTTCATTTTTACGAATCAATTTGTGAAGCACCTGGGGGTTCCAAGTGCTCACTATGCATCTAGATACAGTGCCTACAAGTAGTATTCAACCCCCTGCAGATTTAGCTGGTTTGATAAGATGCAAATAAGTTAGAGCCTTCAAACTGCAAACGAGAGTAGGTTTTATGAACAGAAGCATAAATCTTACAAACCAAAAAGTTATGTTGCTCAGTTGAATTTTATTAAATTTTAAACATAAAAGTGTGGGTCAATTATTATACAACCCCTATGTTTAATATTTTGTGGAATAACCCTTGTTTGCAATTAAAGCCAATAATCGTCTTTTATAAGACCTGATCAGGCCGGCACAGGTCTGTGGAGTTATCTTGGCCCACTCCTCCATGCAGATCTTCTCCAAGTTATCTAGGTTCTTTGAGTGTCTCATGTGGACTTTATTCTTGAGCTCCTTCCACAAGTTTTCAATTGGGTTAAGGTCAGGAGACTGACTAAGCCACTCCAACACCTTGACTTTTTCCCTCTTGAACCAGGCCTTGGTTTTCTTGGCTGTGTGCTTTGGGTCGTTGTCTTTTTGGATGATGAAATTATGACCCATCTTAAGATCCTTGATGGAGGAGCGGAGGTTCTTGGCCAAAATCTCCAGGTAGGCCGTGCTATCCATCTTCCCATGGATGCGGACAAGATGGCCAGGCCCCTTGGCTGAGAAACAGCCCCACAGCATGATGCTGCCACCACCATGCTTGACTGTAGGGATGGTATTCTTGGGGTCGTATGCAGTGCCATCCATTCTCCAAACGTCACGTGTGTGGTTGGCACCAAAGATCTCGATCTTGGTCTCATCAGACCATAGAACCTTGAACCAGTCTGTCTCAGAGTCCTCCAAGTGATCATGAGCAAACTGTAGACGAGCCTTGACATGACGCTTTGAAAGTAAAGGTACCTTACGGGCTCGTCTGGAACGGAGACCATTGCGGTGGAGTATTTTACTTATGGTATTGACTGAAACCATTGTCCCCACTGCCATGAGATCTTCCCGGAGCTCCTTCCTTGTTGTCCTTGGGTTAGCCTTGACTCTTCGGACAAGCCTGGCCTCGGCACGGGAGGACACTTTCAAAGGCTGTCCAGGCCGTGGAAGGCTAACAGTAGTTCCATAAGCCTTCCACTTACGGATGATGCTCCCAACAGTGGAGACAGGTAGGCCCAACTCCTTGGAAAGGGTTTTGTACCCCTTGCCAGCCTTGTGACCCTCCACGATCTTGTCTCTGATGGCCTTGGAATGCTCCTTTGTCTTTCCCATGTTGACCATGTCTGAGTGCTGTTCACAAGTTTGGGGAGGGTCTTAAATAGTCAGAAAAGGCTGGCAAAAGAGATCTTTAATCCACACATGTGAAGCTCATTATTCTTGGTGCCTGAACTACTTCTTAATAATTTAGGGGACCAAACAGAATTCTTGTGGTTTGAGGGGTTGAATAATAAATGACACTCTGAATTAACTTTTAACGTTTAAAAAAAAAAAAAAAAAATTTGCTGCAGTGCATTTCCCACTTCCAGGCTGATCTACAGTACAAATGTCACAATGCCAAGTTAATTCCGCATGTGTCAACCAGCTAAATCTGCAGGGGGTTGAATACTACTTGTAGGCACTGTAGGTGCCTTGGGGGGTCTAGTTTCCAAAATGGCGTCACTTGTGGGGGAGCTCCAATGTTTGGGCACACAGGGGCTCTCCAAACACAACATGGCGTCCGCTAATTATTCAAGCAATTTTACAATCAAAAAGTCAAATGGCGCTCCTTCCCTTCCGAGCCCTGCCGTGCGCCCAAACAGTGTTTTTTCCCAAAATATTGGGTATCTGCGTGCCCAGGGGAAATTGCACAACAAATTTTGGGGTCCATTTTTTCTTGTTACCCCTGTGAAAATAAAAAAAATTGGGTCTAAAGTAACATTTTTGTGAAAAAAGTTAAATGTTCATTTTTTTCTTCCACATTCAAAAAATTCCTGTGAAGCACCTGAAGGGTTAATAAAGTTCTTGAATGTGGTTTTGAGCACCTTGAGGGGTGCAGTTTTTAGAATGGTGTCACTTTTGGGTATTTTCTGTCATAAAGACCTCTCAAAGTGACTTCAAACGTGATGTGGTCCCTAAAAAAATGGTTTTGTAAATTTTGTTGGAAAAACGAGAAATCACTTGTCAACTTTTAACTCTTATAGCTCCCTAACAAAAAAAAATTTTGGTTCCAAAATTGTGCTGATGTAAAGTAGACATGTGGGAAATGTTATTTATTAACTCTTTTGTGTGACATATCTCTCTGATTTAAGGGCATAAAAATTCAAATTTTGAAAATTGCAAAATTTTCAAAATTTTTGCCAAATTTCTGTTTTTTTCACAAATAAACGCAAGTGATATCAAAGAAATTTTACCAAAATCATGAAGTACAATATGTCACGAAAAAACATTCTCAGAATCAGGGGGATCCGTTGAAGCGTTCCAGAGTAATTACCTCATAAAATGACAGTGGTCAGAATTGTAAAAATTGGCCTGGTCATTAATGTGCAAACCACCCTCGGGGCTTAAGGGGTAAAGGGTAATTTTTTTCAGACCAAGTAGAGGGAAAAAATTATGGAATCACTCAATTCTGAGGAAAAAATTATGGAATCACCCTTTAAATTTTCATTTCCAAAACTTAAACCTGCATCAAATTAGATCTGCTCGTTAGTCTGCATCTAAAAAGGAGTGATCACACCTTGGAGAGCTCTTGCACAAAGTGGACTGACATGAATCATGGCTCCAACATGAGAGATGTCATTTGGAACAAAGGACAGGATTATCAAGCTCTTAAAAGAAGGTAAATCATCACGCAATGTTGCAAAAGATGTTGGTTGTTCACAGTCAGCTGTGTCTAAAATCTGGACCAAATACAAAGAACATGGGAAGGTTGTTAAAGGCAAACATACTGGTAGACCAAGGAAGACATCAAAGCGTCAAGACCGGAAACTTAAAGCAATATGTCTCCAAAACAGGAAATGCACAACAAAAAAATGAGGAAGGAATGGGAGGAAACTGGAGTCAATGTCTGTGACTGAACTGTAAGAAACCGCCTAAAGGAAATGGGATTTACATACAGAAAAGCTAAACATAAGCCATCATTAACACCTAAATAGAAAAAAACAAGGTTGCAATGGGCTAAGGAAAAGCAATCGTGGACTGTGGATGACTGGATGAAAGTCATATTCAGTGATGAATTGCGAATCTGCATTGGGCAAGGTGATGATGCTGGAACTTTTGTTTGGTGCCGTTCCAATGAGATTTATAAAGATGACTGCATGAAGAGAACATGCAAATTTCCACAGTCATTGATGATATGGGGCTGCATGACAGGTAAAGGCACTGGGGAGATGGCTGTCATTACATCTTCAATAAATGCCCAAGTTTACATTGATATTTTGGACAGTTTTCTTATCCCATCAATTGAAAGGATGTTTGGGGATGATGACATCATTTTTCAAGATGATAATGCATCCTGCCATAGAGCAAAAACTGTGAAAACATTCCTTGAAAGAAGATACATAAGGTCAATGTCATGGCCTGCAAATAGTCCGGATGTCAATCCAATTGAAAATCTTTGGTGGAAGTTGAAGAAAATGGTCCATGACAAGACTCCAACCTGCAAAGCTGATCTGGCAACAGCAATCAGAGAAAGTTGGAGCCAGATAGATGAAGAGTATGGTTTGTCACTCATTAAGTCCATGCCTCAGAGACTGCAAGCTGTTATTAAAGCCAGAGGTGGTGCAACAAAATACTAGTGATGTATTGGAGTGTTCTTTTGTGTGTTTGTTTTTCATGATTCCATAATTTTTTCCTCAGAATTGAGTGATCCCATAATTTTTTCCCTCTGCTTGGTCTGAAAAAATTACCCTTACTGAGGACCACATTTTTAATCTTGATTTCTTTTAGTGTTTCTTAAAGCCCTAAAGTTGCCATTTGAAATTACTTTAGTTTTGTGCCATGTTTGTGATCTGCTTTTTTTCAACAACATTAAACAACTGAATGAACACCCTCCGAGCCCGGTGATTCCATAATTTTTGCCAAGGGTTGTAATAGGTAGCCATGGACGAGCACTAAAATGCTCGGGTACTCGTTGCTCGGGTCGAGCACATTGGAATACTCGGGTGCTCGAGCAACGAGCCCAATGTAAGTCTATGGGAAACTTGAGCATTTTTCAGGCAGCTCCCCCCAGGGGTCTGCAGAAGGCTTAAAAATTGCCCAAATCGATGGGAATAGTGCTCAAATGACATGGGAATAGCATGGGGAAGACCCCTAGAAGCATTTCTGACTCCCAGGTCACTGCTGTGAACAATGTTGTCAGAGTATTACGCCACTTTTACGGACTCACAATAAAACATACAAAAACAAAAACAAAATGGATTTTCCTGGGAAATATGTTAAGGAACATCCTTTCCAGGGTAATGACTTGTATATGTGTCACCCCAGGCCTGGATGTCACAAATAATAAAGGCTGTGTCTGAGAGCAGGAGGGAGATTCCCTGGTTAGGGACAATTAGCATGCAGCACCTCCTGTCCCAGGCCAGTAGGGGAAGAAGGCTGCCCTATCAAAGCTGGAACTGTGGGCAGGGTTAGAGAGACCTGAGAGACCTGGGATACCTGAGACCGTGACGGAGTCTAGGCCCAGAGAGTAAGGGTCAGCAGCAGGCTGAGGAGGTCGTGAAGCAGTGGAGGAACTGCTAGCCAGGGACGTACGGCACCGAGAGCCTATCCTGGCAAAAAGGGAGAATTACCTACCGGACATTGGGGTCTGAGGCTGTAAAGACTCTAAGTCCAGCAGCAGAGAACCAATCCGCGAGGGATTTCATGTCCTTTGGCCTAAAAAGCCCGGAGGCTCCGCCACAACAGAAGGGACCAGCAAAGCCAAGAGAGGCCAGAGGTAAAAGGAGCCCAAGTTGCAAGCCATACGGGTGAGAATGCACGGCACGCTCAGGGACGTGGGCTATTTTACTACCAAGAGGGGAATAGTCAGAAAGAGCATAGAGAGCACGGTAGGCCTACACCCTCACCCTGACCAGAGGGGCTTCCCGAGTGTTCTCAGACATCCAGGCCCCCTTCTAGTCGGTACTGTTGTTGGGTCATTACCATCTGTTACAATAAAGACCCTGAACTGTTTAAGCGGACTCTGCATTCTGACCATCGCGGCCGGAACTATCACCCCCAACATCCACCTACACTGCCCTGGGGCTACACTCCTCCCGTGGGGAGTTATACCATTCCTGTGTTGCTCACCGACTCCAGCCCCAGCGGTCTGTCCTACAGCGGCGGTTATCCCTGACCGCAATCCACGGGTGGCGTAGTCGGACTTTCACATGTATATATATATATATATATATATATATATATATATATAGAGAGAGAGACTGCCACCATTTTAGCCTGACACCCAGAGCACAGGACCGGGTTGCCACTACTACCCCCATCAGCACCGCACAACCTAGAGACCCGGTCTTGAGTACCCCACGGCCCAGGGGGCGAGTCAGCTTTTTGGCGTAGTCGGCAGGATTGTAACCAACCCGCAACAAACGGGTATTGCGTGCCTGAAAAGACTTACCTGAGTGAAGTTTCCCGCCATTCGGGGCCGTTTCCCGCCAAAAGGCGCCATCTTCGGGACTTGCAACAATCCCTGTCCACGTCCTTGTCCCACCTCAGCGTTCAGTTATCCCTACCCCATTCCTTGGAATTCAAGCGCAAGTATGCAGCCAGCCACCCACCCACCCACAGGCTGCAATACTATACTGCCAAATTTTTGGACAGCTGCTTGCACTTGAAATGGGGCCTTTTGGGCTCGTGGAGGTGGAAGCTTTTCACAACCTCATGCCAGCAGCAGCCGGGTGTCCATACTCGGTCCCCAGCCGCCACTATTTGTCCCGGTGTCATCTCCGCCTTGACAAGCACAGATCCCACAACATTACCCGTGCCCTCCCCAGTGGACTTAATGTTTCATTTATGATGGAGGGACTCTGAAAGTCACAAAGCCTATTTTTATAGGGCCAGTGTAACATACCTGGCGGCGTCCTTGCATAGTGGTCCATCTCCCACTGTGCAAGAGCGCGCACTTGATCTCCAATCCAGAATGTCTCTCTGGCTTCCCTCCATGCTGTCTGTTTGCTTCTGTTTCTGCTGCTTAAGGGCGGCGCCCGATCACTTCCTGCTTTTTGTACCTGCTGCAGGTACACCCCTTGTGCGTCCTCAGCCTATTGCTGTCTGTCACCTGGTATTTAAACCAGCTGCTCCAATTAACCCATGCCTGAGCATTGTGTTCTGTCAGTTGGCTTTTGGTCACTGATATGCCAGGTCCCGTTTATGTTTCCTGCCTTCGGTATCAGTTCCCGTGTCTGAACTGTGTCCTGTCTGTATTATCTTCTAGCCTGTTGTCTTCTGCCTATCCTGGAGGCTGTATTTCCACGCCTGTGTGAACACGCTCCTGCCTGTTCGTTCCGCCTTCTAGGGGCCGCATACCTAGACCCGCTCCTGTATCTTGCTGCTGTGTCTGTTCTTGTCTGAATACTCTCCTAGCCTGTTTTATTTTTCTCTATGTCCGTACCTTCCCTTTTCTGCAGAGTCTGAACTCGTACCTAACTCCTGCTCGTTGTCACTGTACTTCCGTTTGTGAGTTTGTGGTCCACTCGCTACTTCTCTGCAAGTACCCTGTGGGTGTCTGGTTCTGCCTTTCCCTTCCTGTCTGTTCCATGTGAACTGAGCCCTGTCCCCTCCGCTCTGCTTGCTTGCCGCTTCGGCGGTTTTTGCCTGCTCAGCCCTGTCCACCGCGTCTGCGGTTTCGCTTTGCTCAGCCTTGTCCACCGCGTCTGGGTTTCGTTTTGCTCAGCCCTGTCCACCGCGTCTGCGGTTTCGCTTTGCTCAGCCCTGTCCACCGCGTCTGCGGGTTCGCTTCGCTCAGCCCTGTCCACCGCGTCTGCGGTTTCGCTTTGCTCAGCCCTGTCCACCGCGTCTGCGGTTTCGCTTTGCTCAGCCCTGTCCACCGCGTCTGCGGTTTCGCTTTGCTCAGCCCTGTCCACCGCGTCTGCGGTTTCGCTTTGCTCAGCCCTGTCCACCGCGTCTGCGGTTTCGCTTTGCTCAGCCCTGTCCACCGCATCTGCGGTTTCGCTTTGCTCAGCCCTGTCCACCGCGTCTGCGGTTTCGCTTTGCTCAGCCCTGTCCACCGCGTCTGCAGTTTCGCTTTGCTCAGCCCTGTCCACCGCGTCTGCGGTTTCGCTTTGCTCAGCCCTGTCCACCGCGCCTGCGGTTTCGCTTTGCTCAGCCCTGTCCACCGCGTCTGCGGTTTCGCTTTGCTCAGCCCTGTCCACCGCGTCTGCGGTTTCGCTTTGCTCAGCCCTGTCCACCGCGTCTGCGGTTTCGCTTTGCTCAGCCCTGTCCACCGCTTCTGCGGTTTCGCTTTGCTCAGCCCTGTCCGCCACGTCTGCGGTTTCGCTTTGCTCAGCCCTGTCCACCGCGTCTGCGGTTTCGCTTTGCTCAGCCCTGTCCGCCGCGTCTGCGGTTTCGCTTTGCTCTGCCCTGTCCGCCGCGTCTGCGGTTTCCCTTTGCTCAGCCCTGTCCGCCGCATCTGCGGTTTCGCTTTGCTCAGCCCTGTCCACCGCGTCTGCGGTTTCGCTTTGCTCAGCCCTGTCCACCGCGTCTGCGGTTTCGCTTTGCTCAGCCCTGTCCACCGCGTCTGCGGTTTCGCTTTGCTCAGCCCTGTCCACCGCGTCTGCGGTTTTGCTTTGCTCAGCCCTGTCCACCGCATCTGCGGTTTCGCTTTGCTCAGCCCTGTCCACCGCGTCTGCGTTTTCGCATTGCTCAGCCCTGTCCACCGCGTCTGCGGTTTCGCTTTGCTCTGCCCTGTCTGCCGCGTCTGCGGTTTCGCTTCGCTCAGCCCTGTCTGCCGCGTCTGCGGTTTCGCTTTGCTCAGCCCTGTCCACCGCGTCTGCGGTTTCGCATTGCTCAACTCTGTCCACTGCGGTTTCGCTTTGCTCAGCCCTGTCCACTGTGTCTGCGGTTTTGCTTTGCTCACCTCTGTCCACTGCGGTTTCGCTTTGCTCAGCCCTGTCCACCGAGTCTGCGGTTTCACTTTGCTCAGTCCTGTCCACCGCGTCTGCGGTTTTGCTTTGCTCAGCTTTGTCTACCGCGTATGCGGTTTTGCTCTGCTCTGCCTTGTCTACCGCGTCTGCGGTTCTGCTCTGCTCGGCCTTGACTACCGCACCTGCGGTTTCGCTTTACTCTGTTTGTTTACCGCATCTGCGGCTCAGAATTTGTCTTCCAGTCTGTACTGGACCCTACCCAGCCTGCGCTCTAGTCTGCCTGTTCCTGTATTCCCCGGTGTGGGTCAACAGCCGTGTCCGGAGTCTGACCTGGAGTAGACCCTAGTCTCTCTGCTCGGTTCCTCCCTGGTGCACTGGCGTCGTATGCCGTCGTGCGACCTTGGTCGGATCGGGCAGATACTTAGTTACGCCCCTCCAGACACTCTCCGGTTCATGGCACAGTGGAAGCACTAAACACGCACACGCCAGTCAGTCCGGGCGTGTTCGTTACAGCCAGCAGTCGGCTCTCGCTATTGCTAGAGAGCCATCAGCTGACTATGTTTTGTTGTTCCCATTATTAACGAGTGGGTCTCCTATACTGTTATTGCGTATGCTGGCTGCCAAAAATTTGGACGCAACCCAATACCCCTTTGAAGAGACATAGAGGAGGGTCTCAGTAAAAAAAAATGTTCACATTATAAAGGAGCGGGTCTCCTATAGTGGTAATGCCCATGCTATGACTGTAAGGGCTGCCAAAATTTGTGAAAAACCCCACTAAGAATTTAAAGACACATAGAGCAGGGCCACAGTAACGAGTACTACATGTTCCCATTAGAAAGGAGAGAATCTGCTATACAGTTATAGGGTATGCAGTGAGTCCAACGGCTGAACAAATTTAGGAAAAACTCCACTAAGAATTTAAAGACACATAGAGCAGGGCCACAGTAATGAGTATGACATGTTCCCATTAGAAAGGAGCGGCTGTGCTATACAGTTATAGCGTATGCAGTGAGTCCAACGGCTGCCAAAATTTAGGAAAAACCCCACTAACAATTTAAAAACACATAGAGCAGGGCCACAGTATCGACATGTTTCCATTAGAAAGGAGAGGGTCTGCTGTACATTTATAGGGTATGAAGTGAGTCCAATGGCTGACAAAACTTAGGAAAAACTCCACTAACAATTTAAAGACACATAGAGCAGGGCCACAGTAATGAGTATGACATGTTCCCATTAGAAAGGAGAGGGTCTGCTATACAGTTATAGGGTATGCTGTGAGTCCAACGGCTGCTAAAATTTAGGAAAAACCCCACTAGCAATTTAAAAACACATAGAGCAGGGCCACAGTATCGACATGTTCCCATTAGAAAGGAGAGGGTCTGCTATACAGTTATAGGGTATGAAGTGAGCCCAACGGCTGCCAAAATTTAGGAAAAACCCCACTAACAATTTAAAGACACATAGAGCTGGGCCACAGTAACGACATGTTCCCATTAGAAAGTAGCGGGTCGGCTATACAGTTATAGGGTATGAAGTGAGTCCAACGGCTGCCAAAATTTAGGAAAAACCCCACTAACAATTTAAAGACACATAGAGCAGGGCCACAGTAACGACATGTTTCCATTAGAAAGGAGAGGGTCAGCTATATAGTTATAGGGTACGCAGTGAGTCCAACGGCTGCCAAAATTTAGGAAAAACCCTACTAACAATTTAAAGACACAAAAAGCAGGACCACAGTAACAACATGTTCCCATTAGAAAGGAGAGGGTCTGCTGTACAGTTATAGGGTATGAAGTGAGTCCAACGGCTGCTAAAATTTAGGAAAAACCCCACTAACAATTTAAAGACACATAGAGCAGGGCCACAGTAACGATATATTTCCATTAGAAAGGAGCGGGTCTGCTATGCAGTTATAGGGTATTCAGTGAGTCCAACGGCTTCCAAAATTTAGGAAAAATCCTACTAAGAATTTAAAAGCACATAGAGCAGGGCCACAGTAATGAAATGTTCCCATTAGAAAAGCGGGTCTGCTATACAGTTATAGGGTATGCAGTGAGTCCAGCAGCTGCCAAAATTTAGGAAAAACCCCACTAACAATTTAAAGACACATAGAGCTGGGCCACAGTAACGATATGTTTCCATTAGAAAATAACGGGTCTGCTATACAGTTATAGAGTATGCAATGAGTCCATTGGCTGCCAAAATTTAGGAAAAAACCCACTGACAATTTAAAGACACATAAAGCAGGGCCACAGTAATGACATATTTCCATTAGAAAGGAGAGGGTCTGCTGTACAGTTATAGGGTATGAAGTGAGTCCAACGGCTTCCAAAATTTAGGAAAAACCCCACTAACATTTTAAAGACACATAGAACTGGGCCAAAGTAACGACATGTTTCCATTAGAAAGGAGCGGGTCTGCTATACAGTTATAGGGTATGAAGTGAGTTCAACGGCTGCCAAAATTTAGGAAAAACCCTACTAACAATTTAAAGACACAAAAAGCAGGACCACAGCAACGACATGTTCCCATTAGAAAGGAGAGGGTCTGCTGTACAGTTATAGGGTATGAAGTGAGTCCAACGGCTTCCAAAATTTAGGAAAAACCCCACTAACATTTTAAAGACACATAGAACTGGGCCAAAGTAACGACATGTTTCCATTAGAAAGGAGCGGGTCTGCTATACAGTTATAGGGTATGAAGTGAGTCCAACGGCTGCCAAAATTTATGAAAAACCCCTCTAACAATTTAAAGAGACATAGAGCTGGGCCCCAGTAACGACATGTTCCCAGTAGAAAGTAGAGGGTCTGCTATACAGTTACTTTGGACTCTTTGCGAGAGTACCCCGTGCCTCAGGGCCTGTGCGATGGGAGGGTCTGAGAAAACTGTCCCAGAACTTTGACAGTGTTCCCCTGCCTCTGCTGGATTGCATTTCTGTCTCTCTTGCCTTTACTCCTTGGTTGTCCAACGAACTGTGACCTCTGCCGCCAGAGTTTTCAGATGGGAATTTTTTTAATAATTCCGCAACAACTCCCTTCTCGTACTGCACCATTTTATTAGGAATGTCCTGCAAGGGAATAAGAGACATAAAGTTCTCCCTGTAGCATGGGTCTAGAAGCGTCACCAACCAGTAATGACTGTCACCCAAAATTTGGACAACGCGAGGGTCACAGGAAAGGCAGCGTAACATAAACTCAGTCATGTGTGCGCGACTGCAAAGAGGCAAGACTTCCGTGTCCTCACCAAAAGTGCGACTGACCATGCTTTCCTCCTCATCCTCCTCCTCTTCCTCCTCCCTGTCCTTAGGACATCCACGCTGAACAGACGGTATGACAGTTGTGCAGGTAGTACCGTCTAAAGCACACAAAACTAGCTCCTGTTCTTCCTCCTCCTCCTCCTCATTGTCACCCAATCCACGTTGGGATGAGATGAGGCTGGGCTGTGTGTAATCACCCTGTATGGTTCCTTGCTTCATCTCATTGTACTCTGCCTGCAATGCTTCCTCTTTAATTGAGAGCAGAGAGTGTTTCAGAAGACAGAGAAGCGAGATGGTGACGCTAATTATGGCGTCATCGCCACTCACCATCTTGATGGAGTCCTCAAAGTTTTGGAGGATGGTACAGATGTCTGACATCCATGTCCACTCCTGAGGTTTTATGTGTGGAGTCTGACCTGAATACCAACGGCCTTGTTGATGCTGGTAGTCAACAACTACCCTCTTCTACTCACAAATTCTTCCCAACACCTGCAATGTAGAGTTCCAACGTGTGGGCACATCACACACCAGTCGGTGAGCCGGAAGCTGCGAACGCTGCTGAGACACATACAAAGGCGGCGGAAGCTGTAGGTGATTTTTTAAAATGGGCACACAGGCGGCGTACTTTGACAAGCAGATCTGGGTAGGTTTTGAGAAACCGCTGAACCTCGAGGTTAAGCACATAGGCCAGATATGGTACCTGTGTGAGTTTGCCTCAGAACCGCCACCAGATTCCGGCCATTGTCACACACCACCATGCCTGGCTGTAGGGTCAGCCGTGTCAGCCACAGATCTGCCTGCTCTTTCAGAGCTGTCCACAGCTCTTCAGTGTTGTGTGGTTTGTCACCTAAGCATATTAGCTTCATCACAGCCTGTTGCCACTTGGCTGAGGCAGTGCTGCGTGCTTCCAGCTTGCGACTGACGTGGTCATTTCGGAGATGGATTCTGAAGAGAAGGATGAGGTGCAGGAGCTGTAGAATCTAGGGGCAACCCTCATTGACCCAGGGCCCGCAATCCTCCGCATCGGGAGGAAGTGTTCCATCCCAAGGTCCGATTGGGTCCTGGCTTCCACCATATTAACCCAGTGTGCCATCAGCGAGATGTACCGTCCTTGCCCACAAGCACTTGTCCACATGTCCGTGGTTAGGTGGACTTTCCCAGTAACTGAGTTGTTGAGGGCACGTCTAATATTGTGGGACACGTGCTCGTGTAATGCGGGGACGGCACACCGGAAGCAATAGTGGCGGCTGGGGACCGAGTACTGAGGGACGGCCACCGACATCAGGTTGTGGAAAGCTTCCGTCTCCACGAGCCTAAAAGGCAACATTTTGAGCGCAAGCATTCGCGAAATGTGTGAATTTAGTAGTGTGGTCTGTGGGGCATTGGCTGCATATTTGTGCTTGCGTTCCAAGGACTGGGGTAGGGACAACTGAACTCTGTGCTGGGACAAGGACGTGGACGTGCTTGCTGATAGTGCTAGTTGAGAGTGTGCAATGACAAATGCAGGACGGGAGGCATCTTCACATGCGCCATGGACAGGGGATTGGCATGCACGCACAGCAGCGAAAGATACAGTGGTGTCACCCGCAGACACTGTTGCTGGACCCTGGGGTTCGGCCCACTTAGTCGGATTCTTTGCAGAGTCTTTAAAAAACAACCACACTCGGGAAGACCTAACAGTTGTACTGGCAACTTCTGTAGTGTTGGTGTTATGAGGAACGGTTGCCCGCCTTCGGTCTGCGGCCACCACAATGTTTGTTCTTGCCTGTTGTGGTGCTATGCCTCCCTCCCCATGTGTGCTGCTGTCCTCGCTCTGCATGTCACCCTGCCAGGTTGGGTCAGTGACTTCATCGTCCACCACCTTATCTTCCACTTCCACACCCTGGTCCTCCTCCTGACTTTCTGGCAATTGTGTCTTATCATCATCCACCTCTTGTGACAGCTTCCCACAGTCGCCTTCGTGTGACCGTGGCTGCTCAAATATTTGGGCATCGATGCATGCGATCTCCTCTTGCACCGCTTCAAGTGGACCGGGTGAGAGGCCCGAATCTATAAATGGAAAAGTGAACAGCTCTTGGAGTGTCCAAGTGTGGGATCAGTTGTCTCCGGGCACTCGGCATGGTGGGAGGAAGGAGGATCAGGGTGAGCAATATGCACTCCAGATTCACGGCTATTGAGACTTGACCGTGTAGAAGACAGGGTGGTAGTGGTGGTGGCAAAGTGACTGGAAGCATTATCCGCTATCCAGCCAACAACCTTTTAACACTGCTCTGTGTTCAATAGTGGTGTGCTGCGGTCTCCTAGTAATTGGGAAAGGAAGGTTGGGCGACAACATGTGGGTGTTTGTTGTGGCACAATTTCAGCTTGCCCATGGCCTCGGCCTCTGCTTGCACCATCACCATCATGTCCACTTCCCCGTCCCTTGCCCATTTTAAATGGAGGACAATATTTTCCACGTTTACTACAAATGGATGAATTTGGAGCGAACTTCTATGTGATAAGTGTGACGGAAAACAACAGTTTTAAATAGGAGGCCTGTAGGTTACTATTTTTCACAGCGACCTGGTGTCAATAACTTCACTGACACATTGCAACAAAATTTAAATGGAGGCCAGAAATGGCTGAATTTGGAGCACACTTATATGTGAGACATGTGACGGAGCGAACTTATACACCGCGTGCAGAATTATTAGGCAAATGCATTTTTTGATCACTTCGATACTTTTTATACATGTTGTCTTACTCCAAGCCGCATAGGCTTGAGAGCCAACTACCAATTAAGTAAATCTGGTGATGTGCATCTCTGTAATGAGGAGGGGTGTTGTCTAATGACATCAATACCCTATATAAGGTGTGCTTAATTATTAGGCAACTTCCTTTCCTTTGGCAAAATGGGTCAGAAGAGAGATTTGACAGGCTCTGAAAAGTCCAAAATTGTGAGATGTCTTGCCAAGGGATGCAGCAGTCTTGAAATTTCCAAACTTTTGAAGCATAATCACCGAACAATCAAGCGTTTCATGGCAAATAGCCAACAGGGTCGCAAGAAGTGAGTTGGCCAAAAAAGGCACAAAATGACTGCCCATGAATTGAGGAAAATCAAGCGTGAAGCTGCCAAGATGCCATTCGCCAACAGTTTTGCCATATATCAGAGCTGCAACTTTGCTGGAGTATCAAAAAGCACAAGGTGTGCGATACTGAGGGACCTGGCCAAGGTAAGGAAGGCTGAAAAACGACCACCTTTGAACAAGAAACATCAGATAAAATGTCAAGAATGGGCCTAGAAATATCTTAAGACTGATTTTTCAAAGGTTTTATGGACTGATGAAATGAGAGTGGCTCTTGATGGGCCAGATGGATGGGCCAGAGGCTGGATCAATAAAGGGCAGAGAGCTCCACTCCGACTCAGACGTCAGCAAGGTGGAGGTGGAGCACTGGTATGGGCTGGAATCATCAAAGATGAACTTGTGGGACCTTTTCGGGTTGAGGATGGAGTGAAGCTCAACTCCCAGACCTACTGCCAGTTTCTGGAAGACAACTTCTTCAGGCAGTGGTACAGGAAGAAGTCGGTATCGTTCAAGAAAAACATGATTTTCATGCAGGACAATGCTCCATCACATGCATCCAACTAATCCACAGCGTGGCTGGCCAGTAAAGGTCTAAAAGAAGAAAAAATAAAGACATGGCCCCCTTGTTCACCTGATCTGAACCCCATAGAGAACCTGTGGTCCATCATAAAATGTGAGATCTACAGGGAGGGAAAACAGTACACCTCTCGGAACAGTGTCTGGGAGGCTGTGGTGGCTGCTGCACGCAATGTTGATCGAAAACAGATCAAGGAACTGACAGAATCTATGGATGGAAGGCTGTTGAGTGTCATCATAAAGAAAGGTGGCTATACTGATGACAAGTACAGTAAGCAACACTATCACTGTACTTATTATATATGTGACTGACATGTTTCTATCTATCTAATCTATGTGTGAAGCTCTATTCTTTCTGTTCTAAATTGTCGGGTACAGATGCTGAATTGCCGGCCGGCTTTTTTAAAGAGACGGTGCATGAAAACACTAATATTTTTTTTAATAAATCCTTTACACTAAATGACAAGTGCAGTAACCAACACTGTCACTGTGCTTCTTATATGTGTGACTGACATGTTTCTATCTATCTAATCTATGTGTGATGCTCTATTCCTTCTTGTCTAAATTGTCGGGTACCGGTGTATGCCGCTGCTGAATTTGCCGGCCGGCTTTTTTAAAGAGAGTGTCTTCTGAGCAGTTTGTCAGCTTTTGGACACCTTTGCAGGTGTTTTCTATGTGTTTCTATGTGTTTTTGTTTGCCTGCCATTGGTTTTAACGGTGTTCGACGGTGTTCTAAGGTGTTCGACGAACAGTTCGACGAACAGTTCCTCGAACATCCCGGTGTTCGACGAACCGAACCGAACCCGAACACTACGGGGGTGGCTCAACACTAGAGATGAGCGTTGTTCTACTCGAACTGTTCGCCAATCTCAAATTCGAGCTGTTTTGGGCGGTGTTCGAGCCGGTCGGCGAACACGAACAATTTGAGAAAAATTCGGCTGTTCGAGGTTATGTTCGATAACTGTTCGTGCACCAAAATCATAACTGGATTTTTTCTCAGTAATGATGAAAATTAATGTTAATACGCAGTTTGAGTGTACAGCGGGGCGGGGGGAGGGGCAGGGGATGGATCTCTGCAGGAACAATGAAGATCTCCATTTTTTTTTCTCTTTCCCGCATTTGCAGTGGGGAGGTGCAATCTGTCAGCCTATCAGCAGCGCACACACGGAGCGAAGTGCTTTTTTTCACACAAGCAAGGGCATGTGTGATTGGCAGTGTATGTCACATGTCCTTGCCCTATAAGACCAAGCCATTTTCCCCGTCGCCACCATTTTCTCACTGCTGCAGCTGCGTGTTAGACGGCACCGCTGTTGCTGTGTGCGCTATACCTTGTTAATTTCAAGCCAATTTTCGCACAAATATACAGATAGCTTGGGAGTAGGGAATAGTTGTGATTGCAGTCCTTTTAAGGACTAGGTTACAGCATTTCCTACGACTTTTATCAGGCAGGTCTGTGCTCTTAAATAGATAGATTGTGGGAGTAAAGACTAATTGTAATTGGAGTCCTTTTCAGGACTAGGTTACATCAGTTCCTATCAGTTTTTGCCAGGCAGGTCTGTGCCACTGCTGTGCAAGTTTTTTTCACAGCATTTGGCTGAATCTAGCAAAGCTAATCCTTTTTGGCCTATTGCAGAGTGTGTTAGTCAGTGGAGTAGCCTATCTGTGTTGCAAGATATACCACCTGTGTATAGAATACCAATTTTTTTACTGCACCTAGTGAAGTAAAATCTTTTGGGCATAGCATCATTCTATTAGTCCATCTATACTGACCTCCATCAGGTTGCAAACTGAATATAATTTTTTTCTGCATCTAGCTCTGAAAAAATATTTGGGCTTCTAGCAGTGTGTGGGACTTGGTCTATTAGTCCATCTATACTGACCTCCATCAGGTTGCAAATTAAAAATAATTTTTTTCTTCATTTAGCTCTGAAAAAATATTTGGGCTTCTAGCAGTGTGTGGGACTTGTTCTATTAGTCCTTCTATACTGACCTCCAGCAGGTTGCAAATTGAATATAATTTTTTTCTGCATCTAGCTCTGAAAAAATATTTGGGCTTCTAGCGGTGTGTGGGACTTGGTCTATTAGTCCATCTATACTGACCTCCATCAGGTTGCAAATTAAAAATAATTTTTTTCTGCATCTAGCTCTGAAAAAATATTTGGGCTTCTAGCAGTGTGTGGGACTTGGTCTATTAGTCCATCTATACTGACCTCCATCAGGTTGCAAATTAAAAATAATTTTTTTCTTCATTTATCTCTGAAAAAATATTTGGGCTTCTAGCAGCGTGTGGGACTTGTTCTATTAGTCCATCTATACTGACCTCCATCAGGTTGCAAATTAAAAATAATTTTTTTCTGCATCTAGCTCTGAAAAAATATTTGGGCTTCTAGCAGTGTGTGGGACTTGGTCTATTAGTCCATCTATACTGACCTCCATCAGGTTGCAAATTAAAAATAATTTTTTTCTGCATCTAGCTCTGAAAAAATATTTGGGCTTCTAGCAGTGTGTGGGACTTGGTCTATTAGTCCATCTATACTGACCTCCATCAGGTTGCAAATTAAAAATAATTTTTTTCTTCATTTAGCTCTGAAAAAATATTTGGGCTTCTAGCAGTGTGTGGGACTTGTTCTATTAGTCCTTCTATACTGACGTCCAGCAGGTTGCAAATTGAATATAATTTTTTTCAGCATCTAGCTCTGAAAAAATATTTGGGCTTCTAGCGGTGTGTGGGACTTGGTCTATTAGTCCATCTATACTGACCTCCATCAGGTTGCAAATTAAAAATAATTTTTTTCTGCATCTAGCTCTGAAAAAATATTTGGGCTTCTAGCAGTGTGTGGGACTTGGTCTATTAGTCCATCTATACTGACCTCCATCAGGTTGCAAATTGAATAAAAAAAATTTCTGCATCTAGCTCTGAAAAAATATTTGGGCTTCTAGCGGTGTGTGGGACTTGGTCTATTAGTCCATCTATACTGACCTCCATCAGGTTGCAAATTAAAAATAATTTTTTTCTGCATCTAGCTCTGAAAAAATATTTGGGCTTCTAGCAGTGTGTGGGACTTGGTCTATTAGTCCATCTATACTGACCTCCATCAGGTTGCAAATTAAAAATATTTTTTTTCTGCATCTAGCTCTGAAAAAATATTTGGGCTTCTAGCAGTGTGTGGGACTTGGTCTATTAGTCCATCTATACTGACCTCCATCAGGTTGCAAATTAAAAATATTTTTTTTCTGCATCTAGCTCTGAAAAAATATTTGGGCTTCTAGCAGTGTGTGGGACTTGGTCTATTAGTCCATCTATACTGACCTCCATCAGGTTTCAAATTAAAAATAATTTTTTTCTGCATCTAACCCAGCCAATAGTTTTGGCCTAATACCACAGTTTGGCCACTCAGCTCTGCTCGGTTACCATCCATTGTTTTTTTGTGCAAACAACTCCAGAGTTGTGAATTAGTTAACCACCAAAATGAGTGGAAAAAGGCCTGCTGCTGGTGGAAAGGGGAATAGGCGTGTTGGGAAGGGGAAAAAAGGTTGTGTCCGTGGGGTAGGTGCAGAAGAAAGACCATCTTCCAGCCAAACTAAAATGTCTACTTCTTTTAGCGGACAATGTGATAAGATCCCTTTCTTACGGCCACGCCAATCGCTACAAATTCCAGATGAGGCACAAAAACAGCAGGTGCTTCAACGGATATCAAGTGCTCCTTTAAGTGGGCTCTCCTCCACATCAACTTCAACATCACAAATACTCCAGTCCTCAAAGGTGTCACCCAAATCGCACTTGCTTCCTCACAGCTCCCAAATCTCCAGCTGCCCGTCTGAGTATGAGGTAGAACAGATGGTTGAGTCTGCAGAGCTGTTTACTCATACTATAGCCTGGGAATCAGAGGTCGACTCCAGCGCTTCTGTGAATCCAGACGAGGAAATGATCTGCACTGATGCCCAGAATCTTTATGAGTCGGATCCAGGACCAGACGCAGAAGGTTCTGACCATAATGTAGACCCTCATTCCCAAACTGTAACTCCTGTTGGTGGAGACAATGAGGAAGACGATGATAAGACTCAAATACCTGATTGGAGCGACAACTTTAGTTTTTTGTCAGGGCAGGAACAGGTTGGCTCTGAGGACGACGGGTGTGATAACGCACAGGGTGATGATGATGAGGTCGGAGATCCCACTTACTGTCAACCCACAGTCAGCCAAGAGATGAGGTCAGCAGAGGAGGTGGAGGAAGATGCTAGTGACGACGAGGTCAGGTTGCGCCTTCCTGGACAGAGACGTAGTACTGGAAGCACGTCAACAACTGCATCCTCAAACACAACTCTGCCTCTCACCACAAGTCGTGGTGGCTCTTCAGGTCGCATGGGTGCTAAGCCTTGCATAGCCTGGGCATTTTTTCAGATCGATAAAGATGACCCAACTCGTGTTATCTGTAACATTTGTCAGCAAAAGCTAAGTAGAGGCCAAAAAATACATAGTTTGAGTACTTCATGCATGAACCGGCACATGGACATGAAGCATAAGTTGCAGTGGGAAGCTCAGTGTGCTACAATGCGGTCTAGCCGGCCGGGCCAACCACCGTCTGCCATATCTTGTGCATCCGCGGCCTCTTCATCCTCTGTGACTGGGGGGACAGCAGTCACACCTGTTTTGGGGCGCAGACCTGCCACCTCTTTACCCGCAACAGCCAGCGTGATTGGCAGGTCATCATTTTCTTTGGAGGTGGTAACACCAGCTGGTCTTGAGCGCTGTCCGACATCGATAGCACCACCTTTGGATCAAGGCAACCTAACATGTCCGCCTGCATCTTCCTCACAGACCGGCAGTTTGCCGGGGACACCCTTATCAACCCCGTCTAAGCACAATAGCCAGCCCTCGGTCCCTCAGATGTGGACAAGTAAAAGACCATTTCCTCCTAGCCATGAGAAAGCTAAGAGGTTGAATTTCACCATCTGCAAGCTCTTGGCTACAGAAATGCTGCCTTTCCGCCTGGTGGACACAGAGGATTTTCGAGACCTTATGTCCGTCGCAGTGCCCCAGTACCAGATGCCCAGTCGGCACTACTTCTCAAAGAAAGGTGTGCCTGCGCTCCACCAGCATGTCGCACACAACATCACCGCTTCTTTGAGAAACTCTGTGTGTGACAGGGTGCATTTCACCACAGACACTTGGACGAGTAGGCATGGACAGGGGCGTTACATGTCGCTGACTGGGCACTGGGTAACTATGGTGACAGCAGGACAAGGGGCTGCTGTCCAAGTCTTGCCGTCCCCACGAGTTGTGCGTCAATCCTCTTTATGTCATTTTTCCTCCACTGCTTCTGCCTCCTCAACCTCCTCTCGGTCTTCCACCTGCACCCAAAGCCTGTCTGGTCATGCCACAAGCTTTCTAACTGCGCAGAAGGGATCCTGCACACCTCCTTACTATGCTGGCAGTAGGGCTCAACGTCATCAGGCGGTTTTTACATTGAAATGTCTGGTAAATGTGAGTCACACAGCTGAGGAGTTGTGGTCAGCTCTGGAGAACCAATTTCATGAATGGTTGTCTCCACTGGACCTGAAACCAGGGAAGGCCGTGTGCGACAATGCTGCAAACCTGGGTGCGGCCCTTCGCCGGGGCAATGTCACACACGTGCCTTGTATGGCTCACGTGTTGAACCTGGTTGTCCAGCAATTTTTAGCCCA
Organism: Phyllobates terribilis; assembly: GCF_046119375.1. Classification (NCBI taxonomy): domain Eukaryota; kingdom Metazoa; phylum Chordata; class Amphibia; order Anura; family Dendrobatidae; genus Phyllobates; species Phyllobates terribilis. The sequence continues at coordinate 142,625,129 of NW_027362768.1, read as the reverse complement.
CTATCCCAGACTAGATGGCCTTCTGCAGAGGGCACGGTCGCTGTGTGCTCACTTCCGCCGTTCGCATCCCGCAGCTCAGCGACTTACATCTCTACAGAAGTCGTTGGGCCTGCCACTTCACCGGCTAAAATGCGATGTGCCTACCCGGTGGAATTCAACTCTGCACATGTTGCAGCGACTGTGGCAGCACCGACAAGCCCTGGTGCAATACGTTCTGACGTATAGCCTGGGCCAACGAGATTCAGAGGTGGGGCAAATCACGCTGGAGGAGTGTTCTCAGATCAGGGACCTATGCACCCTTCTGCACAGTTTTGAAATGGCGACGAAGATGTTTAGTGCTGACGATGCCATTATCAGCATGACTATTCCGGTGATTTACATGCTGGAGCACATGTTAAACAGAATTCGGAGTCAGGTGGTGGCACAAGAGGAGGTGGAGGAAGTAGAGGAGGAGGAGTTGTATGCGGAAGGGCTAACATCTGCAAGGTCCAGACGGTCGGCAGCACCAGGGCGGCAGGCATGTGAGGGTGGGGGAGATGATTTTACCAGGGCGCATGGTAGCAGCCAAACTAGTGAGGAGGGTGCAGGAGCCCAGGAAGAAGTGGAGGACGAACTGATGGAAGACTCATCAGATGAGGGAGACCTTGATCACATTTCTGTTGTGCGAGGTTGGGGGGAGAGGACAGAGGAAGGAAGCATGATTGTTACCTCGCCACCAACACAACAGGGACTTGGTGCTCCTGGATGCGCAACACACATGAGTGCCTTCTTGCTGCACTACCTGCAACATGACCCTCGAATTGTGAGAATTAGAAATAATCCTGACTACTGGGTTGCCACACTGTTAGATCCCCGGTACAAAAGTAAATTTGCAGAAATTATTCCTGCCATAGAAAGGGATGCACGCATGCAGGAGTATCAGCAGAGACTGTTGCAGAATCTTACATGTGCTTTTCCACAAAATACCAGTGGTGCACATAGTGAATCTCACAGTTCCAACTTGCCAACCGTGGTCTGTATGGAATTGTTCAATAAAGGGCCCAAAATTAAGATAACATAGATGGGAGAGGTCTCTATGAATAGGAATTCCTAAGTATTTGATACCCTGTGAGGGCCAGGCAAAGGGAAAGTTGGACTGGATGGAATCCTATATGGATTTAGGGAGGGAGACATCGAGGGCCTCAGACTTCGCTGCATTGATTTTAAAATTTTACCATGTAACAAAGTGATCTATTTCAGCCATAACAGCAGGGATGGATATATGTGATTGAGTGATATATACTAGGACATCATCAGCAAATAGAGAGCACTTGTACTCAGTGCCTCCCACCTCAATCCACCTAATATTGGGGTTATGGCGAATTGATGAGAGCAGGTGCTCCGTCACTAGGATGTATAAGAGAGGGGACAGAGGACATCCCTGCCTTGTCCCATTGGTGATTGTGAAAGGTGATGAAAATGTTCTGACGCACCCCCTGGGCCTTGGGACACCCGGAGCCGGACCCTTTTTGGTGGATGCTGGTGGTTGTAGTCTTCGTGGCGGCGATCCGGTTCCGTGGCTCAGGGCGGTCAAACCAGTGGCGGAACTATTTATGTGGTTTTGATGTTTAAATGTCCGACTACGCCACCCGTGGATTGCGGTCAGAGTGAACCGCCGCTACAGGGCAGACCGCTAAGGCTGGTGTTGTGGGTGCAGCAGAGCGTAGCATAACTCCCCACGGGAGGAGTATAGCCTCAGGGCAGTGTATGCGGAGGATGGGGGTGATGGTGCAGGGCAGCAGCAGTAACGACACGGAGTCAGTGATGCAGTTCAGGGCCTTTACTCACAGTTCTTATTATCCAGACCACGTCTGCAGGTAACGGCTGCCCACGTCGTACTGTGCTCACCAGGTGAGGGGCTCAGACAACTCCCAGATAACTTTGGAGCGCTTCACAGGACCCCCTTTGTGTGTCCTTTGTCTGGCCTTTCTTACCAACACTTCTGTCCGGCTGCCTCGGGCCTCCTCTTGGTAAACTTGGCGCCAGTTTCCCTGACCCTATGTGGTGCCTTCCTAGCGGGTGGAGCAAGGGGCTGCGCCACATAAAATGTCAGAGCCTCCGGTTTCTAGCTGAGGGTCGTTTCCTGCCTCCACTAGTTCGGGGACCGGTCTCCCCCTTTGGCCTGACCCCTCCACGCAGGTGGATTCGGGCGTGCGGTGGCGACTCGCCCGTCCGCACCCCTGGGATCCCTTCATTCCTCGTTCCTGGAGCCTTCTCCGCTCCTCTTCCTTCCTTCTCCCTCTTGCAGGCCTGGGCCTCTGTTACTAGGCCCGCCTCCGGAGCAGAGCTCATGCAGAGCCCCTGCTCCCTGCCACTTCTGCTCAGACTTCTCTGCACTGAACTAAGATGGTGCCCACCTTTTATACTCCCTTCTCAATGCACCCAGGAACTGCTTCCTCCCTGCTCCTGCACTGCAGGGTTCCCCTTCCTCAGTGTTCCCTCCCCCCACTCCAGCCAGGGACAGGGACTGTCGTGCCCATCTCAGGGGCACATTGGTCGCCCTGCCCCACGGCAATGTGGTGTAATGCATGCAGGTGTCGGGTCCTGATCCACACTCCATCCTTATCTGAGAGTGAGATATCACACCTCTGGGTGAGGTGCAATACGTCTGTAGCAACCGAGCCCTCGGTGCTACAGTTCCATTTATCTTCAGCCTAGGTGACGTATTGTGATACAGGGCCGTGATTTTGGCTATAAAAGGGTCCCCTAGACCCCTACCCCAAGCTTTTTAAGAGAATCATATATGGCGTGCCAGGAGACTCTATGGAATGCTTTCTCAGCATCCAACGAGAGTATCTACTTACAAATTTTTAACTGCATCTAGCCCAGGAAATACTTTGTGCCTAGTAGCAGTGTCTGCTAGTCAGCGGATTATCCCGGCTGTTAAGCAAGCTACACCACCTGTAGTTTGGACACTTAATTTTTTCAAAGGAAATGCTTCGGGACCACGGGATACTTAGTGAAGAGCATCAGGAGGCACCCCAAGGCATAGGGGCTGGGACTGGCACTAGGATGCCTTGCGGTGGACAGCCGAGCTCGATCCTTATAAAAGCTTTTTAACTGCAGCAGCTTTAGTGGACGCTACTGGAGCTGGAATTACGCGGCTGCTGGCATGAGACTTGCCCTCCAATAGATCCTTGTAAATGGATTTAAAGTGTATTCATTCAAATTAGAGGGACAATTTAAATTAAAAAGCTTAGAGCTGCCTCCACCACAGGGGGGCTCTCTCGACCCACCAGCGGACAGGCACCAGTATTGGGAGAGGGGGGCTGGCCGTCAGGGTTCACCGCGGCTCTGGCACAAACCCGGCGACACGGAGGTGGCACGGGCAGGAGCGGACTGGCCGTCTCGGCTTCTCACTTTTTGGATTTTAGAAGGGCATGACATGCCTATATCTGTGTCTCCCCCTCCTTTTACTCCTCCACCTCTTTTCTTTTCGCATGACTATATGTACTTGTCACTTTTCCATGTGTTAGTTGTGTCTTCTGAGCAGTTTGTCAGCTTTTGGACACCTTTGAAGGTGTTTTCTATGTGTTTCTATGTGTTTTTGTTTGCCTGCCATTGGTTTTAACGGTGTTCGAAGGTGTTCGACGAACAGTTCGACGAACAGTTCGGCGAACACACGGGTGTTCGACGAACCGAACCGAACTCGAACACTACGGGGGTGGCTCAACACTACTCAACACTACTGATCACTAATTTTTTTGTTTTTTGTTTTAGCATGTCAGAAATGTTTATTTCTAAATTTTGTGCACTGATATTGGTTTATCTGGTGAAAATAAACAAGTGAGATGGGATTATATTTGGTTTTTATTAAGTTGCCTACTAATTCTTAATTCTGCACAGTAATAGTTACCTGCACAAACAAATATCCTCCTAAGATAGCCAAATCTAAAAAAACCTCACTCCAACTTCCAAAAATATTAAACTTGGATATTTATAAGTCTTTTGGGTTGATTGAGAACATAGTTGTTGATCAATAATAAAAATAATCCTCTAAAATACAACTTGCCTAATAATTCTGCACACAGTGTATGTGATATGTGTGATAGAAAACCACAGTTTTAAATAGCTGGCCTGTAGGTTACTATTTTTCACAACGACCTGGTGTCAATAACTTCACTGACACACTGCAACAAAATTTAAATGGAGGCCAGAAATGGCTGAATTTGGAGCACACTTATATGTGATACGTGTGACGGAAAACCACAGTTTTAAATACCTGGCCTGTAGGTTACTATTTTTCACAGCAACCTGGTGTCAATAACTTCACTAACACACTGCAACAAAATTTAAATGGAGGTCAATATTTTCCACGGTCACTACAAACGTCTGGATTTTTTTCGCTGTAGTATGGAAAGGATCTGGCTGTATTCTGCAGTGGCAACAAGCAAAGGGAGCAGAAAAACTGTATTCAATGGATTGCTTTTTAAGCAAATAGTCAGGATTAGTGTTGAGCTATACCTTCCGATATCAGGAAATATCGTATCGGATTGGATCGGACCGATACTCAAAAAGTATCGGATATCGCCGATTCCGATCCTGGAAACCAATGCAAGTCAATGGGACACTAATATCGGAATGAAAATAAACCCTTTCTTTCCTTGTAGGTTAATTCTACATGAAGTAAAACAACTAAGAATAATGTAGAATGTATGAAAAAAGCCGGCAATTCATCAGCGCATACACCGGTACCCGACAATTTACAACAGAAAGAATAGAGCTTCACACATAGATTAGATAGATAGAAACATGTCAGTCACATATATATGAAGTACAGTGACAGTGTTGGTTACTGTACTTGTCATTTAGTGTAAAGGATTTATATAAAAAAATAATAGTGTTTTCATGCACCGTCTCTTTAAGAAAGCCGGCCGGCAATTCAGCATCTGTACCCGACAATTTAGAATAGAAGGAATAGAGAATCATACATAGATTAGATAGATAGAAACATGTCAGTCACATATATATGAAATACAGTGATAGTGTTGATTACTGTACTTGTCATTTAGTGTTAAAATAAAGGATTTATTTAAAAAAAAAATTGGCGTGGGGTTCCCCTTAATTTTAGTCTCTAGCAGAGGTTAAGCAGACAGCTGGGGCAGATGTTTGAAGCCTGGGAAGGGGGTAATACCCACGGAGCTTCCCAGGTTACTAATATCAGCCCCCAGCTGAATACCTAGCCTTTACTAGCTATTAAAATGGGGGAACCGCCCAAAAAAATGACGTGGGGTCCCCCCTATTTTAATAGCTAGCAAAGGCTAGGCAGACAGCTGGGGGCTGATATTAATAGCCCAGGAAGGGAGCCATGAATATTGGCCCCCTCCCAGGCTAGAAACACCAGCCGTCAGCCGCCCCAGAAATGGCGCATCCATAGGATGCGCCAATTCTGGCACTTAGCCTCGCTCTTCCCACTGCCCTGTAGCGGTGGCAGTGGGGTAATAGGGTTGGGGTTGATGTCAGTGTAGCACCCTGAGGATTCGGCTGCTACAGGGGTATTGCACCTCAACCCAGAGGTGTGGTATTCCACTCCCGGGTAAGGATGGAGTATGGAACTGAGCTTAGTAGGCTGCATGCACTACATACATCCCATTTCCGGGGGACAGAACAACGGTACTCCCACCAGTATATGTGCAGGTACGACAGCGTCTGTCCCTGGCTGGAGTGGGAGGGGGGTGAAACATCCCAGTAGTGTAGGGGCAGATAGGGGGAGTAGTCTGGGTAAATGTAGGAGCTCATTGGGTGCTGGTCACCTGAGCTCACACATAGAGGGAGTATATAAGGTGGGCACCATCTTAGGACAGGGTCAGTCAGTCAGTCAGTGAGTCAGTGAGTCAGCAGTAACTCCAGGAGAGGAGAAGGAAGAGGGACCCAGAGGCGCAGGACAAGAGGGGACCCCAAGAGCCCGTATGAGAACTGATAAGGGTGAAGGGTCGGCAAAAAGGTACCGGATCCCAAGCTGGCGGAGGCCAAAGCAAACCTTAGCCAGGAACCGGAGGTCGTGGGCAAGATTTGCCACGACCCTCACCAAATCCACCAGAATGACACACCGAGCATAGGGTCAGGGAAGCCAGAGAAGGTTCAACCACCAAGAGACCTGAGGGAGCCGGACACAGGTGGATCCCTGGTGGGAACGGCCAGAGAGAGAGAAGAAGGGAGCTCAGGACCATACTCAGGAATTGCCCGGGAGTTGACCGAGTCCCGCACCTGGTGGACGCAGCACGGCTTGGGTGTTCACTGCTGTACAGAGTGACCCGAGCAACACCAGTGAGTAAAAACCCTGAACTGCATTTCATGCCTCTGAGTCTCCTTGCTGCACCTTCACAACCACCATCCTCCACGTCTGACCCCCTGAGGCTATACCCCTCCCGTTGGGGGTTATACTACCACAGCTGCACACACACCACCAGCCTCAGCGGACCATCCTGCAGCGGCGGCCTTTTGACCGCAAATCAACGGGTGGCGTAGTCGACACTAAGAACATCTGCAAGGACTGCCGCACACTGAGTTTGACACCCTGGGCACGGACCGGGTCACAGCCACTCGGAGACTACAACCCCCATCTGATCCGGCTCCGGGTATCCCTAACAACATGGCCCAGGGGGCGCGTCATCAGCTTATAATGCCAGCTAGCATCAAGCCCAGGTTAGTAATGGAGAGGCGTCTATAAGACACCCCCATTACTAACCCCATAGTGAAAGTTAAAAAAAAACACAAACACCCAGAATAAAGTCCTTTAATTGAAATAAAGACACAATTCTTTATTGTTCTAAATTGAACCATACTTACCGTCACGCCCATTCCAGCTGAAGCCAACGATCTCCTGCAATAAAAGAAAAATAATAAAGCAACCTCATCCTTACCTTTCCATGGTTCCCACGACAGCTTCAGCTCTGCTACATCGAGATGACAGGCTGGACCGCAGCAGAACGCTACCATCCAGCCTGTCATCCCGCAGACACTGAGAAGCGCAGGCTTGCTTGCGCTCCTCAGTGTCTCTCTGTGACGGCATCCAGATGAGCCGACAATGAACTCGGCTCACCTCATGCACGTCACTGACAGCGTGGGAGAATTCTCACGCTGAAGCACTGAGTGCAGGAGAATTTTCCCACGCTGTCAGTGACGTGCATGAGGTGAGCCGAGTTCATTGGACATGACCTCACCTCATGCACGTCACTGACAGCGTGGGAAAATTCTCCTGCACTCAGCGCTTCAGCGTGAGAATTTCCCCACGTTGTCAGTGACGTGCATGAGGTGAGCTCATGTCCAATGAACTCAGCTCACCTCATGTACGTCACTGTAAAAAATAAATAATAATTTAGGGACTGCATCTTTATTAACTCCTCAAATGTCATTTAGTGTTAAAATAAAGGATTTATTTTTTAAAAAAATTGGCGTGGGATCCCCCATAATTTTAGTCTCTAGCGGAGGTTAAGCAGACGGCTGGGGAAGATGTTTGAAGCCTGGGAAGGGGGTAATACCCACGGAGCTTCCCAGACTACTAATATCAGCCCCCAGCTGAATACCTAGCCTTTACTAGCTATTAAAATGGGGAACCCCCCCAAAAAAATGACGTGGGGTCCCCCCTATTTTAATAGCTAGCAAAGGCTAGGCAGACAGCTGGGGGCTGATATTAATAGCCCAGGAAGGGTGCCATGAATATTGGCCCCCTCCCAGGCTAGAAACACCAGCCGTCAGCCGCCCCAGAAATGGCGCATCCATAGGATGCGCCAATTCTGGCACTTAGCCTCGCTCTTCCACGCTGCCCTGGTGCGGTGGCAGGGGGTAATATGGTTGGGGTTTATGTCAGCGCCAGCTGCCATGAAGCCCAGGTTAGTAATGATGGGCGTCTATAAGACACCCCCATTACTAACCTACAAAGTGTTAAAAAGAAAAAACACACTACACCCAGAAAAAAATAATTTATTTGAAATAAAACACACAATTTTATTAAATTCTTAGTTTACTAAAAAAAATAGTTACCTGTCCACGTTCCTGCGCTGATCTTCCATGCACAGCTGTCACATCTGGAGATGGTGACAGCTGTGCATGGCTGCTGTAAGTTCACACTGCCGGGAACACGTCCGCTCCCGGCAGCGGGAGCCCCTGACTGAGGTCACCGGAGTGCATTCAGGCAGCGCAGCTCCGGAGAACTCCTTTACGGCACTGCTGTACCGTGAGAATTTCTCACGATACAGCAGTGCCGTAAAGGAGTTGACCGGAGCAGCGCTGCCTGAACTCCGGTGAACCCGCTTATGCAGTGACGGGGCTGCTTTACGGCCCCGTCACTCTAGCGGCGGCAGCGGTTCAGAGCGGTCACATTCTATGTGGCTGCTCTGAACTGGAGATCTTCGTGGGACACTCGTGGACTACTACGGAGGGGTAAGGATAAGGTTGTGGTTTATTATTTTATATTTTATTACAGGAGATCGATGGCTTCGGGGAATTAGGTGTCTAGGTGAGCATAGGTGTAGTTTTTTTTTTTTTACTTTATTTTAGGTGGCGATCGGCGGGGACAGGTAATGTATGAACTAATTTATTGTAGGTAACCACTGGCCACCAATGACATGTATTTAACTTTTATTGGGAACCATGGGGCAATTTAAATAGCAGGATCAGGCTGATGGGAACTACTGCTCCCATCGAGCTGATCCTGCTGGCACGAGTGGACGGGGGACAGACATAGGCCGATGGGAGTAGTAGTGTCACATCGACCTATGTCTGCCTGCACGCACACACCCGGACACATCACACAGACACCGCGCACACCCGCAGACATCGCACAGACACCGCACACATCGCACAGACACAGCACACACCCCCAGACATCACACAGACACCGCACACACCCGCACACATCACACAGACACCGCGCACACCCGCACACATCGCACAGACACCGCACACACCCGCAGACATCGCACAGACACCGCACACACCCGCAGACATCGCACAGACAACGCGCACACCCGCACACATCGCACAGACACCCACACATACCAATTATGACGGGTCTGGGAGGTGAGGCTGACCTGTGCGACCGTGGGAAAGTTCATGTGAGTTCATGCAATGCAGTCAAGCATGAACTCACATGAACCCTCTGAGGGCACCGCGGCGACTTCAAATGAACAGCTGATTGGCATCACCTGATACCGCAGCTGTTCATTTGAAATAACCGGCGGGAAAGCGCAGCACAGAACGGGAAAGCCGACGGTGAAGTCTTTTCATTGCCGGCTTCCCCGCCCGGGTCCTTCGCTCCCCGCTCCTTGGTGCTGCGCTCCCCGCCCGGTCCTAACTTACAATCGTGATGGGAGGTGGCGAGGGGAGCGGAGGATCGGGGTGGGAGGCTGCGGGGAAGCAGTATGGGGTTGTGTGATTGTTTAAAAGCCGGCGGCTTTTTACCGCGCGCCGGCTTTTAAACAATCAGGAGAATTCTCCCACGCTGGGATGGCATTCTGATGACAGGCTGGATCGCAGCTGAGCGCTGCCATCCAGCTTGTCATCCTTCAGAGAAACGGCAGAGCGCAGGTATTATGGGAACTTCCGATTCCGGTGTTCGATATTGTAAAAGTATCGGAATTAAGTATCGGAATTCCGATACCGTGAATATCGGCCGATACCCGATATTTCAGTATCGGAATGCTCAACACTAGTCAGGATTAAAATAAAAAAAAAATTATCCCTGGCCCCTGATACCTAGGGCTATGTCTAGAAATATCTGTAACAGCAGCAGCAGACAGAACTGCAATGAAGCCACTTGTGCTGTATGCACAGCAGTCTGCCACATACACTGCCTGCCTGCCTAGCTCTGATATATACAGTGGGAAAAAAGTATTTAGTCAGCCACCAATTGTGCAAGTTCTCCTACATAAAAAGATGAGAGAGGCCTGTAATTGACATCATAGGCAGACCTCAACTATGAGAGACAAAATGAGAAAACAAATCCCGAAAATCACATTGTCTGATTTCGAAAGAATTTTTTTTCAAATTTTGGTGCAAAATAAGTATTTGGTCACCTACAAACAAGCAAGGTTTCTGGCTTTCACAGACTGTAACTTCTTCTTTAAAAGGCTCCTCTGTCCTCCACTCATTACCTATAGTACTGGCATCTGTTTGAACTTGTTATCAGTATAAAAGACACCTGTCCGCAACCTCAAACAGTCACGCTCCAAACTCCACTATGGTGAAGACCAAAGAGCTGTCGAAGGACACCAGAAACAAAATTGTAGCCCTGCACCAGGCTGGGAAGATTGAATCTGCAATAGGCAAGCAGCTTGGTGTGAAGAAATCAACTGTGGGAGCAATAATTACAAAATGGAAGACACAGAAGACCACTGATACTCTCCCTCGATCTGGGGCTCCACACAAGAGCTCACCCCGTGGGGTCAAAATGATCTCAAGAATGGTGAGCAAAAATCCCAGAAACACACGGGGGACCTAGTGAATGACCTGCAGAAAGCTAGGACAAATTTTACACAGGCTACCATCAGTAACACACTACGCCGCCAGGGACTCAGATCCTGCAGTGCCAGACTTGTCCCCCCTGCTTAAGCCATTACATGTCCGGGCCTCTTTGCTAGAGAGCATTTGGATGATCCAAAAGAGTATTGGGAGAATGTTATATGGTCAGATGAAACCAAAGTAGAACTGTTTGTTAGAAACACAACTCATCGTGTTTGGAGGAGAAAGAATGCTGAGTTGCATCCAAAGAACACCATACCTACTGTTAAGCATGGGGGTGGCAACATCATGCTTTGGGGCTGTTTCTCTGCCAAGGGACCAGGACGACTGATCTATGTACATGAAATTATGAAGGGGGCCATGTATTGTGAGATTTTGAGTGCAAACCTCCTTCCGTCAGCAAGGGCATTGAAGGTGAAACGTGGCTGGGTCTTTCAGCATGACAATAATCCCAAGCACACCGCCAGGGCAACGGAGGAGTGTGCTTCGTAAGAAGCATTTCAAGGTCCTGGAGTGGCCTGGCCAGTCTCCAGATCTAAACCCTATAGAAAACCTTTGGAGGGAGTTAAAAGTCTGTGCTACCCAGCGACAGCCCCAAAACATCACTGCTCTAGAGGAAATCTGCATGGAGGAATAGGCTAACTTACCAGCAACAGTGTGTGCCAACCTTGTGAAGACTTATGACGCGCCCCCGGGGCAATGGGGTTCTCGGCAGCCGGGCCTATGGATGCTGGTGGGGGATATCATGGTGGCTGGCCCAGTCCATGGCCCAGGGCGGTCAACCAAAAAGGAGGGGTGTTTGGGTTTATATGGGGTTTTGGAATAGTTTGTGACGCCACCTGTGGTGCGCCTGGTAAGGTCTACCAGCGCTGCGACAGTCCTCTGAGGCAGATGTTAGGGCAGCTTATGATGGAGCGGCTTCCCACAGGTGGAGCGGGCCTGAGGGCAGCGTGGGGAAAGGGATGGTGGTACAGGTGAGAGACGGCCAGGATGGTTCTGGGAGAAATGACAGAAACTCACACGGAAGTTCGCTTCGGTACCTTTACTGGTGTAGATGAAGGTATGGTCCAGGGTACTCGGTACGAAGGGTGCACTTCTGAACTCTCCCCAGTGAGCGGGTATAGGGCCTCCTGATCCGTTGCTTTCACTTGCTAAGCTTCTGACCTGCCTGGAGCTAGGCCTGGCTTAATTACTGTCTCTCTCCCTCTTGCACCTGCTGACCTGGTGGTAGAGCCTTCTCTTGGAGATCACTCTCCCTGGTCGCTGGGGCCTCCGTGACTCCTAGCCCTGGTACGGTAGTCAGCGTTGGTCGACCTGGGACTTGTAGTCCTCCAGGTTTCCGGTGGTCCCTACTGGGTATAAAGGGACCCAGTAGGCGCGGACCCGGTGTCCGGTGTATAGTTCGGGGTGAGCCTGGTACGCTCCTCTGCCCCCTCGTTGCTTTTTCTCCACTCTCGCCTTCGGCCACACTCAGGGCCCTCACTAGGCTTCAGTGCGCGCTGTAAGCCTGAACTTGCCTCACACAGTAGCCTGCGTGCTGCTTCTTCACTGATCTCCTAGCGTCAGCACACTCTGACTATCTAACTCCACCCTCCAGTTTATATATCCCTAATGGGGCTCCCTCTGGTGGTCTGAGGTGGTAGGGTGGAGGTGTGTGAATGTGTGAGGGCCTCTTGTGGAGAAGTCCATCCATGCACCCTACTGGGTTTTGTGGCACCTGTGTGTAGCAGGGCGCCATATTCCCCCCTAGTACAATTCAGTACTCCTGGACTGAAGCATTTTGTAACAGGTTATAACAATAATAACAATAATTATAATAACATTAATAAATTTACAGTAAGTCCCGTAACCTGGTATCCTTTTCACTGATGAAAGAACATGAGGGACCCGCCTGAAAACCCTCAACGTAGGCCCTGGGCGTGGCTACAGGGCATAGGTGATCCAGGTGCTGGACCACGTCTTCGGCCACGCCAAACGGGTTTTTGTTCCGTGGTCACTTAAGGGGCACTCCAGGGAGTGCAACTATGTACAGGAGCAGTTTTTGGGCTGCTCACAGTCCTCAGCCTACAAGTCTTTATACCCTGACGGGTAACTAAATAAACACATATTAATTTTCAGTTTACTCAATAAACAATAGTAGGCAATACCCAACTGGGCAACTATTTATACTGCAGGTATTTCTAAATAATTCCTTATACCTGGCAGGGATCTGGCCTTTTGACCTACGTAGTACTGGGGTGTTATTGATGTCCGTGTTTGCACTGTCTGCTACCTTCTCAGATCTACGTGTGGGAAAATTGTAGAACTGTCTTAACCTCTCGATGGGACTGGCAAGTATACTGTTTAGTGGGCCTTCTGGCTCTGCTTCTACCAGTGATCCTTCTTCCGGGGATTCTTCCTGAGCAGGCTCTTCTGGGGCACTTACAGGTCTTACTTGCAGTTGAGGGTCTTCTGGCTGTTGGTAGAAGTGCATCACAGGTATTATTACGGCTCCATCCAGTTGAGGCCAATCTGCCGGCAAATCTCCTAAGACAGTATGGAGTACATTTTCTTTGGGTTCTTCAGTCAATATAAGAAGTACTTCTTCCTGTGGCTTCAATAGACCTGGGCACAACTTCAAGTGGTCTCTTGAGACTGTTACAGCTGTCTTATCTCCATCTTTACTGATTAGACAGGGTTTTCTATTGTCGAACCTGGAATCCAACACAGTGTAAGGCTCTCTTTCCCACTGGTTGTCAAGCTTGTGGTTTCTTCTCTTTCGCTTCAGCACAACTTCTCGAGGTGTTAAGGGTTCTGCGGGTGCACTCTTGTTGTACTGTGCTTCCTGCTTATCTCTCACCCTATTTAGACTGTCTTCGACACAGGCCTGTACTCTCTTGCACTGCTCCTGTCGAGTCGTATCCCAGTCTTCAGTGGACATATCTGCTTCTGGCTCTACCACTCCAAGCTCCAGGTTCATGGGCAACTTTCTGGGTCTTGCTCTCATGAGGTACGGTGGAGTACAATTGGTGGAACTCACAGGTATGTGATTGTACAGATCTACCAGGTCAGGTAGTTTGTCTGGCCACTGATTCCTTTCTTCTAGAGGTAAGGAGTTCAGCAGGTCTATGACGATATTGTTCATATTTTCACATAGACCATTGGTTTGAGGGTGGTACGGCATAATCCGAATCTTCTTACATCCGTACTTATGGCAAAACACTTTGAACAGCTTGGCTTCAAAGGCAGGGCCTTGATCCGTCAGCACCTTATCCAGGTATCCATGGGGCCTGCAGAAGTATGCTTGAAAAGTCCTTGCTGCAGTTTCTGCCATCAGATCCTTGACGGGGGCTACCACCAGGAATCGGGAGTAGTGATCCACCATGGTCAGGGCATAGGAGTAACCTGACCTGCTGGGTGACAGCTTGACGTGATCCAGAGCGACGATCTCCAGGGGCTGGGTTGTCTTGATGGACTGCAAGGGTGCTTTCTGGCTGCTGTAGTCTTTTCTTCTGAGGCTACAGGGTCCACAATCCCAGCACCACCTCTCTATGGAACTCCGCATTCCAACCCAATAAAACCGACTCTTCAGGAGGGTTTCCAGCTTCTTCCAGCCAAAGTGCCCTGCTTGATTGTGGTAGGCCTCCAACACCATCTGGATGTCTGTCCTGGGCACTACGATCTGCCATACCATCTCATGGGTCCTAGGGTTGACATACCTTCGGCACAGCTTCTCTCTATAGATGAACAGCCGGCTTCTCTCATTCCACAGTTGCTTGGCTTGTTGAGGAGCGTCCTTCTCCAGGGAGGAACCTTCCTGGGTTATCAGTTCTTTGATATGGCTGACAACCGGGTCGCTGTCCTGGGTCTCCTTCCAACTGTGATGAGGTAAAGAGTTTAGTGTCTTACCACGATACCTCCTGGAGGTGCGCTGCTCATGGACCATCCCATTTTTGTGGAATGCAGGTAGCTCAACCTCCTCCAGGTCATCCACTTCTTCTTCAGTGTCCGACTGGTGAGGCATTCTGGATAGGGCATCGGCGTTGGCGTTCTTGTGGCCTGCCCGGTACTTGATGGTGAACTGATAGTTTGACAGTCGGGCCATCCAACGCTGTTCTATGGCTTCCAACTTGGCTGTCTCCAGATGTGTCAAGGGGTTGTTGTCAGTATAGGCCGTGAACTTAGTGCAGGCTAGGTAGTGCTTGAATCGTTCAGTGATGGCCCAGACCAAGGCCAGGAACTCCAACTTGAAGGAGCTATAGTTTTCTGGATTCCTCTCGGTAGGACGAATCTTCCTGCTGGCATAGGCAATCACCTTCACTTTGCCACACTGCTTCTGACGCAACACAGCTCCTAGTCCCTCATTGCTGGCATCAGTGTACAGCAGGAAAGGTTGGCTGTAGTCATTGTAGGCCAGGATTTCTTCGCCAGTCAGGATCTCTTTCATCACTGCAAAGGACTCAGCCTGCTCTTTACCCCACTGGAAGGAGGGGGGGGGTTTGCCTCTGTTAGACTGTCCTACCAGGAGATTTTGCAAAGGCGCTGCCTTCTTGGTGTAGTCCTTTACAAATCTCCGGTAATACCCGACCAGTCCCAGGAACTGACGTACCTCCTTGATATTCTTCGGTTCCGGCCATTTCTGGATGGCAGTGACCTTCTCCGGGTCTGGTGCTACTCCTTCTGGACTGACGATGTGCCCCAGGTACTGAACCTTCTGTTTGAGCAGGTGGTACTTGGAAGGCTTCAATTTCATCCCGTACCGGGACAACAACTCAAATACCTCCGCCAGGTGCTTCAAATGGTCCTCATACGTCTTGGAGTACACTATCACGTCATCCAGGTATAGCAGCACGGTCTCGAAGTTACGGTGTCCCAAAAAGCACTCCATCAATCTCTGGAACATTCCGGGGGCGTTGCAGAGTCCGAACGGCATACTGTTGAACTCGCAGAGTCCCATCGGGGTAGTGAAGGCCGTCTTCTCCTGGTCCTCCTCAGCAACTGCTATTGTACTTGCCAGTACCCACTAGTGAGGTCAAGGGTAGAGAAGTAATTTGCAGACTTTAGTGCAGCCAGGGATTCCTCTATATGGGGCAAAGGGTATGCATCTTTATGTGTTATGCGGTTTACCTGTCTGTAATCTACACACATCCTCATGCTTCCATCCTTTTTCCTGACCAGGACCAGGGGAGCTGCCCAGGGGCTACAGCTATCTCTTATTACTAGAGATGAGCGTTGTTCTACTCGAACTGTTCGCCAATCTCAAATTCGAGCTATTTTGGGCGGTGTTCGAGCCGTTCGGCGAACACGAACAATTTGAGAAAAATTCGGCTGTTCGAGGTTATGTTCGATAACTGTTCGTGCACCAAAATCATAACTGGATTTTTTCTCAGTAATGATGAAAATTAATGTTAATACGCAGTTTGAGTGTACAGCGGGGTGGGGGGAGGGGCAGGGGATGGATCTCTGCAGGAACAATGAAGATCTCCATTTTTTTTTCTCTTTCCCGCATTTGCAGTGGGGAGGTGCAATCTGTCAGCCTATCAGCAGCGCACACACGGAGCGAAGTGCTTTTTTTCACACAAGCAAGGGCATGTGTCATTGGCAGTGTATGTCACATGTCCTTGCCCTATAAGACCAAGCCATTTTCCCCGTCGCCACCATTTTCTCACTGCTGCAGCTGCGTGTTAGACGGCACCGCTGTTGCTGTGTGCGCTATACCTTGTTAATTTCAAGCCAATTTTCGCACAAATATACAGATAGCTTGGGAGTAGGGAATAGTTGTGATTGCAGTCCTTTTAAGGACTAGGTTACAGCATTTCCTACGACTTTTATCAGGGAGGTCTGTGCTCTTAAATAGATAGGTTGTGGGAGTAAAGACTAATTGTAATTGGATTCCTTTTCAGGACTAGGTTACATGAGTTCCTATCAGTTTTTGCCAGGCAGGTCTGTGCCAGTGCTGTGCAAGTTTTTTTCACAGCATTTGGCTGAATCTAGCAAAGCTAATCCTTTTTGGCCTATTGCAGAGTGTGTTAGTCAGTGGAGTAGCCTATCTGTGTTGCAAGATATAACACCTGTGTATAGAATACCAATTTTTTTACTGCACCTAGTGAAGTAAAATCTTTTGGGCATAGCATCATTCTATTAGTCCATCTATACTGACCTCCATCAGGTTGCAAACTGTTATGTTCTGCTACCAAAGCTAAGGAAAGAGAGGAGATCTGTCCCTACTATGAGACTCAGCTGAATCCCTACGATGTAACAGGGAACCTGATCCTGCGATCAGACCTGCTAAAGTCCTAATCTAGTCTGTACGAAGACCTATAGATGTGGGGAGGGAATCCCTACAAGTACTAAGGACTGGGAGGAATATGGGACACCTCCTAACAGAAATAGTAGCAGACAGACGAACAAACAAAATAGATAGAACATAGAGGTCCGTAGACCAAGCAAACTAACAGAGTTAGATACAGAGCACAGGCTAGCTAGAAAGTAGATATACAATGAAGTCCAGCAAAGCCAGAAGGGCGGAGCAGGACTAAATAGGCCAACAAGGTCATGTGACCAGCAAAGGAAAAAAAACCTAACAGCAAGGTTCTAACAGTACCCCCCCTTCTAAGAGGATCCTCCGGATCCCCTAGGACCAGGCTTATCAGGAAATCTCCTGTGAAACGCTCTGATAAGTCTGGACGCGGAAACATCATCTGACCTCACCCAAGAGTTATCCTCGGGTCCGAAACCTTTCCAGGCCACAAGATACTGCAAACTACCTCTATACCGTCTAGAGTCAAGGATGCGAGAAATTTCATATTCCCCGTCCTCCACCACCGGAGGAACAGAGGCAGAGGCGTCACCATCCGACACAACAGCTTTTTTTAACAGAGAGACATGAAAGACCGGATTAATTCTCCAGGAGGTAGGAACCTCCAACCTAACAGCAGATTGGTTGACAACCTGAAGCACCTTAAAGGGCCCTACAAACTTGGGACCCAATTTCTTAGAAGGAATCCTCAACCGCAGATTCCTAGAGGACAACCAAACCATGTCACCAACAGCGAACAAAACCTCCTGTCGTTTCCTATCAAAGTAGTCTTTAGATTTTCTGTTGGCCTCCTGAAGATTACCACGCACATCCGTCCAAACTCTTTCCAAATCACCGGAAAAATTCTCCTCCTCAGGCACGGCAGATCCCAACTTGGAGAACGACCCAAACGACGGATGTCTCCCAGAACAACAAAAAAAAGGCGAACAACCAGCAGAAGAAGATGTATGATTGTTCAGAGCAAATTCGGCAAGTGGCAGAAACTCAGACCACCCCTCTTGATTGTCTGCCACAAAACAACGCAAGAACTGCTCAACATCCTGGTTTTTCCTTTCTGTCTGGCCATTAGATTCAGGATGATATCCGGACGAAAACGACAAATGAATTCCCAACCTGTCACAAAAGGCACGCCAAAAACGAGCCACGAACTGAGGACCCCTATCAGAAACAATGTCAGTAGGAACGCCATGAAGTCTGACAATTTCCTTGACAAAGGCCTTAGCGAGAGTTTTAGCGCAGGGCAGTTTGACGAAGGGAACCAAGTGACACATCTTGCTAAAGCGGTCCACGACCACCCAGATGACAGTAAAACCCTCAGAGGGGGGAAGGTCAGTTATAAAGTCCATAGCCAAATGTGTCCAAGGAGCACTGGGGACCTCCAAAGGACAAAGCAACCCCGCAGCAGGAGTATGTGAGGACTTAGATCTAGCACATATAGTACATTGGCGCACCCACTTAATGACTTCCTTCTGCCATCCAGGCCACCAAAAACTGCGACCCACCAGTCTCTTGGTCTCAGAGATTCCGGGATGACCTGCCAACCGAGATTCGTGACACTCAACAAACAAATCTCTCCTAAAGGTCTCAGGCACAAACAACCTCCCATGAGGAGTGTTAGATGGAGCATTCTCCTGAGCTTTAAGAATCTCATCTTCCAAAACGGAGTCTAAAGCAGCTATCACAACACCTTCTTGTAAAATGTTTTCCTCTTTCTCAGCACCGACTATGGGAGAAAAACTGCGAGACAAGGCATCCGCCTTAACATTCTTAGTACCAGGGATGTAAGTAACGGAGAAATTAAACCGCGAGAAAAACAGTGCCCACCTAACCTGACGGGCATTCAGGCGCTTGGCAGCATCAAGATATATCAGATTTTTATGATCCGTAAGAACCTGAACGGGAAATTCCGCACCTTCCAAGAAGTGGCGCCAGTGTTCAAATGCGAGTTTAATAGCCAATAATTCCCGATTACCAATATCGTAATTCAATTCAGTCTCCGAAAATTTTTTTGAAAAAAAGGCACAGGGATGTAATCCATCCCCGTTATCCTGAGACAATACTGCGCCAACCCCCACAGAGGAAGCATCAACCTCAACCAAAAACGGCCTAGTAACATCAGGCTGCATAAGGATGGGAGCAGAGGTGAACCTCTCCTTGAGATACACAAAAGCTTCAATGGCCTCAAAAGACCACTGAACCGCATCAGCACCTTTCCTGGTGAGATCAGTCAGAGGTTTGACAATACTAGAAAAATTTTTTAGGAACTTTCTATAGTAATTGGCGAAACCCAAAAACCTCTGTATCGATTTCAAACCAATAGGCCTAGGCCATTCCTGCACAGCCTGAACCTTAACCGGATCCATCTCAAAACCTTTGCTGGAGATAATGTAGCCCAAAAAACTAATTCTCTGTACAGCGAACTCACATTTCTCCAGCTTAGCAAAAAGCGAATTGTCCATTAATAACTGTAATACCTCACGCACGCTCCGCCAATGAGACTCCAGATCTGGCGAATAAATCAAAATGTCATCCAAATACACAACCACATTTTTACCGATCAAAGGTCTAAGGATGTCATTAATCAGATTCTGAAAAAATGCAGGAGCATTAGTGAGACCAAAAGGCATAACCAGATTCTCAAAATGACCCACAGGAGTGTTAAAAGCAGTCTTCCATTCATCACCCTCCTTCATGCGCAACAGATTGTATGCCCCCTTAAGGTCAATTTTAGAGAACCACTTGGCCCCCAATAACTGGTTAAACAGATCAGGAATCAATGGCAGTGGGTAAGGATTGCGTACCGTAATTTTGTTAATCTCACGAAAATCCAGACAAGGACGTAAACCGCCGTCCTTTTTTTTTACAAAAAAAAATCCAACCGCCACAGGAGACTTAGAGGGCCTAATGTGACCGGCGGCCAAGCTTGTCTGTATGTATTCCTCCAAAGCCTTCCTCTCAGGAATAGTAAGGTTAAATAAACGACTCTTAGGAAGAGTCGCTCCAGGGACAAATTCAATAGAACAATCATAGTCTCTATGGGGAGGCAAAACCTGCGATTCCTTCTCAGAAAAAACTCTCCAAAAATCCTGAATAGGAACAGGCAATTCTCCCCTATCCAAAGCTGCAATACGCCCGTTACAACACTTGTCATAACATTTATGGCTCCAGGCTTTAATTTCACTGGTAGACCAATCCAGTACAGGATTGTGAAATTTTAACCAGGGCAAACCCAATATTACTGGAGAAGGCAAGTTATTCAACACTACCAAATCCAATTTCTCATGGTGAACACCATTAATAGTGAGAGGAAATTCACTGACCTTGAGAGTAATATTCTTCAAAGGGGAGCCATCCACAGAAACCACAGCAATGGGGAATGACAAAGGTTCAGGTTTTAAATTGAGTTTTTCCACGAATCCCCCATCAATTACATTCAGTGTAGACCCGCAATCAACAAACACCCGAAATTCCATTAATTTTTCCTGAGCAATCGTGGAAGCAGCTAAAAATATACCCTTGGAATTTAAACAGGCAATACGGGCGTGACTGACCATTTTTTTTTCTTTCTTCATACGAAGCTCACAGCCTTTAATCAAATGACCAGATTTTCCGCAGTAGAAACACAAGCCTTGCGAAAAACGACGGTCTTTTTCTTGAGAGCGAGGTGCCACCGATCCAATCTCCATCGGTTCACCACTGTTAGTACACACATTATCATAACCAGAAACTGACATAGCAGAGGATTTGCTCTCATTAACCCTAGCACGCAGTCTTCTATCCACCCGTATGGCTAATTGCATAGCCTGTTGCAAATCTTCAGGTGTAGGATAAGCAATTAGCAGGTCTTTAACCCTTTCACTGAGCCCAGCAAGAAATAGACTTTTCAGAGCAGAATCGTTCCACCCTGTTTGAGTGGACCAACGACGAAAATGTGTACAATATTTTTCCACATTACCCGATCCTTGTTTTAGACGTCTCAACTCAGTCTCAGCTGATGCGACACGGTCAGGATCATCATATAATAGTCCCAAAGCAGAAAAAAAACTATCCACTGATCTGAAGCATGAATCACTAGGTTGCAAAGAAAAGGCCCACTCCTGAGGCTCTTTGCGCAAAAGTGACATTATGAACCCTACGCGCTGGGATTCATCCCCAGAGGACTTAGGTCTCAAACGAAAATACAATAAGCAAGCATTTTTAAATGAAAAAAATTCTCGGTGTTCACCAAAAAACAAATCCGGCAAACATACCTTAGGCTCCAAGAAATGTGCTCCAGGACAGTTACTCACGTGCTGACGGAGCTCGGCCACCTCCAGAGAGAGTCCCTGCAGGCGATGAGCCAAATCCTGAACCGACACCATGATGGAACAGAAAAATCTTTCCTTAGAGAATTTGCAGGCTGGACTTACTGTTATGTTCTGCTACCAAAGCTAAGGAAAGAGAGGAGATCTGTCCCTACTATGAGACTCAGCTGAATCCCTACGATGTAACAGGGAACCTGATCCTGCGATCAGACCTGCTAAAGTCCTAATCTAGTCTGTACGAAGACCTATAGATGTGGGGAGGGAATCCCTACAAGTACTAAGGACTGGGAGGAATATGGGACACCTCCTAACAGAAATAGTAGCAGACAGACGAACAAACAAAATAGATAGAACATAGAGGTCCGTAGACCAAGCAAACTAACAGAGTTAGATACAGAGCACAGGCTAGCTAGAAAGTAGATATACAATGAAGTCCAGCAAAGCCAGAAGGGCGGAGCAGGACTAAATAGGCCAACAAGGTCATGTGACCAGCAAAGGAAAAAAAACCTAACAGCAAGGTTCTAACACAAACTGAATATAATTTTTTTCTGCATCTAGCTCTGAAAAAATATTTGGGCTTCTAGCAGTGTGTGGGACTTGGTCTATTAGTCCATCTATACTGACCTCCATCAGGTTGCAAATTAAAAATAATTTTTTTCTTCATTTAGCTCTGAAAAAATATTTGGGCTTCTAGCAGTGTGTGGGACTTGTTCTATTAGTCCTTCTATACTGACCTCCAGCAGGTTGCAAATTGAATATAATTTTTTTCTGCATCTAGCTCTGAAAAAATAGTTGGGCTTCTAGCGGTGTGTGGGACTTGGTCTATTAGTCCATCTATACTGACCTCCATCAGGTTGCAAATTAAAAATAATTTTTTTCTGCATCTAGCTCTGAAAAAATATTTGGGCTTCTAGCAGTGTGTGGGACTTGGTCTATTAGTCCATCTATACTGACCTCCATCAGGTTGCAAATTAAAAATAATTTTTTTCTTCATTTAGCTCTGAAAAAATATTTGGGCTTCTAGCAGTGTGTGGGACTTGTTCTATTAGTCCTTCTATACTGACCTCCAGCAGGTTGCAAATTGAATATAATTTTTTTCTGCATCTAGCTCTGAAAAAATAGTTGGGCTTCTAGCGGTGTGTGGGACTTGGTCTAATAGTCCATCTATACTGACCTCCATCAGGTTGCAAATTAAAAATAATTTTTTTCTTCATTTAGCTCTGAAAAAATATTTGGGCTTCTAGCAGTGTGTGGGACTTGTTCTATTAGTCCTTCTATACTGACCTCCAGCAGGTTGCAAATTGAATATAATTTTTTTCTGCATCTAGCTCTGAAAAAATAGTTGGGATTCTAGCGGTGTGTGGGACTTGGTCTAATAGTCCATCTATACTGACCTCCATCAGGTTGCAAATTAAAAATAATTTTTTTCTGCATCTAGCTCTGAAAAAATATTTGGGCTTCTAGCGGTGTGTGGGACTTGGTCTATTAGTCCATCTATACTGACCTCCATCAGGTTGCAAATTAAAAATAATTTTTTTCTGCATCTAGCTCTGAAAAAATATTTGGGCTTCTAGCAGTGTGTGGGACTTGGTCTATTAGTCCATCTATACTGACCTCCATCAGGTTGCAAATTAAAAATAATTTTTTTCTGCATCTAGCTCTGAAAAAATATTTGGGCTTCTAGCGGTGTGTGGGACTTGGTCTATTAGTCCATCTATACTGACCTCCATCAGGTTGCAAATTAAAAATAATTTTTTTCTGCATCTAGCTCTGAAAAAATATTTGGGCTTCTAGCGGTGTGTGGGACTTGGTCTATTAGTCCATCTATACTGACCTCCATCAGGTTGCAAATTAAAAATAATTTTTTTCTGCATCTAGCTCTGAAAAAATATTTGGGCTTCTAGCGGTGTGTGGGACTTGGTCTATTAGTCCATCTATACTGACCTCCATCAGGTTGCAAATTAAAAATAATTTTTTTCTGCATCTAGCTCTGAAAAAATATTTGGGCTTCTAGCGGTGTGTGGGACTTGGTCTATTAGTCCATCTATACTGACCTCCATCAGGTTGCAAATTAAAAATAATTTTTTTCTGCATCTAGCTCTGAAAAAATATTTGGGCTTCTAGCAGTGTGTGGGACTTGGTCTATTAGTCCATCTATACTGACCTCCATCAGGTTGCAAATTAAAAATAATTTTTTTCTTCATTTAGCTTTAAAAAAATATTTGGGCTTCTAGCAGTGTGTGGGACTTGTTCTATTAGTCCTTCTATACTGACCTCCAGCAGGTTGCAAATTGAATATAATTTTTTTCTGCATCTAGCTCTGAAAAAATAGTTGGGCTTCTAGCGGTGTGTGGGACTTGGTCTATTAGTCCATCTATACTGACCTCCATCAGGTTGCAAATTAAAAATAATTTTTTTCTGCATCTAGCTCTGAAAAAATATTTGGGCTTCTAGCAGTGTGTGGGACTTGGTCTATTAGTCCATCTATACTGACCTCCATCAGGTTGCAAATTAAAAATAATTTTTATCTGCATCTACAGTACCTCTGAAAAAATATTTGGGCTTCTAGCTGTGTGTGGGACTATTTGTATTAGTCCATCTATACTGACCTCCATCAGGTTGCAAACTGAATATATTTTTTTCTGCATCTACCTCTGAAAAAATATTTGGCCTTCTAGTAGTGTGTCGGACTTTCTCTATTAGTCCATCTATACTGACCTCCATCAAGTTGCAAATTAAAACTAATTTTTATCTGCATCTACAGTACCTCTGAAAAAATATTTGGGCTTCTAGCTGTGTGTGGGACTATTTGTATTAGTCCATCTATACTGACCTCCATCAGGTTGCAAATTCAAAATAATTTTTTTCTGCATCTAACCCAGCCAATAGTTTTGGCCTAATACCACAGTTTGGCCACTCAGCTCTGCTCGGTTCCCATCCATTGTTTTTTTGTGCAAACAACTCCAGAGTTGTGAATTAGTTAACCACCAAAATGAGTGGAAAAAGGCCTGCTGCTGGTGGAAAGGGGAATAGACGTGTTGGGAAGGGGAAAAAAGGTTGTGTCCGTGGGGTAGGTGTTAAAGCAACAGTAACATCTGCAGAAGAAAGACCATCTTCCAGCCAAACTAAAATGTCTACTTCTTTTAGCGGACAATGTGATAAGATCCCTTTCTTACGGCCACGCCAATCGCTACAAATTCCAGATGAGGCACAAAAACAGCAGGTGCTTCAACGGATATCAAGTGCTCCTTTAAGTGGGCTCTCCTCCACATCAACTTCAACATCACAAATACTCCAGTCCTCAAAGGTGTCACCCAAATCGCACTTGCTTCCTCACAGCTCCCAAATCTCCAGCTGCCCGTCTGAGTATGAGGTAGAACAGATGGTTGAGTCTGCAGAGCTGTTTACTCATACTATAGCCTGGGAATCAGAGGTCGACTCCAGCGCTTCTGTGAATCCAGACGAGGAAATGATCTGCACTGATGCCCAGAATCTTTATGAGTCGGATCCAGGACCAGACGCAGAAGGTTCTGACCATAATGTAGACCCTCATTCCCAAACTGTAACTCCTGTTGGTGGAGACAATGAGGAAGACGATGATAAGACTCAAATACCTGATTGGAGCGACAACTTTAGTTTTTTGTCAGGGCAGGAACAGGTTGGCTCTGAGGACGACGGGTGTGATAACGCACAGGGTGATGATGATGAGGTCGGAGATCCCACTTACTGTCAACCCACAGTCAGCCAAGAGATGAGGTCAGCAGAGGAGGTGGAGGAAGATGCTAGTGACGACGAGGTCAGGTTGCGCCTTCCTGGACAGAGACGTAGTACTGGAAGCACGTCAACAACTGCATCCTCAAACACAACTCTGCCTCTCACCACAAGTCGTGGTGGCTCTTCAGGTCGCATGGGTGCTAAGCCTTGCATAGCCTGGTCATTTTTTCAGATCGATAAAGATGACCCAACTCGTGTTATCTGTAACATTTGTCAGCAAAAGCTAAGTAGAGGCCAAAAAATACATAGTTTGAGTACTTCATGCATGAACCGGCACATGGACATGAAGCATAAGTTGCAGTGGGAAGCTCAGTGTGCTACAATGCGGCCTAGCCGGCCGGGCCAATCACCGTCTGCCATATCTTGTGCATCCGCGGCCTCTTCATCCTCTGTGACTGGGGGGACAGCAGTCACACCTGTTTTGGGGCGCAGACCTGCCACCTCTTTACCCGCAACAGCCAGCGTGATTGGCAGGTCATCATTTTCTTTGGAGGTGGTAACACCAGCTGGTGTTGAGCGCTGTCCGACATCGATAGCACCACCTTTGGATCAAGGCAACCTAACATGTCCGCCTGCATCTTCCTCACAGACCGGCAGTTTGCCGGGGACACCCTTATCAACCCCGTCTAAGCACAATAGCCAGCCCTCGGTCCCTCAGATGTGGACAAGTAAAAGACCATTTCCTCCTAGCCATGAGAAAGCTAAGAGGTTGAATTTCACCATCTGCAAGCTCTTGGCTACAGAAATGCTGCCTTTCCGCCTAGTGGACACAGAGGATTTTCGAGACTTTATGTCCGTCGCAGTGCCCCAGTACCAGATGCCCAGTCGGCACTACTTCTCAAAGAAAGGTGTGCCTGCGCTCCACCAGCATGTCGCACACAACATCACCGCTTCTTTGAGAAACTCTGTGTGTGACAGGGTGCATTTCACCACAGACACTTGGACGAGTAGGCATGGATAGGGGCGTTACATGTCGCTGACTGGGCACTGGGTAACTATGGTGACAGCAGGACAAGGGGCTGCTGTCCAAGTCTTGCCGTCCCCACGAGTTGTGCGTCAATCCTCTTTATGTCAAAGTTCCTCCACTGCTTCTGCCTCCTCAACCTCCTCTCGGTCTTCCACCTGCACCCAAAGCCTGTCTGGTCATGCCACAAGCTTTCTAACTGCGCAGAAGGGATCCTGCACACCTCCTTACTAGGCTGGCAGTAGGGCTCAACGTCATCAGGCGGTTTTTACATTGAAATGTCTGGGAAATGTGAGTCACACAGCTGAGGAGTTGTGGTCAGCTCTGGAGAACCAATTTCATGAATGGTTGTCTCCACTGGACCTGAAACCAGGGAAGGCCGTGTGCGACAATGCTGCAAACCTGGGTGCGGCCCTTCGCCGGGGCAATGTCACACACGTGCCTTGTATGGCTCACGTGTTGAACCTGGTTGTCCAGCAATTTTTAGCCCACTATCCCAGACTAGATGGCCTTCTGCAGAGGGCACGGTCGCTGTGTGCTCACTTCCGCCGTTCGCATCCCGCAGCTCAGCGACTTACATCTCTACATCTTTATGCGGGGGCATTTATGCATACTTTATCGAAGTGCCATAATTTAGCAAAGTGCCCTGGCAGTTAGAAAATGGCATTGCTAATATTCATCTTTCTTCTCTTCTTACAGGTATATATTTTTCACTGCTTGTGTGATCTGTCCTGAAAACTGCATTATATCTCCATGCAATGCTCTGCAGCCTATCAATTTCTGGTATATATTTTTCACTGCTTGTGTGATCTGTCCTGAAAACTGCATTATATCTCCATGCAATGCTCTGCAGCCTATCAATTTCTGGTATATATTTTTCACTGCTTGTGTGATCTGTCCTGAAAACTGCATTATATCTCCATGCAATGCTCTGCAGCCTATCAATTTCTGGTATATATTTTTCACTGCTTGTGTGATCTGTCCTGAAAACTGCATTATATCTCCATGCAATGCTCTGCAGCCTATCAATTTCTGGTATATATTTTTCACTGCTTGTGTGATCTGTCCTGAAAACTGCATTATATCTCCATGCAATGCTCTGCAGCCTATCAATTTCTGGTATATATTTTTCACTGCTTGTGTGATCTGTCCTGAAAACTGCATTATATCTCCATGCAATGCTCTGCAGCCTATCAATTTCTGGTATATATTTTTCACTGCTTGTGTGATCTGTCCTGAAAACTGCATTATATCTCCATGCAATGCTCTGCAGCCTATCAATTTCTGGTATATATTTTTCACTGCTTGTGTGATCTGTCCTGAAAACTGCATTATATCTCCATGCAATGCTCTGCAGCCTATCAATTTCTGGTATATATTTTTCACTGCTTGTGTGATCTGTCCTGAAAACTGCATTATATCTCCATGCAATGCTCTGCAGCCTATCAATTTCTGGTATATATTTTTCACTCCTCTAGCTTTTTTATTCCATGATACTTAAAGGTCATCACACTTACTTTAAGAGTTTATGATCCATGCCGAGTTTACTAGTCTGTTTTTTTTTTTTTTTTTTTCCCTGCACTTTATGGTCTCCTGTTGTCTTTTAAGCTAGTGATTGATTGTTAATGAGTTAAATCTGTGCAGATCTAAGCAGATACGTCCCTATATATTGAGACTTAGTTAAGGGGAGGCATTTATGCGGGGGCATTTATGCATACTTTATCGAAGTGCCATAATTTAGCAAAGTGCCCTGGCAGTTAGAAAATGGCAGTTGGACAGGGCAGGAGACAGGTAAGACATGCAAGACAATTAAACAAACTTGCTTCCAGGTCATCTTTTTGGCAAACAGTATTCACCATTTGTATCTGTGCCATTTATACTCTGGTTGCTACAATCATCCACATTCACCGTTCTCCCACAAATGCGGCACACTTCATCCATATTAATCCCTCACTCCTCTCTTCTCCTATGTACAGTTGTCATGCTCTCTTCACAATGTTATACCACGCAGATCCATTCATTCCCACCATACAAAACAGGAAACGCTCTCACAAATCACTCAATCATCTGCTCACTCTCTGTATCTTCCTTCTATTAGTCGCAGGTGATATTTCTCCCAACCCAGGACCCTCCAGTAATAATAACACTAACTCTTTCCCTGTTACATTCAGAAACCCTGCTAATCTCATTAATATTCCCTGCATATCTTCTGTCTCATTCAACTGTGCCCTTTGGAATGCACGCTCAGCTTGTAATAAACTCTCTTACATCCATGACTTTTTCCTCTCTAATTCCCTCAACCTTCTGGCTCTCACTGAAACCTGGATCCAGCAGTCGGACACCACCGCCGCTGCAGCTCTCTCCTATGGTGGCCTACATTTCTCTCATACCCCGCGACCTGACAACAGATCAGGTGGAGGTGTTGGTCTGCTTCTTTCAACAAAATGTACTTTTCAGGTTATCCCCCCTGTACCCTCCCTTATCTTCCCGTCCTTTGAGGCCCACACAGTCAGACTCTACCGGCCCTTCTCCCTGCGAGTGGCGGTTGTCTATCACCCCCCAGGTCCCCCCCGTCAATTCCTGGATCACTTTGCTGCCTGGCTTACAAATTTTCTATCCTGCGACATCCCCACGATAATCATGGGAGACTTTAACATCCCAATTGGCGATCCTCTTTCCCCATCTGCCACGCATCTTTTATCATTAACCTCCTCCTTCGGCCTTTCACAGCTTGCTAATTCTCCTACACATGAGGACGGGAACACATTGGACCTGATCTTCTCCCGGCTTTGCTCAGTACATGACTTTACTAACTCTCCCCTTCCACTCTCTGACCATAATCTTCTTTCATTCTCTGTCAAGAACTGTGACTCTACTCAAGACACTCCCACCGTCCACACTTATAGAAATTTACGCGCCATTAACACCCAGAAATTTATAAAAAGGTTGCAATCATCATTGGCCCCAATCTCCTCCCTCTCATGTCCCGAATCTGCATTGAAGCATTATAACAAAATAATGCTATGCGCCCTGGATGAAGCCGCACCTCCTACACAAAGAACAATTCGGCATAGACGGCGACAACCCTGGCACACGCCTCAAACACGTCTTCTCCAGAGGTACTCCAGGTGCGCTGAACGGCTGTGGAGAAAATCAAATCTGCCCGAAGATTTCCTCCACTATAAATTTATGCTGAAAACATATAACTCTGCCCTTCACCTCTCCAAACAAACCTACTTTAACAACCTCATCATCTCACTTTCCAATAATCCTAAACGACTCTTTGACACGTTTCATTCTCTCCTCAATCAAACAGCACAGGCCCCGACCACCGACCTCAGCGCTGACGATCTGGCTAACTATTTCAAAGAAAAAATTGACCATATCCGACAGGAAATTTTCTCCCAATCCCCAAATGTTATGCATGCTCCCCCCCACCACATTGTATCTTGCTCATTTTCTGACTTCGAACCAGTCACGGAAGATGAAGTGATCAGGCTCCTTGCATCTTCTCGCCCTACCACCTGCACCAGCGACCCTATTCCCTCACATCTCCTTCAGTCCCTTGCTCCAGCTGTCACCTCTCACCTAACTAAAATTTTCAACCTTTCCCTCTCATCTGGTATCTTTCCCTCTTCTTTTAAACACGCCAGCATACAACCATTACTTAAAAAACCATCCCTCGACCAGAACTGCACGGCCAACTACAGACCTGTTTCCAATCTTCCCTTTATCTCTAAACTCCTGGAACGCCTGGTCCACTCCCGTCTAATCCGCTATCTCTCAGACAACTCTCTTCTTGACCCTTTACAATCTGGTTTCCGCTTTTTACATTCTACTGAAACTGCCCTCACTAAAGTCTCTAATGATCTACTAACAGCTAAATCTAATGGTCACTACTCCCTGCTGATTCTCCTGGATCTCTCTGCAGCATTCGACACTGTGGATCACCAGCTCCTCCTCACTATGCTCTGCACTATTGGCCTCAAGGACACGGTTCTCTCCTGGTTCTCCTCTTATCTCTCTGACCGCTCCTTCTCTGTGTCTTTTGCCGGCTCCTCCTCCTCCCTACTTCCTCTTACTGTCGGGGTTCCTCAAGGATCAGTCCTAGGCCCCCTTCTTTTCTCCTTATACACCGCTCCTATTGGACAAACAATCAGTAGATTCGGTTTTCAGTACCATCTCTATGCTGATGACACCCAATTATACACCTCTGCTCCGGACATCACCCCTGCATTACTACAAAAGACCAGTGATTGTCTTTCTGCTGTGTCTAACATTATGTCCTCCCTCTACCTAAAACTGAATCTGTCAAAAACTGAACTACTCGTCTTTCCTCCCTCCATTAATCTACCTGTGCCCGATATTGCCATCTCCGTTTGTGGCTCAACCATTACTCCCCAGCTACAAGCCCGCTGTCTTGGGGTCATTTTTGATTCAGATCTTTCTTTCACTCCTCACATCAAATCACTCGCTCGTTCATGTCATCTACACCTCAAAAACATCTCAAGAATCAGGACTTTTCTCACCTTTGACTCGGCAAAAACTCTTACTGTCGCTCTTATTCATTCTTGTCTTGACTATTGCAACGCTCTACTAATCGGTCTCCCTCTTACTAAACTCTCCCCTCTCCAATCCGTCCTGAACGCAGCAGCCAGGATCATATTCCTCGCCAACCGCTACTCAGATGCCTCTTCCCTGTGCCAGACATTGCATTGGTTGCCCATCCAATATAGAGTTCGTTTTAAACTTATCACGCTTACCCACAAAGCGCTCCATGCTTCAGTACCCCCCTACATCTCCTCCCTTGTCTCAGTCTACCACCCTACACGTGCCCTCCGTTCTGCAAATGACTTGAAACTAAAATCCTCCATAATCCGAACTTCCCACTCCCGTCTCCAAGATTTCTCGCGTGCTGCGCCAATTCTCTGGAATGCACTACCCAGGACAGTTCGATTAATTCCCAATACCCACAGTTTCAAGCGAACCCTAAAAACACATTTCTTTAGACTGGCGTATCACCTAAACACACTCTGTCCATCCCAGCTTTCCCCCATATTAAAATCTTCTTCAACTTCGGGTTCAAACCAACCATGTACATAAAAGCCTCTGTCAGGACTGCACACATACTGGCTGGCGACCAGTCCATGTATTATTATTTATCCTATTCAGTATATCAAGGCTGCATTATACAATATATGTACTTTTTACCTTTTGTGTCTCCCCCACTTCCTCATAGACTGTAAGCTCGCGAGCAGGGCCCTCACTCCGTTCGATATGAGATATGCTTATTCTGTATTGTCTGTATAAGTCCCCCCTAAAATTTGTAAAGTGCTGCGGAATATGTTGGCGCTATAAAAATAAACTATTATTATTATTATTATTATTATTATTACAGAAGTCGTTGGGCCTGCCACTTCACCGGCTAAAATGCGATGTGCCTACCCGGTGGAATTCAACTCTGCACATGTTGCAGCGACTGTGGCAGCACCGACAAGCCCTGGTGCAATACGTTCTGACGTATAGCCTGGGCCAACGAGATTCAGAGGTGGGGCAAATCACGCTGGAGGAGTGGTCTCAGATCAGGGACCTATGCACCCTTCTGCACAGTTTTGAAATGGCGACGAAGATGTTTAGTGCTGACGATGCCATTATCAGCATGACTATTCCGGTGATTTACATGCTGGAGCACATGTTAAACAGAATTCGGAGTCAGGTGGTGGCACAAGAGGAGGTGGAGGAAGTAGAGGAGGAGGAGTTGTATGCGGAAGGGCTAACATCTGCAAGGTCCAGACGGTCGGCAGCACCAAGGCGGCAGGCATGTGAGGGTGGGGGAGATGGTTTTACCAGGGCGCATGGTAGCAGCCAAACTAGTGAGGAAGGTGCAGGAGCCCAGGAAGAAGTGGAGGACGAACTGATGGAAGACTCATCAGATGAGGGAGACCTTGATCACATTTCTGTTGTGCGAGGTTGGGGGGAGAGGACAGAGGAAGGAAGCATGATTGTTACCTCGCCACCAACACAACAGGGACTTGGTGCTCCTGGATGCGCAACACACATGAGTGCCTTCTTGCTGCACTACCTGCAACATGACCCTCGAATTGTGAGAATTAGAAATAATCCTGACTACTGGGTTGCCACACTGTTAGATCCCCGGTACAAAAGTAAATTTGCAGAAATTATTCCTGCCATAGAAAGGGATGCACGCATGCAGGAGTATCAGCAGAGACTGTTGCAGAATCTTACATGTGCTTTTCCACAAAATACCAGTGGTGCACGTAGTGAATCTCACAGTTCCAACTTGCCAACCATGGGACCGTCAAGTGTTCAGCACTCAAACCGTAACAGAACCACAGTATCTGCTGGTAACATCAATTTTGCGGAATCATTTCACCACTTTTTTAGCCCATCCTTTGCAAGGCCACAGGAGACAAGAAGTCTGACACATAGTCAACGCCTAGAGACGATGGTACAGGAGTATCTCCAAGTAAACATTGAAGCCACGACTGTGTCACTGGACCCTTGCTCTTTTTGGGCTTCCAATCTGGATAAATGGCCGGAGCTAGCCACTTACGCCTTGGAGATCTTGTCATGCCCCGCAGCCAGCGTTCTGTCTGAACGTGTGTTCAGCGCTGCTGGTGGTGTGCTGACAGATAAGCGCACGCGGCTCTCCACTGATAATGTAGACAGACTCACGTTCATAAAGATGAACAAATCATGGATCCGAAACGACTTTTCTACCCCTGTGTCATCCTGGGGAGAGTAAAAGCTTGATGATTGGTTAAAATCACCCTACCAACCGTTTTAAGCTTTCATATTACTAATCATGTTTATCTGTATCTTGACTGGAAAATAATTTGGGCTTTGTAGCAGTGTGCAGCACTGATCCTATTAGGCCATCTATACTAAAGCTTCACCAGATTTAAAATTAAAAATAAGTTTTAGCTGCATCTAGCCCGGAAAATAATTTTGGGGCTCCGAGATGCACAAGGCACATAAGTGCCTTCTTGCTGCACTACCTGCAGCATGACCCTCATATTGTCAGAATTCGAAGTAATCATGACTACTGGGTTGCCACACTCTTAGATCCCCCAAACTTTTCGATCAACCTTTTCATTTTAATAAAGACCAAAAAAATGGTCATTTTTGAAATTATAAGCATTAGCAGGTTGTTAGAAACTGAAATCAAACAGTTTTCAACTCAAAACTTTATTCTAGGTGATGTTACATTTTCACATAGGACCCCTTGTTCGAAAGGAGCTTCTGAACTCTCTCGTCCATTGAATTTGTCAGGTTTTGGATGGTTTTTGCTTCAATTGTTTTGCATGAGGACAGAATACCCTCCCAGAGCTGTTGCTTAGATGTGAACTGCCTCCCGCCATCATAGACACTCCTTTTAATGATGCTCCAAAGGTTCTGAATGGGGTAGAGGTCAGGGGAGCATGGGGGTCACACCATAAGTTTGTCCCCTTTTATGCCCATATCAGCCAGAGATGCAGATGTTTTATGTGCAGCATGAGATGGTGCATTATCATGCAGAAAAATGATCTTGCTGTGAAATACACGGTTCTTCTTCTTGAACCATGGCAGGAAGTGCTGTTTGAGAAAATCCACATACATTATGGAGTTCATCTTTAGCGCCTTCAGGGATCCTAAAGGGGCCGACAATCTCTCTCCCCATGATTCCAGCCCAAAACATTACTCCACCTCCTCCTTGCTGGCGCTGTAGCCGTGTTTGCGTGGGGTGTCCATCAACCAGCCATCCTCCACTCCATCCATCTGGACCATCGAGCGCTGCACGGCACTCATCCGTGAACAAAACAGTTTTGAAATCAGTCTTCATGTAATGTTTGGCCCACTGGAGCCGTTTCTGCTTGTGTGAAGTGGATAGAGGAGGTCGACAGGATGGCGCATGCACAGCTGCAAACCTCTGAAGGACCCTGCATCTTGTTGTTCGGGGGACGTTGGAGGCACAAGCAGCTTCAAAAACTTGTCTGCTGCTATGACAAGGCTTTTTTGCCGCTGCTCTTTCAACCTGACGTAATTGCCTGTAGGAAAGAGTCCTCAATTTGCCCTTATCAGCACGCACACGTGTGTACTGTGAATCAGCTACATACTTCTTGATTGCCAAGACACTTCATCCTGATCATCGCACAATGTTGATTGTAGTCATGCCTTGACCTAAACACTCCACAATTTGTTGCTTCTCAGCAGCCGACACATCCTTTTTCTTTCCCATTTTGGCAGAAAATGTAGGCTGCTTAATAATGTGAGAGAGCCTTCTTAAGTAGTCTTGCCTTTCATTGGACACACCTGCCAAACTAATTAGCACAGGTGTCTGCAATTGCTTACAGTGATATAAAGAGCCCTGACACACATCACCATCAATGAGTTTAACTGACAAACAAACAAATTCTTCCCTTATCACTCCTAAACACTTTTTGTATAATAATTTGGAACGCAGTGTACATGTGCTTTTCCACAAAACACCAGTGGTTCACGTAGTGAATCTTACAGTTCTAACTTGCCAACCGTGGTCTGTATGGAGTTGTTCAATAAAGGGCCCAAAATTAAGATAACATAGATGGGAGAGGTCTCTATGAATAGGAATTCCTAAGTATTTGATACCCTGTGAGGGCCAGGCAAAGGGAAAGTTGGACTGGATGGAATCCTATATGGATTTGGGGAGGGAGACATCGAGGGCCTCAGACTTCGCTGCATTGATTTTAAAATTTTACCATGTAACAAAGTGATCTATTTCAGCCATAACAGCATGGATGGATATATGTGATTGAGTGATATATACTAGGACATCATCAGCAAATAGAGAGCACTTGTACTCGGTGCCTCCCACCTCAATCCACCTAATATTGGGGTTATGGCGAATTGATGAGAGCAGGTGCTCCGTCACTAGGATGTATAAGAGAGGGGACAGAGGACATCACTGCCTTGTCCCATTGGTGATTGTGAAAGGTGATGAAAATGTTCTGACGCACCCCCTGGGCCTTGGGACACCCGGAGCCGGACCCTTTTTGGTGGATGCTGGTGGTTGTAGTCTTCGTGGCGGCGACCCGGTTCCGTGGCTCAGGGCGGTCAAACCAGTGGCGGAACTATTTATGTGGTTTTCATGTTTAAATGTCCGACTACGCCACCCGTGGATTGCGGTCAGAGTGAACCGCTGCTACAGGGCAGACCACTGAGGCTGGTGTTGTGGGTGCAGCAGAGCGTAGCATAACTCCCCACGGGAGGAGTATAGCCTCAGGGCAGTGTATGCGGAGGATGGGGGTGATGGTGCAGGGCAGCAGCAGTAACGACACGGAGTCAGTGATGCAGTTCAGGGCCTTTACTCACAGTTCTTATTATCCAGACCACGTCTGCAGGTAACGGCTGCCCACGTCGTACTGTGCTCACCAGGTGAGGGGCTCAGACAACTCCCAGATAACTTTGGAGCACTTCACAGGACCCCCTTTGTGTGTCCTTTGTCTGGCCTTTCTTACCAACACTTCTGTCCGGCTGCCTCGGGCCTCCTCTTGGTAAACTTGGCGCCAGTTTCCCTGACCCTATGTGGTGCCTTCCTAGCGGGTGTAGCGAGGGGCTGCGCCACATAAAATGTCAGAGCCTCCGGTTTCTAGCTGAGGGTCGTTTCCTGCCTCCACTAGTTCGGGGACCGGTCTCCCCCTTTGGCCTGACCCCTCCACGCAGGTGGATTCGGGCGTGCAGTGGCGACTCGCCCGTCCGCACCCCTGGGATCCCTTCATTCCTCGTTCCTGGAGCCTTCTCCGCTCCTCTTCCTTCCTTCTCCCTCTTCCAGGCCTGGGCCTCCGTTACTAGGCCCGCCTCCGGAGCAGAGCTCATGCAGAGCCCCTGCTCCCTGCCACTTCTGCTCAGACTTCTCTGCACTGAACTAAGATGGTGCCCACCTTTTATACTCCCTTCTCAATGCACCCAGGAACTGCTTCCTCCCTGCTCCTGCACTACAGGGTTCCCCTTCCTCAGTGTTCCCTCCCCCCACTCCAGCCAGGGACAGGGACTGTCGTGCCCATCTCAGGGGCATATTGGTCGCCCTGCCCCACGGCAATGTGGTGTAATGCATGCAGGTGTCGGGTCCTGATCCACACTCCATCCTTACCTGAGAGTGAGATATCACACCTCTGGGTGAGGTGCAATACGTCTGTAGCAACCGAGCCCTCAGGGTGCTACAGTTCCATTTATTTTCAGCCTAGGTGACGTATTGCGATACAGGGCCGTGATTTTGGCTATAAAAGGGTCCCCTAGACCCCTACCCCAAGCTTTTTAAGAGAATCATATATGGCGTGCCAGGAGACTCTATGGAATGCTTTCTCAGCATCCAACGAGACTATCTAATTACAAATTTTTAACTGCATCTAGCCCAGGAAATACTTTGTGCCTAGTAGCAGTGTCTGCTAGTGAGCGGATTATCCCGGCTGTTAAGCAAGCTGCACCACCTGTAGTTTAGACACTTAATTTTTTCAAAGGAAATGCTTCGGGACCATGGGATACTTAGTGAAGAGCATCAGGAGGCACCCCAAGGCATAGGGGCTGGGACTGGCAGTAGGATGCCTTGCGGTGGACAGCCGAGCTCGATCCTTATAAAAGCTTTTTAACTGCAGCAGCTTTAGTGGACGCTACTGGAGCTGGAATTACCGCGGCTGCTGGCATGAGACTTGCCCTCCAATAGATCCTTGTAAATGGATTTAAAGTGTATTCATTCAAATTAGAGAGACAATTTAAATTAAAAAGCTTAGAGCTGCCTCCACCACAGGGGGGCTCGCTCGACCCACCAGCGGACAGGCACCAGTATTGGGAGAGGGGGCTGGCCGTCAGGGTTCACCGCGGCTCTGGCACAAACCCGGCGACACGGAGGTGGCACGGGCAGGAGCGGACTGTCTTCTCACTTTTTGGATTTTAGAAGGGCATGACATGCCTATATCTGTGTCTCCCCCTCCTTTTACTCCTCCACCTCTTTTATTTTCGCATGACTATATGTACTTGTCACTTTTCCATGTGTTAGTTATGTCTTCTGAGCAGTTTGTCAGCTTTTGGACACCTTTGAAGGTGTTTTCTATGTGTTTCTATGTGTTTTTGTTTGCCTGCCATTGGTTTTAACGGTGTTCGAAGGTGTTCGACGAACAGTTCGGCGAACACACGGATGTTCGACGAACCGAACCGAACTCGAACACTACGGGGGTGGCTCAACACTACTTATTACCCCTGCTTTCTTCATGTCATGCAACATTTCCTTTGCTTTCTGGTAGTGTGCTGGTGGTATGGGCCTGTAACGTTCTTTGATGGGTGGATGGTCACCTGTGGGTATATGGTGTTGTACCCCTTTAATCCTCCCAAAATCAAGAGGGTGTTTGCTGAATACCTGTTCGGATTCCTGGACCACCCTGTGTACACCTTGTTTTTGATGGACAGGAGTGGCGTCAGTCCCAACATGGAGCTGTTGACACCAATCCTCCACCTGGGTTTCTGAGTCATTACCCTCCACTGTGTCTGATGAGGTTAAAGACTCTACTGTGTGTATGGCATCATCTTTCACAGTATACAATCTGGCAACAGTGGCGTATCTTGGTAATTTAACTTCCTCCTCCCCACAATTTAGGAGACATATGGGTACCCTCCCATTGCATACATCAACTACCCCTCTAGCAGTTAAGAGTGTAGGTCTGTGCTCTGAGCTACTGGGCTCCACTACCGCCTGGTAGACCTATTGCTGCTCTACACCAAATCAGCATCTCACTCATTGGGGGAATCACAATGGGTATCGGGTCGGTCACCCGTACATTACCAATCTCACCACCTGTTAGCTTTACCTGTTGCTGGTACAGGAGGGCTCGAATCTCTCTCTTGAGCACCTTCCTCTGCCCTGGCTTGGCAGTGTCAGCAATCTGTTGGAGTAAAAACAACACTTCTCCCAAACAGTTACTAACAATATTTGTACCAAGTATCATATACAAGTCTGTATCACCAGGGTTATATTCCACTACAATCAGTCCTTAGTCCTTTAGTTCCACTTTCCCCACCTTCACTGTCACGTCCTTAACCTCTACTAGGTTAAGAGGAAGGCCGTTAGAGGCATACACAGAGAGGTTCGGGGCTGGCGGCTGGAGTTCATCTACGGACCAGTACCTTTTGTAGAGGTCATCAGGTATGATGGTTACCTGTGAGCCGGTGTCCAGTAATGCAGGTGTGGCTATACCGTCCAGCATGATGGACAGGAAAGGCCTTCCTCCTACAAACCGATGGTACCAGCTTGATGGGCCTGGTTGATTTACTCCTGGGTGTCAGCCCTCGGCCCCAGGGTTTGCTCGTTTAAAGGACAGTTAAGCGCTGTGTGGCCTGCCTTGTGGCAGCGGTAACAGATGAAGTCTCCTGGAGGGCGGCATTGGTCGTTAGTCCTCCCACGGGGTGGTGTTATCCTCCTCCGGGGTGGTGTCATCCTCCTCCGGGGTGGCATTGTCCTCCTTCTTCTCCTCATCTAGGGGACATCCTCATGGCTATCGGTGAGTAGGATCCTTCCTTCCGGCTTGGGCTCCGTCTGTAGCTGCAGGGTGCTCAGGACAGTGGCCAGGGTATTACTTAGCTGACGCACTTCAGAGCGCAGGTTGTCCAGCTCGCTAGGGGGAACTTTTTGTGTCTTTGTTTCAGCCGTTAATGACGGAGCAGTGGGTGCTGCGGCCACTGGGGTGGCCCCACCCTGGTAACGCTGGATAGCAGTCCTTGATGTTTCCAGGGGCTGTAGACCCTTAATAGCCATGTCCTTGAGGGTGTCAAAGGTGGCGTCTGGATGATCTAAAGCCCACCACCGTACAGTTCTGCTCTCCTCCTGGGACCTCAACCCCTGGATAAACTGTTCCATCAGCATTTTATTCTCAACTTGTATGCTGGCTGGACTAACCTGTTTCAGGGCCCGCAGGGCTTCCTGTAAGCGCCAGGCGTAGTCCTGGATACTGTCCTCAGGTTTCTGGACACAGTGGTAGAACCTCATCCGGAGATCTGTCTCAGTGCGGTTTTCAAACACAGTTTGCAGTCTCTTAAAGATAGTGGATACTGATTCCTGGTCTGCGGCTGACCAGGTTTTAACTTCCCGCTCTGCGGCACCAGTCAATTGTCCCAGCACAACAGCGGCTCTCTGCTTACCAGTCATAGAATACATGTCCTGTACACCGCATATTTTCCTTTTGAATCCTGACAGGGTGTCTGGTTTGCCATCATACTGGGGAAGCCATTTTGCTCCAGGGATATATACGGCAGGGCCATGAGTATCAACGGAGTCACGACTCCTGCTGGTGGGGCGGCCGCTCTGGCCTGTGCAGCGCCGGGCGCAAGTTGGGCATCAGGAGCATTAACCGGTGCTCCGGCGGCTTGCTGGTCGTCAGCCATGGTTGCGCCCCCCCCTAGTAAACAGTAGCCTACCTTCTTCACTTTTTTTTATCAGGTAGGCCGCAGCTCCGTGGGCGACGGTCTTGTTCCAGGACCTTAAGTCGCTTGCGTCTGACGTCAGAGCGTCCACTGGACTCCTTCCAGGACCTGACGCTTCCTGGTTCGACGTCAAGGGTGGGGCGTGTCCTGGGCTTCGCGCGCTTCCAGCGGTTCCGCCTCTCTGATTCCCACGGTTCCGCCCCTCTTCTTCCCGCTCGGCGACAGGAAAATGGTGGATAATGGCGGGAAACCTTGTGAATGGCGGAAAATCTTCACCACAGTAAGTGTTACAGTCTTTTAAGGCGCACAATACCCGGTGGCAACGGGCACGGAATCCTGTTCATTGCAACGGGCTCGAAATCCTGTTTGTGACACCAGAAGTTGACGCGCCCCCGGGGCAATGGGGTACTCGGCAGCCGGGACTATGGAGGCTGGTGGGGGATATCACGGTGGCCGGCCCAGTCCATGGCCCAGGGCGGTCAACCAAAAAGGAGGGGTGTTTGGGTTTATATGGGGTTTTGGAATAGTTTGTGACGCCACCTGTGATGCCTGGTAAGGTCTACCAGCGCTGCGACAGTCCTCTGAGGCAGATGTTAGGGCAGCTTAAGATGGAATGGATCCCCACAGATGGAGCGGGCCTCAGGGCAGCGTGGAGAAAGGGATGGTGGTACAGGTGAGAGACAGCCAGGACGGTTCAGGGAGAAATGACAGACACTCACACAGGGGTTCGCTTCAGTACCTTTACTGGTGTAGATGCAGGTATGGTCCAGGGTACTTGGTACGAAGCGTGCACTTCTGGACTCTCCCCAGTGAGCGGGTATAGGGCCTCCTGATCCGTTGCTTTCACTTGCTAAGCTTCTGACCTGCCTGGAGCTAGGCCTGGCTTAATTACTGTCTCTCTCCCTCTTGCACCTGCTGACCTGGTGGTAGCGCCTTCTCTTGGAGATCACTCTCCCTGGTCACTGGGGCCTCCGTGACTCCTAGCCCTGGTACGGTAGTCAGCATTGGTCGACCAGGGACTTGTAGTCCTCCAGGTATCCGGTGGTCCCTACTGGGTATAAAGGGACACTGTAGGCGCGGACCCGGTGTCCGGTGTATAGTTCTGGGTGAGCCTGGCACGCTCCTCTGCCCCCTCGTTGCTTCTTCTCCCCTCTCGCCTTCGGCCACGCTCAGGGCCCTCACTAGTCTTCTGTGCGCGCTGTATGCCTGAACTTGCCTCACACAGCAGCCTGCGTGCTGCTTCTTCACTGATCTCCTAGCGTCAGCACACTCTGACTACCTAACTCCACCCTCCAGTTTATATATCCCTAATGGGGCTCCCTCTGGTGGTCTGAGGTGGTAGGGTGGAGGTGTGTGAATGTGTGAGGGCTTCTTGTGGAGAAGTCCATCCATGCACCCTACTGGGTTCTGTGGCACCTGTGCGTAGCAGGGCACCACACTTACAGAAAATGTTTGACCTCTCTCATTGCCAACAAAGGATATATAACAAAGTATTGAGATGTACTTTTGTACTTGACCAAATACTTATTTTCCACCAAAATTAAAAAAAAAATTCTTTCAAAATCAGACAATGTGATTTTCAGGATTTGTTTTCTCTTTTTGTCTCTCATAGTTGAGGTTTACCGATGATGTCAATTACAGGCCTCTCTCATCTTTTTAAGTGGGAGAACTTGCACAATTGGTGGCTGACTAAATACTTTTTTTTCCCACTGTATATATATATTGTGGAATACCTAGACTAACAGGACATTCAATGGACCCTCTTGCTATATGCGCTGCAATCTGCCACATACACTGCCTGCCTGCCTAACTCCTGCTGTCACCACTGAATAGATGCAGCTGTATTAGTCTTCAGGACTGTTAGTTCAGATGGATATATATAGATGTTGTGTTATACCTACACTAACTAACAAACAAGCAAATCTCTCCCTAGCTCAGCAGCAGTTCTCCCTACTCTGCCTGATTCCGGAGTAGACTGTGACGAGCATGGCGGCCCCAGGTCTTTTATAGACCTGATGATGCTGTGCGGCCAGCTAATCACTGTAATGCCATAACCAACATGGCTACGGCATGACAGTGTGTGGCAGGCAATCCCTGTATGTTCATTGGTTCTCTAAAGATCGCCAAACATGCAGGGAGGGGACCCGAGCTCCCGCCCAAACAACCAGGAAATACTCGCAGAGCGCCGAGCATTTCGAGCAGTGAGATGCTCAAGCGAGTATCGAGCAGTGGCGAGCACGTTCGCTCATCACTAATAATAGGTCATCATTTATCTCCCCTGGAAAATTTGCTTAAAGGAGCTGTAAACCTACAGTCCCAAGTTTAAAGTAAGATGAAAGCAAATATTAGGATGTATAAGGATTGAACAGCTACAAATAGCATTTTTTACACATACATACAGTATATAAATATTCAGGAGAATTATGAGAACAAGAAAAAAAACCTTAATGCTAACATTACTTAACTTTCTGTGAAATACCTCCCTGAACATGATTACAGTCAGCCCTATGATATTATAAACCAGTCCAATTTGGGGGCAGCGGACTCCCATTAGAGTGGGTTATAGAGGGGGACCCACACCCAACAGATATTTATAGCATATCTTTTTTTTTATGCGTTAGAGAACAATGGCAGAACGGGGAGCATTATTACACGATGGGCTCAGGAGCTGGGACATTATACCAGGAAGGGGCCCAGGATGGGGAAATTACACCTGGATTTGGGATGTTATTATTGGAAGGGGCCTAGGATGGAGAACATACATTACTGGAAGGATTCCAGGATGGGGGACATATTACATAATGATGGGGGGCGTTATTACTGGAAGGGGGCCAGGATAGGGGAAATTGTACCAGAAAGTGGCCAGAATGGGACCCACGTCTTCCGACAAGCCTACAACTTGCAGTAACCATCGCTCCATCACACCGCTGCACGACCAGCTCAACCATCACCTATTGTATCCTCCCCCATTTCTTGTAGACAGTGAGCCCTTGTGGGCAGGGTCCTCGCTCCTCCTGTACCAGTCGCTGTCACGTTTTGTTCAAGATTATTGTAATTGTTTTTGTATGTATACCCCTTTTTCACATGTAAAGCGCCATGGAATAAATGGCGCTATAACAATAAATAATAATAATATATTACTGGAAGGGGCCAGGTTGGGGACATTACACCACGGTGGGGGACATTATTAGTGGAATGGGCCCAAGATGGGGGACATTATATCAGGAAGGGGTGAGCATAGGAACATTATTACAGGAAGGTGCTCAGAATGGGGGACATTATAGCAGGAAGGTTGCTCAGGATGGGGGATATTATAGCAGGAAGGGGGCCAAGATGTTGGACATAAGCGACCTAATCTTTTCCAGTGTGAGGGATCGGGGGACTCCTGCAGGCAGTTGTACTCAGACGGATAATCCCTTTAAGTATCTAAATCATTCCAAAGTGTCTAAATAATAAGACAAGTTGTAGGTATTGCTAAATTTATCGTTCTACACCAGATCCTTTAATCTTTCATGTAAGAATGATGACTGATTTCTATGGAATCACACCAGTATAATTATATAGAACTTGGATGATGATGAAACATTTGGACTGGGTCTACCAGTAACATCATAGTGCTTTGGCTCCACCACAATCAATATGCATACCCTGCAGCTTGTTCACAAAATTATAATATTAGCTATCAGGGAAACAGCACAAGATTGCATGAGCCAGTGACCCAGAAAAGCTACTGAATATAATAAATTAGATTCAAAAGCTTTACATGGACATTGAGTCCTACTGTTGTTGCAGCTGCAGAATGAAAAGGCTTTTATCAAGTTTCTGATATTTAGGTTTTTTATACTGTTTATTAAAGAGGTAATCTAGGATTAGAAAAAAATGGCTACTTTTCTTACAAAAATAGTGCCACCACTGTCTGCAGGTTGAATGTTGTATTGCAACTCCAAACAATTTCCTTCAATGGAGCTCAATTGCAGTATCAGAGATATCTGGAAAATGAGAAGTAACTAACAAAAACAAAAGTGAGGATTTATTAACACCATTTTATATGTCACTTTTAATAAAAGAGAGTTTTGACTTATTTATTAAATGGTGCACCTCTTGTAGTCTGTGCACAGAAAATCAAATCAGGCCAATTCTGACATAAATGATAGTAAATTTTTTGTTCATCCCTCAAAGTTTTACTCACTTTTTAGAAAAATACTGTGCCTCTTTTTTACACCAATTTCTAGGGAAAAAATGGTGAAGTCTCCTCAAAGTTAGTGATGAGCGAGCACTAAAATGCTCAGGTACTTGTTGCTCGGGTCGAGCACATTGGAATACTCGGGTGCTCGACCCGAGCAACAAGCCCAATGTAAGTCTATGGGAAACTCGAGCATTTTTCAGGCAGCTCCCCCTGGCGGGCTGCAGAGGGCCTAAAAATTGCCCAAATCGATGGGAACAGTGTTCAAATGACATGGGAACAGCATGGGGTAGACCCCTGGAAGCATCTTTGACTCCCAGATCACTGCTGTCAACAACGTTGTCAGAGTATTACGCCACTTTTACGGACTCACGAAACCCAAATGGATTTTCCTGGGAAATATGTTAAGGAACATCCTTTCCAGGGTAATGACTTGTATATAAGGCAAAATAAATAACCAAAAACAAAAATACTCCTCCACACCTTGGGCTATGTTCACACGTAGCGTTTTTGATGCGTTTTTGCACTTTTGCATTGCTTTCAACCAAGACAAATGCATTCACCAG
Organism: Phyllobates terribilis; assembly: GCF_046119375.1. Classification (NCBI taxonomy): domain Eukaryota; kingdom Metazoa; phylum Chordata; class Amphibia; order Anura; family Dendrobatidae; genus Phyllobates; species Phyllobates terribilis. The sequence goes on along the minus strand of NW_027362768.1, from coordinate 142,581,094 downwards.
GAAATGTCATTTTAACATTTTACAACCTTATATGGCCATTTGGTGTGTGACACATCATCAGACACATGCATACAGTGCTGAAAAGACATGGGAACAGCATGGGAAAGACCTCTGGAAGCATCTCTGACACCCAGGTCACTGCCTAAAAGTGTGCCCATCATAAGTGATCCTTGGCGCATGCGAAGATGAATCCCGCCATGCACCTGTCGTTACAGACTTGCAACAATCACCGTCCACATCCTTGTCCCAGTGCAGCGTTCAGTTAGCTCTACCCCACTCCTTGAAATGCAAGCGCAAGTATGCAGTCAGCCACCCACCAACCCACAGGCTGCAATACTATACTGCTAAATTTTTGACAGCTGCTTGCACTTGAAATGTGGCCTTTTAGGCTATGTGCCCACGTAGCAGATTTGATGCAGAGCGTTTTTGCCTCTGTCTGGCAGAAAAAATGCATGCAGATTTACATGCGTTTTTTCTGCCAGAGTGAAGCGTTTTTTCAGCGTTTTTACATGCGTTTTCGCATGCGTTTTTTTAAGCAGTTTTCCAAGCGATTTTGAGCATCACTTGGAAAAGTGCTTGACAAGTTGATCACACAATATAAGGCTGTGTGCCCACGTAGCGTTTTTCAAGCGTATATGCTGCGGAATTTCCGCAGCGTAAACGCTTGAAAAACGCATGTATATCCGCACCCCATGGTCCCCAATGGCATTCCGCAATGTCAATGCCCATGCTGCGGATTTTTCCGCAGCGTATATGCTGCAGTCAAAAATCCGCAGCATGTTCATTAATTTTGCGGAAGCGCAGCGGAATCAATGTGCGGATGGTACCCAAGTCTGGATGAGAGGAGACTCTCATCCAGACCTGGGTACCAAAGAACCTGTAAAAAAAAGAATAAAATAAAGTTTATACTTATCTTCTGATGTTTTCCCTCCGTCGCGCTGTTGTCTGAAGGACCTGCCACGTCATTGAGTCATGTGACCCACCACATGCCTCAATGACGTCACCGCAGGTCCTGCACACAACAGCGTGAGCCGCTCAAGACTCCGGACGGGGCAGAGGATGCATCAGAAGGTGAGCATAAAGTTTATTTTTTTATTTTACCATTCTGAACAAGTTGTCAAGCACTTTTCCAAGTGATGCTTGGAGAAGTACTTGATAACCCGCATGCGGAAATGCATGCAAAGACGCCTCACAAACGCTTCTACCTGGCGGGAAAACCGCATGTAATATCCGCATGCGATTTTCCCGCCAGGGAGAAGCGTAAAAAATATGCTTCAGGTCCGCAACATGGGCACATAGCCTAAGGCTGTGTGCCCACGTAGCGTTTTTCAAGCGTTTATGCTGTGGAATTTCCGCAGCGGAAACGCTTGTTAAACGCTAGGTAATCCGCACCCCATGGTCCCCAAGGGGATTCCGCATGTTCTATGCACATGCTGCGGATTTTTCCGCAGCGTTTATGCTGCGTACAAAAATCCGCAGCATGTCATTTAATTTTGCGGAAGTGCAGCGGAACTCCCGCCATTGACTTGCATTGAGACGCATAGAAACCGCGACTGTACATTTGTACAAGCGACTTCTATGCATCTCTATGTGCGGATGGTACCCAGTTCTGGAGGAGAGGAGACTCTCATCCAGACCTGGGTACCATTGTACCTGTAAAAAAAGAATAAAATAACAAATAAAGTTTATATTCACCTGTCCGGCGGCTTGTCTCTGAATGCCGGCATCGCTTGAGGACCTGCGGTGACGTCACAGTCATGTGACCGCAGGCCCTTCACCGCTCTGTCTCGCGAGATGCCGGCAGCCAGGAACCAGACAGTAACGAGCGCTGCAGCCACGCCGGGGCCTCCGGGGTGAGTATAGCTTTATTTGTTTTAATTTTTACGGTTCACTCTGTATAAATCCATGCTGTTTGCATAGATTTATACAGTGTGACCTAGTTGTTAAGCACTTTCCAAGTGATGCTATCGCCTGGAAAGCGCTTGTCAATCTGCATGCAGAAACGCATGTGAATCCGCATGTGGATCCGCATGTATTCTGCAGGAAAAACGCATGCACAATCTTCATGCGTTTTTTTCTGCCAGGGAGATGCAGAAATGCTGCAGAAATTTTCTGCTTCATTTCTGCATCGTGGGCACATAGCCTAAATCCATGCAACCGGCATGGATTTATAATGTGTGAACAACAGGTGCTTTAAATGCTGCATCTATAGTAAAAAAAAAGAGAATTAAAACATTAAAAATAAAAAAAAACCTGTATATTCACTTCTCCGGCGGCCCCCGGTCTGCTCTCCGGTCTCCTCCAGTCTGCTCCCGGCGGCGTCCACGCTCCTCGGCGTCCCACAGTGTACTGTCAGGACCTGCGGTGACGTCATTTAGTCAGCTGATGGTCACGCGACCATCACCTGACCGCCGACGTCAGCGGTCGCGTGACCATCAGGTGACTAAATGATGTCACCGCAGGTCCTGACAGTACACCGCGGGATGCCAAGGAGAGAGAACGTGGCTGGGAACAGACTGGAGGAGGCCGGAGAGCAGACCGGGGGCCGCCGGAGAGGTGAATATACAGGTTTTGTTTATTTTTAACTTTTTTATTTCTTTATTTGGTTGCGTGGTAGCCGGGATGAAGAGGAGTTGTAGTCTCCTCTTCATCCCGGGTACCACACGCACTGCGATTACGCTGCAAATTTGCGGCCATTGAATTTAATTGAAACGCAGCAAATCCACATATACCTGCGGGTTTGCTGCGTTTCAATGTTCCTCAATGGCCGCGAATTTGCAGCGTAATCGCGGTAGAAATGGTCATGCTGTGTTTTGCAACGCAATGCGAATTCGCGCGCAAATTAGCGCATCATGTGCACAGCACATCCGAATTCACATTGTTTTGCATGGCAGACTGTTTTACAAGCATTTTCGTGGCCATAAAAACGCCGCAAAAACGCTACAAAAACGCTATGTGGGCACTTAACCTTAGGCTCGTGGAGGCGGAAGCTGTCCACAATCTTATGGCGGCGGCGACCGGGTATCCATACTCTGTCCCCAGCCGCCACTATTTGTCCTGGTGTCGTCTCCGCCTTCCACAAGCACGGGTCCCACAACATTACCTGTGCCCTCCCCAGTGCACTTACTGGGAAGGACTGTCTACCCACAAACACGTGAAGAGGTGAATGTGGCCAGGGACGGTACGGAGCCAGTCTACAGCTTTTTTTGCTGAGTTGTATTTCACCGCAGCCATATTCTTTAGCTTGATGAAAGGACTTGGGAAACCAAATCTACCCAGCTGTCATTTATCCCAGGAAGTCCTCTAAAGCTGCTTTCACTTGAAATGTGGCCTTTTAGGCTCGTGGAGGCGGAAGCTTTTCATAACCTTATGCCGGCGGCGGCCAGGTGTCCATACTCGATCCCCAGCCGCCACTGTTTTTCCTGTTGTCGCCTCCGCCTTCCACAAGCACAGGTCCCACAAAATTACCTGTGCCTTCCCCAGTGCACTTACTGGGAAGGACCGCCTAACCACAAATACGTGGACAGGTGAATGTGGCCAGGGACGGTACGGAGCCAGTCCACAGTTTTTTTTGCTGAGTTGTATTTCACCACAGCCATATTCTTTAGCTTGGTGAAAGGACTAGGGAAACCATATCTACCCAACTGTCATTTCTCCCAGGAAGTCCTCTAAAGCTGCTTTCACTTGAAATGTGGCCTTTTAGGCTCGTGGAGGCGGAAGCTTTTCATAACCTTATGCCGGTGGAGGCCAGGTGTCCATACTCTGTCCCCAGTTGCCACTGTTTCTCCCGGTATCATCTCCGCCTTCCACAAGCACAGATCCCACAACATTACCTGTGCCCTCCCCAGTGCCTTACTGGGTAGGACCGCCTTACCACAAATACGTGGACAGGTGAATGCGGCCAGGGACTGTACCGAGCCAGTCCACAGCATTTTTTGCTGAGAGTTGTATTTCACCACAGCCATATTCTTTAGCTCGGTGAAAGGACTGGCATAGAGGGAAACTGTATCTACTCTGGGTGTCATTTTTCCCAGGAAGTCCTCTAACGCAGCTTTTCCAGAAGCAATGGCAGCCCGTCCAACATCAGCTCTCACTTGTCGGCGGTGCTTTGACACACAAATATCTTTCTTTGCACATTTAATTTCATAACTACAGAGTTGGGTAATGGTCTGATCTGCAATGCGGTTTGAGAAATAACATGCATAAGCATGTCCAATCTACATTAAAAAAACAGCCATAGAGTGTCTGGGAACCTTCCCCCACACTTTTCTTAGCCAGGGCTGCTTCTCGGCAGGGTTGGACGGACCCTCCAGAAAACCGGAGACTCCTCCGGTGGGCCCTGGCTTTTCCTTGAGGAGAGTTCATAGTACCGAGGTGAGGCCATGATGATGATAGAGGCCACCATCTGCTTAGTTTTCTGTTACTTGGAATGCAAGCGCAAGTATGCAGCCAGACACCCACCCACAGGCTGCAATACTAAACTGCCAGATTTCTGGGCAGCTGCTTGCACTTGAAATGTGGCCTTTTATGCTCGTGGAGGCGGAAGCTTTTCACAACCTCATGACTCATGCCTCGTGTCCATACTTGGTCCCCAGCCGTCACTTTTTCTCCCGGTGTTGTCACCGCCTTCTACAAGCGCGGGTCCCTGAACATTACTGCTGGTACTTTTCTGTGGGAATTTGCTTGCCTCTTAATAGCCTGTAATATTTCCAGTAAACTATGGCACGACGCCATGGTATTAGCACTGCCCCCAGTAACAGTAGCGAAGCCATCCCCAATTTCCTTCTCAGGAATTTTATTTGGTAGACTGAGTGGCTGCCCAAATACATTAGTTTCTCACAAAGGAGCTGAAGATAGAGTGGCAGTAGGTGCAAGTTTCTCCAGCCTGTTAGAGGGTGAACGGCAGCACATTGGATCAGTGGTTAGCACTGAAACCTTGCAACGCTGGGATCCTGGCTTCAATTCCCAGCAAGGACAACATCTGCAAGGACTTTGTATGTTCTCCCCATGTTTGCGTGGGTTACACCTCAGTAAAAAAAGCAGCCATAGAGTGTCTGGGAACCTTCCCACACACTTTTCTTAGCCAGGGCTGCTTCTCGGCAGGGTTGGACGGTCCCACCAGAGAATCCTTTGGTGTGCCCTGGCTTCTACATCAGGAGAGTTCATGATAGCGTTAACTTTGCAGCTGCTATGGTGCTCTTGAGCGGGTGAGAAGGTTAGCCCTCAGAATCAAATCCTCTGGTGGGCACAATGTTTTTCAATCTGAAACAGCTTCTCAGTGGGAGCTGTATTTCACCACAGCCATGTTCTTTAGCTCGGTGAAAGGACTGGTATAGAGGGAAACCGTATCTACTCCGGCGGTCATTTCTCTGTCACCAGGTTCCGCCCATTGTCACACACAACCATGCCTGGCTGTATGTTCAGTGGTGAGAGCCACAGATCAGGCTGCTGTGTTACAGCTTTCAACAACTCTGCAGCGCTGGGCGGTTTGTCACCTAAGCATTAAGCATGTTATCTTCAGCACAGCCTGTTGCCGTTTGGCCAAGGCAGTGCTGCAGTGCTTTCAGCTTGTGACTGATGTGGCCATTTCGGAGATGGAGGAGGAGGTGCAGGAGCTGAACAATGAGATTACATTGAGGTTACATTGGCGACTCTGTTTTTTATACTAAAGAAAGATCCTACTGTTTTTTTTTTTTACGTTATTTTTTAAGGCAAGTGCATTCACCGGGAAATGTCATTTTAACATTTTACAACCTTATCTGGCAATGTGGTGTGTGACACATCATCAGACACATCCTGTTTCATTGATGATGGAGGGACTCTGAAAGACACATAGAGCAGGGCCACAGTAACAAGTACGACATGTTGCCATTAGAAAGGAGAGAGTCTGCTATACAGTTATAGGGTATGCAGTGAGTCTAACGGCTGACCAAATTTAGGAAAAATCCCACTAAGAATTTAAAGACACATAGAGCAGGGCCACAGTAACAAGTACAACATGTTCCCATTAGAAAAGAGAGGGTCTGCTATACAGTTATAGGGTATGCGTTGAGTCCAACGGCTGACCAAATTTAGGAAAAATCCCACTAAGAATTTAACCCCATCGCAACCCTGGGATTTTCCGTTTTTGCATTTTCTTTTTTTTGCTCCGCTTGTTCCCAGAGCCATAGTGTTTTTATTTTTTGGTCAATATAAAAGTGTGAGGGCTTATTTTTTGCGGGACGAGTTGTACTTTTCAACGCCATTACTAGTTTTACCATATCGTGTACGGGAAAATGGGAAAAAAATTCCAAGTGCGGTGAAATTGCCAAAAAAGTGCAATGCCACAGATGTTTTTTTTTTATTTTTTTTTACCACGTTCACTGAATGCTAAAAATGACCTGCCATTATTATTCTCCAGGTCATTACGAGTTTGTAGACACCAAACATGTATAGGTTCTTTTTATTTAGGTGGTTAAAAAATTCCAAAGTTTGTAGAAAAAAAACAAAATGACGCCGTTTTCCAAGACCCGTACGTCTCCTTTTTTTGGGATCTGGGGCCGGCTGAGGGCTTATTTTTTGTGCGCCGAGCTTACCTTTTTATTGATAGCATTTTGGGGTAGATCCGATGTTTTGATCGCCCGTTATTGAATTTTATTGCAATGTTGAGGCGACCAAAAAACGTAATTCTGGCGTTTAGAATTTTATTCTCGTTACGCCGTTTACCGATCAGATTAATTCTTTTTTTATATTGATAGATCGGGCGATTCTGAACGCGGCGATACCAAATATGTGTATGTGTTTTTTTTTTATTATTATTTTATTTTGAATGGGGCGAAAGGGGGGTGATTTAAACTTTTATACTTTTTTCATTTTTTTTATATTTTTAAAAGCATTTTTTTTCAGTTCACGCTTGCTTCTATAGTCTCCATAGGAGACTAGAAGCAGCACTTGTCTGATCGCCTCTGCTACATAGAGGTGATCAGCAGATCACCTCTATGTAGCAGAAATGGTCCTGTGCTATGAGCGCCGACCACTAGGTGGCGCTCATAGCGATCAGCTCATGACAACCATTGGAGTCTGCTGCAGACCCAGGGTTGTCATGCCCACGCATTGGTGACCCGCGATCACGTGACAGGGTCACCGATGGGCGGAGTAAGTGACGAGCTTCCGGCGCGGCAATGTTAAATGCCGCTGTCAGAGATTGACAGCGGCATTTAACTGGTTAACAGCCGTGGGTGGATCATGATTCCAGCGGCGGCTGTTGCGGGCACATGTCAGCTGTAAGAATCAGGAGGCGGTTAAGAGCAAATAGCCAAAATCAGGAAGTGTATACCCATGTCTGGGTGTGAAAAGTTGCATGGGAATACACCTCCCAAGAAAAGACACTGGATTTGAGTTTATGTTACGCTGCTATCATTCGGTGGTGTTGAGAAGTCTGGCCCAATCCAGCCCTTGTTCATTTTTATAAGAGTCAGCCTGTCAGCATTTTCATTTGACAGGCGGATGTGCTTATCAGTTATAATTCCACCAGCGGCACTAAAAACCCACTCTGATAAAACGCTGGCGGCAGGGCAGGCCAGAACCTCCAAGGCATAGAGAGCCAGTTCATTCCACGTATCTGTAGCGCCCCGAGTGTTCAGTCGCTACAGAGGTATTGCATCTCAACCAGATGTGCGATATCTCACTTCCAGGTAAGGATGGAGTGTGGATCAGGACCCTGACACCTGCATGCATTACACCACAATTCCGTGGGGCAGGGCGACCGATATGCTCCAAGTAGAGCACGGCAGTCCCTGTCCCTGGCTGGAGTGGGGGGAGGGAACATCGAGGAAGGGGAACCCTGTAGTGCATAGGAGGGAGAGGGCAGTTCCTGGGTGCACTTAGAAGGAGGTATAAAAGGTGGGAGCCATCTTAGACACAGGAGAGAAGTTCAGTTCAGTCAGAGGAGAAGACAGGGAGCATTGGCTCAGGCCGAGCTCTGCTCCGCAGGCAGGCCGGAGAGAGCGGCCGGAGCCTATGGAAGGAGAAGGAAGGAAGAGGAGTGGAGGCAGCTCCAGGAACAAGGAACGAAGGGACCCCAGGGGTGTGGACTGGCGAGTTGCCACCGCACGCCCGAATTTACCTGCGTACAGGGGTCAGGCCAAAGGGGGAGACCGGTCCCCAAAACTAGTGGAGGCAGGGAACTACCCTCAGCTAGAAACCGGAGGCTGTGACATTTTATGTGGCGCAGCCCCTCGCTACACCCGCTAGGAAGGCACCACATAGGGTCAGGGAAACGGCACCAACGTTTACCGGAGAAGGCCCGAGGCAGCTGGACAGAAACGAGGTCACTGGCGGGGTATGACAGGCCAGAGAAAGGACACTCAAAGGGGGTCCTGTGAAACGCTCCAAAGTTATCTGGGAGTAGGCCGAGCCCCTCACCTGGTGAGCACAGTGCGACGTGGGACGTTATGACCAGTTGGAGTAACGTGGATAAAGAACTGTGAGTAAATAGCCTGGACTGCATTACAGGACTCCGTGTCATTACTGCTACTCCCGTGCACCATCACCCCCAACATCCGCGCTCGCTGCCCTGAGGCTATACTCTTCCCGTGGTGAGTTATACTATCCTCAGCTGCACTCACAACACCAGCCTCAGCGGTCTGCCCTGCAGCGGCGGTTCACTCTGACCGCAATCCACGGGTGGCGTAGTCGGACATTTAATCACAAAACCCTATAAATAGACTGCCATTTGGGTTGACCGCCCTGAGCGACGGGACCGGGTCCCCGCCACGCAAGGACTACAACACCCAGCATCCACAACGGGTCCGGTTCCGGGTATCCCCACACACACACGGCCCAGGGGGCGCGTCATATCCAGCTTGGATGCCCAATAATTATAAGGCACAGAGGAATCACGGAGTGCATTGGTACGGTCGGCAAGGTACTCCCTCAGCATCTTCCCAAACTTTGCACTCCTTGTGAGAGTACCCCGCGCCTCAGAGCTGTGCTACGGGAGGGGCTGAGAAAACTCTCCCAGAACTTTGACAGTGTTCCCCTGCCTCTGCTGGATTGAAGTTGTGTTTCTCTCGCCTGTACTCCTTGGTTGTCCAACAAAGTGTGCCCTCTGCCGCCAGCGTTTTCAGATGAGAATTTTTTTAATAGTTCCACAACAAGGGCCTTCTGGTACAGCCCCATTTTTGTAGACCTGTCTGCCTAAGGAATAAGAGACATAAAGTTCTCCTTGTAGCATAGGTCTAGAAGTGTCACCAACCAGTAATGACTGTTCCCCAAAATTTTGAGAACGCAAGGGTCATGGGAAAGGCAGCGTAAATAAACTCAGCCATGCGTGCCTGACTACTAACAGGCAAGACTTCAGTGTCCTCACCAAGAGGATGACTGACCATGCTCTCCTCCTCCTCCTCCTCTCTGTCCTCTGGCCATCCAAGCTGAACAGATGGTATGACAGCTGTACAGGTAGTACCGTCTATAGCGCATAAAAATAGCTCCTGTCCTTCCTCCTCCTCCTCCTCTTCCTCATTGTCACCCAATCCACGTTGGGATGAGATGAGGCTGAGCTGTGTGTAATCACCCTGTATGGTTCCTTGCTCCAACTCATCGTGCTCCGCCTGCAATTCATCCTCTTTCATTGTGAGCAGAGAGCGTTTCAGAAGACAGAGAAGCGGGATGGTGATGCTAATTATGGCGTCATCGCTGCTCACCATCTTGGTGGAGTCCTCAAAGTTTTGAAGGATGGTACATGACTCGCCCCCTGGGCCGAGGGGCACCCGGAACCGGACTTCTGGGGGTTGTAGTATCCGTGGCGGTGACCCGGTCCCGTGGCTCAGGGTGGTCAGGCCAATGGCGGTATTTTGTGGGGGCTTTTATGGGTTAATGTCTGACTACGCCACCCGTGGATTGCGGTCAGTGCGGACCGCCGCTGCAAGGCAGACCGCTGGGGCTGATGGTGTATGCAGCTGAGGTAGTGTGACTCCCCACGGGAAGAGTGCAGCCCCAGGGCAGAGAATGTGGACGATGGGAGTGATGGTGCGCGGATGTCCCAGCACTGGTGCGGCGATGAAGCACAGAGACGTGGGGTTGCAGTTCAAGTTCTTTACTCACAGTTCTTTATGTCCCAAGTCATTCCGCGGGCAATGACTGCCCAAGCCGTGCTGCGTCCACCAGGCAGGGGGCTCGGTCAACCCCCAGGCAATTCCAGAGTGTGTCACAGGACTCCCTTCTACCCCTTTCTCTGGCCGTGCCCCACCAGTGACACTACGTCTGTCCAGCTCCCGCGGGCCTTCTCTTGGGAGGGCTTCGTGCTCACCTCCCTGACCCTATGTGGTATGCCTTTCTAGTAGGTGTAGTGAGGGGTCGCACCAAGATATGCTCGTGACCGCCGGTCCTTGGCTGAGGATTAGTCGCCTCCACCAACTTGGGATCCGGTACCCTGTTCTGCCAACCCGTCACCCGCAATCTCCTGGGCCTTTGGGTTTCCTTCTGCCTTCGTGTCTCTGGGCCTCTCTTGGTGTTCTGTTCCTTTCTTCCTTTCCTTTCTGTTCCTGTCTTTTCTGCTGGCTCTGGCCTCACAGGCTAGGCCCACCTCCGGAGCAGAGCTCCACAGAGGCCCTGCTCTGTCACTTCCTCTCTCAGACTGAACACTGTTCTAAGATGGTGCCCACCTTTTATACCTCCCTCTCTGTGTATGAGCCCAGGTGACTTGCAACCAATGGGCTCCTGCCTATGCCCAGAGACCGTCCCCTCCTGCTCCTACATCACTGGGTTTTCCTCCCCCCTCCAGCCAGGGACAGATTCTGTCGTGCCTGCATTTCTGTCTAATGGGAGCACCGTTGAACTGTCCCTCGGAAATGGGGTGTGTGTGATGCATGCAGCTAAACGAGCCCTGGTCCACACACCATCCTTACCCGGGAGTGGGATATCACACCTCTGGTTTGAGGTGCAATACCCCTGTAGCGGGGCGCTACATACATATGTCTGACATCCATGTCCACTCCTGAGGTCTTATGTGTGGAGTCTGAACTGAATACCTATGGCCTTGTTGATGCTGGTAGTCAACAACTGCCCTCTTCTGCTCACAAATCCTTCCCAACATCTGCAGTGTAGAGTTCCAACACGTGGGGACATCACACACCAGTCTGTGAGCCGGAAGTTGCAAACGCTGCTGAAACACTGCAAGGGTGGTGGAAGCTGTACAGTGGTGGCCAAAAGTATTGGCACCCCTGCAATTCTGTCAGATAATACTCAGTTTCTTCCTGAAAATGATTGCAATCACAAATTCTTTGGTATTATTATCTTCATTTAATTTGTCTTCAATGAAAAAACACAAAAGAGAATGAAGCAAAAATCAAATCATTGATCATTTCATACAAAACTCCAAAAATGGGCCAGACAAAAGTTTTGGCACCCTCAGCCTAATACTTGGTTGCACAACCTTTAGCCAAAATAACTGCGAACAACCGCTTCCGGTAACCATCAATGAGTTTCTTACAATGCTCTGCTGGAATGGTAGACCATTCTTTTTTGGCAAACTTCTCCAGGTCCCTGATATTTGAAGGGTGACTTCTCCAAACTGCCATTTTGAGATCTCTCCACAGGTGTTCTATGGGATTCAGGTCTGGACTCATTGCTGGCCACCTTAGAAGTCTCCAGTGCTTTCTCTCAAACCATTTTATAGTGCTTTTGGAAGTGTGTTTTGAGTAATTGTCCTGCTGGAAGACCCATGACCTCTGAGGGAGACCCAGCTTTCTCACACTGGGCCCTACATTATGCTGCAAAATTTGTTGGTAGTCTTCAGACTTCATAATGCCATGCACACAGTCAAGCAGTCCAGTGCCAGAGGCAGCAAAGCAACCCCAAAACATCAGGGAACCTCCGCCATGTTTGACTGTAGGGACCGTGTTCTTTTCTTTGAATGCCTCTTTTTTTTCCCTGTACACTCTATGTTGATGCTTTTTCCCAAAAAGCTCTACTTTTGTCTCATCTGACCAGAGAACATTCTTCCAAAACATTTTCGGCTTTCTCATGTAAGTTTTGGCAAACTCCAACCTGGCTTTTTTATGTCTCGGGGTAAGAAGTGGGGTCTTCCTGGGTATCCTACCATACAGTCCCTTTTCATTCAGACGCCGACAGATAGTACGGGTTGACACTGTTGTACCCTCGGACTGCAGGGCAGCTTGAACTTGTTTGGATGTTAGTCGAGGTTCTTTATCCACCATCCGCACAATCTTGCGTTGAAATCTCTCATCAATTTTTCTTTTCCGTCCACATCTAGGGAGGTTAGCCACAGTGCCATGGGCTTTTAACTTCTTGATGACACTGCACACGGAAGACACAGGAACATTCAGGTCTTTGGAGATGGACTTGTAGCCTTGAGATCGCTCATGCTTCCTCACAATTTGGTTTCTCAAGTCCTCAGACAGTTCTTTGGTCTTCTTTCTGTTCTCCATGCTCAATGTGGTACACACAAGGACACAGGACAGAGGTTGAGTCAACTTTAATCCATGTTAACTGGCTGCAAGTGTGATTTAGTTATTGCCAACACCTGTTAGGTGCCACAGGTAAGTTACATGTGCTGTTAATTACACGAATTAGAGAAGCATCACATGATTTTTCAAACAGTGCCAATACTTTTGTCCATCCCGTTTTTTAGGTTTGGTGCGGAATTATATCCAATTTGGCTTTAGGGCAATTCTTTTTATGTTTTTTCATTGAAGACAAATTAAATGAAGATAATAATACCAAAGAATTTGTGATTGCAATCATTTTCAGGAAGAAACTGAGTATTATCTGACAGAATTGCAGGGGTGTCAATACTTTTGGCCACCACTGTAGCTGACTTTCTAAAATGGGCACACAGGCGGCGTACTTTAACAAGCAGATCTGGCAGCTCCAGGTAAGATTTGAGAAATCGCTGAATCACGAGGTTAAACACATGGGCCAGGCATGGTACGTGTGTTAGCTTGCCTCACCTCAGAGCTGCCACCAGGTTCCGGCCATTGTCACACACGACCATGCCTGGCTGTAGGTTTAGCGGTGTGAGCCACAGATCTGCCTGCTCTTTCAGAGCTGTCCACAACTCTTCAGCATTGTGCGGTTTGTCACCTAAGCATATTAACTTCAGCACAGCCTGTTGCCGCATGGCCGAGGCAGTGCAGCAGTGCTTCCAGCTTGTGACTGATGTGGTCATTTCGGAGATGGAGGCTGAAGAGGAGGAGGAGGCTAAGGAGGATTAGGTGCAGGAGCTGTAGACCATGGGGACAACGTGTTCCGTCCCAAGGTCTGACTGGGTCCCGGCTTCCACTATGTTAACCCAGTGTGCCGTCAGCGAGATGTACCGCCCCTGCCAACAAGCATTGTTGAGTGCACGGCTAATGTTTTGGAACACGTGCTTGTGTAATGCGGGGACGGCACACCGAGAGAAATAGTGGCGGCTGGGGACCGAGTACCGAGGGATGGCCGCCGCCATCAGGTTGCGGAATGCTTCTGTGGCACCCCAGGGGTCCGGTTGCCACAGTGGCATTGCGTCCCTCACAAGAGGTGATGCTATGCCTGGAAGCAAGCAGGGGTCCCCTAATCAGGTTTTACTAAGCATGCAACACTTTCCTGGCTCCAGACCAGCAAGGGGAGTTCCTCCCCTTAGCAACTGGGATCTGGGGGCGGGGTTAGGGAGACTTAGTGTGAGAAGTTGAAGTCAGGACGTCGAGGAGAGAGGAGCTGGGGACTGGAGCTGCGCGGCAGCTCACCCCAGAAGAACCAGCACAGAAGAACCGGACACGGGAGTCCGAGGCTGTGGGGCACCGAAGGCCCAGCAGTAGAAACCGGAGGGCAGGAGACTGAAGGTCTCCTGGCCCCATCAGATGCCCGGAGGCTCAGCAGCACCGCAGGGTCTAGCACCGCCATGTGGGAGCGACGTACCAGCAAGGCCCGAGCTGCCTGCCATACGGGTGAGCACAGAAACGTTGCACTCAGGGACGAGGGCCACCGCACAGCTACAAGCAGCAGGGCCAAAGAGTTTAGTGGAAAGGGAAGGTCTCCAACTTCACCTGGCAAGGAGGATTCTTTACTTGCTTCCAGGCTGCCCGGACATCCACTTCTAGCCAGCACCCTAGTCCCGGCTTGTCTAATCACCACCAGTAAAGATAAGAGGAAACCACCATTGAGTTGTGGACTGATTATTGCTGCGCCATCAACCCCTGCACTACAACGCCCAGCATAACCCATAATATCTACACTGCCTTGGAGCTAAGCTCTACCTGTGGAGAGCCACACCATCCCTGCTGCAGTAACATCAGCTCCAGAGGACCTGCTCCGCAGTGGCGGCTCCCTTAGCCACATACCCTAGGTGGCGTCACGAATTTTATACAATCACTATAAATCCCCTATCAATAACCCCTTTTTATTGACCGCCTTGGGTCACGGACCGGGTCACCGCCACTGTGACATCCCCCAGCATCTACCGGCCCGGCACCGGGTACCCCACAGCCCAGGGGGCGCGTCAACTTGGCGTCACGAACAGGATTCATGAAGCCCGGTATAACCGGGTCCTGTGTGCCATAGAGTTTATTGAACTGTGTTATCACGTGGTTTGCCGCCCGCCGAGGGGGAAGGAAGAAGCCCCGATCGGGAACCGCCGGGTAAGAGATCCCTCCGCCTGCAGAGCAGCATACTGGTACATCAGCAGACGCCCTGGACCTGGCTGAGGTTCACTAGGGGGGAGGAAGATGCCCAACATGGAGGAGGGTTCAGCTGCAGGCGCGGCCGCTGCCACTGTGATGCCGTTATCAATGCCATATATACCGGGGCGGCGTGGTTTCCCCAGTACTCAGGGGAGTCACACACCCTGAACGACTTTGAGGAGAGACTGCGCAGTTTGTTTAAAGTATACCCCCTGTCTGAGGAGCAAAAAGTCAGCATCCTCATAGGACAGCTAATCGGTGCAGCCCAGAGAGAAGCGAAGTCCTGGCCGGGCAGAGACAAAGGCACTGTAAAAGAAATACTGGCCCGATTGAAGGATATCTTTGACACCTGCACCGCAGCAGAAATTAAAATGAAATTTTACGGGTGCAAACAAAGGGAGAAGGACAGTGTACAGGACTATGCTCTAAACCTGCAGGAGGCGCTGCGGGCCATCAAACAGGTAGACCCTGACAGTGTGCATGATGAGGACAGATTGCTAACTGAGCAGTTTATTGAGGGGCTCCTGTCCAGCGCTCACAGGACACAGCTGCGCATTATGGCTCTGCAAAACCCTGATCTGGACTTTGCGCAATTTAAAGACAGAGCCATCCGGGTGCTGCGGGAATCAACACTAGGAGGCGCTGCATCCCACCGGCGCCCAGCTATCACCTACCACCAGGAGGTGGACAATGACCCGTCTGCAGACCTGCGCCTACAGGTCCAAGAGCTGACCAAAAGTGTGGCTGCGTTAACCAAAACCGTGCAGGCCATTCAAGTGTCCCCCAA
This sequence comes from Phyllobates terribilis, assembly GCF_046119375.1. Classification (NCBI taxonomy): domain Eukaryota; kingdom Metazoa; phylum Chordata; class Amphibia; order Anura; family Dendrobatidae; genus Phyllobates; species Phyllobates terribilis. The sequence continues at coordinate 142,565,650 of NW_027362768.1, read as the reverse complement.
GGAAAAGATCCAGCTGGCTTCCAGTCCAGATGACGTCCCGTGGCGATGACAGAGAAGGATTCCACCGACCAGAGGGAGGAATAGCGATCGCTACGACCAGGACGGACAACCCATCTGCTGCCGCTGTCAAAAGGTGGGACACTACGCAAGATTCTGCAATTTAAATGAGCAACACCTGGGGCAGAGGGCCAACCCCCAGGAGTAAGACATCCAGGCCCACAAAGCTGGCGAGACAAGTATGTGGGAGGACGCCCGGTCCTTCCTGTCGTGCTTGATGGCATCCCAATGAACGCGTTGCTGGACACTGGGTCCCATGTGACCACGATGCCATATATCCTTTATAAACAATACTGGACTGATTCAGACATTACCCGCCGTCCAGATGAACATCTTAGTATCTATGCCAGCAATGGTCAGCCCTTGCCTCAGGTGGGGTATAAAGAGGTGACCATAAAAGTTGGCAAAGTAGAAATGCCATCACAAGGAATGATTATTGTTGATATTGATCGCCGAGAAAGTCATCTCATGATAACCTTAGGCACCAATGTGATTGAAAATTGTCTTGGAGAAATTATTGTTTTGTTGCAACAGGTCGCAGAGACTGCCAGTTCCAGTAAGCAGCGAGTTCTGCAGAAGGAGATCAGAGCCCTGATGAAAAGACAACAGGTAGAGCAGTCTGGAGGGGAAATTGGCAGTATCAGGATGAGTGATCCGTTCCCCATTGCAATGGGGAGTGAAATGTTGGGGAGTGAAATAGGAGTGAAATGTTGATATGGTGTTGAGCAGCAATTGGTCTCAGGGGTCAAGATTATCAGGCCCTGGTAGAACCTGTGTACTCTGACAGTAGGCCCACCATCTTGACAGCCAGGGGAGTGGTCGATGTCCGCAAGGGGAGAGTACCGATACGCATCCTGAATTGTGGGGAGAAAGAGGTTCATTTACCCCGGTATGCTACCCTTGCTAAGCTATTCACTGTCAGTAGCAACTCAATAAAGACAGTGGAACCCTTGCCTCTATCCAAACCGGCGGAGGATAATGGCTCCAAGGGACAGGTGGAGGATTGGTGTCAGAAGCTACAAGTGGGCACTGACTCGACCCCTTTGCACCAAAAGCATGGAGTATACTGGGTGGTCCAAGAATATGAGCGAATCTTCAGCAAACACCCACTAGACTTTGGGCAGGTAAAAGGGGTTCAACATCATATCCCCATTGGAGATCATCTGCCTATTAAAGAGAGGTACCGGCCTGTATCCCCAGCTCACTATCAATGTGCCAAAGGGATGTTACGGGAGATGAAGGAGGCTGGGTGATAAGGGATAGTTGTAGCCCCTGGGCAGCTCCATTAGTTCTCGTTAGAAAGAAGGATGGTACAATGAGGATGTGTGTTGACTACAGGCAGATTAACCGCATTACACATAAGGATGCCTACCCATTACCCAGAATTGAGGAGTCACTAGCTGCATTAAGATCTGCTAATTATTTCTCCACTTTGGATCTCACCAGTGGGTACTGGCAGGTTCCTGTGGCAGAGGCGGACAAAGAAAAGACCGCGTTTACAACACCAATGAGCCTCAGCGAGTTCAACTGCATGCCATTCGGGCTCTGCAACACCCCAGGAACCTTCCTGCGGTTAATGGAGTGCTGCCTAGGACACAAGAACTTCGAAACTGTCCTGCTGTGCCTGGACGACGTAATTGTCTACTTGAAGACATATGAAGATCTCCTGGATCACCTGGCCAAGGTATTTGAAGCCCTATCTGGTTTTGGCCTGAAGGTATAGCCGTCCAAATGCCACCTGTTGAAGCCCAAGGTGCAGTACCTAGGTCATGTGGTAAGCGCCGAAGGTGTAGCGCCAGACCCTGAAAAAGTCACCGTAATCAAGGACTGGCCAAGACCCTCCACTATCAAAGAAGAACGGCAGTTCCGCGGGCTGGTAGGCTACTACAGGAGATTTATCAAGGGTTTCACCAAGATAGCAGCACCTATGCAGGACCTCCTGGTAGGCCAGTCCAAGAAGGCCAAGAACCCGAAACCTCCGTTCAAATAGGGTAAACCAGAAGGCGAATCTTTCACCCGACTGAAGATGGCTCTGACCGGAGACAAAGTCCTGGCCTACCCCGACTTTGGCCAACCCTTTATACTTCATACAGATGCCTGCAACGTGGGATTGGGAGCGGTGCTGTCCCAGGTACAGCAAGGCAGAGAGAGAGTGATTGCCTACGCCAGCAGGAAGCTCCGGCCCATGGAAAGGAATCCCGACAACTACAGTTCCTTCAAGTTGGAGTTTCTCACCATAGTCTGGGCTGTAACAGAGTGCTTCAAGCACTACCTCCAAATTTACAGTCTTCACAGATAACAACCCGCTGACGCACCTGGAGACTGCGAAGCTTGGTGCCCTAGAGCAACGATGGATGGCCCGACTGTCTAACTACGAGTTTACCATCAAGTATCGGGCGGGGCATAAAAATGCAAACGCTGATGCGCTGTCCAAGATGCCCAGCTTGCCAGATGGGGGAGAAGACCCGGAAGAGCTGGAGGAGATAGAGATACCCGCTTTCCATCATCATGGGGTGACCCAGTGCTCCCACTGTGTAAGGGACAAGCTCTCTACCAACAGAGAGGCGACGTTCAACCCATTGCCCGACCATGGATGGGCAGAGACGCAGGATAGCGACCCGGCTGTCCGCCTAGTCAAGGAGTTGCTGATGCAAGCTGACTCGTACCCTGATCCAGATGCTCCACAGGAGACCCAACAGTTGTGGAAGGAGAAGGGCAAACTGTTCATCTATGAAGGAAAGCTGTGTCGAAGAAGCATCAACTCCCGGACACATGAACTGGTCTGGCAGGTGGTAGTCCCGAGGCGGGATGCGTCAATGGTATTAGAAGCGTACCACGATGGAGCAGGACACTTCAGGTGGAAGAAGTTGGAAGTCCTGCTACGTGAGCGATTCTACTGGGCTGGCATGAGGAAAGCAATCGAGAGATGGTGTCGAGAATGTGGTCCATGCAACCTGAGACGAAAAGACCGTGACAGCCAGAGGGCTCCCCTGCAGCCCATCATCACCAAACAGCCACTAGAACTGGTAGCCTTGGACCATGTGAAGCTAGCCTCAAGCAGGTCAGGCTATGTCTACGCGCTAACCATAGTAGACCACTACTCCCGGTTCCTGGTAGTAGTGTCAGTAAAAGACCAGACAGCTCAGATGGCAGCCAAAGCGTTCCAACTGCACTTTTGTCGCCTGCACGGTTACAATGAACGGGTGCTTACCGACCAAGGTCCAGCCTTTGAAGCAGAGGTGTTCCAGGAATTCTGTAACTTGTACGGCTGCAAGAAAATAAGGACGATGCCGTATCATCCCCAGACCAACGGGTTGGGTGAAAAGATGAACCAGGTGGTGATAGACTTGTTGAAGACGTTGCCCCTTGAAGAGCGCAGCCTGTGGCCAGAGAAGTTACCAGATTTGGTGGACCTGTATAACCACATCCCGGTGAACTCCACCAACTGTACACCTGCTTACCTGATGAGAGCAAGACCTGGTAAGCTACCCATTGACTTGGACATGGGAGTCTTGACACCAGAGACAACATCACCTGATGCGGATTGGGATACCGAGCGGCAGCAACAATACCGCAAGGTGCAAGAGTGTGTTGAGAGAAGTTTGTCCCAGGCGAGACAGAAGCAAGAGAAGACTTACAATCAGCACGCACCTGCCGTTCCCTTATCACCTGGAGAACAGGTACTTAAGAGACGAGTCCATAAATTAGATGACCAGTGGGAGGTTGAGCCATACACGATCCTACCCTCGAATTGTGACACAACCAAAGTGTGCCTCATCAGCAAAGATGGAATGGAAACTTCAGCGGCAGTCTCAAGAGATCACTTGAAGATATGTCCTGAACAGTTGAAACACACAGAAGAAGATCAAGGCAGCCCTCGGCCCACAGAAGAGGTGGAAGAAACGGTTCAGACAGTCCTCTGAGAATTTCTCCGGTCTTGGACGCAGGTGAACAAAGCAATTGTGGTACCGGTCCTGATTTTTCTCCAAGCGGCCTCACCGGAAGCTGCAGAGGCTCTAGAACATCTGGAAGACCAGTCGGCCCCAGAGACAGATGCTTCATCAGCTGCAGATCAGGAGAATCTACCCTCTGCTAGCAGTGAACCTGTCGTACCCATGGTGAGCCTAAGATTTCATAGGAGATTACCCAGCTTACCAGTGTTACCTTAAAATACCTGTAGTGTAATTCACACTGAATCCACCACACCAGGAGTAGACACTAGGGACCAGGGTAGGACAGTGACAACTAACGTACTACGTAGATCGACCAGGAGTACAAAAGGTCTGCTCCCTGCTCGCTGGAGAAACTAAAGTATAAAGTACAAGAGAACTAAAGTGTATGTTGTTTATAGTTGTACCCGTTAAATAGTCTTGGATATGTATATTTGTTGAATTTATGGACAATTGGACCACAGGACTAGGTGTGGTCAGGACAATATTGGATATAGTTACTAATAGGCAAATAAACCGCAGGCATGGCTGAAGACCAGGCCCAACGAAAGAGTGCCCTGAAGCCACGCCCAGGGACGATTCACAAAGTGGGTTGATGCGGTTCCCACCAGCCAAATTACAGTTACCCAGATTGTGGTATACAGACTAAGCACCGCAATGACTGTTTCCAATTCTAGTTTGGTTTTTGTAATTTTTGACTTTGTAACCTGTTTGTAATGTGAATTGTTATTTGTTAATTTTAAAAGGTATCCTCACTCCGGGAGTACTGAAGTTAACTAGGGGGGAATGTGGCACCCCAGGGGTCCGGTTGCCACAGTGGCATTGCCTCCCTCAGAAGAGGTGATGCCATGCCTGGAAGCAAGCAGGGGTCCCCTAATCAGGTTTTACTAAGCATGCAACACTTTCCTGGCTCCAGACCAGCAAGGGGAGTTTCTCCCCTTAGCAACTGGGATCTGGGGGCGGGATTAGGGAGACTTAGTGTGAGGAGTTGAAGTCAGGACGTCGAGGAGAGAGGAGCTGGGGACTGGAGCTGCGTGGCAGCTCACCCCAGAAGAACCAGCACAGAAGAACCGGACAGGGGAGTACGAGGCTGTGCGGCACCGAAGGCCCAGCAGTAGAAACCGGAGGGCAGGAGACTGAAGGTCTCCTGGCCCCATCAGACGCCCGGAGGCTCCGCAGCACCGTGGGGTCCAGCACTGCCACGTGGGAGCGACGCACCAGCAAGGCCCGAGCTGCCTGCCATACGGGTGAGCACAGAAACGTTGCACTCAGGGACGAGGGCCACCGCACAGCTACAAGCAGCAGGGCCAAAGAGTTTAGTGGAAAGGGAAGGCCTCCAACTTCACCTGGCAAGGAGGATTCTTTACTTGCTTCCAGGCTGCCCGGACTTCCACTTCTAGCCAGCACCCTAGTCCCGGCTTGTCTAATCACCACCAGTAAAGATAAGAGGACACCGCCATTGAGTTGTGGACTGATTATTGCTGCGCCATCAACCCCTGCACTACAATGCCCAGCATAACCCATAATATCTACACTGCCCTGGAGCTAAGCTCTACCTGTGGAGAGCCACACCATCCCTGCTGCAGTAACATCAGCTCCAGAGGACCTGCTCCGCAGCGGCGGCTCCCTTAGCCGCATACCACAGGTGGCGTCACGAACTTTATACAAAGATTATAAATCACCTATCAATAACCCCTTTTTATTGACTGCCCTGGATCACGGACCGGGTCACCACCACTGTGACATCCCCCGGCATCTACCGGCCCGGCACCGGGTACCCCACGGCCCAGGGGGCGCGTCACTTCCGTCTCCACAAGCCTTAAAGGCAGCATTTCGAGCGCAAGCAGTCGTGAAATGTGAGAATTTAGTAGTGTGGCCTGTTGGGCGTAGGCTGCATATTTGCGCTTGCGTTCCAAGGACTGGGGTATGGACAACTGAACGCTGTGCTGGGACAAGGACATGGACGTGCTTCCTGATGCTGCTACTTGAGAGTGCGCAACAACAGGTGCAGGGCAGGAGGCATCTTCACATGCACTATGGACAGGGGTTTGGCTTGCATGCACAACAGCGGAAGAAGCAATGGTGCCACCTGCAGACCCTGTTCCTGGACCCTGGGGTTCGGCCCACAAAGTCGGGTGCTTTGCTGTCATGTGCATGATCATGCTGGTGGTGGTGAGGCTGGTCGTTTTGCCACCCCTGCTAATGCTGGCCTGGCAGGTGGTGCAAATGGCCTTTTTGGGTTATCGGCAGAGTCTTTAAAAAACAACCAGACTCAGGAAGACCTAACAGTTGTACTGGCAACTTCCTTCGTGTTGGTGTCACGGGGAACGGTTGCCTGCCTTCTGTCTGCGGCCACCACACCGCTTCTTCCTGCCTGTTGGGGTGCTCTGCCTCCCTCCCCCTGTGTGCTGATGTCCTCGCTCTGCATGTCCTCCTGCCAGGTTAAGTCAGTTACTATATCATCCACCACCTCGTCTTCCACTTCCGCACCCTGGTCCTCCTCCTGACTTTCTGGAAATTGTGTCTCATCATCGTCCACCTCTTGTGACACTTTCCCACAGTCGCCTTCGTGTGACCATGGCTGCTCAAATATTTGGGCATCGCTACACGCGATCTCCTCTTGCCCCGCTTCAAGTGGACTGGGCGAGAGGCCCGAATCTATAAATGGAAAAATGAACAGCTCTTCAGAGTGTCCAAGTGTGGGATCAGTTGTCTCTGGGCATGGTGGGAGGAAGGAGGATCAGGGTGAGGAATATGTGGTCCAGACTCACGGCTACTGAGACTTGACCGTGTGGAAGACAGGGTGGTGGTGGTGGTGGCTAAGTGACTGGAAGCATTATCCGCTATCCAACCAACAACATTTTGACACTGCTCTGGGTTCAATAGTGGTGTTTTGCGGTGATTGCTTCACTGACACACTGAAGGAAATTTTTAATGGAGGCCAGAAATGGCAGTATTTTCTGACAACTTATATGTGATCTGTGTGGCGGAGAAAACAGAGTTTAAAAAACCTGGCCTGTAGGTAACTAGTTTGAACAGCAAACTGGTATGAATTGCTTCACTGACACACTGAAAGAAATTGTTAATGGAGGCCAGAAATGGCAGTATTTTCTGACAACGTATATGTGATCCGTGTGACGGAGAAAACACAGTTTTAAATAGCTGGATTTCTAGCGCTGTAATATGGAAAGGACCTGGCTGTATTCTGCAGTGCCAACAAGCAAATGGTGCAGAAAAACGGTGTTCTCTGGATTGCTTTTTAAGCAAATAATGAGGATTAAGATCCAAAAAAAGTATTCCTGGCCCCTGAGAGATGGGCCTTTGTATAGAAATATCTAATAGCAGCAGAAAGCAGAATTGTAATGGAGGCTCTTGTGCTATATGCACTGCAGTCTGCTATATACACTGCCTGCCTATATACACTGCCTCCCTGATATCTCTGCAGATGGATTAGTTAGTCCTCAAAAGGACTGTTTGTTAAGATGGATATGTGTAATGTACGGTTTTTCTCCCTACACTACCTAATACACAAGCAAATCTCTCCCTGACGCAGCAGCACCTCTCCCTACTCTGCCTGATTTCGGAGTGACTGTGACGAGCATGGCGGAGCCAGGTCTGATATAGACCTGATGACGCTGTGCGGCCATCCAATCACTGTAATGCCACAACAACCATGGCTGCGGCATTACAATGAGTGGCAGGATATCCCTGCATGTTGATTGGTGCTCTAAAGAGTGCCAAACATGTAGTGAGGGAACCCGAGCTCCCGCCGAGCAACCCCGGAAATACTCGGCGAGCACCGAGCATCTCGGGCAGTGAGATGCTCGGGTGAACACCGAGCAGTAGCGAGTATGCTTGCTCATCACTACTCAAAGTTTATTAGTGTGTTGCAGAACTTTAGTAGAAAAACTACAACTGAATAAGTGAGACCACAAACTTCTGCATGAAAGTCTTCAGTCACTCTATGTGACTGCAGAATTGTGAATCCTCACAGCGTGCATGGTGCGCACTGTCAGGGTTCTCTGGTGTTGGTGCCGGGAGAGGCAGTAATGTGACAGCAAGTATTCGGTATGCATAATCCCGGCCACATTCCGACTAGACGTGTGTGGCCTCGTTCAATAGAAGTGAATTGAGGAAGGCTCCTGGCATCAGCAGCATAGAATCCTGCCAGCATGTTCAGTGCGCGTGCCAAACCTGGACAACCCCTTTAAGCTTTATTTTTATAAACCACTTAAAAACGTATTATTATAATATGGATTTTTTTTTTTTAATTCCATGTTTGGCCAAAGTCAGAATGAGGCAGACCAGACACAAACTGATGTGGAGCTCTAGGCAATAATGGCCATGGGCCGCTTATCAACCACACAGTTATTAAATGCTTGGGTCCAGTAAACCTTTTCCGGCACTGCCCCAATGCCTGAACGTTTTGTCCATCGTTGGCTGACCAATGTCAGACACTTTTAGGATTCTAAGTCCTCTATTCATCATTTGCGCTTTTTTTTAAGTCACTTTTGTTCTTTTGTCTTATGGTATTCATTGCCATTTTTTGTGACAAATTCATCAACATGGCAAATGTGGTTTATACATTTAGCATAAAGTCACAGACGGCCTTGTCTATAATCTTATTTTTACAACTTTTTAGAGCAAAAAAATAGACTTAAAAAAAGATGTGAATTAAAAGAAGCATTAGGTGCAGATGAAAATAAAAAAAATAATATTAAAAGTCGCAAATGTATTGCGGAATTGACCCTTGAGTTTTGTTTTTTTGCTGCTGTTACCTCTGTTTCCTAATGTTCCCATTTTCAGGCTGTTCAAAGACAGACGCTCACACAAAAGTACACAGTAGTCCTTAATACCCTTGTCTCACACAGTAGCAAAAGGTAAGAATAGATAACAACAGGGGACGGGAACGCTCAATATGAAAACTTGTAACTGCTTTTTCATTACATTTTCATACAGATCAATAGTGTTGCTTTGAAAACAGACTGAAATGTGACAGAGAGAATAAAAAGAAGGCTATCTATAAATCGCTGGAGAAAATTGTTGAAGAGAATGTTAATTTTCAGGTCTGGTATCCAAGAGTGAGATACCAATAGCTTAAGAGACAATCATTCTTTCTAAAGTTTTTTATATCGTGATACTTGGAATCATAGACTGTTAGAGTTGGATCGGACCTCAAGGGTCATCATTAGAGATGAGCGTTGTTCTACTCGAACTGTTCGCCAATGTCAAATTCGAGCTGTTTTGGGCGGTGTTCGAGCCGGTCGGCGAACACGAACAATTTGAGAAAAATTCGGCTGTTCGAGGTTATGTTCGATAACTGTTCGTGCACCAAAATCATAACTGGATTTTTTCTCAGTAATGATGAAAATTAATGTTAATACGCAGTTTGAGTGTACAGCGGGGCGGGGGGAGGGGCAGGGGATGGATCTCTGCAGGAACAATGAAGATCTCCATTTTTTTTTCTCTTTCCCGCATTTGCAGTGGGGAGGTGCAATCTGTCAGCCTATCAGCAGCGCACACACGGAGCGAAGTGCTTTTTTTCACACAAGCAAGGGCATGTGTGATTGGCAGTGTATGTCACATGTCCTTGCCCTATAAGACCAAGCCATTTTCCCCGTCGCCACCATTTCCTCACTGCTGCAGCTGCGTGTTAGACGGCACCGCTGTTGCTGTGTGCGCTATACCTTGTTAATTTCAAGCCAATTTTCGCACAAATATACAGATAGCTTGGGAGTAGGGAATAGTTGTGATTGCAGTCCTTTTAAGGACTAGGTTACAGCATTTCCTACGACTTTTATCAGGCAGGTCTGTGCTCTTAAATAGATAGATTGTGGGAGTAAAGACTAATTGTAATTGGAGTCCTTTTCAGGACTAGGTTACATCAGTTCCTATCAGTTTTTGCCAGGCAGGTCTGTGCCAGTGCTGTGCAAGTTTTTTTCACAGCATTTGGCTGAATCTAGCAAAGCTAATCCTTTTTGGCCTATTGCAGAGTGTGTTAGTCAGTGGAGTAGCCTATCTGTGTTGCAAGATATACCACCTGTGTATAGAATACCAATTTTTTTACTGCACCTAGTGAAGTAAAATCTTTTGGGCATAGCATCATTCTATTAGTCCATCTATACTGACCTCCATCAGGTTGCAAACTGAATATAATTTTTTTCTGCATCTAGCTCTGAAAAAATATTTGGGCTTCTAGCAGTGTGTGGGACTTGGTCTATTAGTCCATCTATACTGACCTCCATCAGGTTGCAAATTAAAAATAATTTTTTTCTTCATTTAGCTCTGAAAAAATATTTGGGCTTCTAGCAGTGTGTGGGACTTGTTCTATTAGTCCTTCTATACTGACCTCCAGCAGGTTGCAAATTGAATATAATTTTTTTCTGCATCTAGCTCTGAAAAAATATTTGGGCTTCTAGCGGTGTGTGGGACTTGGTCTATTAGTCCATCTATACTGACCTCCATCAGGTTGCAAATTAAAAATAATTTTTTTCTGCATCTAGCTCTGAAAAAATATTTGGGCTTCTAGCAGTGTGTGGGACTTGGTCTATTAGTCCATCTATACTGACCTCCATCAGGTTGCAAATTAAAAATAATTTTTTTCTGCATCTAGCTCTGAAAAAATATTTGGGCTTCTAGCAGTGTGTGGGACTTGGTCTATTAGTCCATCTATACTGACCTCCATCAGGTTGCAAATTGAATAAAAAAAATTTCTGCATCTAGCTCTGAAAAAATATTTGGGCTTCTAGCGGTGTGTGGGACTTGGTCTATTAGTCCATCTATACTGACCTCCATCAGGTTGCAAATTAAAAATAATTTTTTTCTGCATCTAACCCAGCCAATAGTTTTGGCCTAATACCACAGTTTGGCCACTCAGCTCTGCTCGGTTACCATCCATTGTTTTTTTGTGCAAACAACTCCAGAGTTGTGAATTAGTTAACCACCAAAATGAGTGGAAAAAGGCCTGCTGCTGGTGGAAAGGGGAATAGGCGTGTTGGGAAGGGGAAAAAAGGTTGTGTCCGTGGGGTAGGTGCAGAAGAAAGACCATCTTCCAGCCAAACTAAAATGTCTACTTCTTTTAGCGGACAATGTGATAAGATCCCTTTCTTACGGCCACGCCAATCGCTACAAATTCCAGATGAGGCACAAAAACAGCAGGTGCTTCAACGGATATCAAGTGCTCCTTTAAGTGGGCTCTCCTCCACATCAACTTCAACATCACAAATACTCCAGTCCTCAAAGGTGTCACCCAAATCGCACTTGCTTCCTCACAGCTCCCAAATCTCCAGCTGCCCGTCTGAGTATGAGGTAGAACAGATGGTTGAGTCTGCAGAGCTGTTTACTCATACTATAGCCTGGGAATCAGAGGTCGACTCCAGCGCTTCTGTGAATCCAGACGAGGAAATGATCTGCACTGATGCCCAGAATCTTTATGAGTCGGATCCAGGACCAGACGCAGAAGGTTCTGACCATAATGTAGACCCTCATTCCCAAACTGTAACTCCTGTTGGTGGAGACAATGAGGAAGACGATGATAAGACTCAAATACCTGATTGGAGCGACAACTTTAGTTTTTTGTCAGGGCAGGAACAGGTTGGCTCTGAGGACGACGGGTGTGATAACGCACAGGGTGATGATGATGAGGTCGGAGATCCCACTTACTGTCAACCCACAGTCAGCCAAGAGATGAGGTCAGCAGAGGAGGTGGAGGAAGATGCTAGTGACGACGAGGTCAGGTTGCGCCTTCCTGGACAGAGACGTAGTACTGGAAGCACGTCAACAACTGCATCCTCAAACACAACTCTGCCTCTCACCACAAGTCGTGGTGGCTCTTCAGGTCGCATGGGTGCTAAGCCTTGCATAGCCTGGGCATTTTTTCAGATCGATAAAGATGACCCAACTCGTGTTATCTGTAACATTTGTCAGCAAAAGCTAAGTAGAGGCCAAAAAATACATAGTTTGAGTACTTCATGCATGAACTGGCACATGGACATGAAGCATAAGTTGCAGTGGGAAGCTCAGTGTGCTACAATGCGGTCTAGCCGGCCGGGCCAACCACCGTCTGCCATATCTTGTGCATCCGCGGCCTCTTCATCCTCTGTGACTGGGGGGACAGCAGTCACACCTGTTTTGGGGCGCAGACCTGCCACCTCTTTACCCGCAACAGCCAGCGTGATTGGCAGGTCATCATTTTCTTTGGAGGTGGTAACACCAGCTGGTCTTGAGCGCTGTCCGACATCGATAGCACCACCTTTGGATCAAGGCAACCTAACATGTCCGCCTGCATCTTCCTCACAGACCGGCAGTTTGCCGGGGACACCCTTATCAACCCCGTCTAAGCACAATAGCCAGCCCTCGGTCCCTCAGATGTGGACAAGTAAAAGACCATTTCCTCCTAGCCATGAGAAAGCTAAGAGGTTGAATTTCACCATCTGCAAGCTCTTGGCTACAGAAATGCTGCCTTTCCGCCTGGTGGACACAGAGGATTTTCGAGACCTTATGTCCGTCGCAGTGCCCCAGTACCAGATGCCCAGTCGGCACTACTTCTCAAAGAAAGGTGTGCCTGCGCTCCACCAGCATGTCGCACACAACATCACCGCTTCTTTGAGAAACTCTGTGTGTGACAGGGTGCATTTCACCACAGACACTTGGACGAGTAGGCATGGACAGGGGCGTTACATGTCGCTGACTGGGCACTGGGTAACTATGGTGACAGCAGGACAAGGGGCTGCTGTCCAAGTCTTGCCGTCCCCACGAGTTGTGCGTCAATCCTCTTTATGTCATTTTTCCTCCACTGCTTCTGCCTCCTCAACCTCCTCTCGGTCTTCCACCTGCACCCAAAGCCTGTCTGGTCATGCCACAAGCTTTCTAACTGCGCAGAAGGGATCCTGCACACCTCCTTACTATGCTGGCAGTAGGGCTCAACGTCATCAGGCGGTTTTTACATTGAAATGTCTGGGAAATGTGAGTCACACAGCTGAGGAGTTGTGGTCAGCTCTGGAGAACCAATTTCATGAATGGTTGTCTCCACTGGACCTGAAACCAGGGAAGGCCGTGTGCGACAATGCTGCAAACCTGGGTGCGGCCCTTCGCCGGGGCAATGTCACACACGTGCCTTGTATGGCTCACGTGTTGAACCTGGTTGTCCAGCAATTTTTAGCCCACTATCCCAGACTAGATGGCCTTCTGCAGAGGGCACGGTCGCTGTGTGCTCACTTCCGCCGTTCGCATCCCGCAGCTCAGCGACTTACATCTCTACAGAAGTCGTTGGGCCTGCCACTTCACCGGCTAAAATGCGATGTGCCTACCCGGTGGAATTCAACTCTGCACATGTTGCAGCGACTGTGGCAGCACCGACAAGCCCTGGTGCAATACGTTCTGACGTATAGCCTGGGCCAACGAGATTCAGAGGTGGGGCAAATCACGCTGGAGGAGTGGTCTCAGATCAGGGACCTATGCACCCTTCTGCACAGTTTTGAAATGGCGACGAAGATGTTTAGTGCTGACGATGCCATTATCAGCATGACTATTCCGGTGATTTACATGCTGGAGCACATGTTAAACAGAATTCGGAGTCAGGTGGTGGCACAAGAGGAGGTGGAGGAAGTAGAGGAGGAGGAGTTGTATGCGGAAGGGCTAACATCTGCAAGGTCCAGACGGTCGGCAGCACCAAGGCGGCAGGCATGTGAGGGTGGGGGAGATGATTTTACCAGGGCGCATGGTAGCAGCCAAACTAGTGAGGAAGGTGTAGGAGCCCAGGAAGATGTGCAGGACGAACTGATGGAAGACTCATCAGATGAGGGAGACCTTGATCACATTTCTGTTGTGCGAGGTTGGGGGGAGAGGACAGAGGAAGGAAGCATGATTGCTACCTCGCCACCAACACAACAGGGACTTGGTGCTCCTGGATGCGCAACACACATGAGTGCCTTCTTGCTGCACTACCTGCAACATGACCCTCGAATTGTGAGAATTAGAAATAATCCTGACTACTGGGTTGCCACACTGTTAGATCCCCGGTACAAAAGTAAATTTGCAGAAATTATTCCTGCCATAGAAAGGGATGCACGCATGCAGGAGTATCAGCAGAGACTGTTGCAGAATCTTACATGTGCTTTTCCACAAAATACCAGTGGTGCACGTAGTGAATCTCACAGTTCCAACTTGCCAACCGTGGGACCGTCAAGTGTTCAGCACTCAAACCGTAACAGAACCACAGTATCTGCTGGTAACATCAATTTTGCGGAATCATTTCACCACTTTTTTAGCCCATCCTTTGCAAGGCCACAGGAGACAAGAAGTCTGACACATAGTCAACGCCTAGAGACGATGGTACAGGAGTATCTCCAAGTAAACATTGAAGCCACGACTGTGTCACTGGACCCTTGCTCTTTTTGGGCTTCCAATCTGGATAAATGGCCGGAGCTAGCCACTTACGCCTTGGAGATCTTGTCATGCCCCGCAGCCAGCGTTCTGTCTGAACGTGTGTTCAGCGCTGCTGGTGGTGTGCTGACAGATAAGCGCACGCGGCTCTCCACTGATAATGTAGACAGACTCACGTTCATAAAGATGAACTAATCATGGATCCGAAACGACTTTTCTACCCCTGTGTCATCCTGGGGAGAGTAAAAGCTTGATGATTGGTTAAAATCACCCTACCAACCGTTTTAAGCTTTCAAATTACTAATCATGTTTATCTGTATCTTGACTGGAAAATAATTTGGGCTTTGTAGCAGTGTGCAGCACTGATCCTATTAGGCCATCTATAATAAGCTTCACCAGATTTAAAATTAAAAATAATTTTTAGCTGCATCTAGCCCGGAAAATAATTTTGGGGCTCCGAGATGCGCAAGACACATAAGTGCCTTCTTGCTGCACTACCTGCAGCATGACCCTCATATTGTCAGAATTCGAAGTAATCATGACTACTGGGTTGCCACACTCTTAGATCCCCCAAACTTTTCGATCAACCTTTTCATTTTAATAAAGACCAAAAAAATGGTCATTTTTGAAATTATAAGCATTAGCAGGTTGTTAGAAACTGAAATCAAACAGTTTTCAACTCAAAACTTTATTCTAGGTGATGTTACATTTTCACATAGGACCCCTTGTTCGAAAGGAGCTTCTGAACTCTCTCGTCCATTGAATTTGTCAGGTTTTGGATGGTTTCTGCTTCAATTGTTTTGCATGAGGACAGAATACCCTCCCAGAGCTGTTGCTTAGATGTGAACTGCCTCCCGCCATCAGACACTCCTTTTAATGATGCTCCAAAGGTTCTGAATGGGGTAGAGGTCAGGGGAGCATGGGGGTCACACCATAAGTTTGTCCCCTTTTATGCCCATATCAGCCAGAGATGCAGATGTTTTATGTGCAGCATGAGATGGTGCATTATCATGCAGAAAAATGATCTTGCTGTGAAATACACGGTTCTTCTTCTTGAACCATGGCAGGAAGTGCTGTTTGAGAAAATCCACATACATTATGGAGTTCATCTTTAGCGCCTTCAGGGATCCTAAAGGGGCCGACAATCTCTCTCCCCATGATTCCAGCCCAAAACATTACTCCACCTCCTCCTTGTTGGCGCTGTAGCCGTGTTTGCGTGGGGTGTCCATCAACCAGCCATCCTCCACTCCATTCATCTGGACCATCGAGCGCTGCACGGCACTCATCCGTGAACAAAACAGTTTTGAAATCAGTCTTCATGTAATGTTTGGCCCACTGGAGCCGTTTCTGCTTGTGTGAAGTGGATAGAGGAGGTCGACAGGATGGCATATGCACAGCTGCAAACCTCTGAAGGACCCTGCATCTTGTTGTTCGGGGGACGTTGGAGGCACAAGCAGCTTCAAAAACTTGTCTGCTGCTATGACAAGGCTTTTTTGCCGCTGCTGTTTCAACCTGACGTAATTGCCTGTAGGAAAGAGTCCTCAATTTGCCCTTATCAGCACGCACACGTGTGTACTGTGAATCAGCTACATACTTCTTGATTGCCAAGACACTTCATCCTGATCATCGCACAATGTTGATTGTAGTCATGCCTTGACCTAAACACTCCACAATTTGTTGCTTCTCAGCAGCCGACACATCCTTTTTCTTTCCCATTTTGGCAGAAAATGTAGGCTACTTAATAATGTGAGAGAGCCTTCTTAAGTAGTCTTGCCTTTCATTGGACACACCTGCCAAACTAATTAGCACAGGTGTCTGCAATTGCTTACAGTGATATAAAGAGCCCTGACACACATCACCATCAATGAGTTTAACTGACAAACAAACAAATTCTTCCCTTATCACTCCTAAACACTTTTTGCATAATAATTTGGAACGCGGTGTACATGTGCTTTTCCACAAAACACCAGTGGTTCACGTAATGAATCTTACAGTTCTAACTTGCCAACCGTGGTCTGTATGGAATTGTTCAATAAAGGGCCCAAAATTAAGATAACATAGATGGGAGAGGTCTCTATGAATAGGAATTCCTAAGTATTTGATACCCTGTGAGGGCCAGGCAAAGGGAAAGTTGGACTGGATGGAATCCTATATGGATTTAGGGAGGGAGACATCGAGGGCCTCAGACTTCGCTGCATTGATTTTAAAATTTTACCATGTAACAAAGTGATCTATTTCAGCCATAACAGCAGGGATGGATATATGTGATTGAGTGATATATACTAGGACATCATCAGCAAATAGAGAGCACTTGTACTCGGTGCCTCCCACCTCAATCCACCTAATATTGGGGTTATGGCGAATTGATGAGAGCAGGTGCTCCGTCACTAGGATGTATAAGAGAGGGGACAGAGGACATCCCTGCCTTGTCCCATTGGTGATTGTGAAAGGTGATGAAAATGTTCTGACGCACCCCCTGGGCCTTGGGACACCCGGAGCCGGACCCTTTTTGGTGGATGCTGGTGGTTGTAGTCTTCGTGGCGGCGATCCGCTTCCGTGGCTCAGGGCGGTCAAACCAGTGGCGGAACTATTTATGTGGTTTTGATGTTTAAATGTCCGACTACGCCACCCGTGGATTGCGGTCAGAGTGAACCGCCGCTACAGGGCAGACCGCTAAGGCTGGTGTTGTGGGTGCAGCAGAGCGTAGCATAACTCCCCACGGGAGGAGTATAGCCTCAGGGCAGTGTATGCGGAGGATGGGGGTGATGGTGCAGGGCAGCAGCAGTAACGACACGGAGTCAGTGATGCAGTTCAGGGCCTTTACTCACAGTTCTTATTATCCAGACCACGTCTGCAGGTAACGGCTGCCCACGTCGTACTGTGCTCACCAGGTGAGGGGCTCAGACAACTCCCAGATAACTTTGGAGCGCTTCACAGGACCCCCTTTGTGTGTCCTTTGTCTGGCCTTTCTTACCAACACTTCTGTCCGGCTGCCTCGGGCCTCCTCTTGGTAAACTTGGCGCCAGTTTCCCTGACCCTATGTGGTGCCTTCCTAGCGGGTGGAGCAAGGGGCTGCGCCACATAAAATGTCAGAGCCTCCGGTTTCTAGCTGAGGGTCGCTTCCTGCCTCCACTAGTTCGGGGACCAGTCTCCCCCTTTGGCCTGACCCCTCCACGCAGGTGGATTCGGGCGTGCGGTGGCGACTCGCCCGTCCGCACCCCTGGGATCCCTTCATTCCTCGTTCCTGGAGCCTTCTCCGCTCCTCTTCCTTCCTTCTCCCTCTTGCAGGCCTGGGCCTCTGTTACTAGGCCCGCCTCCGGAGCAGAGCTCATGCAGAGCCCCTGCTCCCTGCCACTTCTGCTCAGACTTCTCTGCACTGAACTAAGATGGTGCCCACCTTTTATACTCCCTTCTCAATGCACCCAGGAACTGCTTCCTCCCTGCTCCTGCACTGCAGGGTTCCCCTTCCTCAGTGTTCCCTCCCCCCACTCCAGCCAGGGACAGGGACTGTCGTGCCCATCTCAGGGGCATATTGGTCGCCCTGCCCCACGGCAATGTGGTGTAATGCATGCAGGTGTCGGGTCCTGATCCACACTCCATCCTTATCTGAGAGTGAGATATCACACCTCTGGGTGAGGTGCAATACGTCTGTAGCAACCGAGCCCTCGGTGCTACAGTTCCATTTATCTTCAGCCTAGGTGACGTATTGTGATACAGGGCCGTGATTTTGGCTATAAAAGGGTCCCCTAGACCCCTACCCCAAGCTTTTTAAGAGAATCATATATGGCGTGCCAGGAGACTCTATGGAATGCTTTCTCAGCATCCAACGAGAGTATCTACTTACAAATTTTTAACTGCATCTAGCCCAGGAAATACTTTGTGCCTAGTAGCAGTGTCTGCTAGTCAGCGGATTATCCCGGCTGTTAAGCAAGCTACACCACCTGTAGTTTGGACACTTAATTTTTTCAAAGGAAATGCTTCGGGACCACGGGATACTTAGTGAAGAGCATCAGGAGGCACCCCAAGGCATAGGGGCTGGGACTGGCACTAGGATGCCTTGCGGTGGACAGCCGAGCTCGATCCTTATAAAAGCTTTTTAACTGCAGCAGCTTTAGTGGACGCTACTGGAGCTGGAATTACGCGGCTGCTGGCATGAGACTTGCCCTCCAATAGATCCTTGTAAATGGATTTAAAGTGTATTCATTCAAATTAGAGGGACAATTTAAATTAAAAAGCTTAGAGCTGCCTCCACCACAGGGGGGCTCTCTCGACCCACCAGCGGACAGGCACCAGTATTGGGAGAGGGGGGCTGGCCGTCAGGGTTCACCGCGGCTCTGGCACAAACCCGGCGACACGGAGGTGGCACGGGCAGGAGCGGACTGGCCGTCTCGGCTTCTCACTTTTTGGATTTTAGAAGGGCATGACATGCCTATATCTGTGTCTCCCCCTCCTTTTACTCCTCCACCTCTTTTCTTTTCGCATGACTATATGTACTTGTCACTTTTCCATGTGTTAGTTGTGTCTTCTGAGCAGTTTGTCAGCTTTTGGACACCTTTGAAGGTGTTTTCTATGTGTTTCTATGTGTTTTTGTTTGCCTGCCATTGGTTTTAACGGTGTTCGAAGGTGTTCGACGAACAGTTCGACGAACACACGGGTGTTCGACGAACCGAACCGAACTCGAACACTACGGGGGTGGCTCAACACTAGTCATCATGTCCAACCCCCTGCTCAATGCAGGATTCACTAAACCATCTCAGACGGATGTTGGCTAATGTGATATCTACCACCTGTTTCCAGATATATTTTCTGAAGGGGTGCTTTGTGATTATTATTTGGTCACTGGCATTTCAACAAGCTTTGAGTAAATCAATAATGTAATGTGCCCCAGCGAGGTAGTCGAGGGTGAGTTGTGGCCCCTGCTCACTTTGGCACCTTACAGACAATTTGTGTCCTCCCTCTGATGTGTGGCTGTGCATGTGACATTCTTCACTTACTTCACAACATACGGTCGCGGCTGTCTCCAGATATTTCTCTTCTGGGACCAGGGCAGTAATAATTTCAGAGGACACAAAGTTATTAACCATAACTGGTGTTTTACTTGGTGGAAAGGAGTAATTACAATATTTACAGTCTGGTAGATTGGATAAGGCCCAACAGGTTCTTGTCTCCTATACAGGTGCTAAAATCATCTTCAGCCCTGGTGCCCTCTTTAGGTGAAACATCTTTCTATTTCTATTCCTTAGCCTAAGAGACGGTTCCTCACCAGCGACAGTGTGCCCAGATCCTTTATCTCCCTCACGGCTTATCCTGGATTCCTATTTTCCTCTTCTACCTGCAGACTAGAAGTGCCCCGGGTCCTCAATACCTCTGTTAAGTTTCTCCGGCCGGCTAATGGGACTCCTGCGTGAGGAGATATTCACACTACAGATTCACTGTCTGAGGGTAGAGAGCCCCCGTCTACCCTAGTAGCCAATTTCCCTGGACGTCCGCATGTAAGAGTTCCTGTCACGTCCCTGACAGGGCTTCAACTGACTCAAAAATAACGGCTGCAGCTATTTTTAGCACACCCAGAGGCTCCACCCACTAAGCCATCTGCTTAGCAACTGCCTTGCATCTCACTGACAACTGTGCCCAGCAGTGGCATCTTGTGGCTGATAAAAAGTACTGCAGCCCCACAAGGAATTATATCTAACCTCTAGACATGTCCAATGTCTATCCCTGCCACTACGTTTTCCCCTTACTCCACTGACTGCGCCACTAAAGTTAACCCCGTAACTTGACCTAATAGCAGTTCAGAGAGTGCCTAACTATGGGGATATGTAATTCTAACTACTTCAGTCCCAGGGGAAGGTTACACCCTTCCTCACTATTACAATTGTACAAGTGAATATAAGAAACTTTGTAATAAAACTTATTAGAGAAATACGCTTTTGTTCTCCACTTATGACCCACTTCTTCTCCTCTCTCTACCTCTTAAGCTCATGATTCACTCTTAAAGCAACGGAAAGCCATCTTGGTGAAAGTAAGATGGACGGCCAAATGACTGAGTGATGTTTCAAATTACGGCTGCCTATTGAAGTCAATGGAGAAGGGAGGTGAAAACGAGAAAAGAACAGAGTGAAAGCTCCCATGTAGACAAGACAAATGTGGCCATTAAACGATTGTCAATCAGCTAAATGCCAATTGGTGGTTGTTTAGACAGGTTGACCACACTTCATTACATAGAACAACATAGCTAAGTTTTAAAGCTTAGCCATCAGCTAGGATGTTTCCTTTTCGGTGTACTGCATGGGACGTGTTTACATGCTGTAGTTTTTATGATGACCTTACATCTAGTGATTAAAGTGCGCAGACAGCGAGGAGTCTGCTGTGAAGGCAGGAGGCCAGCAGACAGCAAGGAGGCCAGCAGACAGCAAGGAGTCCAGCAGGCCACAAAGAGTCTGCTGTGAAGGCATGAGTCCAGCAGACAGCAAGGAGTCCAACAAACAGGAAGGAGTCCAACAGACAGCAAGCAGTCCAGCAGACTGCAAGGAGTCTGCTCTGAAGGCAAGAGTCCATCAGTCAGCAAGGAGTCCAGAAAGGCAGCAAGGAGTCCAGAAGAGTGCAAAGACGCCGCTGTGAAGGCATGAGTCCAGCAAACAGCAAGGAGTCCAGCAGACAGTAAGGAGTCCAGCAGACAGCAAGCAGGCCTGCAAGGCAGAAAGAAGTCCAGCAGACAGCAAAGAGTTTGCTGTGAAGGCATGAATCCAGCAGATAGCAAGGAGTCCAGTAAGTCAGCAAGGAATCCAGCAAGGCAGCAAGGAGTCCAGCAAGGCAGCAAGGAGTCCAGCAAGGCAGCAAACAGTCCGCTGTGAAGGCACGAGTCCAGCAGACACCAAGAAGTCCAGCAAAGCAAGAAAGGAGTCCATCAGACTGCAAAGAGTCTGCTGTGAAGGGTGTCACCCAGGGGGAATATAGGGCACTCGGTACCCGGGCCTTTTACCTTGTTTAGGAGGTCACGGCAGTCGGCTCCCGGGCCCGTACTCTGGGTCTCTCTTTAAAAAGAGGTTTTAGTATACAGTTTGTCTCGTGACGCCACCTGTGGTTTCCGGTAATGGTTACCGACGCTGCTGCAGACCTCCGGGGGTGATGGGATGGCAGCTGGGATGTTTCTGCTCCCCACAGGTGGAGTGGGCCCCCGGGGCAGTGTAGGTGCAGATGCTGGTGATGCTGGGGTTTGTGGTGCAGGAGAGATGGCGCAGCAGGAGTAACTGACAGAGACAGGGGATTCACTTCAGTTCCTTTACTGGTGCGGATGTCAGGTACGGTCCAGGGTACTCGGTAGGAAGGGTGCACTTCAGGACTTCTCCCCAGTGAGCGGGTATAAGGCCTCCTGGTCCGTGTCTCCCTCTCTCTAAGCTCCTGGCCAGCCTGCAACTGGGCCTAGCTTCTGTGTCGTGCTGTTCCTTCACCTGTCGCTTGGTAGTAGGACCTTCTTCTGGCAACCACTATCCCTGGATGCCGGGGCCTTCGTGGTTCCTAGTCCTGTCAAGGGTTTAGCTTCAGGTCGACCAGGGACTTATAGTCCTCCTGGTATGCCGGTGATCCCTACTGGGTGTAACGGACCCTGTAGGCGCGGACCCGGTGTCCGGTTCGTGTCTTGGGGTGAGCCTATGATGCTCCTCTGCCCCCTCAACTCCTCTCTCCTCTCCTCCGGCCACACTCGAGGCCCTCAATACAGCAGCAGACGTGCTGCGTCTTCACTGCTCTCAGTGGCAGCACACTCTCTGAACAACTAACTCTGACTGACTGAACTGCCTGGCTCCACCCTTCATATATATATATATATATATCCCTAACGGGCTCCCTCTGGTGGTATGGGGTGGAAGGGTGGAGGTGTTTGTTTGTAACGAGGGCCTCTTGTGGAGAAGTCCATCCATGCACCCTTTTGGGTCCTGTGGTACCTGTGAACAGCAGGGTGCCACAGCAGTAGTCCAATGTATTAATACTGAACACACTCTGCTGCCCTTCCAACACATTCCAGCTACTACTGTGCATAGGGTGAATGCTGTCAATTAGAAATTGGATCTTCATTATGAACACATCAGGCTCCTGATTTACAATGCACTCCTCACTGACTGTATCATTAAAGCCACCTTTTATTAAGCCTGGCATTGTGTACTCCAATCTAAAATAGGGAGTTGGAGTAAATTCTTCTGTATTTATAAACAGGAACATTTGGGACTAAATAAAAAAAACAGAAAATGGTTTGTGGAGAAAATATGAAATGATAATTTGCACTGAAAATACATTGTTTTCTGTCTCTCTACTTAATCAATTTGTCAGAATCATGCCGATTCTGACTTCTCCAAAATGACAAAGCTTTCTTTCAGAGAGCTCGGTGCAAACTGTAAAATTCTGAATCCTTTATTATGTGCCGAGAGCTTTTCAACCGTTCCGTTACCTTTCATATAATCCCTTCTTGTGATAATAATGTGATGACTGCTAAAAGCCCCCATACACGTCAGATTAAAAAGATTATACATCACAAAAAGAAAGACAGCGAGTGTTAGCCTATTGATATGGCTCAGTGGCTAATATAAAAATCTTCAGTTTTTTTTTTTATACAAATAGGAATAGAAGAAAAATATATAAAAAACCTTTAACTATACAATTGAAGTCATTAATTTCAAATTGAATATACTGTGACACATTGCATGAGAACTAGAAGTGTTATGGCCACAAAGAAAGATCTGACAAACTGATTAAATCACTAATGGCTTATACATTGTACTTTTGGATGAGGTCATTGCACCTAATAGCACATGATCAGATCTGGAACATATTATACACCAAGGCTCAGAAAAGACTAAATAAAACTTGTAATTTTTATTTGCTTTAATCCTTGCTCGTTCTGGGCTTAGGAGTCCAGTGGGTGGTTCTACTCACTGACTGCTATCTCCGTATGCAAACTAGGACCGCCCACTGGACTCCTAAGCCAAAATTATTATTTCTTATGCTTTGCTTATATAGCACAATCATATTCCACAGCACTTTACAGACATTATCATCACTCTCCCCATTGGGGCTCATAATCTACATTCCCTATCAGTATGTCTTTGGAGTGTGGGAGGAAACTGTAGACTCTGGAGGAAACCCACGCAAACACCGGGAGAACATACAAACTCCTTGCAGATGTTGTCCTTGGTGGGATTTGAGCCCAGGAACCCAGCTAAGCAAAGCAACAGTGCTAATCACTGATACACCGTACTGTGCTAACCACTGAGCCACCATACAGTGCTAACCACTGAGCCACCATACAGTGCTAATCATTAAGCCACCATACAGTGCTAACCACTGAGCCACCATACAGTGCTAACCACTGAGCCACCATACAGTGCTAATCATTAAGCCACCATACAGTGCTAACCACTGAGCCACCATACAGTGCTAACCACTGAGCCACCATACAGTGCTAATCATTAAGCCACCATACAGCGCTAACCACTGAGCCACTGTGACGCCCAGCTGCGCTTGGTATCACAGATCCTAGAAGGGTGTATTGATGGATTCCTCCACAAGAGGTCCCCATAACCATTCACACATCTCCACCTTCCATCTCAGACCACCAGAGGGAGCCCGTTAGGGATAGATAAATAGGGAAGGTGGAGCCAGGCAGCAGTCAGTCAGTCAGAGTTGTGAGTTGTGAGTCTATTCTGGTTTAGCAGTGAGTCTAGTACAGCCTGAGAAGAGTTACCTCAGAGGACAAAAGCCTGTTCCAGCTCATGCAATTGCTATCCTGCAGTGGAGCTTATCCAGATCAAGACTCCGTGTAGCTCAGAGAGGTGAGCTTTAGGTGTGCCGGCGCCATAAGATCGGTGAAGCGTGGCAAGCTGCCGTTAGTGTGAGTAGCCTAGTGAGGGCCCGAGTAGGCCGAAGGCGAGTGGAGAGTTAGTACATAGGGGGCAGAGGAGCTTAACTAGCTCACCCCAAAGCAGTTACCGGACACCGGGTCCGAAGCTTACCGGGATCTCCATGACCCAGTAAGATAAACCGGAATCCCTGGAGAACTACAAGTCCCAGGATCGCGAAAGTGCTGATACGTAATAGAGCCAGGAGACACATAGGCCCCGTAAGTCGGAAGCGTGCACTCCAAGAGAAGGTCCTACCACAAGGTCAGCCAGCGCAGGACAGAGACAAAGTTAGGCCTAGCTCCAGGCAGGTCAGAAACTTACTACGCAGAGGCAAGTAACAGGAGGCCCAAAACCCGCTCATTGGGGAGGATCCTGACAAAAAACCCTTCACCCTACAGTGCTACGGGACATGCCTGAATTTCCATCAGTGAAATGTACCGAAGTGACTATCGTGTCTGTCCCTGTTCTTGCCCTGACCCGACTGGGTCTCGTCTGTCCTGCATATCCATTACCCCGTCATACACTGCCCTGAGGCCTAGTTCCACCTGTGGGGAGCTATACCATCAAGCTGCCTTATCATCGGCCTCAGTGGACTGCGCAGCGCTGGTGATCCTCACCAGAAGCCACTGGTGGCGTCACGAACTCTTTTATAAACTTAACAAATTATCCACCCTTTTTAAGGAGAGACCCCAGGGTACAGGCCCGGGAGCCGACCACCGCGACATCCCTGAAGGCCAGGCTAAAGGCTCGGGTACCGAGTCATCCCCCCATTCCCCTGGGCGAGTCATCTCCAACTGGCGTCACGAACAGGATAGCGTGCCCGCTGCAACGACGCCGTGTTTTACCCATTGCCACCGGGTACTGTGCGCCTTTATTCTGAACTGTGTACGTTAAGTTGTAGTGAAGATAGCCGCCATTGTTGGGCGCCGAGCGAGAAGAAGGGCGTGACAGCGGGAAAATTAGGGGCGTACCTGCAAAAGAGCGCGAAGCTTCGGACACGCCCCACGCTTCGACGTAAAACCAAGAAGCGCCTGGTCCTGTAAGGAACGTCACTGAACGCGCTGATGTAGAACGCAAGCGACGCAAGGTCCTGAAAACGACCATCACCTGCGGAGCTGCGGCCTACCGGAAGAAAAACTAGAAGGTAGGCCACGGTTAACTAGGGGGGCGCCATAATGCCCGACGAGCAGCAGAACGCCGACCTGCCGGTCAACGTCCCTGAAGTTCAACCTGCGCCCAATGATGAGCAGGCCAAAGCCGCCGCTCCCCCAGCAGCGCCTGTAACACCTGTAATCCCTATGACTTTACCGTACATTCCTGGAGCAAAGTGGCTCCTCCAGTACAACGGCAAACCAGATACCCTGTCGGGATTCAGATGGAAAATATGTGGTATCTTGGACATGTACTCTATGACTGGCAAATAAAGAGCTACCGTTGTATTAGGACAACTGACCGGTGCTGTGGAACGGGAAGTGGAAACATGGTTGGCCGCAGACCTGGAGTCAGTGTCCGCAATATTCCAAAAACTATAGACTGTATTTGAGGACCTTACTGAGGCGGACCTCCGGATGAGGTTCTACAGCTGTTCCCAACAACCAGAGGACAATGTCCGGGACTACGCCTGGTGTCTACAGGGGGCCCTGCGGGCTCTTAAACAAGTCAGTCCAACAAGCATTGAAAATGAACACAAAATGCTAAAGGACCAGTTTGCCCGGGGACTGAGGTCTCCAGAGGAAAGCAGGACTGTGCGTTGGTGGTCCCTGGATCATCCAGATGCCACCTTTGACAACCTTAAGGACATGGCTATAAAAGGACTGCAGCCCCTGGAAACAAACGCTATCCAACGTTACCAGGGTGGAGCTACCCCAGCGCCTGCTACACCTACCTTGTCCCCAGTGGCTGCTGAAGCAAAGGTTCCAGCAACGTCCCCTAAAGAACTAGACAGTCTGCGCTCTGAGGTGCGTCAGTTGAGTAAAACCCTGACCACTGTGCTGAGTGCTCTGCAGCTGCGGACGGAGCTCGAGGAAGGAGGGAAAATCCTGCTAGCCGATAGCCCTGAGGATGTCCCCTGAATGCGCAGGAGGAGGAGGCCAACACCACCCTCTACGAGAACCAGTGACCAGCGCCGTCCACCGAGGGACCCAACCTGCTACCGATGCCGCAAGACCGGACACATCGCCCAGAATTGTCCTTTAAACGAGAAAACCCTTGGTCCGAGTGCCGACACCCAGGAGTAAACTCACCAGGCCCATCAGACTGGTACAACAGGTTCGTCGGAAAAAGACCTTTCCTGTCCATTGTACTGGACGGGATCCCGATGCATGCCTCGCTGGACACAGGATCTCAGGTAACCGTCATGCCTGATGTCCTCTACAAGAGGTTCTAGTCCATGGATGACTTACGTCCGCCAGCTCCAAATTTGACTGTATATGCTTCAAATGGACTCCCCCATAACCTACTCGGGGTTAAGAATGTGACTGTAAAGGTGGGGAGAGTGGAGCTGAAGGACCAGGGACTAATTGTAGTAGAGACTAATCCTGATGACACCAATCCGTATATGGTATTAGGCACTAACATTGTTGGTAACTGTTTGGGAGAGGTTGTGTTCTTACTCCAACAGATAGCTGACACTGCCAAACCAGGACAGAGGAGGGCGCTGCAGAAGGAAATCCGAGTCCTGATGTATCAACAGCAAGTGAGGTTAACAGACGGTGAAATCGGTAACGTGAGGGTAACCGACCCCATACCCATTGTCATCCCCCCAATGAGTGAAATGCTCATCTGGTGTAGAGCTGCTATAGGTCTTAGAGGACAGAGCTACCAGGCTGTAGTAGAACCCCTTTGCTCTGAGCATAGACCCACGCTCTTAACCGCCAGGGGAGTGGTAGATGTACGTAATGGGAGGGTGCCCGTCCGTCTTCTCAACTTAGGGGAAGACGAGGTCAGACTGCCACGTTATGCCACTGTTGCCAAATTACATGCTGTCAATAACAACTGCATTCACGAGGCGGAGTCCTTAACTTCACCAGACGAAGTGGAGGATAATGACCCTGCAACCCAGGTGGAGGATTGATGTCAACAGCTCCATGTTGAGACAGACACCACTCCTGCCCATCAAAAACAGGGTGTACACCGGGTGGTTCAAGAATACTCGCAGGTGTTCAGTAAACATCCACTTGACTTTGGGAGGATTAAGGGGGTTCAACATCATATCCCCACAGGCAACCATTCCCCAATCAAAGAACGTTATAGGCCTATACCCCCAGCTCACTACCAGAAGGCAAAAGAAATGCTGCATGACATGAGGAAGGCGGGAGTAATAAGGGATAGTTGTAGTCCCTGGGCAGCTCCCCTAGTGCTAGTTAGGAAAAAGGACGGGAGCATGAGAATGTGTGTAGATTACCGACAAGTAAATCGCATTACACATAAAGATGCATACCCTTTACCATGCATAGAGGAGTCCCTAGCTGCCTTAAAGTCTGCAAATTACTTTTCTACCCTTGACCTCACTAGTGGGTACTGGCAAATAGCTGTGGCTGAGGAGGATCGGGAGAAGACGGCCTTTACCACCCCGATGGGACTCTGCAAGTTGAACAGTATGCCGTTTGGACTCTGCAATGCCCCCCGGAACGTTCCAGAGATTGATGGAGTGCTGCCTGGGACACCGCAATTTCGAGACTGTGTTACTTTACCTGGATGATGTAATAGTGTACTCCAGAACGTACGAGGACCACTTGAAACACCTGGCAGAGGTATTTGAGTCACTGTCCGGGTACGGGATGAAGTTGAAGCCCTCAAAGTGCCACCTGCTCAAGAGAAAGGTACAGTACCTGGGACACATTGTCAGTCCGGAAGGGGTAGCACCAGACCCGGAGAAAGTCACAGCCATCCAGAAGTGGCCAGAGCTGAAGAAGCTCAAGGAGGTGCGTCAGTTCCTGGGACTAGTAGGATACTACTGGAGGTTCGTAAAGAACTATACTAAGATAGCAGCTCCTCTGCAAGACCTCCTGGTAGGGCAGTCCCCCAAAGGCAGAAATCCCCCATTCCATTGGGGTAAGGAGCAAGCAGAGTCGTTTCAGGAGATGAAGGAGATCCTGACAGGTGATGAGATCCTAGCCTACCCTGACTACAGCCAACCGTTCCTGCTGTACACCGATGCCAGCAACGAAGGGCTGGGCGCTGTCCTAAGTCAGAAGCAGAATGGCCAAGAGAAGGTGATCGCATACGCAAGCAGGAAGCTCCGCCCGACTGAGAGGAACCCAGAGAACTATAGCAGTTTTAAGTTGGAGTTCCTGGCCTTGGTCTGGGCCATCACTGAAAGATTCAAGCACTATCTGGCCTCCAGTAAGTTCACTGCCTTCACTGATAATAACCCCTTGACCCCTCTTGAAACAGCTAAGTTGGGGGCACTGGAACAACGATGGATGGCTCGGCTGTCAAACTACCAATTTACAATTAAATACCGGGCGGGCCGCAAGAACGCCAACGCCGATGCCCTGTCTAGGATGCCTCACCAGTCAGACACAGAAGAAGAAGTGGATGACCTGGAAGAGATAGAGCTACCTGCCTTTCATCGGAGTGGGATGATCCATGAGCAACGAGCCTCCAGGAAACAGCGTGGAAAGACGTTAAACCCCCTGCCTCACCACAGCTGGAAGGAGACCCAGGACAGCGACCCGGTTGTCAGCCGCATCAAGGAGCTGATAACCCAAGAAGGTGCCTCCCTGGAGAAGGATGCATCTCTCCAAGCAAAGCAGCTGTGGAATGAGAGAAGCCGGCTGTTTATTTACCGTGAGAAGCTGTGCTGGAGGTACGTTAATCCAAGAACTCATGAGATGGTATGGCAGATAGTGGTCCCGAAGACAGACATCCGGATGGTATTAGAAGCTTACCACGATCAGGCGGGGCACTTTGGCTGGAAAAAGCTAGAGACCCTGCTGAAGTGTCGATTCTCTTGGGTAGGAATGCGCAGCTCCATTGAGAGGTGGTGCCAGGACTGTGGACCCTGTGGCCTAAGAAGGAAAGACTTCAGCAGCCAGAAAGCACCCCTGCAACCCATCAAGACGACTCGACCTCTGGAGATCGTGGCCCTGGACCATGTCAAACTCTCCCCCAGCCGATCAGGGTACTCCTATGCTCTGACTATGGTGGATCACTACTCACGTTTCCTGGTGGTCGCCCCTGTCAAAGACCTGACGGCAGAGACAGTAGCAAAGACGTTCCAAGCGTATTTCTGCAGACCCCATGGTTACCCTGAGCAGGTGCTGACGGATCAAGGCCCGGCCTTTGAGGCTGAGTTGTTCAAGGAGTTCTGCCATTTGTACGGTTGTAAGAAGATAACAACTACACCATACCACCCACAAACCAACGGTCTCTGTGAAAAGATGAACAACATCATCATCGACCTGCTGAAGACCATACCACTTGAGGAGAGAAACCAGTGGCCAGACCTACTACCTGACTTAGTGGATCTGTATAATCATATACCAGTAAGTTCCACCAACTGCACTCTGGCATATCTTATGCGGGCAAGGCCAGGAAAGCTGCCCATGGATCTGGAGCTTGGTGTTGTTGAGCCTGAAGCTGATATGACCACTGAGGGCTGGGACAAGACCAGACAAGAGCAGTACAGAAGGGTACAAGCTTGTGTCGAGGACAGTCTCACTCGGGTGAGAGAAAAGCAGGAAGTTCAATACAATAAAAACGTACCCGCAGAACCTTTCACACCTGGTGAAACAGTACCAAAAAAGGAAAAGACGCAACCACAAACTTGATGACTAGTGGGAAAAAGACCCCTACACTGTGTTACCGTTTGACAACAAGAAGACATGCATAATCAGTCGAGATGGAGGAAAAACGTCTACAACAGTGTCCAGGGACCACCTAAAGATGTGTCCAGACTTACTGAAACCCCAAGAAAAAGTGTCTCTCACAATGCAGGAAGAACCTGAAGAAACAGTGATCCACACTGACCTAGGAGACTTCCCAACGGATTGGCCTCAAATAGGAGGTGCAGTAATCGTCCCAGTACTCCAATTCTATGAACAGCCAGAAAACCCTCCACAGCAAGTTGAACCTGTAAGTGCTGCAGAAGAGCCAGCTGAAGAAATATCCCCGGATGAAGGATCTCCGGTAGGAGCAGAGCAAGAGGGCCCAGCCAATGGTAGACTTGCCAGTCCAAGAGAGAGGTTAAGGCAGTTTTACAACATGGTTACACGTAGAACTGGTAGAGTAACTGAGAATACAGACACTGATACCCCACAGACCACCGCACTACGCAGATCAACACGTAGCACGAGAGGTAAACCCCCTGCTAGGTACACGCAGTAGATGGTCAAAACTGCTGAAAGTGTAGATAGTTACCCCTGGGGTATTGTGTATTAACTGGAAATGTACTGTATAATTGTGTATTTTCATGCATATGTCTTTATTAATTTGTGCTTAACCTCATTAATTCCTTTAGTCTTGGCATAAAGAACTGCGTGGCTGAGGACTGTGTGCAGCCCAAAAACTGCTTTGTATATAATTGCGCTCCCTGGAGTGCCCCTTTTAGGTGACCTCAGAAGAAAAACCTGTCTGGAGTGGCTCTTTTGGAGGTCCAACACGGGATCTTCATGCCCTGCAGCAACCCCAGGGCCTACGTAGAGGGTTTAGAACAGGTCCCTCAAAACCACAAAGTACTCTACCCGGTGAGATGGACATCCTGTATGGGAACCTCACCATAGGAGGCTTGAATTCTGAGGACACTCTGCTTTGTTATTGTTATGCAACATTTAAGATTCGTGCCTCCCATAAAGGGAAGATTGTTCTTGTATTGCTTATGTTTCCTATTGTTTGATAAAATGTACTTCAGCCCGGGAGTGCTGATTCTAACTAGGGGGGAATGTGACGCCCAGCTGCGCTTGGTATCACAGATCCTAGAAGGGTGTATTGATGGATTCCTACACAAGAGGCCCCCATAACCATTCACACATCTCCACCTTCCACCTCAGACCACCAGAGGGAGCCCGTTAGGGATAGATATATAGGGAAGGCAGAGCCAGGCAGCAGTCAGTCAGTCAGAGTTGTGAGTTGTGAGTCTATTCTGGTTTAGCAGTGAGTCCAGTACAGCCTGAGAAGAGTTACCTCAGAGGACAAAAGCCTGTTCCAGCTCCTGCAATTGCTATCCTGCAGTGGAGCTTATCCAGATCAAGACTCCGTGTAGCTCAGAGAGGTGAGCTTTAGGTGTGCCGGCGCCATAAGATCGGTGAAGCGAGGCAAGCTGCCGTTAGTGTGAGTAGCCTAGTGAGGGCCCGAGTAGGCCGAAGGCGAGTGGAGAGTTAGTACATAGGGGGCAGAGGAGCTTAACTAGCTCACCCCGAAGCAGTTACCGGACACCGGGTCCGAAGCTTACCGGGATCTCCATGACCCAGTAAGATAAACCGGAATCCCTGGAGAACTACAAGTCCCAGGATCGCTAAAGTGCTGATACGTAATAGAGCCAGGAGACACATAGGCCCCGTAAGTCGGAAGCGTGCACTCCAAGAGAAGGCCCTACCACAAGGTCAGCCAGCACAGGACAGAGACAAAGTTAGGCCTAGCTCCAGGCAGGTAAGAAACTTACTACGCAGAGGCAAGTAACAGGAGGCCCAAAACCCGCTCATTGGGGCGGATCCTGACATGCACCCTTCACCCTACAGTGCTACGGGACGTGCCTGAATTTCCATCAGTAAAAGGTACCGAAGTGACTATCATGTCTGTCCCTGTTCTTGTCCTGACCCGGCTGGGTCTCGTCTGTCCTGCATATCCATTACCCCGTCATACACTGCCCAGAGGCCTAGCTCCACCTGTGGGGAGCTATACCATCAAGCTGCCTTATCATCGGCCTCAGTGGACTGCGCAGCGCTGGTGATCCTCACCAGAAGCCACAGGTGGCATCACAAACTCTTTTATAAACTTAACAAATTATCCACCCTTTTTAAGGAGAGACCCCAGGGTACAGGCCCGGGAGCCGACCACCGCGACATCCCTGAAGGCCAGGCTAAAGGCCCGGGTACCGAGTCATCCCCCCATTCCCCTGGGCGAGTCACCACCATACAGTGCTAACTACTGAGCCACCATACAGTGCTAATCACTGAACCACCATACATTGCTAACCACTGAGCCACCATACTGTGCTAACCACTGAGCCACCATACTGTGCTAACAACTGAGCCACCATACAGTGCTAATCACTAAGCCACCATACAGTTCTAACCACTGAGCCACCATACAGTTCTAACCACTGAGCCACCATACAATGCTAACCACTGAGCCACCATAGAATGCTAACCACTGAGCCACCATACAATGCTAACCACTGAGCCACCATACAGTGCTAATCACTGAGCCACTGTGCTTCCCAAATCTAGCATGAATGAAATTTATGAAACTCCCAAGTTAGGCTATGTGCCCACGATGCAGAAATGCTCTGGATTTTTACTGCATCTCCCTGGCAGAAAAAAACGCATGCGGATTGTACATGCGGATTGTACATTCAGATTGTACATGCGGATTGTACATGCGGATTGTACATGCGGATTGTACATGTGGATTGTACATGCGTTTTCCTGCCAGGGACATGCGGATGTGAAGCGTTCTTCACTGGCATTTCCGCATGCGGGAGTCAATCGCTTTCCAAGCGATTTTAGCATCACATGGAAAGTGCTTGACAACTTGGTCACACTATATAAATCCATGCAAACGGCATGGATTTATATACTGTGACCCGAGAGAATGTCAAAAAATAAATCTATACTTACCCTCTGATGGCCCCCGCAGTCTTGCTTCCCTCCGTTCTCCCTTGCCGGTAGCGGTACACTGAAGGACCTGCCGATGTCAGCGTCGTGTGACCCGTCACATGACTATGACGTCAGCGCAGGTCCTTCAGTCCATCGCGAACTGCCGGCATCAGAAGGTAGGTATATATTTATTTTTTATTTTATTCTTTTTTTTTTTTTACAGTTTTCTTTGGTACCCAGGTCCGGAGGAGAGTCTCCTGTCCCCCACACCCGGGTACCATCTGCACATTGAAACGCATGGAATGCGCATCTACATATACAGTGATGCGTAATCCATGTGATCTAATGCAAGTCAATGGCGGCGAAAATGCAGCGCTTCCGCAAAATAATTGGTAGTGCTGCTTTTTTTCCGCAATGATAACCAGCAGCGGAAATTTCCGCAGCATGTGCACAGCACATGCGGATTATCATTGGGGACCATGGCAGGCCTTCTACCATGTGTTTTTTAAGCGTTTCTGCAGCGTTTTTGCCACTGCGGAAATGCTTAAAAAACGCATCGTGGGCACACAGCCTATTGATTCTTTTTCCTCCAAAATGTAAATCAATCTCCTGCTCTCTACCCGCTTTGCCCACTTACCAGCCGCATGTTCAATGTCACAGGTTCCTTTTTTTTTCCTTCATAAATTTAAAACTAAACCAGGTTTTAAAATAGAAAGAAGAAGAAGAATAAGCAGAAATAAGAACAGAGAGATGTGAAAGCAGGTGGGCTTCATTCTTGTGTTAATGTGGGTGATGAGTTTCTGGGGTGAATGCAAGAAGTAAAAGGAAGTGGTCTGGAAACAGGTGCCGTCTAATGTCTAAGCTTCTCACTGTGGTTTATGATTAGGGCTACATCATTGTAAATTTGTAAGACGTCAACCAGTTCTGCAATGAGCAAATTGGCAAATAATAGCCAAGGTCTAACATGAAACTCTTCTCAAAAGAGTGAAGACACCTGTTTCTATCTGAATTATTTATGCTGATGGGCGACAAGTAATATACATTGTACAAGAACTAAAAGTGCCATCACAAGAAAGAAAAGATCTAACAACTTATTGACTGATGGCTCAAATGTCTGAAAATGTAATACAAAAATGCTATTCACAGATCCACCGTAAGTTTAAGTATTAATAAAGGGAATTAGTGAATGAATGAAAAGAAGCATCAGTGATCATCATGAATATTCCAAATTGCTTCACTCCCTTAAAGGGAACCTGTCACCAGGTTTTTTCTACTCCATCTGAGAGCAACATGGTGTGGGGGCAGGACCCTGATTCCAGTGATTTATCACTTACTTGGCTGCTTGCTTCAGTTTTAATAAAATCACTGTTTTATCTGTTGCAAATCTACCAGTTCTCTGAATGCTGAGCTCTGTATAACCCCGCCCACACCACTGATTGGCAGCTTTCGGTGTACACTGTACATAGTTAGAAAGCAGCCAATCAGTGATGGGGGTGGGGTTATACAGAGCTCATTCATATAAAGGACTACATGACAGCAGGGTCACTAGTCCTCTAGTGATAATCCTGCTGATAAAACTGTGATTTTATCAAAACTACAGCAAGTAGCCCAGTCAGTGATACATCACTGGAATCAGGTTCTCTTTCCCTACATTATGTTGCTCTCATTTTAGGTGGGAAAAACCTGGTGACTGAATCTTTTTAAACCTTCTCTAAGTGAACATACCATATGGGGAACCTTTACAGCTATGCAGAGATCCGATTAGATAGGGCAAAACCACTGCTCCAATAAAAGTAGCTCCTAAGTATTAGGTCGCACGTGAAGAACTGAGTTAATAAATTTCATAAATTGCTTGTGGAATTGCATAGGGCTGTTGGATGAGCTGTTAGAAAACAATGGGTCCAAATATTGTTCTTGTAGGAGTTGCTGCATTGTTCTTGCCCTCTGCTGCCTTTACCCACCCCTGGGTAAAAACTGGCACAGTGTGCTCTAAAAATAAAGAATATATCCTGCCACTCTTCTGTACCGCTGCCCTTGTTCCCCATCAGTCTCCTCATTTCCTCTTCCCTTGGAATCAGCGGGTGACAACTGCATTCGATCAGTACTTGAGTTTCAGTTTAAAGAGAAATAAGTGTCCATCACTAATAATAAAAATAATAATAATTTTTATTTTTATAGCGCCAACTTCTTCCGCAGCACTTTACAATTTTATTGGATATGTAAAGACATTTTGGATTTTCCTTGCTTGTCCTTTCATTTCTTTTACACTTTTGTCTTCTTCTAAATCACATGTATCAAGTTTACAAGGTAATATCCTCAAGACAGATATTGGGCACACACTAGTGGTAATTTAGTGAAAGTACGGTAACTCTTGGGTACTTGGGTGTACTATATTTCTCCCATTCGACTCTCTCATAATTTCGCATTTGCAGATATTTCTATCCTTTGCCTCAAAAGTGGGTTTCATTCACACTTAAAATGTCACATTCGTCAACATTTGTTACGTTAATGTCAATCCTATTAATATTATCTTTAACTACAAAGCGTTCAGCTCTAACCAGGAGACATTGTGTGTGCTTGAAAAATTGATATGAAACCATCTGCAAGGCTTGTAATATATCTAAAAGGAAATGTCATGGAAAGATACATTATCAATGCAAATTATTAAGAAATACAGTATTATTATTACTGTTATTATTTATTATTCAAGCACCATTAGTTCCCTGGCGCTGGTCCGTGATAAAAAACTGGCGGAACCCACACCAATGTAACTCAATTGGGCTGTTCAGATGACTGTTTTTTTTCTATGAACCAAATGTCCGTGTGAAAAAAATCACAGCATGCAGAAGGCAAAAAAAAAGGATCCCATACAGAATGCATCTGATTTTCAATGCATACACTGAAATTTTTTTTTATCACAGGAAACTGTATTGGGTCTTGTACATTTTAATAACTGTTAATGAACAAAACTGCATGCTTTACAGGTTGCATATGGATAAAAATATAGATGAAAAATCATGTTTTTTTTTTTTTTTCTGGATAAAAAACAGATGATTTCTTACACGTTAGTGAGAACTAGTTCTGAGAGTGCTGTGTTCACACTGGCCATTAAACAGACACATTCCTCTTATTGTGTTTGTTAAGAGGAAGAATACCTACCAGAAGTGAACATAGAAATCATGGGGCCCCATAGCAGAAGTTCTAATTGCTCCCCCCCCCAAAAAAAAAAAAAAAATTACTTGTCAGGGTCACAGAAGAGCATATCTCACAACTTTGCAGCCTTTACAAAGTAATTTTAGTCCTGCTGAAGTCCTAGATTCCTCTTTCATTGTCCCCATAAGGTATGACGCCAACAAAAGTGTACCCCAAACATAGTATGATACCCCCATGGTGAATTCCTCATTAGCCTCTACATACACAGTATAATGGCCCTACTGTACCCCACCTCAACTCCTAAGGCAAAGTATGGTGACCCCAACACAGTATGATCCCCCAAATGTGACCCCCACACAGCTCTTCATGCAGTATAATAAGCCTACATACAGTATAATGGCCTCACACCTCTCCACACTTTATAATGGCCCGCAATAGCGCTCCATACAATAAAATGGCCCCCACACAGCCCTCCACACAGCATGATGGGCCCCACACAGACCTTCACACTGTACAATTGCTTGCATACAGTATAATGCCCCTCCATATAGCCCTCCAAATATTATAATGGCCCCCACATAGTCCTCCAAATATTATAATGGCCCCATGTAGCCTTTCATATAGTATAATGGGCTCCATATAATCCTCCATATAGCATAATGCGTCCCCCATAATAGTCCATATAGTGCAATGCACTCCCCATAGTCCTACATATAATATTCTACACTCCCCATAGTCCTCCATATAGTATTCTGCATTCCCCATAGTCCTCAATATAGTATAATGTGCCCCCTATAATCCTCCATATACTATAATGCATTCCCCATGGTTTTCCATATAATATAATGCTCTCCCCATGGTCCTCCCTATAATATAATGCACTCCCCATGATCCTCCATATAATATAATTCACTCCCCATGGTCCTCCATAGAATATAATGCACTCCCCATGGCCCTCCATAGAATATAATGCACTCCCTATGTTCCTCCATAGAACATAATGCACTTCCCATGTTCCTCCATAGAAAATAATGCACTTCCCATATTCCTCCATAGAATATAATGCTCTCCCCATGGTCCTCCATAGAATATAATGCACTCCTCATGTTCCTCCATAGAATATAATGCACTCCTCATCGTCCTCCATAGAATATAATGCTCTCCCCATGTTCCTCCATAGAATATAATGCACTCCACATGTTCCTCCATTGAATATAATGCACTCACCATAGTCCTCCATAGTGTATATTGTTCTCCCCATGTTCCTCCATAGAATATAATGCACTCTCCATGTTCCTCCATAGAAAATAATGCACTCCCCATGTTCCTCCATAGAATATAATGCACTCCCCATGTTCCTCCATAAAATATAATGCTCTCCCCATGGTACTCCATAGAATATAATGCACTCTCCATGGTCCTTCATAGAATATAATGCACTCTCCATGGTCCTCCATAGAATATAATGCACTCCCAATGCTCCTCCATAAAATATAATGCACCCCCCATTGTCCTCCATAGAATAGAATGCACTTCCCATGTTCCTCCATAGAAAAGAATGCTCTCCACATGGTCCTCCATAGAATATAATGCACTCTTCATAGTCCTCCATAGAATATTATGCACTCCCCATGTTCCTCTATAGAATATAATGCACTCCTCATGTTCCTCCATAAAATATAATGCACTCCCCTTAGCCCTCCATAGAATATAATGCACTCCCAATGTCCCTCCATAGAATATAATGCACTCCCCATGTTCCTCCATAGAATATAATGCACTTTCCATGGTCCTCCATGGAATATAATGCACTCTCTATGGTCCTCCATAGAATATAATACACTCCCCATGGTCCTCCATAGAATATTATGCACTCCCTGTGGTTCTCCATAGAATATAATGCACTCCCCATGGTTCTCCATTAAATATAATGCACTCCACATGGTTCTCCATTGAATATAATGAACTCCACATGGTCCTCCATACTCTAATATGGCCACTAGTCACTGATTAAAAAAATAAATACAATACTCACCTCTCCTTGTTCCACCCAATGCTCTGGTCTCCTGAGCTTGTGGTGTGAAGCGCCGCACATCTCAGCACAGCGGGCACGCTGTAATGACATCGCGCCCGCTGCACTGAGACGTCAGACACCGAGGAAGAATGATGGGGGAGGACGCATCAGCTGACGTTCCCTCCTCCATCATCATTTATCGCAATGTGGGAGGAGGAGGGGCCCGGTACAGGCGCTGGCATCGGGCCCTCCCAGCTCACCTGCCCCACAGCAGTCGCGTGGCCTGCCGCCAATGGGGTACGCCACTGTTGCACACAATCTGAAGACTGTTCCCCTCCTATTTAAAGTTGTTAGATCTGTATACAAAATATGGTGTATGAATCTAAGCAATTGTTCAGCACAGTTCAGCATCTTTTTGCAGAAAGACAACAAATTAGGGTAGTTATTAACCCTATTACAATATTTTTACAAATCACATTTTCAGCTTCAAAATTAGAAAAAAAGGTTTAGTTACTATTTACTTTTTATCTATAATAGTTACAATAGTAATTGGGAACATTAACAAAGTCCAAAGAGTCATATAAAGCATGTAATGCGTCATAGTCTGTGAAATAACCTTCTTCCAGATAGGAGAATGAGCCAAAACCATTGTAGATGTGCAGTGAAAAAACACATTATAATGGAGCAATGCAGCATGTATTATTCAGTCTGCACAAAGAGTCATAGATGCAGCTGGCATACCAATAATGCCTACTTCTCATAGGTTCCAGGTGGTTATATTGGTCTTAGGGAATGTTACTCTGAGCTTTCTATACGAGCCGGATTTATAAAATGGAATTGTCTTTTTATTTACAAATTAAATATGCAAATTGTCTCTTCAGACAGGAAGAGGGCTTGAACTCTAGTGCCACCTATTGGAAGTAACAATACTAAAAGTCAATATCGACCCTTTAACGAATCTTGCCACATGACTTAGGCTAAAAGCCAAACCACAATCTCAATTTGCAGGCACATGTTTCAGGGTGTTTTCCCTCCTCAGTGCAATGCAAGAGAACTAATTTGGCTGTATGAGATGTCTCTCACTGAGGTCTAAGGGGTATTGTCTCTCCTTCAAGAGAGAGACATGCTTGGCATGCAAGTATAAGAAAACGTTATAGGCCATGCAATGCTCATCTGGGAAATTAAATATGCAAATTGCCTCTTCAGAGAGAAAGAGGAATTGAACTAGTGCCGCCTATTGGAAATAACAATCCTAAAAGTCAATATCAACACTTTAACAAGCCTTGCCACATGACTTAGGATAAAAGCCAAACCACAATCTCAAGTTGCAGACACGTGTTTCAGGGTGATTTCCCTCCTCAGTGCAAAACAAGAGAACTGATTTGGCTGTATGAGATGCCTCTCACTGAGGTCCAAGGGGTAATGTCTCTCGTTCTAGTGAGAGACATGTTTGGCATGCATGTGTAACAAAACTTTATAGGCCATGCAATGCTCATCTGGGAAATTAATTATGCAAATTGCCTCTTCAGAGAGAAAGAGGAATTGAACTCTTGTGCCACCTACTGGAAATAACAATCCTAAAAGTCAATATCAACACTTTAATGAGCCTGGCCACATAACTTAGAATAAAATCCAAACCGGAATCTCAATTTGCAGACACGATGTTTCGGCCCTTAGACCTCAGTTGGAGTACTCTCATACAGCTAAAACAGATCTCATGCTTTGCACTGAGGAGGGGCAACACCCCAAAATCAAAATATGTGTCTGTAAATTGAGTTTCTGGTATTGCTTTTATAAGACATATGACAAGGCTAGTTAAAGGGTCGATATAGTCTTTTAGGACTGCTACTTTCAGTAGGTGGCACTAGAGTTCAAGTCCTCTTCCTCTCTGTAGAGGCAGTTTGCATACTTGCAAATTACTAACGGAAAAAATAAATCAGATTGACCTTAATTGACATTTCACAAATTTAGGTAAAAAGTTGACAACATATTTAAGTGATTTACTGTTTTTATTCCAAATTTTGTTTCAAGTTGCTTTCTCCATACATGCGGATGCTTTCAAATTGTGACCAGCTACCTTTGGCAGAGGGTGTTTCCAGGCTTATGATATTGATGACTTGTTTTCGGGATAGGTCATCAATATCAGATTAGCCACATGAGCCTCCTCCACCATCCAGCTGTTTGCAGCTTCGGTGGCGGCTCGATGTGTGGTGGCTGTTTGCAGGTGTTGCTTCTATTGATAAATCAAAACCATAACCCAAGATAGAATGATGAGTCCCAAAAGCACTGGCATGAAACAAAGAACCAATATGAATAGAGTGCAAGACAAAAATAGTAAAAAGGAATAAAATATAACTTTTATTATATTATATTAATTAAAAAACAATTATATATGTGCTCCAACACAATGGACACAAAAAAGCATGTGTTGGTGGGTGAAACAATAGGGATACCGCTCCATAAAAAATGTCATAAAATGTAGCAAACTATAAATAATAAGATGTACAGTACATAATAAGAACACAATGGCGTGCCAGCAAAAAAGTAAATGATTCCCTATTAATGAAAGAAAGTGGTATAGTAGCCAAAATATGGCGGCTCACCCTCTAAACACACTTGAAACGCGTTTCACAAACGCTTCATCAGGGGTCCTATTGAAATAAATAGGATAAGAGCAGCAGTGCCCCAGAACAACGACATAGTGAATAGAACTGTGCCGTTCTGATGATGTGAATTTGTGAAATGTCAATTAATATCGTAGGCCAGGAAAACCACTTTAACAGCTTAGCTCTGGGTTAAAGGGGTTGTCCAGTCTTAAGCTGCAAGTCTGTAGTTACTCTGTGTGACTGCAGACTTGTGAATACTCACATTGCATGCACTGCGCACTGTGAGGATTCTCCGATGCTGGTGCTAGGAGTGGGTGGTCATATGTGTTAGAACCTTGCTCTTAGGTCTTTTTTCCTTTGCTGGTCACATGACCTTGTTGGCCTATTTAATCCTGCTCCGCCCTTCTGGCTTTGCTGGACTTCATTGTATATCTACTTTCTAGCTAGCCTGTGCTCTGTGTCTTGCTCTGTTAGTTTGCTTGGTCTACTGACCTCTATGTTCTATATATTTTGTTTGTTCGTCTGTCTGCTACTATTTCTGTTAGGAGGTGTCCCATATTCCTCCCAGTCCTTAGTACTTGTAGGGATTCCTTCCCCACATCTATAGGTCTCCGTGCAGACTAGCTTAGGACTTTAGCAGGTCTGATCGCAGGATCAGGTCCCCTGTTACATCATAGGGATTAAGCTGAGTTCTATCGTAGGGACAGATCTCCTCTCTTTCCTTAGCTCTGGTAGCAGAACATAACAGTAAGTCCAGCCAGCAAATTCTCTAAGGAAAGATTTTTCTGTTCCATCATGGTGTCGGTTCAGGATTTGGTTCATCGCCTGCAGGGACTCTCTCTGGAGGTGGCCGAGCTCCGTCAGCACGTGAGTAACTGTCCTGGAGCACATTTCTTGGAGCCTAAGGTATGTTTGCCGGATTTATTTTTTGGTGAACACCGAGAATTTTTTTCATTTAAAAATGCTTGCTTATTGTATTTTCGTTTGAGACCTAAGTCCTCTGGGGATGAATCCCAGCGCGTAGGGTTCATAATGTCACTTTT
The DNA here is from genome assembly GCF_046119375.1 of Phyllobates terribilis. Taxonomy (NCBI): domain Eukaryota; kingdom Metazoa; phylum Chordata; class Amphibia; order Anura; family Dendrobatidae; genus Phyllobates; species Phyllobates terribilis. Next base: position 142,523,792 of record NW_027362768.1, on the reverse strand, counting down.
GCGCAAAGAGCCTCAGTAGTGGGCCTTTTCTTTGCAACCTAGTGATACATGCTTCAGATCAGTGGATAGTTTTTTTTCTGCTTTGGGGCTATTATATGATGATCCTGACCGTGTCGCATCAGCTGAGACTGAGTTGAGACGTTTAAAACAAGGATCAGGTAATGTGGAAAAATATTGTACTCATTTCCGTCGGTGGTCTACTCAAACAGGGTGGAACGATTCTGCTCTGAAAAGTCTATTTCTTGCTGGGCTCAGTGAAAGGGTTAAAGACCTGCTAATTGCTTATCCTACACCTGAAGATTTGCAACAGGCTATGCAATTAGCTATACGGGTGGATAGAAGACTGCGTGCAAGGGTTAATGAGAGCAAATCCTCTGCTATGTCAGTTTCTGGTTATGAGAATGTGTGTACTAACAGTGGTGAACCGATGGAGATTGGATCGGTGGCACCTCGCTCTCAAGAAAAAGATCGTCGATTTTCTGAAGGCTTGTGTTTCTATTGCGGAAAATCTGGTCATTTGATTAAAGGCTGTGAGCTTCGTATGAAGAAAGAAAAAAAAATGGTCAGTCATGCCCGTATTGCCTGTTTAAATTCCAAGGGTATATTTTTAGCTGCTTCCACGATTGCTCAGAAAAAATTAATGGAATTTCGGGTGTTTGTTGATTGCGGGTCTACTCTGAATGTAATTGATGGGGGATTCGTGGAAAGACTCAATTTAAAACCTGAACCTTTATCATCCCCCATTGCTGTGGTTTCTGTGGATGGTTCCCCTTTGAAGAATATTACTCTCAAGGTCTGTGAATTTCCTCTCACTATTAATGGTGTTCACCATGAGAAATTGGATTTGGTAGTGTTGAATAACTTGCCTTCTCCAGTAATATTGGGATTGCCCTGGTTAAAATTTCACAATCCTGTACTGGATTGGTCTACCAGTGAAATTAAATCCTGGAGCCATAAATGTTATGACAAGTGTTGTAACGGGCGTATTGCAGCTTTGGATAGGGGAGAATTGCCTGTTCCTATTCAGGATTTTTGGAGAGTTTTTTCTGAGAAGGAATCGCAGGTTTTGCCTCCCCATAGAGACTATGATTGTTCTATTGAATTTGTCCCTGGAGCGACTCTTCCTAAAAGTCGTTTATTTAACCTTACTATTCCTGAGAGGAAGGCTTTGGAGGAATACATACAGACAAGTTTGGCCGCCGGTCACATTAGGCCCTCTAAGTCTCCTGTGGCGGTTGGATTTTTTTTTGTAAAAAAAAAGGACGGCGGTTTACGTCCTTGTCTGGATTTTCGTGAGATTAACAAAATTACTGTACGCAATCCTTACCCACTGCCATTGATTCCTGATCTGTTTAACCAGTTAATGGGGGCCAAGTGGTTCTCTAAAATTGACCTTAAGGGGGCATACAATCTGTTGCGCATGAAGGAGGGTGATGAATGGAAGACTGCTTTTAACACTCCTGTGGGTCATTTTGAGAATCTGGTTATGCCTTTTGGTCTTACTAATGCTCCTGCATTTTTTCAGAATCTGATTAATGACATCCTTAGACCTTTGATCGGTAAAAATGTGGTTGTGTATTTGGATGACATTTTGATTTATTCGCCAGATCTGGAGTCTCATTGGCGGAGCGTGCGTGAGGTATTACAGTTATTAATGGACAATTCGCTTTTTGCTAAGCTGGAGAAATGTGAGTTCGCTGTACAGAGAATTAGTTTTTTGGGCTACATTATCTCCAGCAAAGGTTTTGAGATGGATCCGGTTAAGGTTCAGGCTGTGCAGGAATGGCCTAGGCCTATTGGTTTGAAATCGATACAGAGGTTTTTGGGTTTCGCCAATTACTACAGAAAATTCATAAAAATTTTTTCTAGTATTGTCAAACCTCTGACTGATCTCACCAGGAAAGGTGCTGATGCGGTTCAGTGGTCTTCTGAGGCCATTGAAGCTTTTGTGTATCTCAAGGAGAGGTTCACCTCTGCTCCCATCCTTATGCAGCCTGATGTTACTAGGCCGTTTTTGGTTGAGGTTGATGCTTCCTCTGTGGGGGTTGGCGCAGTATTGTCTCAGGATAACGGGGATGGATTACATCCCTGTGCCTTTTTTTCAAAAAATTTTTCGGAGACTGAACTGAATTACGATATTGGTAATCGGGAATTATTGGCTATTAAACTCGCATTTGAACACTGGCGCCACTTCTTGGAAGGTGCGGAATTTCCCGTTCAGGTTCTTACGGATCATAAAAATCTGATATATCTTGATGCTGCCAAGCGCCTGAATGCCCGTCAGGCTAGGTGGGCACTGTTTTTCTCGCGGTTTAATTTCTCCGTTACTTACATCCCTGGTACTAAGAATGTTAAGGCGGATGCCTTGTCTCGCAGTTTTTCTCCCATAGTCGGTGCTGAGAAAGAGGAGAACATTTTACAAGAAGGTGTTGTGATAGCTGCTTTGGACTCCGTTTTGGAAAATGAGATTCTTAAAGCACAGGAGAATGCCCCTTCTAACACTCCTCATGGGAGGTTGTTTGTGCCTGGGACCTTTACTAGAGATTTGTTTGTTGAGTGTCACGAATCTCGGTTGGCAGGTCATCCCGGAATCTCTGAGACCAAGAGACTGGTGGGTCGCAGTTTTTGGTGGCCTGGATGGCAGAAGGAAGTCATTAAGTGGGTGCGTCAATGTACTATATGTGCTAGATCTAAGTCCTCACATACTCCTGCTGCGGGGTTGCTTTGTCCTTTGGAGGTTCCCAGTGCTCCTTGGACACATTTGGCTATGGACTTTATAACTGACCTTCCCCCCTCTGAGGGTTTTACTGTCATCTGGGTGGTCGTGGACCGTTTTAGCAAGATGTGTCACTTGGTTCCTTTCGTCAAACTGCCCTGCGCTAAAACTCTCGCTAAGGCCTTTGTCAAGGAAATTGTCAGACTTCATGGCGTTCCTACTGACATTGTTTCTGATAGGGGTCCTCAGTTCGTGGCTCGTTTTTGGCGTGCCTTTTGTGATAGGTTGGGAGTTCATTTGTCGTTCTCGTCCGGATATCATCCTGAATCTAATGGCCAGACAGAAAGGAAAAACCAGGATGTTGAGCAGTTCTTGCGTTGTTTTGTGGCAGACAATCAAGAGGGGTGGTCTGAGTTTCTGCCACTTGCTGAATTTGCTCTGAACAATCATACATCTTCTTCTGCTGGTTGTTCGCCTTTTTTTTGTTGTTCTGGGAGACATCCGTCGTTTGGGTCGTTCTCCAAGTTGGGATCTGCCGTGCCTGAGGAGGAGAATTTTTCCGGTGATTTGGAGAGAGTTTGGACGGATGTGCGTGGTAATCTTCAGGAGGCCAACAGAAAATCTAAAGACTACTTTGATAGGAAACGACAGGAGGTTTTGTTCGCTGTTGGTGACATGGTTTGGTTGTCCTCTAGGAATCTGCGGTTGAGGATTCCTTCAAAGAAATTGGGTCCCAAGTTTGTAGGGCCCTTTAAGGTGCTTCAGGTTGTCAACCAATCTGCTGTTAGGTTGGAGGTTCCTACCTCCTGGAGAATTAATCCGGTATTTCATGTCTCTCTGTTGAAAAAAGCTGTTGTATCGGATTGTGACGCCTCTGCCTCTGTTCCTCCGGTGGTGGAGGACGGGGAATATGAAATTTCTCGCATCCTTAACTCTAGACGGTATAGAGGTAGTTTGCAGTATCTTGTGGCCTGGAAAGGTTTCGGTCCCGAGGATAACTCTTGGGTGAGGTCGGATGATGTTTCCGCGTCCAGACTTATCAGAGCGTTTCACAGGAGATTTCCTGATAAGCCTGGTCCTAGGGGATCCGGAGGATCCTCTTAGAAGGGGGGGGTACTGTTAGAACCTTGCTCTTAGGTCTTTTTTCCTTTGCTGGTCACATGACCTTGTTGGCCTATTTAATCCTGCTCCGCCCTTCTGGCTTTGCTGGACTTCATTGTATATCTACTTTCTAGCTAGCCTGTGCTCTGTGTCTTGCTCTGTTAGTTTGCTTGGTCTACTGACCTCTATGTTCTATATATTTTGTTTGTTCGTCTGTCTGCTACTATTTCTGTTAGGAGGTGTCCCATATTCCTCCCAGTCCTTAGTACTTGTAGGGATTCCTTCCCCACATCTATAGGTCTCCGTGCAGACTAGCTTAGGACTTTAGCAGGTCTGGTCGCAGGATCAGGTCCCCTGTTACATCGTAGGGATTAAGCTGAGTTCTATCGTAGGGACAGATCTCCTCTCTTTCCTTAGCTCTGGTAGCAGAACATAACAATATGACTGCATGTATGTGATTTGCATGCTTCCAGCCACAATCAGAATAGACTATATCTGGCCCAGCTCAATACACTTGCATTGAGTGTGGCTGAATACAGTCTAGTCGGCACATGACCGCATGTATGCAAATCACATACTAGCAGTCACACGCTCGCCGCTCCCTGGGGTGGCGAATTCTCAAAGCGTGCAGTGCATGCAATGTGAGGATTTACAAGTCTGCAGTCACATAGATTGACGGCAGAGTTGTAATGTAATGATAGTGTAGTAACTCACTTGGGAAAATAGGTAACACACTAAAAACTGCAACTGACCCTGCCGGTTCCTGTACAGACAAGACTCTGCAGTCCCTAGGGGCTCCTGCGTGAGCTGAGATAGCCCTAACCACAGACTAGACGATGGCAACTCGGACCTGTGCTACTTGAAAAGCCGTCGAGTGCCTCAAGTTCCTACTAAAGAACCGGAGGGCAGAGCAGAGTGCAAATTACCTACAGATGAGAAAGTGTGCTGACATAGAAGGAGATCCCAGAGTGAGCAAAACAAACCACGAAATACAAAATAAAGGACTGAGTACGTACTGTTAGAGAATATGCTGCTTACTTCCTAAAAAGAAACATAAGATAGGTGCTGAGTAAAGAACATGAACAGCAAAGAGATAAACCCTAGCTGGTCTTTCACTGACTGGCTTAACTACAGCAGTATGGACATCCAAATGAGACTATCACCAGCAGGAAATACCAGCAGGGGGAAAGTATATGAAATGGCACCCGAAAGGTGATAGGGCAGACAAATGAGTAAATGAAAACACCTGTTATGCTAAAAAGACTGAAGCAAGAATAACAGAAATTAAACATCTGGAGAAAAGCTGTATCTGCTGTGGCTCGGAGGACAGAGAGGCCGACCACAAAGCACAGGATAAATGGTTCTAACCCAGACACATGACAGTAGCTTAAGACTGGACAATCTTATAAAGTACTAAAACAATGCATTGTTCTCTGGTTACAGGAAACTTTGATTTTCACTAAAGACATAAATGGCAATGAAAACAAAAGATGACTAAAAGCACATTTACACTGGCAAATTATTGCCCATAGTGAGAGTAAATATTTAGCAACAGCTGCTGCAAACTGTATGGAAATAAACAACGGTTAATAAGATTGTTCAGTCTCAATACAGTTTACATATCATTGGCAGAACATCTTGTTTTTACGCCTGGAGATGTGCTGCTGTCAATAATTATTTTTTAGGCTGCATAAAAAATGTGATCAGACCACAAACAAACATTTTTTAGTGGCTCATCAACATGTTTTAATGGGCTAATGATCAGGAATGCTGTTTATACTGCCATCAGTAGATATTATGCAGCCAGAAATAAGCCTAACCTGCATATTTAGCTTTTTTTCTTCCTACACTGCTTTACTCTTCTTCAAAACTTTATCCTTGACCTGTCTGGTGTGCTCCTTGGTTTTCATGATGCTGTTTGTTCCCTGATGTTCTCAAACAAACCTGTGAGGCCTTCACAGAACAGAGGTTGTTATACTAAGAATAAATTACATATAAATGAACTCAAATTACTAATTATGTGACATCTGGAGGCAATCGGTCACTCATAATTTGATTTAAGGGTAACAGTCTACAGGGGGCTGAGTACAAATTCAGGTCACAATTTTCAGATTTATATTTTTAAAATAATTAGAAAACCATGTTTCATTTCCTTTAAACTTCTCAAATACTTGCTACTTTGTGTTGGTATCTCACATAAAATCCCAATAAAATTAATTTAAGTTTGTGTGTGTAACGTGATAAAATGTGGAAAAGTTCATGGGGTGTGAATACTTTTTTTAAGGCCTTGTATATTGGAAAAGATTATGAAAAACTGAAAAAGTAACATTTTCCTTTAAGTACAGTGATTAAATTATTTGGTACTAAATCTTCCAGGATGTTGACTTTGCAAAGTTAATGCATACACGATAAAAACAGGATGTAGTCGGAGATAAAGTCTGGTCACCACAGGCACAATTAAGCTTTTGTGACAAAATAACTTGCAAGAAAATTGATTTAGCCGTAAGTCATTTTTGGAATTTAGATGCTAGTGCTTTTTGACAAAAATAACATTGCTTGAAAGTCTTGTCTTTAAGAATGCATGATAAAGAGGCACAATGGACCTGATCTGGGCTATTGCAAGAAAGTCACGTTCACAGAAGTGATGTTAAGTTTAAGGGCTTGTTCACACAACCGTATTTTTATTCCGCGTGCTGTACGTGAAAAAAAACAGTCAGCACTCTGTCCAATGTTATGCATTGGTGAGTGTGTGAGTGCACACGGATTGAACACGGATGACAAGTGAGAAAAAAATCATCCCACTTTTCTGGATGAAACTGAATGATTTTTATACTCTTGTGTGAACCTACCCTAAGGCTATTTTCGCACGGTGCTTTTTTGCTTTTTTGTCTGCAGCCAAAACCTGATCTCTTGGCAGTAAAAAAGGCTGCAGACAAAATGCAGGTGCTGCTAACTATTTTGCTGCTTTTCTTACTGCATTTTTTGGTGAGTTTTTCAGGATCTCAAAGTTTAGCTTTGCTTCCACCATACAAGCATGAACAATGCAAGGTGTTAGGCCACCAATGCAAGACATATATGAAACCATAAAACATTTTTGAAAAAAAGAGCAAATTGATCAAATTACTTAGTGGAAAATGATTTTTATGTCTGAAAAAATAGTGACTATTCTGAACAAAAAAGTTCATGAGTTCATAAAAAAATACATAATTACAAATGTAAAAACAGCGGGGGGAGGTGAATTGGTCAGGAATAGTTTACCTAAGGCATTGGCAGTAGTGTTGAGCCACCCCCGTAGTGTTCGAGTTCGGTTCGGTTCGTCGAACACCCGTATGTTCGCCGAACTGTTCGTCGAACTGTTCGACGAACACCTTCAAACACCGTTAAAACCAATGGCAGGCAAACAAAAACACATAGAAATGACTCGCCCCCTGGGCCGTGGGGCACTCGGATCCGGGCAGTGGGGGAACGATGGGAGTAGTAGTGGCAACCCGGTTCTGTGGCTCAGGGTGGTCAGGCCAGTGGTAGTCCTTTATGTGCTATTGATGATTATGTCCGACTACGCCACCCGTGGATTGCGGTTATTAGGAACCGCCGCTGCATGCAGACCGCTGGGGCTGATGAGGTGTGCAGCTAGGGTAGTGTGACTCCCCACGGGAAGAGTGCAGCCCCAGGGCAGTGTAGTGGATGGTGGGAGTGATGGTAGTGAGAGTCCCGGTGCTGATAGTGCTGGAGGAGCAAGGAGCACACAGACAACAAGTTGCAGTCCAGGGTCTTTACTAAAACAGGTAAACTGACCCATAAACAGTCCTGGCTAGGAGGGGACCTGGATGTCTGAGAGCAACGGGGAAATTGGCCCTGGTCAGGGTGAGGGTGTAGGCCTACCGTGCTTTCTGCGCTCCTTCTGGCTATCTCCTCATTATAGAGTAACAGCCCACGTTTCCGAGCTCTCCGTGTATTCTCGCCTGTATGGCCTGCGACGTGGGTTCCTTTCTGCTCCCAGCCTTGTACGGCTTTACTGGTCCCTTCGGTTGTGGCAGGGCCTCCAGGCTTCTTAGGCCAAGGAATATACAGTCCCTTGCGGACTGGTTATCTGCTGGAGAATGTGGAATCCTCCCAGCCTCAGACACCAAAGTCTGATAAAGTAAGTCTTTTATCTGCCAAGACAGGCTCTCTTCGCCTCTTGTCTCTGGCTTGTGGCTCTCCTCCTGCCACACTTCCTCTTAGGTGCAATACAACTGTCTGTCCCTGCTCTGCTCTGGGACAAGTCTCAGCCCTGAGACAGGCCTTCAAGTTCTCTCTAACCCTGCCCCCAGCACCAGCTTTTATAGGGGCAGCCAGCTCCCCCTACTGGCCTGAGACAGAAGGCATTGCATGCTAATGTTCCCCTGACTAGAGAACCTCCCCCTTGCTCTCAGACACAGCTTTAATACATTTTGTGGCATCCAGGCCAGGGTGACACAGAAACACATATAAAACACCTTCAAAGGTGTCCAAAACCTGACAAACTGCTCAGAAGACACAACTAACACATGGAAAAGTGACAAGTACATATAGTCATGCGAAAAGAAAAGAGGTGGAGGAGTAAAAGGAGGGGGAGACACAGATATAGGCATGTCATGCCCTTCTAAAACCAAAAAAGTGCGAAGCCGACATGGCCAGCCCGTTCCTGCCCGTGCGACCTCCGTGTCGCCGGGTTTGTGCCAGAGCTGCGGTGGACCCTGACGGCCAGCCCCCCTCTCCCAATACTGGTGCCTGTCTGCTGGTGGGTCGAGCGAGCCCCTCTGCGGTGGAGGCAGGTCTAAGCTTTTTAATCTAAATTGTCTCTCTAATTTGAATGAATACACTTTAAATCCTTTTACAAGGATCTATTGGAAGGCAAGTCTGATGCCAGCAGCTGCGGGAATTCCAGCTCCAGTAGCGTCCACTAAAGCTGCTGCAGTTAAAAAGCTTTTATAAGGATCGAGCTTGGCGGTCCACCGCAAGGCGTCCTACCGCCAGTCCCAGCCCCTGTGCCTTGGGGTGCCTCCCGATGCTCTTCACTGAGTGTCCCGGGGGCCCGAAGCATTTCCTTTGAAAAAATTAAGTGTCCAAACTACAGGTGGTGTAGCTTGCTTAACAGCTGGGATAATCCGCTGACTAGCAGACACTGCTACTAGCCACAAAGTATTTCCTGGGCTAGATGCAGTTAAAAATTTGTAATTAGATACTCTCATTGGATGCTGAGAAAGCATTCCATAGAGTCTCCTGGCACGCCATATATTATTCTCTTAAAAAGCTTGGGGTACGGGTCTAGGGGACCCTTTTAAAGCCAAAATCACGGCCCTGTATCGCAATACATCACCAAGGCTGAAGATAAATGGAACATTTTCATCACCTTTCATAATCACCAATGGGACAAGGCAGGGATGTCCTCTGTCCCCTCTCTTATACATCCTAGTGACGGAGCACTTGCTCTCATCAATTCGCCATAACCCCAATATTAGGTGGATTGAGGTGGGAGGCACCGAGTACAAGTGCTCTGCATTTGCTGATGATGTCCTAGTATATATCACTCAATCACATATATCCATCCCTGCTGTTATGGCTTAAATAGATCACTTTGTTACATGGTCAAATTTTAAAATCAATGCAGCGAAGTCTGAGGCCCTCGATGTCTCCCTCCCCAAATCCATACAGGATTCCATCCAGTCCAACTTTCCCTTTGCCTGGCCCTCACAGGGTATCAAATACTTAGGAATTCGTATTCATAGAGACCTCTCCCATCTATGTTATCTTAATTTTGGGCCCTTTATTGAACAACTCCATACAGACCACGATTGGCAAGTTAGAACTGTAAGATTCACTACGTGAACCACTGGTGTTTTGTGGAAAAGCACATGTACACTGTGTTCCAAATTATTATGCAAAAAGTGTTTAGGAGTGATAAGGGAAGAATTTGTTTGTTTGTCAGTTAAACTCATTGATGGTGATGTGTGTCAGGGCTCTTTATATCACTGTAAGCAATTGCAGACACCTGTGCTAATTAGTTTGGCAGGTGTGTCCAATGAAAGGCAAGGCTACTTAAGAAGGCTGTCCCACATTATTAAGCAGCCTACATTTTCTGCCAAAATGGGAAAGAAAAAGGATGTGTCGGCTGCTGAGAAGCAACAAATTGTGGAGTGTTTAGATCAAGGCATGACTACAATCAACATTGCCAAGACACTTCATCCTGATCATCTCACAATCAAGAAATATGTAGCTGATTCGCAGTACACATGTGTGCGTGCTGATAAGGGAAAATTGAGGACTCTTTCCTCCAGGCAATTACATCAGGTTAAAAGAGCAGCGGCAAAAAAGCCTTGTCATAGCGGCAGACAAGTTTTTGAAGCTGCTGGTGCCTCCAACGTCCCCCGAACAACAAGATGCAGGGTCCTTCAGAGGTTTGCAGCTGTGCGTAAGCCATCCTGTCGACCTCCTCTATCCACTGTACACAAGCAGAAACGGTTCCAGTGGGCCAAACAATACATGAAGACTGACTTCAAAACTGTTTTGTTCACCGATGAGTGCTGTGCAACGCTCGATGGTCCAGATGGATGGAGTGGAGGATGGCTGGTTGATGGACACCCCACGCAAACACGGCTACGGCGCCAACAAGGAGGAGGTGGAGTAATGTTTTGGGCTGGAATCATGGGGAGAGAGATTGTTGGCCCCTTTAGGATCCCTGAAGGGGTAAAGATGAACTCCATAATGTATGTGGAGTTTCTCAAACAGCACTTCCTGCCATGGTTCAAGAAGAAGAACCGTGTATTCCGCAGCAAGATCATTTTCATGCATGATAATGCACCGTCTCATGCTGCACATAACACATCTGCATCTCTGGCTGATATGGGCATAAAAGGGGACAAATTTATGGTGTGACCCCCATGCTCCCCTGACCTCAACCCCATTGAGAACCTCTGGAGCATCATCAAAAGGAGTGCCTATGATGGCGGGAGGCAGTTCACATCTAAGCAACAGCTCTGGGAGGGTATTCTGTCCTCATGCAAAACAATTGAAGCAGAAACCATCCAAAACCTGACAAATTCAATAGACGGGAGAGTTCAGAAGCTCCTTTCGAACAAGGGGTCCTATGTGCAAATGTAACATCACCTAGAATAAAGTTTTGAGTTGAAAACTGTTTGATTTCAGTTTCTAATAACCTGCTAATTCTTATAATTTCAAAAATGACCATTTTTTTGTTCTTTATTAAAATGAAAAGGTTGATCGAAGAGTGTGGGGGATCTAAGAGTGTGGCAACCCAGTAGTCAGGATTATTTCGAATTCTGACAATCTGAGGGTCATGTTGCAGGTAGTGCAGCAAGAAGGCACTCATGTGTCTTGCTCATCTAGGAGCCCCAAAATTATTTTCCGGGCTAGATGCAGCTAAAAATTATTATTAATTTGAAAGCTGGTGGAGCTTAGTATAGATGGCCTAATAGAATCAGTACTGCAAACTGCTACAAAGCCCAAATTATTTTCCAGCCAAGATACAGATAAACATGATTAGTAATTTTAAATCTGGTGGAGTTTAGTATAGATGGCCTAATAGAATCAGTACTGCACACTGCTACAAGGCCCAAATTATTTTCCAGCCAAGATACAGATAAACATGATTAGTAATTTTAAATCTGGTGGAGTTTAGTATAGATGGCCTAATAGAATCAGTACTGCACACTGCTACAAGGCCCAAATTATTTTCCAGCCAAGATACAGATAAACATGATTACTAATTTGAAATCTTAAAACGGTTGGTGAGGTGATTTTAACAAATCATCAAACTTTTACTCTCCCCAGGATGACATAGGGGTAGAAAAATCGTTTCGAATCCATGATTTGTTCATTTTTATAAACGTGAGTCTGTCTACATTATCAGTGGAGAGCCGTGTGCGCTTATCTGTCAGCACACCACCAGCAGCGCTGAACACACGTTCAGACAGAACGCTGGCTGCGGGGCATGACAAGATCTCCAAGGCGTAAGTGGCGAGCTCCGGCCATTTATCCAGATTGGAAGCCCAAAAAGAGCAAGGGTCCAGTGACACAGTCATGGCTTCAATGTTTACTTGGAGATACTCCTGTACCATCGTCTCTAGGCGTTGACTATGTGTCAGACTTCTTGTCTCCTGTGGCCTTGCAAAGGATGGGCTAAAAAAGTGGTGAAATGATTCCGCAAAATTGATGTTACCAGCAGATACTGTGTTTCTGTTACGTTTTGAGTGCTGAACTCTCGATGGTCCCACGGTTGGCAAGTTGGAACTGTGAGGTTCACTACGTGCACCACTAGTGTTTTGGGGAATTGCACATGTAAGATTCTGCAACAGTCTCTGCTGATACTCCTGCATGCGTGCATCTCTTTCTATGGCAGGAATAATTTCTGCAAATTTACTTTTGTACCGGGGATCTAACAGTGTGGCAACCCAGTAGTCAGGATTATTTCTAATTCTCACAATTCGAGGGTCATGTTGCAGGTTGTGCAGCAAGAAGGCACTCATGTGTCTTGCGCATCCAGGAGCACCAAGTCCCTGTTGTGTTGGTGGCGAGGTAACAATCATGCTTCCTTCCTCTGCCCTCTCCCCCCAACCTCGCACAACAGAAATGTGATCAAGGTCTCCCTCATCTGATGAGTCTTCCATCAGTTCGTCCTCCACTTCATCCTGGGCTCCTGCACCTTCCTCACTAGTTTGGCTGCTACCATGCGCCCTGGTAAAACCATCTCCTCCACCCTCACATGCCTGCCGCCTTGGTGCTGCCGACCGTCTGGACCTTGCAGATGTTAGCCCTTCCGCATACAACTCCTCCTCCTCTACTTCCTCCACCTCCTCTTGTGCCACCACCTGACTCTGAATTCTTAACATGTGCTCCAGCATGTAAATCACCGGAATAGTCATGCTGATAATGGCATCGTCAGCACTAAACATCTTCGTCGCCATTTCAAAACTGTGCAGAAGGGTGCATAGGTCCCTGATCTGAGACCACTCCTCCAGCGTGATTTGCCCCACCTCTGGATCTCGTTGGCCCAGTCTATACGTCAGAACGTATTGCACCAGGGCTTGTCGGTGCTGCCACAGTCGCTGCAACATGTGCAGAGTTGAATTCCACCGGGTAGGCACATCGCATTTTAGCCGGTGAAGTGGCAGGCCCAACGACTTCTGTAGAGATGTAAGTCGCTGAGCTGCGGGATGCGAACGGCGGAAGTGACCACACAGCGACTGTGCCCTCTGCGGATGGCCATCTAGTCCGAATAGTCGGCTAAAATTTGCTGAACAACCAGGTTCAACACGTGAGCCATACAAGGCACGTGTGTGACATTGCCCCGGAGAAGGGCCGCACCGAGGTTTGCAGCATTGTCGCACACGGCCTTCCCTGGTTTCAGGTCCAGTGGAGACAACCATTCATGAAACTGGTTCTCCAGAGCTGACCACAACTCCTCAGCTGTGTGACTCACATTTCCCAGACATTTCAAAGTAAAAACCGCCTGATGACGTTGAGCCCTGCTGCCAGCATAGTAAGGAGGTGTGCAGGATCCCTTCTGCACAGTTAGAAAGCTTGTGGCATGACCAGACAGGCTTTGGGTGCAGGTGGAGGACCGAGAGGAGGTTGAGGAGGCAGAAGCAGTGGAGGAACTTTGAGATAAAGAGGATTGACGTACAACTCGTGAGGATGGCAAGACTTGGACAGCAGCCCCTTGTCCTGCTGTCACCATAGTTACCCAGTGCTCAGTCAGCGACATGTAACGCCCCTGTCCATGCCTACTCGTCCAAGTGTCTGTGGTGAAATGCACCCTGTCACACACAGAGTTTCTCAAAGAAGCGGTGATGTTGTGTGCGACATGCTGGTGGAGCGCAGGCACACCTTTCTTTGAGAAGTAGTGCCGACTGGGCATCTGGTACTGGGGCACTGCGACGGACATAATGTCTCGAAAATCCTCTGTGTCCACCAGGCGGAAAGGCAGCATTTCTGTAGCCAAGAGCTTGCAGATGGTGAAATTCAACCTCTTAGCTTTCTCATGGCTAGGAGGAAATGGTCTTTTACTTGTCCACATCTGAGGGACCGAGGGCTGGCTGTTGTGCTTAGACGGGGTTGAGAAGGGTGTCCTCGACAAACTGCCGGTCTGTGAGGAAGATGCAGGCGGACATGTTAGGTTGCCTTGATCCAAAGGTGGTGCTATCGATGTCGGACAGCGCTGAACACCCGCTGGTGTTTCCACCTCCAAAGAAAATGATGACATGCCAATCACGCTGGCTGTTGCGGGTAAAGAGGTGGCAGGTCTGCGTCCCAAAACAGGTGTGACTGCTGTCCCCCCAGTCACAGAGGATGAAGAGGCCACGGATGCACAAGATGTGGCAGACGGTGGTTGACCCGGCCGGCTAGGCCGCATTGTAGCACAGTGAGCTTCCCACTGCAACTTATGCTTCATATCCATGTACCGGTTCATGCATGAAGTACTCAAACTATGTATTTTTTGGCCTCTACTTAGCTTTTGCTGACAAATGTTACAGATAACACGAGTTGGGTCATCTTTATCGATCTGAAAAAATGCCCAGGCTATGCAAGGCTTAGCACCCATGCGACCTGAAGAGCCACCACGACTTGTGGTCAGAGGCAGAGTTGTGTTTGAGGATGCAGTTGTTGACATGCTTCCAGTACTACGTCTCTGTCCAGGAAGGCGAAACCTGATGTAACGGGTCTGGGAGGCGGAACCTCAGAGCTACTATACAAGGGGGCGGTCCTTGTAAGGGAGCGGGTGGCGACCAGGGAAGACGGGCAGGCAGTCACAGCAGGTGACCGGGACAGTCTCTGGGTGAACGGGCAGGAGGTCACGGCAAATGACCGGGGCAGTCTCTGGATGAACGGGCTGGAGGTCACGGCAAGTGACCGGGGCAGTCTCTGGAAGAACGGGCTGGAGGTCACGGCAAGTGACCGGGGCAGTCTCTGGATGAACGGGCTGGAGGTCACGGCAAGTGACCGGGGCAGTCTCTGGGTAAAGGGTAGGTACGACCTGTGATGGCTGAACCTCCAGGTAGGCTAGCAGGCAGATGGAAGATGTATGCTCCCAGGTGAGCAAGCGAGAGTCTCTGGATGAACGGGTGGTCACAGCATGTGACGGCGGATCTTCCAGGTAGGCAAACAGGCAGGTAGCGGAGGAGCGCTCCCAGGTGAGCGGGCAAGAGTCTCTGGAATAGCAGGTTGTCACAGCACGTGACGGCGGAGCCTCCAGGTAGGCAAGCAGGCAGGTAGCGGAGGAGCGCTCCCAGGTGAGCGGGCAGGAGTCTCTGGAATAGCAGGTGGTCACAGCACGTGACGGCGGAGCCTCCAGGTAGGCTAGCAGGCAGGTAGCAGATGTGCGCTCCCAGGTGAGCGGCCAAGCTGGTCCATAGACAGACTGACAGGAGTAGGAAGGCAGACCGTCGGACCTCAGGCTAGCAAGCAGGTAGCAGGAATATCAGGCAGGAAACAGACAGCAAACTGGCAGGAATCAGGCAGGTAACTGACAGGTAACTGGCAACGGGACCTGAGGGCTGAAGCAGAGTAGTGAACAGTGCAACAACATTGCTCGGGCACCTCCATTTTGGAGGAGGTGCCTTATATATGGTGAAGTCCTCCGGCCATTGGCCGGGGACTCCTTAGGACGGCGCGCGCGGCCCCTTTAAGAGGGAGGGAGCGCGCGCGCGCCCTAAGCACAGTGGCCGGGAAGGAGCACGCGCTGCCAGCAGAGCGGGAGGAGGACGCCGGGCTTGGAGCAGAGAGGTGAGGGGAACAGCGTCCCCCCTTTAGGCCCCCCCTTTTTTAGGCCAGACAGAAATTTAGCAAGGATGAGAGGGGCATGGATGTTCTCCCGGGGCTCCCACGTTCTCTCTTCAGGACCAAACCCCTTCCAATCTACTAGAAAAAAGGTCTTCCCTCTTACCCTTTTGGTGGCCAGAATGTTCTCTACCTCAAATTCGTTTTCAGCGGAAACCGGAGCAGGAGGCGTGCCTGTAGACTTGGAAAAAGAGTTAAGTACCACAGGTTTGAGGAGAGATACATGGAAGGAGTTAGGGATCCGCAAGTTGGCCGGGCGTTTCAATTTATAGGCCACCGGGTTGATCTGACTGATGACCTCCAGAGGACCGATGAACCGAGGCCCTAACTTATAGGAAGGAATCTTGAGCCGGACATACTTGGACGAGAGCCAGACCTTATCCCCTGGACGGAATTGAGGAGGATCCAGACGTTTTTTGTCAGCATGTCTTTTCATACGCTCGGATGACAGAAGGAGTGCGGACCGGGTACTCTCCCATATGGAGGAAAATTTGTTAACAAGAGATTCCGCAGCCGGATTGTCCACCGAGGTGGAGACGGGAAACGGGATCCGAGGATGCTGACCGAAGACTACAAAAAACGGGGATTTGGAGGAAGATTCGCTCTCGTGATTGTTGTACGAGAATTCGGCCCATGGCAGGAGATCCACCCAGTCAGAATGGTGGGCATTAACGAAGTGCCGGAGGTAACTGGTCAGGATCTGATTGATCCGCTCCACTTGACCATTAGACTGTGGGTGGTAAGCGGAGGAGAAGTCCAGGGTGACGTCTAGCAATTTACAAGTGGCTCTCCAGAAACGAGAAGTGAACTGTACCCCACGATCCGACACGATGTGACGGGGCAGGCCATGAAGACGGAAGATGTGGCGGATAAAGTCTTTAGCCAGCTCGGGTGCAGACGGGAGGCCTGGCAGGGGAATGAAGTGAGCCATCTTGGAAAAGCGGTCAGCGACCACCCAAATGACCGTACAACCGGCAGAGACGGGAAGATCAGTTATGAAGTCCATCGCTATATGCTGCCAGGGGGCAGCAGGTACTGGCAGAGGAAGGAGGCGACCGGCTGGCAGGTGTCTCGGAACTTTGTTGCGGGCGCAGGACACACAGGCAGAAACAAAGTCTATTACATCCTTGTGCAGGTTAGGCCACCAGTAGTGCCGGGTAATAAGCTGGAGGGTTTTTTTCTGACCGGCGTGGCCAGCTAGTTTAGACGAATGACCCCAGTGTAGGATCTTCTCCCGATCAGGTACCGATACGAACGTCTTACCGGGAGGGAGACGATTTAGACTCACGGGAGCCACCTGCATTACTCTGGCGGGATCGATGATATGTTTAGGTTCTTCCTCGAGGTCAGATACCAGAAAGGATCGGGACAAGGCGTCCGCTTTGATGTTCTTGTCAGCCGGGCGAAAATGTAGAACAAAATCAAAGCGAGCAAAAAACAAGGACCACCGGGCTTGGCGCGGATTAAGTCTCTGGGCATGCTGGAGATAAGCCAAGTTCTTGTGGTCAGTGTAAATTATTACCGGATGAAGAGCCCCCTCGAGTAGGTAACGCCACTCCTCCAATGCCAGTTTGATGGCCAATAACTCTCGGTCTCCTATGGAATAATTGCGCTCAGAAGAGGAGAAGAGTTTGGAGAAGAAGCCGCAAGTTACCATCCTCCCGGAAGAAGATTTTTGAGTAAGTACAGCTCCGGCTCCAGAGGAGGAGGCGTCAACCTCCAGAAAGAACTGCTTGTTGCCGTCCGGACGATGCAGCACCGGGGCGGAAGAGAAGGCCTGTTTTAAGGAAAGAAAGGCCTCCTCTGCTTCGGACGGCCACTCCTTGGGATTAGTACCCTTACGGGTGAGCGCGGAAATTGGGGCAGTCCGGTTAGAGAAGTGTGGTATGAAGAGGCGGTAGTAGTTGGCGAAGCCCAGGAACCGCTGAATGGCCTTCAACCCCTCCGGTCGGGGCCATTTCTCGATGGCAGACAGTTTCTCTGGATCCATTCGTAGGCCGGTCTGAGAAATAATGTAGCCCAAAAACGGAAGCGAGGTCTGCTCAAAGAGGCACTTCTCATATTTAGCGAAGAGGTGGTTCTGCCTGAGCCTGAGCAGGACCTGACGAATGTCCCTCCGGTGAGTCTGGAGATCCGGAGAGAAGACCAAGATGTCGTCCAGGTACACCACAACGCAGGAGTAGAGAAGGTCCCGGAAGATGTCATTGACCAACTCTTGAAAGACGGCAGGAGCGTTACAGAGACCAAAGGGCATTACCAGATATTCATAGTGGCCGTCCCGGGTGTTGAATGCAGTCTTCCATTCATCCCCTTGACGGATACGGACCAGGTTGTACGCCCCACGGAGGTCCAGTTTGGTGAAGACTCTAGCCCCCCTCAGGCGATCAAATAATTCTGGAATGAGCGGAAGGGGGTACTTATTCTTCACCGTGATCTGGTTAAGGCCTCCATAGTCTATACAGGGACGGAGAGAGCCGCCCTTCTTTTTTACGAAGAAGAAGCCTGCTCCCGCCGGGGAGGTAGATTTCCGGATGAATCCCCTGGCCAAATTCTCCTCAATATATTCGGACATCGACCGGGTCTCAGCAGCGGACAATGGGTAAATACGCCCACGGGGAGGAGTAGTACCGGGTAACAGGTCAATAGGACAGTCGTATGGTCTATGAGGGGGTAATGTCTCTGCCTCCTTTTTATTAAAGACATCAGCAAATGACCAATAGGGAATCGGAAGTCCAGGTAGATTAGTTGGGGTAGGAGAAGGACGGACGGGATGAACAGGAACCAAACAAGTCTTATGACAGTCCTGTCCCCAGCGAAGGACTTCTCCGGTCTGCCAGTCAAGCACGGGTGCATGTCTCTGGAGCCAAGGTAGACCTAGTAAGAGGGCGTGAGAGAGTCCAGGCAGAACATGAAAAGAGATGCTCTCAGAATGCAGCATTCCCACCTGCAGAGTTATGGATTCGGTGATGAGTTGGATGGGACGTGGTAAGAGGCCCCCATCCACAGCAGCGACAGATAATGGTACAGCCAGAGGTTTGGTGGGAATGCAGTATTTTTCTACCAGGGACTGTGAAATAAGATTCCCGGCCGCTCCAGAGTCAAGTTGGGCTAGTTCGAAATAACGATTCTCCCCGCAGATAATAGAGACTGACAGTAGCAGAGATGGAGAGGATTTATTTTTGTCTAGGTCGACCTCTCTGAGCGAACCTAGACACAGGCGTTTCCCGACCTCTCCGGGCAGGTACGGATCCGGTGCTCCTTACTGCCACAGTAGAAGCAGCTCCCTTCGGCACGGCGTAAGTCCTGACGGGTTTTGACCATCTTGGTCTGGTCGACCTGCATAGGCTCAGGAGAGTGTACCTGGGGAGAAACGGAGGGAGTGACAGGTTTCTGAAAAGTAGGAGCTAGACGTGGAAACCTCCTCTCACGGATGACCTCTTTGGCACGCTCCTGGAACCGTAGGTCAATCCGGGTGGCAAGAGTTATTAGGTAATCGAGAGTGGTAGGAATGTCTCGACCGGCAAGTTCATCTTTAATACGGCCGGACAGACCCTCCCAGAAGACAGACACCAGAGCGTCGTTATCCCAAGCCAGTTCCGAGGCAAGGGTACGGAACCGTATGGCATATTGGCCCACGGTGAGATTTCCCTGGTGGAGGCGTAGCAGAGATGATGCGGATAAGGTCTTCCGTCCGGGTTCGTCGAAGACTTTCCGGAAAGCCGTGAGAAAGGCAGGCAAGTCGGACACCAGGGGGTCTCCTCTCTCCCATAGAGGATTTAGCCAGGCCAGGGCCTCCCCGGTGAGATGGGACATGATGAAGGCAATTTTGGCCCGGTCGGAGTTAAACTGGTGGGACAGGAGTTCAAAGTGCAGGGTGCACTGATTTATGAAGCCCCGAGCCTGAGCGGAGTCGCCTCCGAAGCGAGGAGGTGCAGAAAGCCGGGGTCCGGGGTAGGATACCATGGTATTGGTGGGCAGCGGAGCTGCCGGGTTGCGAGTCATGGCACTGGCGGTGGTTGCTGGTGGAGCAGTCAGAGTGTCCAGGCGAGAATTGACATTCCGCAGGTGACCCAGGATGGACTCCTGTTGGGACCTCTGACGGGACAGTTCATGACAGAGGTCCGAGAGCGAGGGAGCTTGGGTGCCACCGGGTTCCATGGCCCGAGCAAACTGTAACGGGTCTGGGAGGCGGAACCTCAGAGCTACTATACAAGGGGGCGGTCCTTGTAAGGGAGCGGGTGGCGACCAGGGAAGATGGGCAGGCAGTCACAGCAGGTGACCGGGACAGTCTCTGGGTGAACGGGCAGGAGGTCACGGCAAATGACCGGGGCAGTCTCTGGATGAACGGGCTGGAGGTCACGGCAAGTGACCGGGGCAGTCTCTGGAAGAACGGGCTGGAGGTCACGGCAAGTGACCGGGGCAGTCTCTGGATGAACGGGCTGGAGGTCACGGCAAGTGACCGGGGCAGTCTCTGGGTAAAGGGTAGGTACGACCTGTGATGGCTGAACCTCCAGGTAGGCTAGCAGGCAGATGGAAGATGTATGCTCCCAGGTGAGCAAGCGAGAGTCTCTGGATGAACGGGTGGTCACAGCATGTGACGGCGGATCTTCCAGGTAGGCAAACAGGCAGGTAGCGGAGGAGCGCTCCCAGGTGAGCGGGCAAGAGTCTCTGGAATAGCAGGTGGTCACAGCACGTGACGGCGGAGCCTCCAGGTAGGCAAGCAGGCAGGTAGCGGAGGAGCGCTCCCAGGTGAGCGGGCAGGAGTCTCTGGAATAGCAGGTGGTCACAGCACGTGACGGCGGAGCCTCCAGGTAGGCTAGCAGGCAGGTAGCAGATGTGCGCTCCCAGGTGAGCGGCCAAGCTGGTCCATAGACAGACTGACAGGAGTAGGAAGGCAGACCGTCGGACCTCAGGCTAGCAAGCAGGTAGCAGGAATATCAGGCAGGAAACAGACAGCAAACTGGCAGGACTCTGGCAGGAATCAGGCAGGTAACTGACAGGTAACTGGCAACGGGACCTGAGGGCTGAAGCAGAGTAGTGAACAGTGCAACAACATTGCTCGGGCACCTCCATTTTGGAGGAGGTGCCTTATATATGGTGAAGTCCTCCGGCCATTGGCCGGGGACTCCTTAGGACGGCGCGCGCGGCCCCTTTAAGAGGGAGGGAGCGCGCGCGCGCCCTAAGCACAGTGGCCGGGAAGGAGCGCGCGCTGCCAGCAGAGCGGGAGGAGGACGCCGGGCTTGGAGCAGAGAGGTGAGGGGAACAGCGTCCCTACCTAGCAGGAGGCAGGGACGCCGACGCTACACCTGACCTCGTCGTCACTAGCATCCTCCTCCACCTCCTCTGCTGACCTCATCTCTTGGCTGACTGTGGGTTGACAGTAAGTGGGATCTCCAACCTCGTCATCATCACCCTGTGTGTTATCACACCCGTCGTCCTCAGAGCCAACCTCTTCCTGCCCTGACAAAATACTAAAGTTGTTGCTCCAATCAGGTATTTGAGTCTCATCATTGTCTTCCTCATTGTCTCCACCAACAGGAGTTACAGTTTGGGAACGAGGGTCTACATTATGGTCAGAACCTTCTGCGTCTGGTCCTGGATCCGACTCATAAAGATTCTGGGCATCAGTGCAGATCATTTCCTCGTCTGGATTCACAGAAGCTCTGGAGCCGACCTCTGATTCCCAGGCTATAGTATGAGTAAACAGCTCTGCAGACTCAACCATCTGTTCTACCCCATACTCAGACGGGCAGCTGGAGATTTAGGAGCTGTGAGGAAGCAAGTGCGATTGGGGTGACACCTCTGAGGACTGGAGTATTTGTGATGTTGAAGTTGAGGTGGAGGAGAGCCCACTTAAAGGAGCACTTGATATCCATTGAAGCACCTGATGTTTTTGTGCCTCATCTGGAATTTGTAGCGATTGGTGTGGCCGTAAGAAAGGGATTTTATCACATTGTCCGCTAAAAGAAGTAGACATCTTAGTTTGGCTGGAAGATGGTCTTTCTTCTGCAGATGTTACTGTTGCTTTAACACCTACCCCACGGACACAACCTTTTTTTCCCTTCCCAACACGCCTATTTCCCTTTCCACCAGCAGCAGGCCTTTTTCCACTCATTTTGGTGATTAACTAATTCACAACTCTGGAGTTGTTTGCACAAAAAACAATGGATGGGAACCGAGCAGAGCTGAGTGGCCAAACTGTGGTATTAGCCCAAAAGTATTGACTGGGTTAGATGCAGAAAAAAATTATATTGAATTTGCAACCTGGTGGAGGTTAGTATAAATGGACTAATAGAACATGTCCCACACACTGCTACAAGCCGAAATATTTTTTCAGAGCTAGATGCAGAAAAAAATTATATTGAATTTGCAACCTGGTGGAGGTTAGTATAGATGGACTACTAGAACAAGTCCCACACACTGCTACAAGCCAAAATATTTTTTCAGAGCTAGATGCAGAAAAAAATTATATTGAATTTGCAACCTGGTGGAGGTTAGTATAGATGGACTAATAGAACATGTCCCACACACTGCTACAAGCCGAAATATTTTTTCAGAGCTAGATGCAGAAAAAAATTATATTGAATTTGCAACCTGGTGGAGGTTAGTATAGATGGACTAATAGAACAAGTTCCACACACTGCTACAAGCCGAAATATTTTTTCAGAGCTAGATGCAGAAAAAAATTATATTGAATTTGCAACCTGGTGGAGGTTAGTATAGATGGACTAATAGAACAAGTCCCACAGACTGCTATAAGCCGAAATATTTTTTCAGAGCTAGATGCAGAAAAAAATTATATTGAATTTGCAACCTGGTGGAGGTTAGTATAGATCAGGGGTCCTCAAACTACGGCCCGCCGGGCTATGGGCGGAGGAGAGGAGAGCGGTGTCAGCGCCCGCCCTTTTCTCCCGCTTGCTCAGGGCCCCGGCAGGCGGATACTTACTTCTCCCCGTGCCTCTGCAGATAAGCTGTCTTCCTGCTCTGCGCTTCCTGTGACGTCTCAGGTCAGAGGGTGCGGTGACGTCTTTACACTGTGTCCTCCCGAGTGCCGTCACAGGCAGCGCAGAGCGGGACGACGACGCCGCGACGCTGGAGTCCAGACCAGAGTAGAGCAGCGGCAGCAAGTGAGAAGTGAGGTGAGTATTGGATTTTTTTTTTTTTTTTAATGTATGGAGGCATAGGTCATTATATGGGGGGGTGACATCCTGCAAGAGGTATAATATGGGGGGGTGACATCCTGCATAGGGCATGATATGGGGGTGACATCCTGCATGCGGCATTATATGGGGGGGTGACATGCTGCATGTGGCATTATATGGGGGGGTGACATGCTGCATGTGGCATTATATGGGGAGTGTGACATGCTGCATGGGGCATTATATGGGGGGGTGACATGCTGCATGGGGCATTATATGGGGGGGTGATATACTGCATGGGGCATTATATGGGGGGGTGACATGCTGCATGTGGCATTATTTGGGGGGGGTGACATGCTGCATGTGCCATTATATGGGGGGTGACATGCTGCTTGGGGCATTATATGGGGGGGTGATATGCTGCATGGGGCATTATATGGGGGGGTGACATGCTGCATGGGGCATTATAAAGACAGGGGAGTGATATCCTGCATGGGGCATTATATGGGGGGGTGACATGCTGCATGGGGCATAATATGGGGGGGTGACATGCTGCATGGGGCATTATATGGGGGGGGTGACATGCTGCATGGGGCATTATATGGGGGGGTGGCATCCAGCATGCGGCATTATAAGGGGGTAACAGCCTGCATGGGGCATTATAAGGGGTGGAACAGCCTGCATATGGCATTATAAGGGGGAAACAGCCTGCCTATTGGGAACATTTACCTGTCCATTGAGGACCTATGCTGCCTATTGGGGATATTTACCTGCCTATTGGGGACATTTACCTGCCTATTGGGGATATTTACCTGCCTATTGGGGATATTTACCTGCCTATTGAGGACCTATGCTGCCTATTGGGTACAGTTACCTACCTATTGAAATACCGGTTGATTTAACTTTACTTGTTCTTCATTTTAAATATTGTATTTGTTCCTATATTGTTTTTTTTTACTACAAAATAAGATATGTGCAGTGTGCATAGGAATTTGTTCATAGTTTTTTTTAAAAACTATATTCCGGCCCTCCAATGGTCTGAGGGACCGTGAACTGGCCCCCTGTTTAAAAAGTTTGAGGACCCCTGGTATAGGTTAGTATAGATGGACTAATAGAACATGTCCCACACACTGCTACAAGCCGAAATATTTTTTCAGAGCTAGATGCAGAAAAGAATTATATTGAATTTGCAACCTGGTGGAGGTTAGTATAGATGGACTAATAGAACAATTCCCACACACTGCTACAAGCCAAAATATTTTTTTCAGAGCTAGATGCAGAAAAAAATTATATTGAATTTGCAACCTGGTGGAGGTTAGTATAGATGGACTAATAGAACAAGTCCCACACACTGCTACGAGCCGAAATATTTTTTCAGAGCTAGATGCAGATAAAAATTATATTGAATTTGCAACCTGGTGGAGGTTAGTATAGATGGACTAATAGAATGATGCTATGCCCAAAAGGTTTTACTTCACTAGGTGCAGTAAAAAAATTGTATTCTATACACAGGTGGTGTAGCTTGCAACACAGATAGGCTACTCCACTGACTAACACACTCTGCAATAGGCCAAAAAGGATTTGATTTGCTAAATTTAGCCAAATGCTGTGAAAAAAACTTGCACAGCACTGGCACAGACCTGCCTGGCAAAAAGTGATAGGAACTGATGTAACCTAGCCCTGAAAAGGACTGCAATTACAATTAGTTTTTATTCCCAACCTATCTATTTAAGAGCACAGACCTGCCTGATAAAAGTCGTAGGAAATTATGTAACCTAGTCCTTAAAAGGACTGCAATCACAACTATTGCCTACTCCCAAGCTATCTGTAGATTTGTGCGAAAATTGGCTTGAAATTAACAAAGTATAGCGCACACAGCAACAGCCATCTAACACGCAGCTGCAGCAGTGAGAAAATGGTGGCGACGGGGAAAATGGCTGGGTCTTATAGGGCAAGGACATGTGACATACACTGCCAATGACACATGCCCTTGCTTGTGTGAAAAAAAGCAGTTCGCTCCATGTGTGCGCTGCTGATAGGCTGACGGATTGCACCTCCCCACTGTAAATGCGGGAAAGAGAAAAAAAATTGGAGATCTTCATTATTTCTGCAGAGATCCATCCCCTGCCCCTGCCCCCACCCCGCTGTACACTCAAACTGCGTATTAACATTAATTCTCAGCATTACTGAGAAAAAATCCAGTTATGATTTTGGTGCACGAACAGTTATCGAACATAACCTCGAACAGCCGAATTTTTTACAAATTGTTCGTGTTCGCCGAACGGCTCGAACACCGCCCAAAACAGCTCGAATTTGAGATTGGCGAACAGTTCGAGTCGAACACCGCTCATCTCTAATTGGCAGTACATTTTGTAGGGCAGACACTGTTTACTTTCACATATTGGTTGGCCATTGAGTTGGTCAGGCATTGTTAATTTTCACACATTGGTCAGGCAATGTTTAGTTTTACATATTGGTTGGTCATTGAATTGCTCAGGCAATTGTTTAATTTAACACATTACTAATTTGATTAAAATGTACTAATCCTAACTGCCATTTTCAGGTGAGGACACCAAGACATTTTGGTTTAACCCCTTTACCTCCCAGGGTGGTTTGCACGTTAATGACCAGGCCAATTTTTACAATTCTGACCACTGTCACTTTATGAGGTAATTACTCTAAAACGCTTCAACGGATCCCACTGATTCTGAGAGTGATTTTTCATGACATATTGTACTTCATGATTGTAGTAAAATTTCTTCGATATCACTTGCGTTTATTTGTGAAAAAATTGGAAATTTGGTAAAAATTTTGAACATTTCGCAATTTTCAAAATTTGAATTTTTATTCCGTTAAATCAGGGAGATATGTTACACAAAATAGTTAAAAAATAACATTTCCCACATGTCTACTTTACATCAGCACAATTTTGGAATCAATTTTTTTTTATTAGTGCGCTATAAGGGTTAAAGGTTGATTAGCGATTTCTCATTTTTCCAACAAAATTTACAAAACCATTTTTTTAGAGACCACTTCACATTTAAAGTGACTTTGAGGGGCCTTTATGACAGAAAATACCCAAAAGTGACACCATTCTAAAAACCACACCCCTCAAGGTGCTCAAAACCACATTCAAGAAGTTTATTAACCCTTCACGTGCTTCACAGGAATTTTTGGAATGGGGAAGAAAAAATTAACATTTAACTTTTTTCACAAAAATGTTACTTTAGACCCCAATTTTTTTATTTTTTGCAGGGGTAACAGGAAAAAATGGACCCCAAAATTTGTTGTGCAATTTCCCCTGAGCTCGCAGATACCCCATACGTGGGGAAAAAACACTGTTTGGGCGCACAGCAGGGCTCAGAAGGGAAGGAGCGCCATTTGACTTTTTGAATGTAAAATATGTTTGAATAATTAGCAGATGCCATTTTGCGTTTGGAGAGCCCCTGATGTGCCTAAACAGTGGAAACCCCCCACAAGTGACACCATTTTGGAAACTAGACCCCTCAGGGAAATTATCTAGATGTATGGTGAGCACCTTGAACCCCCAGGTGCTTCACAGAAGTTTATAACATGGAGCCGTGAAAATAAAATGTTCACATTTTTCCCACAAAAATGTTTTTCAGCCCCCAGTTTTGCATTTTCATAAGGGTCACAGGAAAAATCGCACCATGCAACTTGTTGTGCAATCTCTCCTGAGTAATCCGATACCCCATATGTGGGGGAAAACCACTGCTTGGGCGTACGGCAGGGTTTGGAAGGGAAGGAGCGTCATTTGACTTTTTGAATGTAAAATTTGCTTGAATAATTAGCGAATGTGCCCCTGATGTGCCTAAACAGTGGAAAAGCCGCACAAGTGACACCATTTTAGAAACTAGACCCATGATGGAATTTATCTAGATGTGTGGTGAGCACTCTTAACCCCCAGGTGCTTCACAGAAGTTTAGAATATGAAGCCGTGAAAATAAAAAAATCTAACTTTTTCCGCAAAAATGATCTTTTAGCCCCAAATTTTTTAGTTTCACAAGGGTAAGAGGAGAAAATGGAACCTAAAAACTGTTGCGCAATTTCTACTGAGTACGCCAATACCCCATGTGGGGAAAATACACTGTTTGGGCGCCCGTCAGGGTTCAGAAGGGATGGAGCACTGTGTGATTTTCTGAATGCAAAATTGGCTGGAATCAAGAGCGGAAGCCATGTCGCATTTCGGGAGCCCCTGATGTGCCGAAATAGTGGAAACCCCCCACAATTGACTCCATTTTGGAAACTAGACCCCTCAAGGATTTTATCAAGGGGCATAGTGTACATTTTGAACACAGAGGTACGACAGAATTTGATAACATTAGGTCATCATATTGAATAAGTTGTCATTAGTCTTGAGCGCAAGTGCTCGCTACTTGAGTTTGCATCGGGTATTCAGGTATGCACCATGTATGACGGGTGCTCGAGTGACATGCTCGAGTACCTGCCCCACATGTTTCACAGTTGTTAGACACCCAAAAAAAAACATGCGGGGATCGCTCGTGCATGGCAGGCGATCCCAGCAATGTTTTTTTTGGCCGCAAAGCATATAGGGCAGAGACTCGAGCATGTCAGTAGAACACCCGCGATACTCAGTGCATACCCGAGCACCCGATGCAAACTCAAGTAGCAAGCACTTGTGCTCAACACTGGTCGCCATAATGTCATCATTTTTTTTTCTTTACTTTTGAAAAAATCCCAACCCTAACCCCAACTCTAATGCAACCCTAACCCTAACCCCAACCCCAGCCCTAGCCCAACCCTAACCCTAGCCCAACCCTAACCCAACCAAAGCCCCAACCCTAATCTTACCCCAACCCTAACCCTAACCCTAACCCCAACCCTAACCCCAACCCTAACCCTAAGCCTAGAGTTTATTTTTTTACACCATTCCTCGTGCGGTATAAGTGATTAGACGACTTTATTCTTTGGGTCGGTGCGATTACAGCGATACCAGATTCATCTCGGGTTTTTATGATTAACAGCTGTCACACACTAAAAGACGCTTTTTTTGCAAAGACTAGTTTTTGCATCGCCATATTTTGAGATCTATAATTTTCCATATTTTGGCTGACAGAGTCATGTGATGGCTTGTTTTTTGCGGGACAAGTTGATGTTTTTATTGGTACCATTTTCGGGCACATGACATTTTTTGATCGCTTTCTATTCCGATTTTTGGAAGGCAGAATAAACAAAAACCTACAATTCAGGGATTGTTTTTTTTTTTATGCCGTTCCGCATGTGGTAAAATTGATAATGCAGCGTTATTCTTCGGGTCAGTACATTTACAGCGGTACCACATTTGTATAGTTTTTTTTATGTTTTGGCGCTTTTACGCAATAAAAACGATTTTCTAGAAAAAAAAATAATTTTGCATCGCTTTATTCTGAGAGCTATAACTTTTTTATTTTTCGGCTGATGGAGCTGTATGGTTGGCTTGTTTTTTGCGGGACAAGATGACGTTTTCAGCGGTACCATTTTTATTTACATTCGTCTTTTTGATCGCGTGTTATTCCATTTTTTGTTTGGCGGTATGATGATAAAGCATTGTTTTTTGCTTCGTTTTTTATTTTATTTTTTTACCGTGGTCACTAAAGGGGTTAACTAGTGGGACAGTTTTATAGGTCAGGTCGTTCCGGACGTGGCGATACCAAATATGTGTACTTTTATTGGTTTATTTTTTTTTCATAATAAATAAATATTATGGGTTCATATTATGGGTTCACATAGCACTGGGTGTCAGCTGTGACAATCAGCTGACACCTGGCAGGGATCACCCCGCACCGCTTGTGGGCGGGCGCGATCGCAGCGCGCATAATAGTACGTAGCTGGTCCATAAGGTCAGGGCACAGCTACGTACTATTACTGACAAGGTCAGAAAGGGGTTAAACTTGAGAAAATCACACAAAAAATATTTCTGAAATCTCATAACTTTTGCTAGTACTGTAAAAGGCAGCTTTTAATTTGCATAAAAAAGCAGCAAATTGCAATGTGTGAACATAGCCTTAAGGAGGAAAATGTATAAAAATGACAGATGAAAGAGTTGTGTAAAAGTGTATAGGATAGTGTATGTGAGCGGAGGGAATATAGAAACAATAAACATTGCACTTGTAATGAAAGGTTATTACATATGTCCATACGAAAGGAGGGTATAGGACCATATGTACAGTCCAGTTACGTTTTCCCCCAGACTCTACTTTGCCCTATAGTATGCGTTTCCCTTAGACAAGGAAATTACATTGAAAAACGCAGTGGGTTCAGGGACAGATGGGACCCAATATATTGTCTGCAGCGTTCTGCAGCTGCTGCGAAAAGTTCAATCCTAATTAAGTTGTCACCCAACTTTTATTGACTTCTAAATGGCTAATCTGCTTAAAGTGGAACTATTAGAATCAAATATAAAAAGACCATTTAATGGACATGAAAATGTGAAAACTGCATTTTAATTTCCTACTATTATGCTGAGATATGATCAACTGAAGTTGTAACAGGAAAGTTCTGAGAAGCGTCTTATTAAGCTATACCGAAATTGTAGCACTCGAAGTTTTTAACACATGCAGTTCTTATGACTCCATTTATATCAATATAAATGCTCCAGATCAAACCCCCGCTAACAAATAAAGACCCAGACCAAACACCTAAATAAATAGACACCGGACCCTCTAAATATATACAGACCACAGACTAGAACAGTTGAAAAATACAATCCCACCTAGACCCCTAAACCTATACAGATTCCGCAATTAAATACAGACTCAGACCAGCCCCCCTAAAAAAATACAGACACTTTAAAAATATAAAATCTCTAGGAAAAATGTAAAGATGGTAGTTTACAATAAAATGGATTAAGATCTCGGCTCAATGACGTCCTTTAGAGCTTTAGGATGCTAAATAACCCCAAAGTTTTATCTTGCATGCTGACCAATGCAAGAAGCCTGACCAATAAGGCGGATGAGCTGCAGGCGCTTATATCGGAGGAGAGGTATGACATCGTAGGTATAACAGAGACTTGGCTAGACGATAGCTACGACTGGGCGGTAAATTTATTAGATTATAGTTTATTTAGAAGGGACCGGAAACAGGGGAAAGGCGGAGGAGTCTGCTTATATGTAAAGTCATGTCTAAAACCCAGACTAAGGGAAGATATAGGAGAGGGAGAAGAGGGGGTCGAGTCCATGTGGGTAGAGATAGAGGGAACTAAAAATAATAATAAAATATTACTGGGGGTCTGCTATAAGCCACCCAATATAACAGAGGAGAATGAGAATCTGCAATTAGGACAAATAGACAAAGTAGCAAAACATAATGAAGTGATTGTAATGGGGGATTTCAACTACCCGGATATTGACTGGGAAACAGAAACCTGTAGATCTCAGAAAGTAAAAAGGTTCTTGACAAATATTAAGGATAATTATCTCTCCCAACTAGTGCAGGAACCAACGAGAGGGAAGGCCGTGTTGGACTTAATATTGACTAATAGGCCTGATAGAATAACTGAGGTACAGATAGGGGGGCACCTAGGTAATAGCGACCATAATATTATCGACTTCAAAATGCCCTTCAGTAGGGTTATCAATAAGGGAACAACAAAAACATTAAACTTTAGGAGGGCGAAGTTTGATCAGCTGAAAGAAAGCCTTCAACTTATTGACTGGGACAAAGTTCTTAATCAATGGAATACGAATAGTAAATGGGAAACCTTCAAAAGAATTCTGAATACTCAGTGCGAGAGGTATATACCGTATGGGAATAAAAGGGCCAGAAATAAGAGGAAACCAATATGGTTGAACAAGAACGTAAAAGGGGCGTTAAATAGCAAAAAAGAGGCATTCAAGAGATTAAAACAGGAAAACAGTAAGGAGGCACTAATGTGTTACAAGGAAAAAACGAGAACTTGCAAAAAACAAATAAAAATAGCGAAGGAGGAAACAGAGAGACGTATTGCTAGGGAAAGTAGATCAAATCCCAAA
This sequence comes from Phyllobates terribilis, assembly GCF_046119375.1. Classification (NCBI taxonomy): domain Eukaryota; kingdom Metazoa; phylum Chordata; class Amphibia; order Anura; family Dendrobatidae; genus Phyllobates; species Phyllobates terribilis. The sequence continues at coordinate 142,493,028 of NW_027362768.1, read as the reverse complement.
CTGTTCTTTACGTATATAAATAGTAAAAGGATTAAATCGGATAATATTGGACCGATAAAAAGTGAGGAAGGCAAAATCATAGAGAAAGATGAGGATAAAGCTAATCTATTAAATAATTTTTTTTCGACAACTTTCACAAAGGAAATCGAACTAACAGAAGAAATGAGAAGTGACAAACTTAATCCTCCACTAAGTATGACAAATCTAACCCAAACTGGGGTACAGAAACGCCTCAGTAACATTAAAATAAACAAATCACCAGGACCTGATGGCATACACCCACGGGTACTAAGGGAACTAAGTAATGTGACAGACAGACCGTTATATCTTATATTTAAGGACTCTGTTGAGACTGGGTCTGTGCCACTTGATTGGCGACAGGCGAATGTAGTGCCAATATTCAAAAAGGGAGCGAAAAGTGACGCCGGAAACTATCGGCCGGTGAGTCTGACGTCCGTTGTGGGCAAAATTTTTGAAAGCTTCATTAAAGAGGCAATTACGGAGCATCTTGATGCTAATAATCTTTTAATCCCGAACCAACATGGATTCATGAGGAATCGCTCCTGCCAAACAAACCTGATTGACTTCTACGAGGAGGTTAGCTCTCGAGTAGATCAGGGGGAACCAGTGGATGTCGTGTATCTCGACTTCTCAAAAGCGTTCGATAGCGTGCCACATAATAGGTTGGTATACAAAATGAGAATGATGGGGTTGGGGGAAAATGTCTGCAAGTGGGTAGCTAACTGGCTAAAGGATAGAAGGCAGAGGGTGGTTATAAATGGAATATACTCAGATTGGGTAAGCGTCACTAGTGGGGTACCACAGGGGTCTGTACTAGGCCCAATGTTATTTAATATCTTTATTAACAACATAGTCAACAGGATAAATAGTAAAATATCAATATTTGCAGATGACACAAAGTTATGTAAAACAATTAATACAAAAGAGGACAGTGCAGACCTACAGAGGGATTTGGATAAGCTGGGTAGGTGGAGCATTAAATGGCAAATGAGGTTTAACGAGGAGAAATGTAAGGTCATACATATGGGAAGGAAAAATGGAAGTCACCAGTACTCACTGAATGGGAAATCATTGGGGAATTCAGAGATGGAGAAGGACTTGGGCATCTTGATTGATAGCAAACTAAATTGGAGTGCCCAAAGTCAGGCCGCTGCTGTAAGGGCAAACAGGGTAATGGGATGTATCAGAAGAGGTATAGCTGCAAAGGATGAGAACATTGTTCTTCCACTGTACAAAGCACTGGTCAGACCACACTTGGAATACTGTGCTCAGTTATGGGCCCCAATATATAGAAAGGATATAAATGAGCTTGAAAAGGTACAAAGGAGGGCAACAAAATTAATAAAGGGAATGGAGGGACTGCAATACCCAGAGAGGTTGGCAAAACTAGGACTATTCAGCCTGGAAAAGAGAAGGTTGAGGGGGGACATAATAAATGTGTACAAATATGTTAGGGGACAGCATAGAGATCTTGCCCGGGATTTGTTCAAAAGGAGGGATATTACGGTAACAAGAGGGCACTCACTAAGACTGGAAGAGAAAAGGTTTCAGCACCAGCATAGGAAGGGGTTCTTTACGGTAAGAGCAGTGAGAATATGGAATTCACTGAGTGAGGAGACGGTAATGTCGGATTCACTACACCAGTTCAAGCGGGGACTGGATGCATTTCTAGATACCAGGCAGATTTCAGCATATACTTAAAAATAAAATAAAATAGTAGGTTGATACAGGGATTTATTCTGACTGCTGGTTTCAGAGTCGGGAGGGAATTTTTCCTCAGGTGAAGATTGGCCAAATCATTTGGGGTTTTTGCCCTCCTCTGGATCAACTTTAGCAATTACAGAACTAACAGGTCGAACTTGATGGACGCAAGTCTTTATTCGGCTTTACAAACTATGTTACTATGTTACTATGTTTAATTGAGTTGAGATCTAAATCTGTGCATGCGAGGCCACCGGCACCATTTTTTTGAAGGCTTCCGCCTTCGCCGCCCAAGGTGAGGATGGCACCGCTGCGAAATTTGAAACAGGAGGCAGGTCACTCACAAAGCAGTGACTTGTCATATAGACACCAAAGTCAGCCAGAGGGGCCAGGGCAGCAGCCAAAGACCCTACCCTCTGTTCACCTAAGCTTTACCCAAAAATTTAAAATGTGGATTAAAGAACAACCACAAAGCAGATTTCTTCACTAAAGGTATCGATTTAATCTGTATAACAGCGCAATTATGGCCAAGTCTTTACTCTACATTGCTAAATCATGCTGATGGGTCTTTTTTAGTGATGAGCGAGCACTAAAATGCTCGAGTACTCGTTGCTCGGGTCGAGCAAATTGGAATACTCGGGTGCTCGACCCGAGCAATGAGCCCAATATAAGTCTATGTAAAAAAAGAGGATTTTTCAGGCGGCTGCCCCCGGCAGTCTGCCGAGGGCCTAAAAATTGCCCAAATCGATGGGAACAGTGCTCAAATGACATGGGAACAGCATGGGGAAGACCCCTGGAAGCATTTCTGACTCCCAAGTTACTGCTGTCAACAACGTTGTCAGAGTGTTACGCCACTTTTACAGACTCACAATAAAACATACAAAAACAAATCCAAAATAGATTTTCCTGGGAAATATGTTAAGAAACATTCTTTCCAGGGTAATGACTTGTATATAAGGCAAAATAAATAGCCAAAACCAAAAATACTCCTCCACACCTTGGGCTATGTTCACTCGTAGCGTTTTTGATGCGTTTTTGCACTTTTGCGTTGTTTTCAACCAAGACAAATGCATTCACTGGGAAATGTCATTTTAACATTTTACAACCTTGTCTGGCCATGTGGTGTGTGACACATCGTCAGACACATGCATACAGTGCTGAAAAGACATGGGAACAGCATGGGGAAGACCCCTGGAAGCATCTCTGACTCCCAGGTCACTGCCTAAAAGTGTGCCCATCATAAGTGATCCTTGGTGCATGCGAAGATGCCTCCCGCCATGCACCTGTCATCCACATCCTTGTACCAGTGCAGCGTTCAATTGTCCCTATCCCATTCCTTGGAATGCAAGGGGGGAGTCCTGAGGAGATAATTTGCATATTCCCACTGCATTTTGGGGTAAGTGAAGAGTCTCCGCGAGCTCAAAGAACACTGGATTTTGGCTGTTGGAGCTGAAAAGAGGACATCGGTAAACATTTTGAAGCTTTTTTTTAAGCTTTTTTCACTGTTTTCAGAACATTAACAATAAGAACATGGAAGAGTCCAGGAGCCATTTGGTGAGCTGCATATCCTGCTACATGTTCACAGACTTGCCAGTGGAAAAGCCAAACTTCACATGCCAGAAATGCAAGCTTGTGTCCCTGTTGGAGGAAAAGTTGCAAAATCTAGAAGAGAGGTTAACTACCTTGAAAATCATTAAGGAAGGTGAAGAGTTCTTAGACAGAGCAGAATTATCTCTTCATGATTCAGAAAGAGAAGAAATTCGAACTGCACCTGACGAAACAGAGGAATGGAAGCATGTGACCCACAGAAGCAGTAGGATCGAGAGGCAGTCAGCACCCATACTGCTCAGGAACCAGTACCAGGCTCTCACGCAGGAGAACCATGAAGAAATACAGCAAAATAAGACTTTGCCAGCAATGAATAACCTTGTAAGCCCTCAGAATCCTCCTGGATGGAGAAAGAAGAATGTTGTGAAGAAAAAACGGAGAGTGGTGGTCATTAGAGATGAGCGTTGTTCTACTCGAACTGTTCGCCAATCTCAAATTCGAGCTGTTTTGGGCGGTGTTCGAGCCGGTCGGCGAACACGAACAATTTGAGAAAAATTCGGCTGTTCGAGGTTATGTTCGATAACTGTTCGTGCACCAAAATCATAACTGGATTTTTTCTCAGTAATGATGAAAATTAATGTTAATACGCAGTTTGAGTGTACAGCGGGGCGGGGGGAGGGGCAGGGGATGGATCTCTGCAGGAACAATGAAGATCTCCATTTTTTTTTCTCTTTCCCGCATTTGCAGTGGGGAGGTGCAATCTGTCAGCCTATCAGCAGCGCACACACGGAGCGAAGTGCTTTTTTTCACACAAGCAAGGGCATGTGTGATTGGCAGTGTATGTCACATGTCCTTGCCCTATAAGACCAAGCCATTTTCCCCGTCGCCACCATTTTCTCACTGCTGCAGCTGCGTGTTAGACGGCACCGCTGTTGCTGTGTGCGCTATACCTTGTTAATTTCAAGCCAATTTTCGCACAAATATACAGATAGCTTGGGAGTAGGGAATAGTTGTGATTGCAGTCCTTTTAAGGACTAGGTTACAGCATTTCCTACGACTTTTATCAGGCAGGTCTGTGCTCTTAAATAGATAGATTGTGGGAGTAAAGACTAATTGTAATTGGAGTCCTTTTCAGGACTAGGTTACATCAGTTCCTATCAGTTTTTGCCAGGCAGGTCTGTGCCAGTGCTGTGCAAGTTTTTTTCACAGCATTTGGCTGAACCTAGCAAAGCTAATCCTTTTTGGCCTATTGCAGAGTGTGTTAGTCAGTGGAGTAGCCTATCTGTGTTGCAAGATATACCACCTGTGTATAGAATACCAATTTTTTTACTGCACCTAGTGAAGTAAAATCTTTTGGGCATAGCATCATTCTATTAGTCCATCTATACTGACCTCCATCAGGTTGCAAACTGAATATAATTTTTTTCTGCATCTAGCTCTGAAAAAATATTTGGGCTTCTAGCAGTGTGTGGGACTTGGTCTATTAGTCCATCTATACTGACCTCCATCAGGTTGCAAATTAAAAATAATTTTTTTCTTCATTTAGCTCTGAAAAAATATTTGGGCTTCTAGCAGTGTGTGGGACTTGTTCTATTAGTCCTTCTATACTGACGTCCAGCAGGTTGCAAATTGAATATAATTTTTTTCTGCATCTAGCTCTGAAAAAATATTTGGGCTTCTAGCGGTGTGTGGGACTTGGTCTATTAGTCCATCTATACTGACCTCCATCAGGTTGCAAATTAAAAATAATTTTTTTCTTCATTTAGCTCTGAAAAAATATTTGGGCTTCTAGCAGTGTGTGGGACTTGTTCTATTAGTCCTTCTATACTGACCTCCAGCAGGTTGCAAATTGAATATAATTTTTTTCTCCATCTAGCTCTGAAAAAATATTTGGGCTTCTAGCGGTGTGTGGGACTTGGTCTATTAGTCCATCTATACTGACCTCCATCAGGTTGCAAATTAAAAATAATTTTTTTCTGCATCTAACCCAGCCAATAGTTTTGGCCTAACACCACAGTTTGGCCACTCAGCTCTGCTCGGTTACCATCCATTGTTTTTTTGTGCAAACAACTCCAGAGTTGTGAATTAGTTAACCACCAAAATGAGTGGAAAAAGGCCTGCTGCTGGTGGAAAGGGGAATAGGCGTGTTGGGAAGGGGAAAAAAGGTTGTGTCCGTGGGGTAGGTGCAGAAGAAAGACCATCTTCCAGCTAAACTAAAATGTCTACTTCTTTTAGCGGACAATGTGATAAGATCCCTTTCTTACGGCCACGCCAATCGCTACAAATACCAGATGAGGCACAAAAACAGCAGGTGCTTCAACGGATATCAAGTGCTCCTTTAAGTGGGCTCTCCTCCACATCAACTTCAACATCACAAATACTCCAGTCCTCAAAGGTGTCACCCAAATCGCACTTGCTTCCTCACAGCTCCCAAATCTCCAGCTGCCCGTCTGAGTATGAGGTAGAACAGATGGTTGAGTCTGCAGAGCTGTTTACTCATACTATAGCCTGGGAATCAGAGGTCGACTCCAGCGCTTCTGTGAATCCAGACGAGGAAATGATCTGCACTGATGCCCAGAATCTTTATGAGTCGGATCCAGGACCAGACGCAGAAGGTTCTGACCATAATGTAGACCCTCATTCCCAAACTGTAACTCCTGTTGGTGGAGACAATGAGGAAGACGATGATAAGACTCAAATACCTGATTGGAGCGACAACTTTAGTTTTTTGTCAGGGCAGGAACAGGTTGGCTCTGAGGATGACGGGTGTGATAACGCACAGGGTGATGATGATGAGGTCGGAGATCCCACTTACTGTCAACCCACAGTCAGCCAAGAGATGAGGTCAGCAGAGGAGGTGGAGGAAGATGCTAGTGACGACGAGGTCAGGTTGCGCCTTCCTGGACAGAGACGTAGTACTGGAAGCACGTCAACAACTGCATCCTCAAACACAACTCTGCCTCTCACCACAAGTCGTGGTGGCTCTTCAGGTCGCATGGGTGCTAAGCCTTGCATAGCCTGGGCATTTTTTCAGATCGATAAAGATGACCCAACTCGTGTTATCTGTAACATTTGTCAGCAAAAGCTAAGTAGAGGCCAAAAAATACATAGTTTGAGTACTTCATGCATGAACCGGCACATGGACATGAAGCATAAGTTGCAGTGGGAAGCTCAGTGTGCTACAATGCGGTCTAGCCGGCCGGGCCAACCACCGTCTGCCATATCTTGTGCATCCGCGGCCTCTTCATCCTCTGTGACTGGGGGGACAGCAGTCACACCTGTTTTGGGGCGCAGACCTGCCACCTCTTTACCCGCAACAGCCAGCGTGATTGGCAGGTCATCATTTTCTTTGGAGGTGGTAACACCAGCTGGTCTTGAGCGCTGTCCGACATCGATAGCACCACCTTTGGATCAAGGCAACCTAACATGTCCACCTGCATCTTCCTCACAGACCGGCAGTTTGCCGGGGACACCCTTATCAACCCCGTCTAAGCACAATAGCCAGCCCTCGGTCCCTCAGATGTGGACAAGTAAAAGACCATTTCCTCCTAGCCATGAGAAAGCTAAGAGGTTGAATTTCACCATCTGCAAGCTCTTGGCTACAGAAATGCTGCCTTTCCGCCTGGTGGACACAGAGGATTTTCGAGACCTTATGTCCGTCGCAGTGCCCCAGTACCAGATGCCCAGTCGGCACTACTTCTCAAAGAAAGGTGTGCCTGCGCTCCACCAGCATGTCGCACACAACATCACCGCTTCTTTGAGAAACTCTGTGTGTGACAGGGTGCATTTCACCACAGACACTTGGACGAGTAGGCATGGACAGGGGCGTTACATGTCGCTGACTGGGCACTGGGTAACTATGGTGACAGCAGGACAAGGGGCTGCTGTCCAAGTCTTGCCGTCCCCACGAGTTGTGCGTCAATCCTCTTTATGTCATTTTTCCTCCACTGCTTCTGCCTCCTCAACCTCCTCTCGGTCTTCCACCTGCACCCAAAGCCTGTCTGGTCATGCCACAAGCTTTCTAACTGCGCAGAAGGGATCCTGCACACCTCCTTACTATGCTGGCAGTAGGGCTCAACGTCATCAGGCGGTTTTTACATTGAAATGTCTGGGAAATGTGAGTCACACAGCTGAGGAGTTGTGGTCAGCTCTGGAGAACCAATTTCATGAATGGTTGTCTCCACTGGACCTGAAACCAGGGAAGGCCGTGTGCGACAATGCTGCAAACCTGGGTGCGGCCCTTCGCCGGGGCAATGTCACACACGTGCCTTGTATGGCTCACGTGTTGAACCTGGTTGTCCAGCAATTTTTAGCCCACTATCCCAGACTAGATGGCCTTCTGCAGAGGGCACGGTCGCTGTGTGCTCACTTCCGCCGTTCGCATCCCGCAGCTCAGCGACTTACATCTCTACAGAAGTCGTTGGGCCTGCCACTTCACCGGCTAAAATGCGATGTGCCTACCCGGTGGAATTCAACTCTGCACATGTTGCAGCGACTGTGGCAGCACCGACAAGCCCTGGTGCAATACGTTCTGACGTATAGCCTGGGCCAACGAGATTCAGAGGTGGGGCAAATCACGCTGGAGGAGTGGTCTCAGATCAGGGACCTATGCACCCTTCTGCACAGTTTTGAAATGGCGACGAAGATGTTTAGTGCTGACGATGCCATTATCAGCATGACTATTCCGGTGATTTACATGCTGGAGCACATGTTAAACAGAATTCGGAGTCAGATGGTGGCACAAGAGGAGGTGGAGGAAGTAGAGGAGGAGGAGTTGTATGCGGAAGGGCTAACATCTGCAAGGTCCAGACGGTTGGCAGCACCAGGGCGGCAGGCATGTGAGGGTGGGGGAGATGATTTTACCAGGGCGCATGGTAGCAGCCAAACTAGTGAGGAAGGTGCAGGAGCCCAGGAAGAAGTGGAGGACGAACTGATGGAAGACTCATCAGATGAGGGAGACCTTGATCACATTTCTGTTGTGCGAGGTTGGGGGGAGAGGACAGAGGAAGGAAGCATGATTGTTACCTCGCCACCAACACAACAGGGACTTGGTGCTCCTGGATGCGCAACACACATGAGTGCCTTCTTGCTGCACTACCTGCAACATGACCCTCGAATTGTGAGAATTAGAAATAATCCTGACTACTGGGTTGCCACACTGTTAGATCCCCGGTACAAAAGTAAATTTGCAGAAATTATTCCTGCCATAGAAAGGGATGCACGCATGCAGGAGTATCAGCAGAGACTGTTGCAGAATCTTACATGTGCTTTTCCACAAAATACCAGTGGTGCACGTAGTGAATCTCACAGTTCCAACTTGCCAACCGTGGGACCGTCAAGTGTTCACCACTCAAACCGTAACAGAACCACAGTATCTGCTGGTAACATCAATTTTGCGGAATCATTTCACCACTTTTTTAGCCCATCCTTTGCAAGGCCACAGGAGACAAGAAGTCTGACACATAGTCAACGCCTAGAGACGATGGTACAGGAGTATCTCCAAGTAAACATTGAAGCCACGACTGTGTCACTGGACCCTTGCTCTTTTTGGGCTTCCAATCTGGATAAATGGCCGGAGCTAGCCACTTACGCCTTGGAGATCTTGTCATGCCCCGCAGCCAGCGTTCTGTCTGAACGTGTGTTCAGCGCTGCTGGTGGTGTGCTGACAGATAAGCGCACGCGGCTCTCCACTGATAATGTAGACAGACTCACGTTCATAAAGATGAACAAATCATTGATCCGAAACGACTTTTCTACCCCTGTGTCATCCTGGGGAGAGTAAAAGCTTGATGATTGGTTAAAATCACCCTACCAACCGTTTTAAGCTTTCAAATTACTAATCATGTTTATCTGTATCTTGACTGGAAAATAATTTGGGCTTTGTAGCAGTGTGCAGCACTGATCCTATTAGGCCATCTATAATAAGCTTCACCAGATTTAAAATTAAAAATAATTTTTAGCTAGATCTAGCCCGGAAAATAATTTTGGGGCTCCGAGATGCGCAAGACACATAAGTGCCTTCTTGCTGCACTACCTGCAGCATGACCCTCATATTGTCAGAATTCGAAGTAATCATGACTACTGGGTTGCCACACTCTTAGATCCCCCAAACTTTTCGATCAACCTTTTCATTTTAATAAAGACCAAAAAAATGGTCATTTTTGAAATTATAAGCATTAGCAGGTTGTTAGAAACTGAAATCAAACAGTTTTCAACTCAAAACTTTATTCTAGGTGATGTTACATTTTCACATAGGACCCCTTGTTCGAAAGGAGCTTCTGAACTCTCTCGTCCATTGAATTTGTCAGGTTTTGGATGGTTTCTGCTTCAATTGTTTTGCATGAGGACAGAATACCCTCCCAGAGCTGTTGCTTAGATGTGAACTGCCTCCCGCCATCATAGACACTCCTTTTAATGATGCTCCAAAGGTTCTGAATGGGGTAGAGGTCAGGGGAGCATGGGGGTCACACCATAAGTTTGTCCCCTTTTATGCCCATATCAGCCAGAGATGCAGATGTTTTATGTGCAGCATGAGATGGTGCATTATCATGCAGAAAAATGATCTTGCTGTGAAATACACGGTTCTTCTTCTTGAACCATGGCAGGAAGTGCTGTTTGAGAAAATCCACATACATTATGGAGTTCATCTTTAGCGCCTTCAGGGATCCTAAAGGGGCCGACAATCTCTCTCCCCATGATTCCAGCCCAAAACATTACTCCACCTCCTCCTTGTTGGCGCTGTAGCCGTGTTTGCGTGGGGTGTCCATCAACCAGCCATCCTCCACTCCATTCATCTGGACCATCGAGCGCTGCACGGCACTCATCCGTGAACAAAACAGTTTTGAAATCAGTCTTCATGTAATGTTTGGCCCACTGGAGCCGTTTCTGCTTGTGTGAAGTGGATAGAGGAGGTCGACAGGATGGCGTATGCACAGCTGCAAACCTCTGAAGGACCCTGCATCTTGTTGTTCGGGGGACGTTGGAGGCACAAGCAGCTTCAAAAACTTGTCTGCTGCTATGACAAGGCTTTTTTGCCGCTGCTCTTTCAACCTGACGTAATTGCCTGTAGGAAAGAGTCCTCAATTTGCCCTTATCAGCACGCACACGTGTGTACTGTGAATCAGCTACATACTTCTTGATTGCCAAGACACTTCATCCTGATCATCGCACAATGTTGATTGTAGTCATGCCTTGACCTAAACACTCCACAATTTGTTGCTTCTCAGCAGCCGACACATCCTTTTTCTTTCCCATTTTGGCAGAAAATGTAGGCTGCTTAATAATGTGAGAGAGCCTTCTTAAGTAGTCTTGCCTTTCATTGGACACACCTGCCAAACTAATTAGCACAGGTGTCTGCAATTGCTTACAGTGATATAAAGAGCCCTGACACACATCACCATCAATGAGTTTAACTGACAAACAAACAAATTCTTCCCTTATCACTCCTAAACACTTTTTGCATAATAATTTGGAACGCGGTGTACATGTGCTTTTCCACAAAACACCAGTGGTTCACGTAGTGAATCTTACAGTTCTAACTTGCCAACCGTGGTCTGTATGGAATTGTTCAATAAAGGGCCCAAAATTAAGATAACATAGATGGGAGAGGTCTCTATGAATAGGAATTCCTAAGTATTTGATACCCTGTGAGGGCCAGGCAAAGGGAAAGTTGGACTGGATGGAATCCTATATGGATTTAGGGAGGGAGACATCGAGGGCCTCAGACTTCGCTGCATTGATTTTAAAATTTTACAATGTAACAAAGTGATCTATTTCAGCCATAACAGCAGGGATGGATATATGTGATTGAGTGATATATACTAGGACATCATCAGCAAATAGAGAGCACTTGTACTCGGTGCCTCCCACCTCAATCCACCTAATATTGGGGTTATGGCGAATTGATGAGAGCAGGTGCTCCGTCACTAGGATGTATAAGAGAGGGGACAGAGGACATCCCTGCCTTGTCCCATTGGTGATTGTGAAAGGTGATGAAAATGTTCTGACGCACCCCCTGGGCCTTGGGACACCCGGAGCCGGACCCTTTTTGGTGGATGCTGGTGGTTGTAGTCTTCGTGGCGGCGATCCGGTTCCGTGGCTCAGGGCGGTCAAACCAGTGGCGGAACTATTTATGTGGTTTTGATGTTTAAATGTCCGACTTCGCCACCCGTGGATTGCGGTCAGAGTGAACCGCCGCTACAGGGCAGACTGCTAAGGCTGGTGTTGTGGGTGCAGCAGAGCGTAGCATAACTCCCCACGGGAGGAGTATAGCCTCAGGGCAGTGTATGCGGAGGATGGGGGTGATGGTGCAGGGCAGCAGCAGTAACGACACGGAGTCAGTGATGCAGTTCAGGGCCTTTACTCACAGTTCTTATTATCCAGACCACGTCTGCAGGTAACGGCTGCCCACGTCGTACTGTGCTCACCAGGTGAGGGGCTCAGACAACTCCCAGATAACTTTGGAGCGCTTCACAGGACCCCCTTTGTGTGTCCTTTGTCTGGCCTTTCTTACCAACACTTCTGTCCGGCTGCCTCGGGCCTCCTCTTGGTAAACTTGGCGCCAGTTTCCCTGACCCTATGTGGTGCCTTCCTAGCGGGTGGAGCAAGGGGCTGCGCCACATAAAATGTCAGAGCCTCCGGTTTCTAGCTGAGGGTCGTTTCCTGCCTCCACTAGTTCGGGGACCGGTCTCCCCCTTTGGCCTGACCCCTCCACGCAGGTGGATTCGGGCGTGCGGTGGCGACTCGCCCGTCCGCACCCCTGGGATCCCTTCATTCCTCGTTCCTGGAGCCTTCTCCGCTCCTCTTCCTTCCTTCTCCCTCTTGCAGGCCTGGGCCTCTGTTACTAGGCCCGCCTCCGGAGCAGAGCTCATGCAGAGCCCCTGCTCCCTGCCACTTCTGCTCAGACTTCTCTGCAGTGAACTAAGATGGTGCCCACCTTTTATACTCCCTTCTCAATGCACCCAGGAACTGCTTCCTCCCTGCTCCTGCACTGCAGGGTTCCCCTTCCTCAGTGTTCCCTCCCCCCACTCCAGCCAGGGACAGGGACTGTCGTGCCCATCTCAGGGGCATATTGGTCGCCCTGCCCCACGGCAATGTGGTGTAATGCATGCAGGTGTTGGGTCCTGATCCACACTCCATCCTTATCTGAGAGTGAGATATCACACCTCTGGGTGAGGTGCAATACGTCTGTAGCAACCGAGCCCTCGGTGCTACAGTTCCATTTATCTTCAGCCTAGGTGACGTATTGTGATACAGGGCCGTGATTTTGGCTATAAAAGGGTCCCCTAGACCCCTACCCCAAGCTTTTTAAGAGAATCATATATGGCGTGCCAGGAGACTCTATGGAATGCTTTCTCAGCATCCAACGAGAGTATCTACTTACAAATTTTTAACTGCATCTAGCCCAGGAAATACTTTGTGCCTAGTAGCAGTGTCTGCTAGTCAGCGGATTATCCCGGCTGTTAAGCAAGCTACACCACCTGTAGTTTGGACACTTAATTTTTTCAAAGGAAATGCTTCGGGACCACGGGATACTCAGTGAAGAGCATCAGGAGGCACCCCAAGGCATAGGGGCTGGGACTGGCACTAGGATGCCTTGCGGTGGACAGCCGAGCTCGATCCTTATAAAAGCTTTTTAACTGCAGCAGCTTTAGTGGACGCTACTGGAGCTGGAATTACGCGGCTGCTGGCATGAGACTTGCCCTCCAATAGATCCTTGTAAATGGATTTAAAGTGTATTCATTCAAATTAGAGGGACAATTTAAATTAAAAAGCTTAGAGCTGCCTCCACCACAGGGGGGCTCTCTCGACCCACCAGCGGACAGGCACCAGTATTGGGAGAGGGGGGCTGGCCGTCAGGGTTCACCGCGGCTCTGGCACAAACCCGGCGACACGGAGGTGGCACGGGCAGGAGCGGACTGGCCGTCTCGGCTTCTCACTTTTTGGATTTTAGAAGGGCATGACATGCCTATATCTGTGTCTCCCCCTCCTTTTACTCCTCCACCTCTTTTCTTTTCGCATGACTATATGTACTTGTCACTTTTCCATGTGTTAGTTGTGTCTTCTGAGCAGTTTGTCAGCTTTTGGACACCTTTGAAGGTGTTTTCTATGTGTTTCTATGTGTTTTTGTTTGCCTGCCATTGGTTTTAACGGTGTTCGACGAACAGTTCGACGAACAGTTCGGCGAACACACGGGTGTTCGACGAACCGAACCGAACTCGAACACTACGGGGGTGGCTCAACACTAGTGGTCATGGGGGATTCCCTGTTAAGAGGAACAGAGGCCGCTATCTGCAGACCAGACATAACCTCAAGAGAAATGTGCTGTCTTCCAGGAGCAAAAATTAAAGATGTGTCTGACAGGATATCAAGACTCTTCAGACCTACAGATCACTACCCATTCCTGCTAATACATGTGGGGACAAATGACACCGCAAGAAAGGACCTGGAAACCATCTGCAGTGACTTTGAAGACTTGGCAAGAAAGTGAAAGAATTGGGAGCGCAGGTGGTCTTCTCATCCATCCTCCCAGTGGATGGCCATGGAACAATGAGGTGGAATAAGATTCTACAGGTGAACAACTGGCTACGTCGATGGTGCCGTCAACAAGGATTTGGATTTCTGGATCACGGAATGAATTACCTATACGATGGACTACTTGCTAGAGATGGGGTGCACCTTACGAAGACTGGAAAACATGTATTTGGAAGTCGCCTTGCTACACTCATCAGAAGAGCTTTAAACTAGAACAATGTGGGAAGGGAAGCAAAAGGCCAGAAAAAGCAATACAGCTGACAAATACTATTGAGATCTCTGCTACTGGAAGTGGAAAGGAAGAACAAAGACAAAACAATTTAAATAATAAAAATATGGGAGGAAGAGAAACCAATCACAAACTAAAATGTTTTTATACAAATGCACAAAGCATGGGCAACAAACAAGGAGAATTGGAACTACTAATGCAGGAAAAGGAATATGATGTCATTGGAATCACTGAAACTTGGTGGGACGATACACAAGATTGGAATAAAAGGCTAAAAGGATACAACTTATTTGCAAGAAACAGACTTGATAAACGAGGAGGAGGTGTTGCATTGTATGTTAGAAAAGCGTATATCTGCACAGACATTGAAGCTTCAGAGACTGGGAGTTCTGTGGAAACTGTTTGGGTAAGAATACAAGGAGAGAACAACGGAAAGGACACCATTGTAGGCATTTACTACAGGCCACCTGGGCAATCTGAAGATATGGATGAACTCTTTATGTATCAAATGACCAAGTTCTCCAAAAAATACGACGTAGTGGTCATGGGAGATTTCAACTATCCAGACATTTGTTGGGAATCTCTCTCAAGTAAAACTAACAGGTCAAGCAAATTCTTATCCTCTCTTGCTGACAACTTTATCTTCCAAAAGGTAGGGGAGAAAACAAGGGGATCTGCTACTTTGGATCTAATCCTTATAAACAGGGAGGAAATGGTTGAGGAGGTAAAGGTGGCTGGGACCCTAGGAGGCAGCGATCATGCTATTATAGAATTTTGGATAACTAGAGGAGGAAGACATGTGAAGACTCAAACTTCAAGGTTAGATTTTAGAAAGGCAGATTTTAAGAGACTCAGAAAGAGAATAGGAGGGATCCAATGGCTGGATGTCCTTAAGGACAAAAATGTCCAGGAAGGATGGGAAATTTTTAAAAATGAGATTCTCAAAGCACAATCGTTAACAATTCCGAAAAGTAGGAAGAATGGGAAGCATTTAAGGAAACCAGGATGGATGAACACAGAACTTAAACACATGCTAAAAAGAAAGAAAGAAATGTTTATTAAATGGAAAGAGGGAGGCATATCTAAAGAAGATTATAATGCAGTCTGCAGATCCTGTAGGGCACGTATCAGGTTAGCTAAAGCTGACAAAGAATTAAGGCTTGCAAGAGATGTCAAAAGCAATAAAAAAGGATTTTGGGGGTATGTCAAAAGTAAAAGAAAAGTCAAAGATGCTATAGGATTTTTACAGGATGAAAATGGAGAAATGGTAAGAGAGGATGTTGAGAAGGCCGAACTTTTCAATTCCTATTTTGCATCTGTTTTCTCTCAGAAAGAAAATGTAACATCAACTGATCTTCACTGTCCTTTTAAAGGAATAGAGGAATCCAAGTTATCTGTAAACAGAAAGATTGTGAGGGAATATTTAGCTAACATAAATGAGTTCAAGTCTCCAGGTCCAGATGAATTACACCCCAGAGTACTGAAGGAGATCGTAGAAGAAATTTTAGAACCACTCTCCATAATCTTTGAAAATTCTTGGAGAACAGGAGAAGTCCCAGAAGACTGGAGAAGAGCAAATGTTGTTCCTATCTTCAAAAAGGGGAAGAAGGTGGACCCAGGGAACTATAGGCCGGTGAGTCTGACTTCTATACCAGGAAAGATCTTTGAACAAATTATTAAACAACATGTATGTAAGTACATGGATAAGAATGAAGTGATTAACCAGAGTCAGCATGGGTTTGTAACTAACAAGTCATGTCAGACTAACTTAATTTCCTTCTATGACAGAATCACTGACTGGGTGGATCAGGGAAATGCTGTAGATATAGTATATCTTGACTTCAGCAAAGCATTTGACAAAGTATCTCACACCATCCTTATTGAAAAAATGACCAAGTATGCAATGGACCAGGCAACTGTTAGGTGGATTCATAACTGGCTTAGTGATCGGACTCAAAGGGTGGTTGTAAATGGCTTCACATCCAGCTGGATGAATGTCTCAAGTGGGGTACCACAGGGCTCCGTCCTGGGACCTGTATTGTTCAACATCTTTATCAATGATTTAGATGAAGGAATTGAGGGTAAACTGATTAAATTTGCTGATGACACAAAGCTAGGAGGGATAGCTAATACTAGAGAAGAGAGAGAGAGGATTCAAAAAGACCTAAATAAACTGGAGCAGTGGGCAGCAACCAACAGAATGGTTTTTAACAGGGAAAAATGCAAAGTACTACATCTGGGCAATAAAAATGAAAAAAGCATATACAGAATGGGAGGAATAGAGCTAAGCAACAGTACATGTGAAAAAGACTTAGGTATACTAATAGATCATAGACTGAACATGAGTCAACAGTGTGATGCAGCAGCAAAAAAGGCAAATACAATTCTGGGATGTATTAACAGAAGCATACAGTCTAGATCACGTGAAGTCATTATCGGTCTTTACTCCTCTTTGGTCAGACCTCATCTGGAATACTGTGTACAGTTTTGGGCACCACATTTTAAAAAAGACATAGACAAACTGGAGCAAGTTCAGAGAAGAGCGACCAGAATGGTGACTGGTCTGCAAACCATGTCCTATGAGGAACGGTTGCAGGATTTGGGAATGTTTAGCTTACAAAAAAGAAGACTGAGAGGAGACTTAATAGCTGTCTACAAATATGTCAAGGGCTGTCACATTGTAGAAGGATCATCTTTATTCTCATTTGCACAAGGAAAGACTAGAAGCAATGGGATGAAACTAAATGGGAGGAGACACAGATTAGATATTAGAAAAAACTTTTTGACAGTTAGGGTGATTAATGAGTGGAACAGGCTGCCACGAGAGGTGGTGAGTTCCCCTTCAATGGACGTCTTCAAACAGAGGCTGGACAGACATCTGTCTGAGATGATCTAGTGAATCCTGCTTTGAGCAGGGGGTTGGACCAGATGACCCAGGAGGTCCCTTCCAACTCTACCATTCTATGATTCTATGATTCTAAGTGCAAGTATGCAGCCAGCCACCCACCCACAGGCTGCAATACTATACCAAATTTTTGACTGCTGCTTGCACTTGAAATGTGGCCTTTTAGGCTCATGGAGGCAGAAGCTGTCCACAATCTTATGGCAGCGGCGACCGGGTATCCATACTCGGTCCCCAGCCGCCACTATTTGTCCCAGTGTCGTTACCGCAATCCACAAGCACGGGTCCCACAACATTACCCGTGCCCTCCCCAGTGAACTTACTGGGAAGGACCGCCTACCCACAAACACGTGGACAGGTGAATGTGGCCATGGACGGTACGGAGCCAGTCCACAGCTTTTTTTGCTGAGAGTTGTATTTCACCACAGCCATATTCTTTAGCTCGGTGAAAGGACTGGCATAGAGGAAAACCGTATCTACTCTAGGTGTAATTTCTCCCAGGAAGTCCTCTAAAGCAGCTTTTACAGAAGCAATGGCAGCCCGTCCAACATCAACTCGCACTTCTCGGTGGTGCTTTTACACACAAACATCTTTCTTTGCGCATTTAATTTCATGACTACAGAGTTGGGCAATGGCCTGATCTGCAATGCGGTTTGATAAATAACATGCTTAAGCATGTCCGATCCACATTAAAAAAGCAGCCATAGATAGTACAGGAACTTTCCCACACACTTTTCTTAGCCAGGGCTGCTTCTCGGCAGGGTTGGACGGGCCCACCAGAAAACCGGAGACTCCTCCTGTGGGCCCTGGCTTCTCTTTCAGGAGAGTTCATAGTGCTGAGGTGAGGCCATGATGATGATAGAGGCCACCATCTGCTTAGTTTTCTGTTACTTGGAATGCAAGCGCAGCCACCCACCCACAGGCCGCAATACTAAACTGGCAGATTTCTGGGCAGCTGCTTGCACTTGAAATGTGGCCTTTTAGGCTCGTGGAGGCGGAAGTTTTTCACAACCTCATGCCGGCGGCGGCCGGGTGTCCATACTTGTACGGAGCCAGTCCACAGCTTTTTTTGCTGAGTTGTATTTCACCACAGCCATATTCTTTAGCTTGGTGAAAGGACTTGGGAAACCATATCTACTCCAGCTGTCATTTCTCCCAGGAAGTCCTCTAAAGCTGCTTTCACTTGAAATGTGGCCTTTTAGGCTCGTGGAGGCGGAAGCTTTTCACAACCTCATGCCTCATGCCTCATGCCTCGTGTCCATACTCGGTCCCCAGCCGCCACTATTTCTCCCGGTGTTGTCTCCGCCTTCTACAAGCGCGGGTCCCTGAACATTACTGCTGGTACATTTCTGTGGGAATCTGCTTGCCTCCTACCAGCCTGGAATATTTCCAGTAAACTATGGTATGACGCCATGGTATTAGCACTGCCCCAAGTACCAGCAGCGAAGCCATCTCCAATTTTCTTCTCAGGAATTTTATTTGGTAGACTGAGTGGCTGCCCAAATACATTAGTTTCTCACAAAGGAGCTGAAGATAGAGTGGCAGTAGGTGCAAATTTCTCCAGCCTGTTAGATATCAGAGTGTGAACGGCACCACATTGGATCAGTGATTAGCACTGAAGCCTTGCAGTGCTGGGATCCTCGGTTCAAATCCCAGCAAGGACAACATCTGCAAGGATTTTGTATGTTCTCCCCATGTTTGCGTGGGTTTCCACCTCAGTAAAAAAGCAGCCATAGGGTGTCCGGGAGCCTTCCCACACACTTTTCTTAGCCAGGACTGCTTCTCGGCAGGGTTGGATGGTCCCACCAGAGAATCCTTTGGTGTGCCCTTGTGGCACCCCGCTGTTCACAGGTACCACAGGACCCGAAAGGGTGCATGGACGGACTTCTCCACAAGAGGCCCTCATTACATGCAGACACCTCCACCCTTCCGCCTCATACCACCAGAGGGAGCCATGTTAGGGATATATATATATATATATATATGGAGGGTAGAGCCAGGCAGTTCAGTCAGAGTCTGAGAGAGAGTGTGCTGCCACTGAGAGCACTGATGACACAGCACGTCTGCTGCTGCTGTATTGAGGGCCCCGAGTGTGGCCAGAGGCAAAGAGGAGAGGAGAGAGGAGTTGAGGGGGCAGAGGAGCATCATAGGCTCACCCCAAGACACAAACCGGACACCGGGTCCGCGCCTACAGGGTCCTTTATACCCATATACCCAGTAGGGATCACCGGCATACCAGGATGACTACAAGTCCCTGATCTACCTGAAGCTAAACCCTTGACAGGACTAGGAACCACGAAGGCCCCGGGAGTCCAGGGATAGTGGTTGCCAGAAAAAGGTCCTACTACCAAGCGACAGGTGAAGGAACAGCACGACACAGAAGCTAGGCCCAGTTGCAGGCTGGCCAGGAGCTTAGAAAGAGGGAGACACGGACCAGGAGGCCTTATACCCGCTCACTGGGGAGAAGTCCTGAAGTGCACCCTTCCTACCGAGTACCCTGGACCGTACCTGACATCCGCACCAGTAAAGGTACTGCAGTGAATCCCCTGTCTCTGTCAGTTACTCCAGCTGTGCCATCTCTCCTGCATTACAAACCCCAGCATCACCACCACCTGCACCTACACTGCCCCAGGGGCCTGCTCCGCCTGTGGGGAGCAGGAACATCCCAGCTGCCATCCCATCACCCCCGGAGGTCTGCAGCAGCGCCGGTAACCATTACCGGAAACCGCAGGTGGCGTCACGAGACAAACTGTACACTAAAACCCCTTTTTAAAGAGAGACCCAGAGTACGGGCCCGGGAGCCGACTGCCGTGACCTCCTAAACAAGGTAAAAGGCCCGGGTACCGAGTCCCCTATATTCTCCCTGGGTGACACAGCTCTCTTTCCTGGCGTCACGAACAGGATTTCGTGCCCGTTGCCACCGGGTACTGTGTGCCATAATTGAACTGTGTTTTAACTGTGGTGAACATCGCCGCCATTACCGCGTCGCCGCGCGGGAAGAAGAGGTGCGTAACCGTGGGAACCAGAGAGGCGTGACTGCTGGAAGCGCGCGAAGCTCAAGCCCCGCCTCGCACTCTGACACAGCACCAGGAAGTGTCAGGTCCTGGAAGGAGACCATCGCCTGCGGAGCTGCGGCCTACCCGACCAAAAGAAAAGGAGGTAGGCTACGGTTTACTAGGGGGGCGCAACCATGGCCGATGACCAGCAAGATGCTGGAGCACCGGATAACGCTCTCGATGCTCAACTTGCGCCCGGCGTTGCTCGGGCCAGAGCGGCCGCCCCACCAGCAGGGATTGTGACTCCGTTGATACCCATGGCCCTGCCGTATATCCCTGGAGCAAAATGGCTTCCCCAGTATGACGGCAAACCAGACACCCTGTCTGGATTCAAAAGGAAAATATGTGGTGTACTGGATATGTACTCACTGACTGGTAAACAGAGAGCCGCTGTTGTGCTGGGACAATTGACTGGTGCCGCAGAGCGGGAAGTTGAAACCTGGCCAGCCGCAGACCAGGAATCAGCATCCATTATCTTTAAGAGACTACAAACTGTGTTTGAAAACCGCACTGAGACAGATCTCAGGATGAGGTTCTACTACTGTACCCAGAAACCTGAGGACAGTATCCGGGACTATGCCTGGCGCTTACAGGAATCCCTGCGGGCCCTGAAACAGGTTAGTCCAGCCAGCATACATGGTGAGGACAAAATGCTGACAGAACAGTTCATCCGGGTTAAGGTCCCAGGAGGAGAGCAGAACCGTACGGTGGTGGGCCTTAGATCATCCAAATGCCACCTTTGACGCCCTGAAGGACATGGCTATTAAGGGTCTGCAGCCCCTGGAACCATCAGATACTGCTATCCAGTGTTACCAGGGTGGGTCACCCCAGTGCCCGCAGCACCCACTGTTCCTTCATTAACAGCTGAAACAAAAATGCAAACAGTGCCCCCTAGTGAGCTGGACAGCCTGCGCTCTGAAGTGCGTCAGCTAAGTAAAACCCTGACCACTGTCCTGAGCGCCCTGCAGCTACAGACGGAGCCCGAGCCGGAAGGAAGGATCTTACGCCGACAGTCCTGAGGATGTCCCCTGGATGAGGAGAAGGAGGAGGACAATGCCACCCTGTGGGAGGACCGACGACCAACATCGCCCTCCAGGAGAATTAATCTGCTACCGTTGCCGCAAGGCAGGCCACACCGCGCGGAACTGTCCTTTAAACGGGCAAACCCTGGGGCCGAGGGCCAACACCCAGGAGTAGACCAACCAGGCCCATGAAGCTGGTACCACCGGTTTGTAGGAGGAAGGCCTTTCCTGTCCATCGTGCTGGACGGCATAGCAACACCTGCACTACTAGACACCTGCTCACAGGAAACCATCATACCTGATGTCCTCTACAAAAGGTACTGGTCCATAGATGAACTCCATCCGCCAGCCCCAAATCTCTCTGTGTATGCATCCAATGGCCTTCCTCTTAACCTAGTAGGGGTTAAGGACGTGACAGTGAAGGTGTGGAGAGCAGAGCTAAAGGACCAAGGGCTGATTGTAGTGGAGTCTAACCCTGGTGATACAGACTTGTATATGATACTTGGTACAAATGTGGTTGGTAACTGTTTGGGAGAAGTGTGTTGTTTTTACTCCAACAGATTGCTGACACTGCCAAACCAGGGCAGAGGAAGGTGCTCCAGAAAGAAATTCGAGCCCTCCTGTACCAGCAACAGGTAAAGCTAACAGGTGGTGAGACTGGTAATGTACGGGTGACAGACCCGATACCCATTGTGATTCCGCCAATGAGTGAGGTGCTGATTTGGTGTAGGGCAGCAATAGGTCTCAAGGGACAGAACTACCAGGCGGTAGTGGAGCCCATTAGCTCAGAGCACAGACCTACATTCCTAACTGCTAGAGGGGTAGTTGATGTACGCAATGGGAGGGTACCCGTACGTCTCCTAAATTGTGGGGAGGAGGAAGTTAAATTGCCACGATACGCCACTGTAGCCAGATTGTATACTGTGAATAATGATGCCATACACACAGTGGAATCCTTGACCCCACCAGATACAGTGGAGGACAATGCCTCCGAAGCTCAGCTGGAGGATTGTGTCAACAGCTCCATGTTGGGACTGAAGCCACTCCTGGCCATCAGAAACACGGTGTTTACAGAGTGGTTCAGGAATATGAACAAGTGTTTAGCAAACACCCACTTGATTTTGGAAGGGTTAAAGGGGTACAACACCACATACCCACCGGTAACCATCCACCCATTACGGAGCGTTACTGACCCGTACCACCAGCACATTACCAAAAAGCCAAAGAAATGTTGCATGATATGAAAAAGGCAGGGGTAGTAAGAGATAGCTGTAGCCCCTGGGCAGCTTCCCTAGTCCTAGTCAGAAAGAAGGACGGTAGCATGAGGATGTGTGTAGATTATAGACAAATTAATTGAAAAACACATAAAGATGCATACCCTTTGCCCCATATAGAGGAATCCCTGGCTGCACTAAAATCTGTCAATTACTTCTCTACATTGGATCTCACTAGCGGGTACTGGCAAGTCTCTGTTGCTGAGGAAGACCGGGAGGAGACAGCCTTCACCACCCCGATGGGACTGTGCGAATTCAATAGCATGCCGTTTGGACTCTGCAACGCACCCGGAACGTTCCAGAGGTTGATGGAGTGTTGCTTGGGACACCGGAACTTTGAGACAGTGCTGCTGTACCTGGATGACGTTATCGTGTACTCAAGGACGTATGAAGACCATCTGAAGCATCTAAAACCTTCTAAGTGCAACCTGCTCAAGCGGAAGGTTCAGTACCTGGGACACGTAGTCAGCTCAGAGGGAGTAGCACCAGACCCGGAGAAGGTCACTGCCAGAAGTGGCCTGAACCGAGAAACATCAAAGAAGTATGGCAATTCCTGGGACTGGTTGGGTACTACAGGAGGTTCATAAAGTACTATACCAAAAAGGTAGCACCTCTACAAGATCTCCTGGTAGGACAGTCCAAAAGAGGAAAAAGTCCCCCATTCCAATGGGGCAAAGAGCAGACTGAGTCCTTTGCATCAATGAAGGAAGTCCTAACTGTTGAAGAAATCCTGGCTTACCCTGACTACAGCCAGCCTTTCCTGTTGTACACCGACGCCAGCAACGAGGGACTGGGAGCTGTGTTGTCCCAGAAGCAAAACGGCAGAGAAAAGGTAATTGCGTATGCCAGTAGGAAGCTTCGCCCTACTGAGAGGAACCCGGAGAATTACAGTTCCTTCAAGCTGGAGTTCCTGGCCTTGGTCTGGGCTATCACTGAAATATTCAAGCATTACCTAGCCTCAGCTAAATTCACAGCCTTTACCGACAATAATCCCTTGACACACCTGGAGACAGCCAGGTTGGGAGCCATGGAACAGCGTTGGGTGGCCAGACTGTCGAATTATCAGTTCACAATCAAGTACCGGGCAGGTCACAAGAACACCAATGCAGCTGCCCTGTCAAGGATGCCCCACCAGTCAGACACCGAGGATGAAGTGGATGACCTAGAAGAAGTTGAGTTACCTGCCTTCCACAGAAGCAGAGTGGTCCACGAGCAACACGCCTCCAGAAGATGTCATGGTAGGACACCAAACCCTCTACCTTATCACAGCTGGAAGGAGACCCAGGACAGTGACCCGGTTGTCAGCCTCATCAAAAGACTGATAACCCAAGAAGGTTCTCACCTGGAGAAGGATGCTCCCCCACAAGCAAAACACCTGTGGAATGAGAGAAGCCGGCTGTTCATCTACAGAGAGAAGCTGTGCAGAAGGTATGTCAACCCCAAGACCCATGAAATGGTGTGGCAGATTGTTGTACCC
This sequence comes from Phyllobates terribilis, assembly GCF_046119375.1. NCBI lineage: Eukaryota > Metazoa > Chordata > Amphibia > Anura > Dendrobatidae > Phyllobates > Phyllobates terribilis. The sequence goes on along the minus strand of NW_027362768.1, from coordinate 142,469,265 downwards.
AGGACAGATATCCAGATGGTGTTAGAGGCCTACCACGACCAAGCAGGTCACTTTGACTGGAAGAAGCTGGAAACCCTGCTAAAGGACCGGTTTTATTGGGTTGGAAAGCGGAGTTCCATAGAAAGGTGGTGCCGGAATTGTGGACCCTGTAGCCTCAGAAGGAAAGACTACAGCAGCCAGAAAGCACCCTTGCAGTCCATCAAAACAACCCAACCCCTGGAGATTGTCGCTCTGGATCACGTCAAACTGTCACCCAGCAGATCAGGCTATTTCTATTCCCTGACCATGGTGGATCACTATTCCCGGTTCCTGGTGGTAGCCCCTGTCAACGATCTGACAGCAGAAACTGCAGCAAGAACGTTCCAAGCCTACTTCTGCAGACCCCATGGATATCCGGAAAAGGTGCTCACAGATCAAGGCCCTGCTTTCGAAGCTGAGCTATTCAAGGAATTCTGCCACCTGTATGGATGCAAGAAGATCCGGACTACACCATATCATCCGCAAACCAACAGTATGTGCAAGAAAATGAACAACATCGTTATAGACCTGTTGAAAACCCTACCTTTGGAAGAAAGGAAGCAGTGGCCAGAAAAGTTACCTGACCTAGTGGACCTGTATAACCACATACCCGTGAGTTCTACTAATTGTACCCCAGCGTACCTTATGAGAGCAAGACCTGGAAAATTTCCCATGGACCTGGAGCTCGGAGTGGTGGAACCTGCTGCAGATACGTCCACTGAAGATTGGGACACAAGTCGGCAAGAGCAATACAGGAAGGTACAGGCCTGTGTCGAAGACAGTCTAAACAAGGTGAAGGAAAGACAGGAAGAGCAGTATAACAAACATGCACCAGTAGAACCCTTGGCACCTGGAGAGATAGTGCTAAAGCCGAAAAGAAGAGGTCACAAGCTCGATGACCAGTGGGGAAAAAGAGCCCTACACTGTGCTAAACTCCAGATTTGACAACAGTAAAACCTGCCTGATTAGTAAGGATGGAGGTAAGACAACCGCAACAGTCTCAAGAGACCACTTGAAAGTGTGCCCAGGTCTACTGAAGACAACGGAGGAAGAAGTACCTCCTATAGCACCGGAAGAACCCAAGGAAGATGTGCTTCACACAGTTCTAGGAGATTTCCCTGCGGACTGGCCTCAACTTGATGGAGCAGTTATTATACCAGTAATACCCTTCTATCAACCACAAGAAGAACCTGTGAACGCCCTAGAGGAACCTGCTCAGGAACAGGAAGAGTCCCCAGTCAGAGGAGGATCACCCGTTGAGGCAGAGCCTGAAGGCCCAGTAATCAGTGCACTTGCCAGTCCCATAGAGAGATTGAGGCAGTTTTATAATCTACCAGCACGTACACCTAATAGGTTAGCAGAGAGTGCATGCACAGACACCAGTATCACCCCAGTGCTACGAAAGTCCACACCCAGCACACAAGGCCAAATCCCTGCCAGGTTTAGGGATTAAAATACAAAATGCCTGAAGTAGAAATAGTTACCCAGTTGGGTATTGCCTATTGTTTATTGTGTAAACTGAAATTAATGTGTTCATTTAGTTACCCGTCAGGGTACAGAGACTTATAGGCTGAGGACTGTGAGCAGCCAGAAACTGTCCTTGTAAATAGTTGCACTCATCTAAAGTGCCCCCCCTTATTTGACCACTGAACAAAAACCCGTTTGACGTGGCCGAAGACATGGTCCAACACCTGGATCACTTATGACCTGCAGCCACGCCCAGGGCCTACGTTGAGGGTTTTCAGGCGGGTCCCTCATGTTACTCATATTATACCATCTTCGGTGAAATGGACACCTGGTTACGGGACATACTGTAACTTTGTTATTGCTATTGTTATTATTATTATTGTTATTGTTGCAACCTGTTACATAATGCTTCAGTCCAGGAGTACTGAATTGTACTAGGGGGGAATGTGGCACCCTGCTGTTCACAGGTACCACAGGACCCGAAAGGGTGCATGGACTGACTTCTCCACAAGAGGCCCTCATTACATGCAGACACCTCCACCCTTCCACCTCATACCACCAGAGGGAGTCCTGTTAGGGATATATATATGGAGGGTGGAGCCAGGCAGTTCAGTCAGAGTCTGAGAGAGAGTATGCTGCCACTGAGAGCACTGAAGACGCAGCACGTCTGCTGCTGCTGTATTGAGGGCCCCGAGTGTGGCCAGAGGCAAAGAGTAGAGGAGAGAGGAGTTGAGGGGGCAGAGGAGCAAGGTACTGCAGTCAATCCCCTGTCTCTGTCAGTTACTCCTGCTGCGCCATCTCTCCTGCACTACAAGCCCCAGCATCACCACCATCTGCACCTACACTGCCCTTTGGGCCTGCTCCGCCTGTGGGGAGCAGGAACATCCCAGCTGCCATCCCATCACCCCCGGAGGTCTGTGGCAGCGCCGGTAACCATTACCGGAAACCACAGGTGGCGTCACGAGACAAACTGTACACTAAAACCCCTTTTTAAAGAGAGACCCAGAGTATGGGCCTGGGAGCCGACTGCCGTGACCTCCTAAACAAGGTAAAAGGCCTGGGTACCAAGTCCCCTATATTCCCCCTGGGTGACACACCCTGGCTTCTACATCAGGAGAGTTCATGATAGTGCTAACTTTGCAGCTGCTATGGGGCTCTTGAGTGGGGGAGAAAGGTTAGCCCTCAGAATCAAATCTTCTGGTGGGTCCAATGTTTTTCAATCCGAAAGAGCTTCTCAGTGGGAGTTGTATTTCACCACAGCCATATTCTTTAGCTCGGTGAAAGGACTGGCATAGAGGGAAACCGTATCTACTCCAGCTGTCATTTCTCCGTCACCAGGTTCCACCCATTGTCACACACGACCATTCTTGGCTGTATGGTCAGCGGTGAGAGCCACAGATCAGGCTGCTGTGTTACAGCTTTCAACAACTCTGCAGCGCTGGGCGGTTTGTCACCTAAGCATTAAGCATGTTATCTTCAGCACAGCCTGTTGCCGCTTGGCCAAGGTAGTGCTGCAGTGCTTTCAGCTTGTGACTGATGTGGTCATTTCGAAGATGGAGGACGAGGGGCAAGAGCTGAACAATGTGATTACATTGAGGTTACATTGGCGACTCTGTTTTTTATACTAAAGAAAGATCCTACTGTTTTTTCTTTTTTACGTTATTTTTTAAGACAAATGCATTCACCGGGAAATGTCATTTGAACATTTTACAACCTTTTCTGGCAATGTGGTGTGCGACACATCATCAAAGACATCCTGTTTCATTTATGATGGAGGGACTCTGAAAGTCACAAAGCCTATTTTTATAGGGCCATTACTATTCTTAAAAGGCCAGCAGTCATCCCTTGTTATTGTTAGAGAGCCATCAGCCGGCTATGCTTTGTTGTTCCCATTATTAACGAGTGGGTCTCCTATACTGTTATTGCGTATGCAGTGACTGCAAGGGCTGCCAAAAATTCGGACGCAACCCAATACCCCTTTGAAGAGACATAGAGGAGGGTTTCAGTAAAAAAAAGTTCCCATTATAAAGGAGCGGGTCTCCTATAGTGGTAATGCCCATGCTGTGACTGCAAGGGCTGCCAAAATTTAGGAAAAACCCCACTAAGAATTTAAAGACACATAGAGCTGGGCCACAGTAACGAGTACGACAAGTTCCCATTAGAAAGGAGCGAGTGTGCTATACAGTTATAAGGTATGCAGTGAGTCCAACGGCTGACCAAATTTAGGAAAAACCCCACTAAGAATTTAAAGACACATAGAGCAGGGCCACAGTATCGAGTACGACATGTTCCCATTAGAAAGGAGAGAGTCTGCTATACAGTTATAGGGTTTGCAGTGAGTCCAACAGCTGACCAAATTTAGAAAAAACCCCACTAAGAATTTAAAGACACATAGAGCAGGGCCACAGTAACGAGTACGACATGTTCCCATTAGAAAGGAGCGGGTGTGCTATACAGTTAAAGGGTATGTAGTGAGTCCAACGGCTGACCAAATTTAGGAAAAATCCCACTAAGAATTTAAAGACACATAGAGCATGGCCACAGTAATAACAAATTCCCATTAGAAAAGAGAGGGTCTCCCATAGTGTTGGCCTACGCAGTGAATGCAAGGGCTGCCAAAAATTGGGAGGCACTCCAATGCCCCATGGAAGAGACGTACAGGGCCTCATGAAAAAATGTTCCCATTATTAGGAAGTGGGTCTCCCATAGTGTTGGCCTATGCAGTGAATGCAAGGGCTGCCAACAATTGGGAGGAACTCCAATGCCACTTGGAAGAGACTTAGAGGGCCTCATAAAAAAATGTTCCCATTAGAAAGGAGCAGGTCTCCTATACTTGTAATGCCCATGCACTAAGTGTATGGGCTGACAAACATTTACCCCTGGGGGGTATACATGAACATACTGTATAAAAAATTTTTTTTACGGGCATCATAAACACCCTTTAAAAAAATTATGTGGGTGTTGCATCAGGGACAATTGTTACCCTGGTGATATGGTGGTGGAGGATGAGGATGAGGAGAAGGAGGAGGACAAGAGCAAATAGCCAAAATCAGGAAGCGTATACCCATGTGTGGGTGTGAAAAGGTGCATGGGAATACACCTCTCAAAAAAAGACACTGGATTTGAGTTTATGTTACGCTACTATCATTCGGTGGTGTTGAGAAGTCTGACCCAATCCAGTCCTTGTTCATTTTTAAAAGAGTCAGCCTGTCAGCATTTTCAGTTGACAGGCGGATGCGCCTATCGGTTATAATTCCACCAGCGCCACTAAAAACCCGCTCTGATAAAACGCTAGTGGCAGGGCAGGCCACACCCTCCAAGGCATAGAGAGCCAGTTCATTCCACATATCCACCTTGGATACCCAATAATTATAAGGCACAGAGGAATCACGGAGGATGTTGGTACGGTCGGCAAGGTACTCAGCATCTTCCCAAACTTTGCACTCCTTGTGAGATTACCTCGCGCCTCAGGGCTTGTGCGATGGGAGGGGCTGAGAAAATTCTCCCAGAACTTTGACCTCTGCTGCCAGCATTTTCAGATGGGAATTTTTTTAATAGTTCTGCAACAAGGGCCTTCTGGTACAACCCCATTTTTGTAGACCTGTCTGCCTCAGGAATAAGAGATATAAAGTTCTCTTTGTAGCATTGATCTAGAAGTGTCACCAACCAGTAATGACAGTCACCCAAAATTTTGAAAATGCGAGGGTCATGGGAAAGGCAGCGTAACATAAACTCAGCCATGTGGCGTGCCACACTGCTAATAGGCAAGACTTCAGTGTCCTCACCAAGAGGACGAGTGACCATGCTCTCCTCCTCCTCTCTGTCCTCTGGCCATCCATGCTGAACAGGCGGTATGACAGTTGTGCAGGTAGTACGGTCTATAGCGCATGAAACTAGCTCCTGTTCTTCCTCCTCCTCTTCCTCATTGTCACCCAATCCACGTTGGGATGAGATGAGGTTTGGCTGTGTGTAATCACCCTGTATGGCTCCTTGCTCCATCTCCATCGTGCTCCGCCTGCAATGCATCCTCTTTGATCGTGAGCAGAGAGTGTTTCAGAAGACAGAGAAGTGGGATGGTGATGCTAATTATGGCGTCATCGCCGCTCACCATCTTGGATGATGGTACATATGTCTGACATCCATGTCCATTCCTGAGGTCTTATGTGTGGAGTCTGAGCTGAATACCGACGGCCTTGTTGCTGCTGGTACTCAACAACTGCCCTCTTCTGCTCACAAATCCTTCCCAACATCTGCAGTGTAGAGTTCCAAAGTGTGGGGACATCACACACCAGTCTGTGAGCCGGAAGCTGCAAACGCTGCTGAAGCACGGCAAGGGCGGCAGAAGCTGTAGCTGACTTTCTAAAATGGACACACAGGCGCCGTACTTTAACAAGCAGATCTTGCTGCTCCGGGTAGGATTTGAGAAATCGATGAACCACGAGGTTAAGCACATGGGCCAGGCATGGTATGTGTGTGAGCTTGCCTCGCCTCAGAGCCGCCACCAGGTTTCGGTCATTGTCACACATGACCATGCCTGGCTGTAGGGTCAGCGGTGTGAGCCACAGATCTGCCTGCTCTTCCAGAGCTGTCCACAACTCTTCAGCATTGTGCGGTTTGTCACCTAAGTGTTACGCTCGCGCCCGGACTGACTGGCGTGAGTGTGGTTAGTGATCCCACTGGACCATGAACCGAGGAGTGCCTGGAGGGGCATAACTAAGTATCAACCCTGTCCGACCAAGGTCGCACGGTGGCTCAGTCGACTCCGTGAACCAGGGAGGAACCGAGCAGAGGGACCAGGTGCTACTCCAGGTCAGACCCCGGTCACAGCTGTTGACCCACTCCGGGGAATGCAGGAACAGGCAGGATAGACTGGCATATAGACAGGTGAGTACTAGCAGGCATGGCTGGTATGCAGACAGGTGGGTATTGGCAGGCACGGCTGGTATGCAGACAGGTGGGCACTGGCAGGCACGGCTGGCATGCAGACAGGTGGGCACTGGCAGGCACAGCTGGCATGCAGACAGGCGGGTACTGGCAGGTAGGAACGCAGGCAGGACAGGGACCAGTACAGATTGGGATACAGGAACGGAGCCGCAGGTGCGGTAGACAAGCAGAGCAGAGCAAAACCCGCAGGTGCGGTAGACAAGCAGAGCAGAGCAAAAACCCGTAGGTGGGGTAGACAAGCTGAGCAGAGCAAAACCCGCAGATGCGGTAGACAAGCAGAGCAGAGAAAAAACCCGCAGGTGCGGTAGAAAAGCAGAGCAGAGCAAAACCTGCAGGTGCGGTAGACAAGCAGAGCAGAGCAAAACCTGCAGGTGCGGTAGACAAGCAGAGCAGAGCAAAACCCGCTGGTGCGGTAAACAAGAAGAGCAGAGCAAAACCCGCTGGTGCGGTAAACAAGAAGAGCAGAGCAAAACCCGCTGGTGCGGTAGACAAGCAGAGCAGAGCAAAACCCGCAGGTGCGGTAGACAAGCAGAGCAGAGCAAAACCAACAGATGCAGAAGACAAGCATAGCAGAGCAAAACCCGCAGATGCGGTAGACAAGCAGAGCAGAGCAAAACCCGCAGGTGCGGTAGAGAAGCAGAGCAGAGCAAAACTCGCAGATGTGGTAGACAAGCCGAGCAGAGCAAAACCCGCAGATGCGGTAGACAAGCAGAGCAGAGCAAAACCCGCAGATGCGGTAGACAAGCAGAGCAGAGCAAAACCCGCAGGTGCGGTAAACAAGAAGAGCAGAGCAAAACTCGCAGGTGCGGTAGACAAGCAGAGCAGAGGAAAACCCGCAGGTGCGGTAGACAAGCAGAGCAGAGCAAAACACACAGATGCGGTAGACAAGCAGAGCAGAGCAAAACCCGCAGATGCGGTAGACAAGCAGAGCAGAGCAAAACCCGCAGGTGCGGTAGAGAAGCAGAGCACAGCAAAACTTGCAGATGCAGTAGACAAGCCGAGCAGAGCAAAACCCGCAGGTGCGGTAAACTAGCAGAGCAGAGCAAAATCCGCAGGTGCGGTAAACAAGTAGAGCAGAGCAAAACCGGCAGGTGCGGTAAACAAGCAGAGCAGAGCAAAACCTGCAGGTGCGGTGAACAAGCTTGAGCAGAGCGAAACCGCAGGTGCGGTGAACAAGCTAAGCAGAGCGAAACCACAGGTGCTGTGAACAAGCAGAGCAGAGAGAAACCGCAGGTGCGGTGAGCAAGCAGAGCAGAGCGAAACCGCAGGTGCGGTGAACAAGCACAGCCGAGCGAAACCGCAGGTACGGTGAACAAGCAGGGCAGAGCAAAAACTGCAGGTGCGGTGAACAAGCAGAACCAGATACACACAAGGTACTTACAATGAAGTAGCGAGTGTACACAAAACTCACAAACAGAAGTTCAGAGACAACAAGTTGGAGTTAGGTGCAGGTTCAGACACTGCAGGAAAAGGAAAGGTTCGGTCATAGAGACAAACACGTAACGGGCTAGGACACAGTTCAGACAGGAACTGAACCAGGAACAAGAAACAGGAACGAGCCTGGGAACTCAGTCCCCAGGGTGGCGGAGACAGACTAGAAGTCACAGATACAGGTAACAGGCCTGGGTATACAGCCCCCAGGGGTGGAAACAGACAAGATACAGGACAGGACCTGGCAACTCAGTTGCACAGAACACACTGAATGAAAGTGTTGCTCAGGTACCCACTACTGGGTGGAGGGGTTTAAGTATCCAGTGACTCACAGCAATAGGCTGGGGAGGCATTAGGAGTGCGCACATAGTAACTATAAGAATCAGGCAGTAGCCGCGCCGCCACCCTAAGCAATCAGACAAGAGACACAGCAGGTACTGGAGCAAAGTGTGCAGCCTGGATTAATAGGTAAGATGGCGGTCTTGCATAGTGAAAGGTGGTAAGCCATGCCAGCACGCCGCCAGGGATGTTACACTAAGCATATTAGCTTCAACACAGCCTGTTGCCGTTTGGCAACACAGCAGTGCTTCCAGCTTGTTACTGATGTGGTCATTTCGGAGATGGAGGCTGAAGAGGAGGAGGAGGCTGAGGAGGATGAGGTGCAGGAGCTGTAGACTGTGTAGGCAACCCTGATTGACCTAGGGCGTCGGGAGGACGTGTTCCGTCCCAAGGTCCGACTGGGTCCCGGCTTCCACTATGTTAACTGTGATGAAAGCCGGCCGGTGGGTGCAGCTCTCTGGCACCCCCTTACCTCTCAGGTCAGTCAAGGTACTGCACCTAGAGAAAGTAGTGCCAGGAAGCTGCAACCAGCGCAGGGAACACGGTAGAGTGTTATCCCTTCAACGTCACTAAACCGTAACGTCACTACACAGCACAACTCCCTAGCGCCCTCTTAGCCTCAGGTCAGTCAAGGAACTGCACCTAGGATAAGCGGTCGCCAGAGAGACTGTCCTGTAACCTACTGGGTATCGGGGCCCTCTGTAGTGAGGGCGGTATAGATATCTTCCTTGGCCGCGCCAGGAATATATATATCTGAACCTCTAACCGTCACTACCAGCCTTCCCCAACCCCCAGTTGGTATGCTGCCACCAGTCCCTATTTTAGATATACGCCCAGTCCGTGAATGGGCCTATATCGGGTCAGGAACCAACCCTGGGTAGCGTTTTTGGCTTGAGCCGAGCTCACACGGACGTGCGTTCGTTATGCAGAATAAAAGGCAGGCCCACAATTACTTGAGGTAATTGATTATAATAATACACTAGATACACGATATACAACTAAATATACACAGGTATAAGGTCAGGCTAAACTATACAACAATGGAATACAACACACAGAATCAACACAGCATATCAGTTAACGGTTTCTTGATTTTCTTGTGACGCAGGGAGAGGATTCTGCGGTCGCAGGCACGGTTCTTTGTTACAGGCTGAGGCCTACCACCGCATGGTCAGACTGCTCCTCCCCTTGGTGGCCTCAGCTGGTGCTCAGATGTTCAGTGTGACACCCCAGGGGTCTGGTTGCCACAGTAATAGAGATATTATGTCTGAGAGCAAGTGGGAGGTTTCTCTGGTCAGGATCCCTAAGCATGCAACACGGTCCGCCCAGACCTGGGAGGGGAGGAATCTGCCCTTTTAAACTGGGTCTGGGCGGGATTAGAGCAGTCAGAGTGAAGCTGCAGACAGAGTCAGAGCCTGGAGAGGGAAAGGAAGAACTAGGAGCTCTGTAGGAGCAGTAGCAGAAGTCCAGGGGCTGGAGCTGAGCAGAGTTCGCCCTGGACGAAGATACTAAAGCCGGACACAGGAGTCCGAGGCTGTGGGGACTGATATACACCCAGCAGCAGAAACCAGCCGGCAGGGGATTCCAGGTCCTCTGGCCATAGAAGCCCGGAGGCTCAGTCACAGAGAAGGGACCAGCGCCGCCATCCAGGAGCGGAGGCTAACAGAAGGCCCCTAGTCACCAGCCATACGGGTGAGCACCACACGGTATACTCAGGGACGTGGGCTACTTGTAACCGCTGACAGCAAGGTAGCCAGGAAGAGTGCAGATAAACGGGGAAGCCTACAACTCCACCTGGCCGGGGGAACTCCTGCTTGCTCGCAGACTGACCAGGCCCCTTATACTAGCCAGTACTCCCGGGAGGGTCTGCCTTGTACCATCAGTAAAGACCCTGAACTGCACCACACGTCTCTGTGATTCCTTGCCGCATCAGCACCATTAGCACTGGGACCCTCACACCATCACTCCCATCATCTTCCACATTAGCTGCCCTGAGGCAATACTTCTCCCGTGGGGAGTTATCCCATACTCGGCTGCGCAAACAACATCAGCCTCAGCGGCCTGCAGCGCAGCGGCGGTCCCCACTGACCGCAATCCACGGGTGGCGTAGTCGGACACTTATTACAATACAAATAGACTGCCACTGGTTTGACCACCCTGGGCACGGACCGGGTCACCGCCACGGAGAACTACAACCCCCAGCGATCCGGCTCCGGGTATTCCCCCTGCACAGCAGCAGCAGCACAGGCCCAGGGGGCGCGTCAACTTTGGCGTAGTCAGCAGGATTTCGTGCCCGCAACCACCGGGTACTGCGTGCCTGAAAAAGAGACTTTTATACTTACCTGTGGTGAAGTTTCCCGCCGTCCGGAGCCGATTCCCGCCAATCAGACGCCATCTTGGACCGTTTCCCGCCGTCTTCTGCCTTCTTCCCGCCATCAGACGCCATCTTGGACCGTTTCCCGCCGTCTTCTGCCTTCTTCCCGCCATCCGCAGCTGCTTCCCGCCATTTGACGCCATCTTCGGGACGCCGCACAGGAAGAAGAGGGGCGTGGACGCCGAAAGCGTGCGAGATCCGAAGCTCCGCCCCACGCTCTGATGCTGCGCAAGGTCCTGGAAGGGAGGAAGAGCGACGCTGACGTCATCGGAGCGCAACGCCAGGTCCTCAACCCCGACGATCGACTGCGGAGCCGCGGCCTACGGAAGAAGAGCATCGCAAGGTAGGCCACGGTCCACTAGGGGGGAGGAGGATGCCGGATACCGAGGGGAGCTCCACTGCCACAGCCACTGCCAGCGCAACCGCTGCGGCAGTCATGCCATTCACCATGCCCTATATCCCGGGGGAAACCTGGCTACCCCAGTACTCAGGGGAGTCACATACTCTAAATGACTTTAGAGAAAGACTGGATAGCCTCTTCCAGGTGTACCCCCTCACAGAAGAGCAAAAAGTGAGCATCCTGGTGGCCCAATTAATCGGGGCAGCCCAAAGGGAGGTAAAGTCCTGGCCACCTGGGAGGAAGAGGACTGTCAGAGACATACTAACCCGGCTGAAAGACACATTTGACACCCGCACCTCAGCCGAAATAAAACTAAGATTTTATGGGTGCAAACAACGGGCACATGAAAGTATAAGAGACTATGCTCTAAACCTACAAGAGGCCCTGAGAGCCATTAAGCAGGCAGACCCTGACAGCGTGGGAAATGAAGATAAGTTGTTGACTGAACAATTTATTGAGGGTCTACTGTGCAATGCCCACCGAACCCAGTTGCGGGCAATGGCCTTACAGGACCCTGACCTGGACTTTGCACAGTTCAAGGACAGAGCCATCCGGGTGCTCCGAGAACCGGCACCAGGTGGCGCTGTGACCCACAGGCGCCCTGCTATCACTTATCACCAGGAGACGGCGCCCTTGTCTGCAGGGCCTGTGGGAGCTGATGCGCAGGCTTTAAACAGTGACCCGGCTACAGACCTGCACCATCAGGTCCAAGAGCTGACTAAGAGCGTTGCCGTGCTAACCAGAACTGTGCAGTCTTTACAGGTCTCTTCTCCAGGAAAGATCCAGCTGGCATCCGGACCGGAGGACGTCCCGTGGCGCCGACTAAGGAGGACCCCACCGGCCAGAGGAAGACCCAGCGACAGATACAACGAGGACGGACGACCCATCTGCCGCCGCTGCAATCAACCCGGACATGTGGCAAGGTACTGTCATTTAAATGGGCACAACCTGGGGTAGAGGGCCAACCCCCAGGCATAAGACCATCAGGCCCATCAAACTGGCGTGATAAATACGTAGGGGGACGTCCAATCTTGCCTGTGGTACTGGATGGCATTCCTATGAGTGCCCTACTAGACACCGGGTCACAGGTCACCACCATCCCGTACGTGCTCTTTAAACAGTACTGGAATGACTCGGACATAACCCGCTACCCAGATGACGACCTGAGTATCATCGCCAGCAATGGTCAGCCCGTGCCGCAGGTGGGATTCAAAGAGGTGACCATTAAGATCGGTAAAGTCGAACTGGCGGCACAAGGACTGATTATAGTGGACATAGACCGTCATGAGAGTCACCCTAGAATAACCTTGGGAACTAATGTGATTGAAAATTGTCTTGCAGAGGTGATTCTCATTTTACAGCAGGTTGCCAAGAACGCCAGTTCCGGCCAGCAGCGTGTGCTCCAAAAAGAGATCCGGGCACTGATGAAGCGGCAACAGGTGGAACTATCTGGTGGTGAGATAGGTAGCGTGAGAATGTGTGACCCGTTCCCTATTGCCATGCCCCCAAAAAGTGAGATGATGATTTGGTGTCGGGCAGCTATTGGTCTAAGAGGTAGAGACTACCAAGCAATGGTAGAACCCGTCTACTCAGACAGTAGGCCCACCATTTTGACAGCACGGGGGGTGGTCGATGTACGCCATGGGAGGGTGCCCGTTCGCATCATAAATATCGGGGAGAGAGAAGTACACCTGCCCCGGTATGCCACGCTAGCCAAATTGTTCACCATAAACCAGAATTCTGTACAGGCCGTGGAACCCTTGCCTCCATCTCAACCAGAGGAAGGTAACGGCTCTAAGAAACCAATGGAGGACTGGTGTCAGCAACTACATTTGGGTACTGACTCCACTCCCTCACACCAAAAACAGGGAGTCTACCGGGTGGTTCAAGAGTACGAGAGAGTGTTTAGTAAACACCCGCTAGACTTCGGGCGAGTAAAGGGGGTAGAACACCACATCCCCACGGGAGACCATCCTCCCATAAAGGAGAGATACCGACCCGTACCCCCAGCACACTACCAACACGCCAAGGGGATGCTTAGAGACATGAAGGAGGCTGGGGTAATCAGGGACAGCTGTAGCCCCTGGGCAGCTCCACTAGTCTTAGTGAAAAAGAAAGACAACACCATGAGAATGTGTGTAGACTACAGGAAGGTCAACCGTATCACACACAAAGATGCGTACCCGTTACCAAGGATAGAAGAGTCCTTAGCTGCATTAAAATCTGCTAACTTCTTCTCTACTTTGGATCTCACTAGTGGGTACTGGCAGGTTCCTGTAGCAGAGGCGGACCGGGAGAAGACCGCATTCACCACCCCGATGTGTCTCAGCGAATTTAACTGTATGCCGTTCGGGCTCTGCAACGCACCAGGAACCTTCCAACGGTTGATGGAATGCTGTCTGGGACACCGGAACTTCGAGACGGTCCTGTTATACCTGGACGATGTCATCGTCTATTCCAAGACCTACGAGGACCACCTGAAACACCTGGCAGAAGTGTTCGAAGCTCTGGCGAATTACGGCCTAAAGGTGAAACCCTCCAAGTGTCACCTCCTGAAACCAAAGGTGCAGTACCTGGGACACGTGGTGAGTGCTGACGGAGTGGCTCCCGACCCTGATAAGATCACTGTGATTAAGGACTGGCCAAGACCCTCCAGCATAAAGGAAGTGCGGCAGTTCCTCGGGTTGGTAGGCTACTACCGAAGATTCATTCCCGGTTTCACCAAAATGGCAGCCCCTATGCAGGACCTCCTGATAGGTCAATCTCGGAAAGCCAAAAACCAGAAGCCGCCCTTCAGGTGGGAAAAGCTGGAAGAAGAGTCCTTCTGCCAGCTGAAGATGGCCCTCACGGGGGATGAAATCCTGGCATATCCAGACTACAGCCAGCCCTTTATCCTCCACACGGACGCAAGCAACATCGGGCTAGGAGCCGTACTGTCCCAGATCCAGCAGGGGAAAGAACGGGTAATCGCTTACGCCAGCCGAAAGCTACGGCCCACGGAGAGGAACCCTGAGAATTATAGCTCATTCAAGTTGGAGTTCCTGGCAGTAGTGTGGGCAGTGACCGAACGTTTCAAGCATTACCTTGCCTCCTCCAAATTCACCGTGTACACGGATAACAACCCGTTGACACACCTGGACACTGCAAGGCTCGGTGCCCTGGAACAGAGATGGATGGCCCGCCTGTCCAACTTTGAATTCACCATCAAATACCGGGCAGGACGCTCAAATACCAACGCGGATGCCCTGTCTAGAATGCCGAACTTACCGGACGTAGGGGAAGATCCAGAAGATCTGGAAGAAGTTGAGCTCCCTGCGTTCCACCGTCATGGGATTACCCTGTATTCCCACCGTGTGAAGGACAGGCGCTCCGTGACGTTCAATCCCTTGCCCCACTACAACTGGGCGGAGACGCAAAACAGTGATCCCGCAGTCCATTTGGTGAAGGAAATGCTGACCCAGGCCGATGCCCGTCTTGACCCTGATGCTCCGGAGGAGACCAAGCAACTGTGGAAGGAGAAAAGTAAGCTGTTCCTCTACAGGGAGAAGCTGTGCCAGAGAATGGTTAACTGTCGAACACATGAGTTGACCTGGCAGGTAGTGGTCCCAAGACGAGACGCGGCTATGGTTCTGGAGGCATACCACAACGGAGCAGGACACTTCAGATGGAAGATGCTGGAGTTCTTGTTGCGTGAACGGTTCTACTGGGTAGGCATGAGAGGAGCCATCGAGAGGTTGTGCAGAGACTGTGGCCCGTGCCACCTGAGAAGAAAGGACCGTGCTAGCCAGAAGACTCCCTTGCAGCCCATCATCACCAGACAGCCACTGGAACTGGTAGCCCTGGACCATGTGAAACTGGCTCCAAGCAGATCTGGGTATGTCTACGCCCTCACAATCGTAGATCATTACTCCCGGTTCCTGGTGGTGGTCCCGGTCAAGGACTTAACGGCTCAGACAGCAGCTAGAGCCTTCCAGCAGCACTTCTGCCGTCCACACGGGTACCCGGACCAAGTGTTGACAGACCAAGGACCAGCCTTTGAAGTGGAGGTCTTCCAGGAGTTCTGCAACCTGTATGGCTGCAAGAAGATAAGAACAACGCCCTATCACCCTCAAACCAATGGACTCTGCGAGAAGATGAACCAGGTGGTGATAGATCTGCTAAAAACATTGCCCCTGGAAGAACGCAGTCTGTGGCCTGAGAAACTGCCCGATCTGGTGGACCTGTATAACCACATCCCTGTAGGTTCCACCAACTGTACCCCGGCTTACCTAATGAGAGCAAGACCTGGTAAGCTGCCTATTGACCTGGATATGGGAGTCCTGACGCCTGAGGACACCTCGCCAGAGGCAGACTGGGATACAGAACGGCAGCAGCAGTATCGGAAAGTACAGGAGAGCGTCGAGCGAAGTCTGTCTCAAGCTAGAGAAAGGCAAGAGAAGGCTTATAACCAGTATGCTCCCGCTGTTCCCCTGGTACCTGGAGAGCAGGTCTTGAAGAGGAAGAGGCGGCTCCACAAGTTGGACGACCAGTGGGAGAAGGACCCGTACACCGTACTGCCATCAAGCCATGAGAACCCAAAAATCTGCGTAATCAGTAAGGATGGAGGAGAAACCACAGCCATTGTCTCCAGAGACCACCTGAAGAAGTGTCCCGAGCAGCTGCAAAGCCCTGAAGAAGATCAAGAAAACCCTCAACCCGCAGAGGAAAGGGAAGAAATGATCAGTACCGTACTCGGAGACTTCCCCCGGTCTTGGACACAAGTAAACGGCGCTGTCGTGGTACCCGTCCTCACCTTTCTCCAGCCAGCCCCACAAGTGCCTACAGAGGAACCGGTAGAGCTGGAAGAGCAGCCGGCCCAAGAGGCAGAAGAGTCCACACCAGCAGTACAGGAGGATCAACCCTCTGCTAGTAGTGAGCCTGCTGTGCCCCTAGTGAGCCAAAGAGTGCGCAGAAAGCTGCCCAGCTTGCCCATAACACCTCCTACACCCTGTAGTGCAGAACCAGTTAGTGAGCTCCGTAGGTCCACTAGAGTCACTAGAGGTCAGATGCCCGCTCGCTGGAGAATCTAAACCAATGCACTGTAAAGTTGACTGTTTATTGAAAAATGTTTATGGTTTATGTTTGTTGCCTGTTACTAATTATGTTTCTCAGTTACCCTGCAGATTTATTTGGACTAACAGGTTATGGACACTGGATAACCGGAACAGTTTTGTAGATAGTTGCACCTTGGTGCCTCTTGTGAAGACGGCCACGGAAGAGAAAACCTGTCTGGCGTGGCCTACTTGCGGCCCAAAGTAGCTAGCTCCAGCCTTGCAGCCACGCCCAAGGACAACGCAAGGGGTTTGCTTTGGACAGGTCCCCTATTCTGTGCCAAGACTTCGCCTTGTTGGGTGACATGGACACCCCCTTTGTTTCATAAACTTCACCTTGGGTGATATGGACACCCGGTCACGGAAACGCCGTGACCTCTACAGACTAAAGCTTCTTGTAAATATGTTGACTTCTTATTGTTATACCTTGTATTTATGTTTCTTTAAAAATGTGTTTAGTCCCGGAGTACTAAAATTTACTAGGGGAAAATGTGACACCCCAGGGGTCTGGTTGCCACAGTAATAGAGATATTATGTCTGAGAGCAAGTGGGAGGTTTCTCTGGTCAGGATCCCTAAGCATGCAACACGGTCCGCCCAGACCTGGGAGGGGAGGAATCTGCCCTTCTAAACTGGGTCTGGGCGGGATTAGAGCAGTCAGAGTGAAGCTGCAGACAGAGTCAGAGCCTGGAGAGGGAAAGGAAGAACTAGGAGCTCTGTAGGAGCAGTAGCAGAAGTCCAGGGGCTGGAGCTGAGCAGAGTTCGCCCTGGACGAAGATACTAAAGCCGGACACAGGAGTCCGAGGCTGTGGGGACTGATATACACCCAGCAGCAGAAACCAGCCGGCAGGGGATTCCAGGTCCTCTGGCCATAGAAGCCCGGAGGCTCAGTCACAGAGAAGGGACCAGTGCCGCCATCCAGGAGCGGAGGCTAACAGAAGGCCCCAAGTCACCAGCCATACGGGTGAGCACCACACGGTATACTCAGGGACGTGGGCTACTTGTAACCGCTGACAGCAAGGTAGCCAGGAAGAGTGCAGATAAACGGGGAGGCCTACAACTCCACCTGGCCGGGGGAACTCCTGCTTGCTCGCAGACTGACCAGGCCCCTTATACTAGCCAGTACTCCCAGGAGGGTCTGCCTTGTACCATCAGTAAAGACCCTGAACTGCACCACACGTCTCTGTGATTCCTTGCCGCACCAGCACCATTAGCACTGGGACCCTCACACCATCACTCCCATCATCTTCCACATTAGCTGCCCTGAGGCAATACTTCTCCCGTGGGGAGTTATCCCATACTCGGCTGCGCAAACAACATCAGCCTCAGCGGCCTGCAGCGCAGCGGCGGTCCCCACTGACCGCAATCCACGGGTGGCGTAGTCGGACACTTATTACAATACAAATAGACTGCCACTGGTTTGACCACCCTGGGCACGGACCGGGTCACCGCCACGGAGAACTACAACCCCCAGCGATCCGGCTCCGGGTATTCCCCCTGCACAGCAGCAGCAGCACAGGCCCAGGGGGCGCGTCATTCAGCACACCACTCTTGGGTCAAGACTGACTTATCTCTTGTCTGTCCTGCTATCTTACCTGCCCCGTCCCGCCCACTGCTGGTGAGGTCAGCTGGCTCAGTCTCCACCCTCAGGTCTAACTTCGATCAGAAGCCCAAATTCTACGGAACCCAATAACTTCTTCTGGGATGGTCTCAGGATACCCCCAGGGGTTCCCATGGATTCGGGCCGCCGTAACCGACCTTTTGACATCAATTATGATACCATACGGTCCTCAGGAATGGCTCAGCGCTATATCTTGGCTTCCAGAGCACGTACCAACGTCTACCGCGGAGGCTTGTGTACGCAATGGCTCCGGGACGCCGTGATATTTTTTATTGGCCCATCCCACGCAACATGCGTGTACTATTCATGTTTCTATATCTTATGCCTCCATGCTTGTGACAGACAAAGAAACTAGTCCTATGGGACAAATGGTCAGTTACAGATGGACGAAGCACCCCCCCCCCCGCTGGCTGTGTTTCCTCTCGAAGTCTTTGAAGCTGCTAACATTCAAGTGTTAAGTAGGCCCTGGGGCTTCTTATCTCACAGGAGCCTGGATGGGGGAAACTATCTAGTTGACGTTTTAACAGAAGGTCCCAAGGGTGGGGGCTGCTGAAGTGTGGCCATCCCTGGATATGATTTATCATTACCAAGATGGCGGCTACGGGTTCATCACACCTCCCCCTATACGAGGGCGCGAGGGGGTAGCACATTCCTGTGTTCCCCCGTGCGTCCTTCTGCACCCTCCCCTTGCCGGGATAACCCGTCAGCGTTACCGTGGTCACGGCCTCTTCTGTGGCGAATGGAAAAGTGGTACTGCTGGAGAGCGAGGCTCCAGCGTAGCAACCTGCCATTCGACCCAGAGACCGTGTGTAACCAGCTGAGGGGGTTGTGGTCCGTCTCCACGGTGAAATGGCTCCCGTACAAGTAGGGCTGCAGACGCTGCAGGGCCCATACAATTGCCAGGCATTCTTTTTCCACCGTGGAGTAAGCCACCTCCCGGGGCAGTAGCTTCCTGCTCAGGTACAAGACAGGATGCTCCTGGCCTGTCGTGTTGACCTGACTTAGCACAGCACCGAGGCCAAAGTCACTGGCGTCGGTCTGTACCACAAACGGCCGGTCGAAGTCGGCAGCTTGCAGTACAGGGGAGCTACTTAGGGCGGCCTTGAGTGCCCCGAAAGCTGTCTCGCAGGCGACTGTCCAGTCGACTGCGACGGGCAGCTTCTTCTTGGTGAGGTCCGTCAGGGGCTTGGCCAGGGTGCTATAGTGTGGGACGAATCTCCTATAGTACCCGGCGGTCCCCAAGAAGGACATCACCTGCTTTTTGGTCCTAGGAGTGGGCCAGGATGCGATGGCATCCACTTTCCCAGGTTCTGGCTTCAGAACCCCCCCGCCTACCCGGTGACCCAGGTAGAGGACCTCACTCATGCCCAGCTGGCACTTTTCCGGCTTGATGGTCAAGCCTGCCCGTTGGATCCGACCGAGCACCTGCCGCAGGTGCTCTAGGTGATCCTCCCAAGTGGGACTGAAGACTGCAATATCGTCCAAGTACGCAGCCGCGTACCCTTCAAGTCCCTCAAGCAGCGTATTGACCATCCGCTGAAAAGTGGCAGGGGCATTCTTCATGCCGAATGGCATCACTGTGGACTCGTACAGTCCAAAAGGGGTGATAAAGGCAGAGCGTTCCCTTGCCGCGGGGGTCAGAGGAATCTGCCAGTACCCCCGGCTCAGATCCATGATGGTCAGGTACTTAGCCCCGGCCATCCGATCGAGCAGGTCATCGATGCGTGGTATGGGGAACGCATCGGTGGCCGTTACAGCGTTGAGCCCCCGGTAGTCCACGCAGAACCGTGTAGTTCGGTCCTTCTTTGGAACGAGGACTACAGGCGAGGCCCACGCGCTGCTGGATGCCTGGATCACCCCCAGCTTCAGCATCTCGTCTATCTCTTGGCGCATGTTTCCCTGCACCTCGAAAGAGACCCGATATGCTGAACGCCGGATCGGCGGGTGATCGCCAGTGTCCACGTCGTGGACAGCCTTCTCAGTCCTTCCGGGCAGGCTGCTGAACAGCCCCCGGAAGGGGTGCAGGGTGGTCCCCAGCTGGGACCGTTGGTTCTCCGTGAGCTGGTGGCCAACCCCCACATCCTCGATGGACCCACCCGCCTTGGCTTGGGTGAGCAGATCCAGGAGGGTTTCTACCTCTCCTTCCTCAGGAAGGTTGCACACTGGGTGGGCAGTCGCTTCCCGCTCATGATGAGCCTTCATCATGTTCACGTGGAAGGCCTTCCTCCTTCCACGGGCGTGATCCAGGGTGACCAGATAGGTGACGGCGTTGAGTTTCTGGTGCACGAAGTAGGGACCTTCCCAGGCTGCCTGAAGCTTGTTCTGTGGTACGGGGACCAGTACCCACACCTTTTGACCCACCTGGTAGGTCCTCTCACAAGCATTCTGGTCGTACCACCGCTTCTGGTCGGCCTGGGCCTGGGCCATATTGTCCTGCACCAGCTTTGCCAAGGCCATCATCCTGTCCCGGTGGCGCACGACATACTCGATGACCGACACCTCGGGGGTGGCCAAATCCCCTTCCCATGCTTCCTTCACCAGAGCCAGGGGGCCCCGTACCCGTCGCCCGTACAGGAGCTCAAAGGGGGAGAACCCCATTGAGGCCTGCGGAACCTCCCGGTAAGCAAATAGGAGGTGTGGGAGGTAACGCTCCCAGTCTCTCCCGTGGGAGTCGACCAACATCTTAAGCATCTGCTTTAAGGTGCCATTGAACCGCTCACACAGGCCATTAGTCTGTGGGTGATACGGGCTGGCCACCAGATGTTGCACCTGCATTTGCTTACAGAGGGACTCCATCAGCCGCGACATGAACTGGGTCCCTCGGTCGGTGAGCATTTCCTGGGGGAAACCCACTCTGGAAAAGATCTCCAGTAAGGCGGTAGCCACCTTGTCGGCCCGAATGGACGACAAAGCTACCGCTTCCGGGTACCGGGTGGCATAGTCCACTACCGTGAGTATGAAGCATTTCCCGGAGTGGCTGGGAGTGGACAGAGGTCCAATAAGATCCACAGCGACCCTCGAGAAAGGCTCTTCGATGATTGGCAGAGTTACCAGTGGGGCTTTGGGGCGCGGCCCCGCCTTCCCCACCCTCTGACAGGTGTCACACGAACGGCAGTAGGCACCCACCGCGGCTCCCATCCCAGGCCAGTAGAAATGCTGAGCTATCCTGGCCTTGGTTTTAGCGATCCCTAGGTGTCCGGCCATCGGAATCTCGTGTG
Organism: Phyllobates terribilis; assembly: GCF_046119375.1. Lineage (NCBI taxonomy): Eukaryota > Metazoa > Chordata > Amphibia > Anura > Dendrobatidae > Phyllobates > Phyllobates terribilis. The sequence goes on along the minus strand of NW_027362768.1, from coordinate 142,448,365 downwards.
CGATCCGCAACAATTCCGCCCTGAACGGATAGGGTACCACTAACTGTCGGTCCCTGGGCCACGCCTCCGGTGAACCCTGCTGGACCGTTACCCGGTACAGCCGTCCCTGGTCCCAGACCACACGCTCGCAGTCTGACTCCATGGGAGGCTGTGCCGCCTGTTCCTTGAGAGCTTTCAGGCTGTCGTCTGCTTCCAACGCAGCCTGAAATTCCTGACTTGATGTGGCCAGAATAGACGAAACTGCCACATCCTCCGTCAGCCCCTCCGGGCATGTCACCTGGCCGCTGTCTGACCCGGCAGACACTTGGTCAGAAGTGGGGAAGCCGTCGGACCTCTGCAAGGCTCCTTGGGCTCCGGCGCTCCCACTCCTGGTGACAGCGGCTATGACCGCTGTGACCGTGGGTAGTGCCCGCTTCCCCTCTGTTTCTGACCAAGCCGCCCGATCAGGCAGGCTTCCTAGGCCTTTGGACATCTCGGATGTGGGGAACTCCTGCCCTGGGGTCTTACCTGGTGGCTCCTCTCTTAGGACACCCCCACCCCCCATGGCCTGTTCCTCCCCCTGCAGTGGGCCTATACTCAGCAGCCTGGATACCCCAGGGAGCCCTACACTGCCGGTAGCTGCCCCCCTCTCCATCCCTGAGCTTCCCTCTACAGAATCCTGCCCGCCCCCTCCCTCACCGGAGGACAAGAGGTCACGGCACGCCGGCTGAGCACCTCTGCGGGCATCCCCACACTCCCCACCTGCTTTCACTAACCCTGTTTGTGTTGTGTCTGTGCAGGTGTTACCCTCAGGTTTCACTCCCTCCTCCTCAGCAGGACGCACACTACATACAACATGGTTGGCATTAGCAGCAGACAAATCAATACACTCTTGGGGGGCCGAACTTGGGGGTTCAGAGGGTACATACTGCGATACTAGACGCCCCAAGTCGGTCCCTAATAAAACATTTGCGGGAATATTTGGCGTTACTCCCACCTCCCGCATCCCCCTCCCGGCACCCCAGTCCAAATACACCATGGCAACGGGAAGTGCCGGCTCCACGCCTCCAACCCCGGAGACGGAAAGAGTCTTTCCTGGTACCAAGTCCTGGGGGGACACCACTTCAGGCCGTACCAGTGTTCGTTCAGCGTCAGTGTCCCGCAGTCCCATGACCGCAGAACGGCCTATGGTGACGGGTTGGATGTTGTCCAGGGACCTACCACCACCCCCTCCCACACACAAAACATTGGGCGCTCTCTGGGACTGGGATGGGGTCTTTTGGCGCTGGGGACACTCAGCCCTAAAGTGTCCTGGTTTGTTGCATAGATGACAACGTCTTATGTCTGGTCCTTGCCTGGAGAGTGCAACAGGGGGATACACCCCTTGTGTTCTAGGGGCCGGGGAAACAGGGGCATGATTGGGCTTACCCCCTCTCCAGGTGCTGCTGGCAGACTTCTTCAGCTCAGGCGCCCTGTTATTGGCATACTCGTCTGCCAGGGCGGCTGTAGCAGAAGCCCCTGTTGGTTTTCGGGTCACGGAGGAACTGTCGGAGGTCCTCTGGGCAGTTCCACAAGAACTGCTCCGTGACGAACAGTTCCTGGACCTCCTGGCGGGTAGTAAGCGCTAGACCCGAGGTCCAGTGCTCTGCAGCTCTCAACAGCGCCCGCATATGATCGGTCCAGGTGTCCTTGGGGCCACGCAGCAGGCTCCGGAACTTCTGGCGGTACGACTCGGGAGTGAGGTTGTACTGCCGGATCAGGGCCCGCTTGATGCAGTCGTAGTTCTGTACCTCCCCGGCAGGTAAGTCCCCCAAGGCATCCAGGGACTTACCCCTCAAACGGGGGGTCAGGTATCTGGCCCACTGATCCCGGGCCAGATGGTGCTGAAGACAGGTCCGTTCAAATGCCACCAGAAAGGAGTCCAGGTCCCCATCCTTCTCCAGTAGAGGGAAGTCCTCAGCTCGGACTTTGGACGACTTGGTCTCCTGATGAGTTGGTTGCTCTAGCGGAAGCCCCTGCTGGGCCAGGTCCAGTCGGTGCTGGCGCTCCGCAGCTCGCTCTGCACGCTCCGCAGCCCGCTCTGCACGCTCCGCAGCCTCCCGGCGCTCCGCAGCTTCGCGCTCCTCCTCCGCTGCCTTCTCTGATGCTGCCAGGAGGGTTTTGTAGACGGCATCGCCATGAGACTGGAGACTTGCCATAGCCGCTTGTAAAAGGGCTTGTGATCTGGACAGGCTGGGCTGGGTAGGTGGTGGGCAGCCCACTGCGGGACCGTATACTGGGGACTGGCTCCCTGAGGTGCCCGGGCTGGACTCCTCCTCGCCATGAGTAACAATGTCCTCCCCTCCTGCCACACGGACCGTAGCATTAGCCTCCTGCAGGGTCTTGCTCCTGGTGCCGTCTGCCATCTTGGTAACCGACACCGCTGCAACCCTGAGTTTGCACACACCTTGTTATACTTTTAGCCTGACCGTCTAACGTTGGGCTGACCTTAAGACTCCAGCAGTGGAAGTTACCACTGGCAGTCTTTAGTGCCTGGGAGTAGGGGTCCCACAACACTATTATTCTGCAATCCCACCTCTCTGCCACCAATGTGATGAAAGCCGGCCGGTGGGTGCAGCTCTCTGGCGCCCCCTTACCTCTCAGGTCAGTCAAGGTACTGCACCTAGAGAAAGTAGTGCCAGGAAGCTGCAACCAGCGCAGGGAACACGGTAGAGTGTTATCCCTTCAACGTCACTAAACCGTAACGTCACTACACAGCACAACTCGCTAGCGCCCTCTTAGCCTCAGGTCAGTCAAGGAACTGCACCTAGGATAAGCGGTCGCCAGAGAGACTGTCCTGTAACCTACTGGGTATCGGGGCCCTCTGTAGTGAGGGCGGTATATATATCTTCCTTGGCCGCGCCAGGAATATATATATCTGAACCTCCGACCGTCACTACCAGCCTTCCCTAACCCCCAGTTGGTATGCTGCCACCAGTCCCTATTTTAGATATACGCCCAGTCCGTGAATGGGCCTATATCGGGTCAGGAACCAACCCTGGGTAGCGTTTTTGGCTTGAGCCGAGCTCACACGGATGTGCGTTCGTTATGCAGAATAAAAGGCAGGCCCACAATTACTTGAGGTAATTGATTATAATAATACACTAGATACACGATATACAACTAAATATACACAGGTATAAGGTCAGGCTAAACTATACAACAATGGAATACAACACACAGAATCACCACAGCATATCAGTTACCGGTTTCTTGATTTTCTTGTGACGCAGGGAGAGGATTCTGCAGTCGCAGGCACGGTTCTTTGTTACAGGCTGAGGCCTACCACCGCATGGTCAGACTGCTCCTCCCCTTGGTGGCCTCAGCTGGTGCTCAGATGTTCAGCACACCACTCTTGGGTCAAGACTGACTTATCTCTTGTCTGTCCTGCTATCTTACCTGCCCCGTCCCGCCCACTGCTGGTGAGGTCAGCTGGCTCAGTCTCCACCCTCAGGTCTAACTTCGATCAGAAGCCCAAATTCTACGGAACCCAATAACTTCTTCTGGGATGGTCTCAGGATACCCCCAGGGGTTCCCATGGATTCGGGCCGCCGTAACCGACCTTTTGATATCAATTATAATACCATACGGTCCTCAGGAATGGCTCAGCGCTATATCTTGGCTTCCAGAGCACGTACCAACGTCTACCGCGGAGGCTTGTGTACGCAATGGCTCCGGGACGCCGTGATATTTTTTATTGGCCCATCCCACGCAACATGCGTGTACTATTCATGTTTCTATATCTTATGCCTCCATGCTTGTGACAGACAAAGAAACTAGTCCTATGGGACAAATGGTCAGTTACAGATGGACGAAGCACCCCCCCCCTGCTGGCTGTGTTTCCTCTCGAAGTCTTTGAAGCTCCTAGCATTCAAGTGTTAAGTAGGCCCTGGGGCTTCTTATCTCACAGGAGCCTAGATGGGGGAAACTATCTAGTTGACGTTTTAACAGAAGGTCCCAAGGGTGGGGGCTGCTGAAGTGTGGCCATCCCTGGATATGATTTATCATTACCAAGATGGCGGCTACGGGTTCATCACATTAACCCAGAGTGCCGTCAGCGAGATGTACCATCCCTGCCCACAAGCACTTGTCCACGTGTCCGTGGTTAGGTGAACTTTCCCGGTAACTGCGTTGTTGAGGGCACGGCTAATGTTTTGGGACACGTGCTTGTGTAATGCGGCGACGGCACACTGGGAGAAATAGTGGCGGCTGGGGACTGAGTACCGAGGAACAGCCGCCGCCTTCAGGTTGTGGAAAGCTTCCGTCTCCATGAGCCTAAAAGGCAACATTTCTAGCGCAAGCAGTCGCGAAATGTGGGAATTTAGTAGTGTGGCCTGTGGGGCATTGGCTGCATATTTGCGCTTGCGTTCCAAGGACTGGGGTATGGACAACTGAACGCTGCGCTGGGACAAGGACGTGGACGTGCTTCCTGATGCTGCTACTTGAGAGTATGCAATGACAGGTGCAGGGCAGGAGGCATCTTCGCATGCACCATGGACAGGGGATTGGCTTGCATGCACAACAGCGGAAGAAGCAGTGGTGCCACCCACAGACACTGTTCCTGAACCCTGGGGTTCGGCCAACAAAGTCGGGTGCTTTGCTGCCATGTGCCATGTGCTGGTGGTCAGACTGGTCATTTTGCCACCCCTGCTGATGCTGGCCTGGCAGGTGGTGCAAATGGCCTTTTTGGGGTTATCGGCAGAGTCTTTTAAAAACAACCAGACTTGCGAAGACCTAACAGTTGTACTGGCAACTTCCTTCGTGTTGGTGTTACGGGGAACTGTTGCCTGCCTTCTTTCTGCGGCCACCACACTGCTTCTTCCTGTTCCTGCCTGTTGGGGTGCTCGGCCTCCCTCCCCCTGTGTGCTGCTCTCCTCCCTCTGCATGTTCTCCTGCTAGGTTGGGTCAGTTACTATATCATCCACCACCTTGTCTTCCACTTCCGCACTCTGGTCCTCCTCCTGACCTTCTGGCAATTGTGTCTCATCATCATCCACCTCTTGTGACACTTTCCCACCGTTGCCTTCGTGTGACCGTGGCTGCTCAAATATTTGGGCATCGCTACATGCGATCTTCTCTTGCCCCACTTCAAGTGGACCGGGTGAGAGGCCCAATTCTATAAATGGAAAAGTGAACAGCTCTTCGGAGTGTCCAAGTGTGGGATCAGTTGTCTCCGGGCACTTGGCATGGTGGGAGGAAGGAGGTTCAGGGTGAGGAATATGCGGTTCAGACTCACAGCTACTGAGACTTGACCGTGTGGAAGACAAGGTAGTGGTGGTGGCTAAGTGACTGGAAGCATTATCTGCTATCCAACCAATAACCTTTTCACACAGCTCTGTGTTCAATAGTGGTGTTCTGCGGTCCCCTATTAATTGGGACTGGAAGGTCGAGCGAGAAGATGTGGGTGTTTGTTGTGGCACAATTTCAGCTTGCCCACGGCCTCGGCCTCTGCATGCACCATCACCATCGCGTCCAGTTCCCTGTCCCTTGCCACGTGCCTTGCCCATTTTAAATGGAGGACAATATCTTCCACGCTCACTACAAATGACTGAATTTGGAGAAAACTTATATGTGATCCGTGTGACGGACAAACCACAGTTTTAAATACCTGGCCTGTAGGTAACTATTTTGAACAGCAAACTGGTGTCAATTGCTTCACTGACACATTGAAACAAATTTTTAATGGAGGCCAGAAATGGCAGTATTTTCAGCGCAATTATATGTGATCCGTGTGACGGACAAAACACAGTTTTAAATAGCTGTATTTTTAGCACTGTAATATGGAAAGAACCTGGCTGTATTCTGCAGTGCCAACAAGCAAATGGCGCAGAACAAAGGTGTTCTCTGGATTGCTTTTTAAGAAAATAATGAGGATTAAGATCCAAAAAAATTATTCCTGGCCCCAGAGACCCGGGCCTATTTCTAGAAATATCTAACCGCAGCAGCAGACAAAACTGGAATGGAGCCTCTTGTGCTATGTGCACTGCAGTATGCTATATACCCTGCCAGCCAGCCTATATACACTGCCTGCCTGATATCTCTGCAGATGGATTAGTCCTCAGAAGTACTGTTTGTTGAGATGGATATGTGTCTCTAATATAGTTTGGTACACCTACACTAACTAGAAACAAGCAAATCTCTCCATAACTCAGCAGCACCTCTCCCTACACTGCCTGATTCCGGAGTGACTGTGACGAGCAGGGCAGCACCAGGTCTGATATAAACCTGATGACGCTGTTCGGCCAGCCAATCACTGTAATGCCACAACCAACATGGCTACGGCATTACAGTGAGTGGCAGGCAATCCCTCCATGTTCATTGGCTCTCTAAAGAGCGCCAAACATGCAGGGAGGAGACCCGAGCAACCCCGCAAATACTCGGCGAGCGCCGAGCATCTCGAGCGGTGAGATGCTCGGGCGAGCACCGAGCAGTAGCGAGCATGCTCACTCATCACTACTCTTTTTGGGGTGCAGTTGTCCCCAGGTCCTGATCTATCATGCAGTCCTTCTGAAACATAAGCGAACAGCAGATCTATAAAAGGCACGCCCAGGATCTTCACACTTTACACCGTTGCGCAAAAATTCACAAGTCTTTCACAGCCCAATATGATAAAATAGTTTTGATTTCTGGACCCAACTGAACTGAGAACAAGCCGTGTATGTAGCGCTACTGTATAATAATATAGTAAAACTTTTCACATGATATTACATATTTGAATATTGCATTCTCCCTTCCTCATTCAGGGCCTCTCTTGAGACTCCCACCCAGTGCAACACCTGAAAAAAATAAAGTTATTTTGTTGCTTGTGATCTGTGGAATATGTATAAATATATATACAAATGAGAGGGACATTTAAAAAAAAAACATAAAACCCCCAAATACATGTGTTTTCCTATCCACATGTTCATACCACTTGCAGTTTTGCTACTACTTGTGTAGGTGCCAAATACAGGCAGGGTGGAGATAAGAACCACTGAATCTGGTTTATATGCCTTTTGAGAGGTTTCCCCGTGAAAAGTTATTAGGATTTTTTAAAATGAATTGAACTATAATACTTAATTATAAAATCGGCACTAATTTTGGCCCCACTCTCGTGGTCTGTGTATTATACCTGTGAATTAGAGAAAGACATTTATGATATTTCGTGGAGTCCCAAGCATAGAGTGAATTTAAAACGTAACTTTTACTATCAAAAGGTAAAACTGACATGCAAATAGACTATAGATGTGGCGCCCCTGAGGGTTCGGTCGCCACAGAGGTACTGCATCTCACCCAGAGGTGTGGTATCTCACTCTCTGGTAAGGAAGGAGTACAGCTTGGGACCCTAACACCTGCATCCAACACATTCCACTTCAGTGGTGGCAGGGCGAGATTGCTCCTAAGGGAGAGCACAGTCCCTGGTCCCTAGCTGAAGGGTGGAACTATGTAGAGGGTGTGGGTGGAGGAAGTAGATTAGGGGAGCACTTGTGAAGGAAGATATAAATAGAGAAGCCATCTTGTGAAGTGTGTTCAGTCAGAGGAGGAGAGTGTGTGGAGTAGGAGCTCTGTAGGAGCTCTGCTCAGGACGAGGGCCTGAGGAGAGGTTCAGGACTGAAGGAGAAGGAGAGGAGCAGGAAAGGCTCCAGGAGTGAAGAAGGTACCCCAGGGGTACGGGCAGTGCTGGAGGCTACCCGTACGCCCAAATCTACCAGGAGGTGGAGGGGTCAGGCCGCACAAAGGGGACCGGTCCCTCAACTAGCAGAGTACTTTATGTCTCAACTAGAAACCGGAGGCTGCAGTATTTCAAGTACAGCAGCCAACAGTCCATATCAGTCTCACCAAGAAGGTAGCTAGAGAGGACCCAGGGGATGGAACAGACGTCGCCCGACAAGGCCCGCGGGTACTGGATTGGGACTCTAGGTATGAGGTGCAGGGAGACGGCTAGAGAGAGAGAACACACAGAAGGGGGTCCCGCTAAGTACTCCGGAGATATCTGAGGATTGACTGAACCCCTCCCTGAGTAAGCGCAGCACGACGAGGGAAGTTACACTGGTACCTGTAACTTGGACTGCAACAACCGTGAGTAAAGACCCTGAAGACTGCATCTCACTGTCTCTGTGATTATTATCTGCACCATCACCCCTGCACTACAACGCCCAGCATCACCTATAACATCTACAACATCTCTACGCTGCCCTGGAGCTAAGCTCTGCCTGTGGAGAGCTGAACCAACTCTGCTGCACTAAACATCAGCTCCAGAGGTTCTGCACAGCTCCATATAGCCGCATACCACAGGTGGTGTCACAAACTTTGTACATAAAAGCTATAAATCCCCTGTAAATAATTCCCCTTTTGATTGACCGCCCTGGGTCACGGACCGGGTCATTGCCACTGTGACATCTCCCCTAGCAACGACCAGCCCGGCACCGAGTACCCCACGGCTCAGGGGGTGAGTCATAGACATTATACATAACAATAACATAAAACATAAAAGCGACTGAAAATGTTGCTCGTGTCCCTGTATGGGATCATAAGCCGACAGTGGTCAGGAAATAATGGCAACGTTGTCAGCAAACACCCGAAATCCAACTTTTAGATAGAACCAGCTATATATTACTGGATATCCATACAAATGATGGGGCTAAACTAATAAAAGGAAAGGGTTTCACCCAATATGTAGTTCCTTGAGCACCTTTAATATCCTTCTCCAAGATACTCCATCCTGTCGAGTCTTGGTGGTCGGCTGTCCCTGTCAGTCTCTATAGCTGGAACTAACCCTCAAACCCCACAGACTCCCGCCCTTATAAGGGCAGTCCACTGCAGACCCTGTTAGTACTAGACAGCCTTGGACTGACCCTATGAGCCTTCCATGTTCAAAACCTCGAGTCATCAGGGGATTGGCACATAAAGCTATATAATCAGAGACATAGGGCTTGGTACCTCCTATCTGGGGTATAATATAGGCAATGGCAGAGGCAGTATGGACTTCCAAACAATTATAGTCCTCCCGCATGGGGCGTGGTAAGAAGTACCTGTTAGAAGGTGCACCACCCCTTGTTATGTAAAGATGTCAGGATTGGTTTGTTTAATTATAAACACAGCAAGGGAACAAATCAAAGAGGTTCTCACCTTACATAGTCAAATGAGTGTCATCAGACTGAGGTCATACTCCATACATATGTGTGGCACCCCAGGGGTCCGGTTGCAACAGTGGCATTGCCTCCCTCAAAAGAAGTAATGCCATGCCTGGAAGCAAGAAGGGATCCCCTAGTCAGGTATACTAAACATGCAACACTTTCCTGGCTCTAGACCAGCAAGGGGAGCCACTCCCCTTGGCAACTGGGATCTGGGGGCGGGGTTAGTTAGTCTTGGTGTGAGGAATTGAAGCGAGAACGTCGAGGAGAGAGGAGCTGGGGACTGGAGCTGCGCGGCAGCTCACCCCAGAAGGAGCAAACACCGAAGAACCGGACACCGGAGTCCGAGGCTGTGGGGCACCGAAAGGCCCAGCAGTAGAAACCGGAGGGCAGAAGACAGCAGGTCTCCTGGCCCCATCAGATGCCCGGAGGCTCAGCAGTACCGCAGGGTCCAGCACCGCCACATGGGAGTGACGCGCCAGCAAGGCCCGAGGTGCCTGCCATACGGGTGAGCACAGAAACGCCGCACTCAGGGACGAGGGTCACCGCACTGCTATAAGCAGCAGGGCCAAAGAGTTTAGTGGAAAGGGAAGGCCTCCAACTTCACCTGGCAAGGAGGATTCTTTACTTGCTTCCAGGCTGCCTGGACTTCCACTTCTAGCCAGTACTCTAGTCCCGCCTTGTTTAATCAGCACCAGTAAAGACCCTGGGACTGCACTTCCTTGTCTCTGTGTTTCTTGCTGCGCCATAAACCCCTGCACTACAACGCCCAGCACAACCTGCAATATCCACACTGCCCTGGAGCTAGCTCTTCCTGTGGAGAGCCACACCATCCCTGCTGCAGTAACATCAGCTTCAGAGGACTGTTCCGCAGCGGCAGCTCCCTTTAGCCGCATTCCACAGGTGGCGTCACGAACTCTATAAAAGCACTATAAATCCCCTATCCATAACTCCTTTTATTTACCGCCCTGGGTCATGGACCAGGTCACCGCAACTGTGACATTCCCCAGCATCCACCGGCCCGGCACCGGGTACCCCACGGCCCAGGGGGCACGTCATATGCACCCAAACACGCATGTTTAGGAACGACACCCACTTGTACACAGGGGAACGCCATGTAGCAAGACCGGCCATTACCTGCGTGCGGCCAGTTTCTGCGCGAATCATTTCCAGCGCATTCATACTGGTCATAGAGTGCTGGAACGCAGACTGCGTTTCACAGTCCACGCGGTAGAGCGGATCACTTCCGGCGCATGTACGTCACTTCCGGCATGCTGGAACGCACCATGTGCTACAGCGTGTTCCAGCCACCAAAGGATCATGCGCGTCACTTCCTGTATATTGGAACACACTATGCGTCCCACAGGCAGATTATATCAGTATGACATGGAACTTACTGAGACCTAATGTGTGCATTCATAACGGGACAAATATAAATCCTCATCATTATGTCCAAACGTCTCAGATGAATTGATGCCACACAAAATATAATACAATGTTAGGTATGCCCCCCAGAGTTGACCATTCATAGATATCATAGAAAAGTGAGAATACATCAAGGATTAATCGCCCAGTGATGATAATTCACTAAATCTTGAAAATTAAAAGAACAAAAAAGGAGATATTAAGGTTGTATTAGGAATTAGATAGGCCAGAAAAATAATCATATAAAGCAACTATATGTCAGTTGCTCATTTAGACCCCGTGGAGATACTGTCTTTATCATGAAGATCCACTTGGTCTCTTTTTGGAGTAATTTACGACCCCAGTTACCCCCACGGCGAGGTTTGGCTGCTTTTTCAATGCCCATAAATTTAATGGCATTTTTATCACCACCATGGAGTCCATTAATATGCCTAGATATATCACTGAGCAGCCCTAATATAATGGACTCTGTGACAAGCCTGGCTCTAGAATACTGCTGACCAGCTCTGGCTTACTAAACTCTGTGGCAAAATCAGCTCTGCTATATTTCTAAGCCAGTCCTCTGATGTACGGCAGCTAGCACTTTTGTATGCTGAAGAGTCCATAGGGCGCGGACCAAGAATTAACAGTGCCTGGTGCAGGTATCATTATAAACTTTAATGACACAATGACTGCAAATGGCACTTGCCATACAACTGACTCTACACATGAGATAGCTGTGGGCTGTTCCGCAAGTGGCTTTTTGCCCGACTCTCCCATGTACATGAGCTCACGGCTTAGCCGAAAATTGATGTGTTTTCAATGGGGAGAGATAAGAAAGCCGCAGTCAGATACCTCTTATCTCCTCTGAAATTCTGACTGCCCTATCCTTCTCTTTCCGATAGGAGGAGACTGGAGGCCACAATACACATTAGAGGTCCAGTCTGTCTTGTCTAAGTTGGCGGGTTCATCCTTACTTTCATGTAATGTGTATGGGGGACTTTAGGCTCTGCCAACAGGCCCACAAAGAAGTTACCATTCTTTTAGAGCAATATAACAAGGATAAGGATAATATGGAGACTGGAGGCCACAATACACATTAGAGGTCCAGTCTGTCTTGTCTAAGTTGGCGGGTTCATCCTTACTTTCATGTAATATGTATGGGAGACTTTAGGCTCTGCCAACAGGCCCACAAAGAAGTTACCATTCTTTTAGAGCAATATAACAAGGACAAGGATAATATGGATGATCTCTCAGCAAACTCAACAACCAGAGATATAACTGTTCCCGCAGAAGAAAACATGGTTGATAAAAAACAGCTGCAGGAATGTTATGTTCAAGGTAAGAAGTCTCCTCATTTTTTTTTGCACATTTTATGGTGTGTTACTACTTTTTGCTATAAAATATCTAATTTTAGATAATTTTATGTCTTGTCCTACACAGAATATCATATTTAAAGCATGGAGATTGTACCCTGTCCCCAAAATAAAATGACTTCTTTAAAAATAAAATAACTGCGATATTGAAGCAAGAAGGTGGTAATCTCTATTAGAAAAAGTAATTTTTACTTCTGCTAAATCCTCCTGCCTCCATAGGGAGAGGCTTCCTGTCTAGTACATCATGTTGGCCTGCGAGGATGGATTACGTGTAATAGGTTTACATGTAAGCCTGGAGAGTTTAGAGTCGATATCTGATTACAGCTATCCCACAGAGTCAGGGTATATTTAATCACTACATTAGCTACATTTAAGTTTGTTTCCTGAACCTATGCACCTACAAGAACCTGGAAGAGATGGGATTAAAACTTTTTTTTTCAGATGGTGCCAAAAGTTCGATATTGTGCTTAGAGAGACGAAGGAATTGTGCCACCAACCGGTAGAAGATGTATGCCTTGCGGATTTTGCTCTTCTTCCTAATAGTGTGGCATTTGCCCATAATTGGACAATGAGATAATCGATTGGGCCCAGGTTCTGATGTGAGAAGAGGACCTAACAGCAATGGGACCATGAGCTGTACCAGACTTACAGTACTGTGCAATTGTTTTAAGCGTGAAAATGTATCCATCATACAAAACCATCAGGGAGGTGTCTGATTGGCTCAAAATTTATTTGGCAGAATGACAACTATTCCAAATCTGGCGCCCTGCTGCGCATTGGTGCCACAGAACCCAGAAGGGTGCATGGATGGGCTTCTCCACAAGAGGCCCTCACACATTCACACACCTCCACCTTGCACCTCAGACCAGCAGAGGGAGCCCGTTAGGGACATATATAGGGAGGGTGGAGCCAGGCAGCTCAGATTAGTTTCAGTTCAGTGTTCAGAGAGGAACACAGCTCAGAGTGAGCAGAGAGCGTGCCGACACTCAGAGAGCGGTGAAGATGCAGCACGCCAGCTGCCAAGTAGTGAGGTCCCCGAGTGTGGTCAACGGCAAGGAGAGAAAGGAGAGTGGAACTCCGGAGGCAGAGGAGCATAGTAAGCTCACCCCGATATATATACCGGACACCGGTCCCGCGCCTACAGGGACCCCTTTACACCCAGTAGGAACCACCGGAACCCCTGGAGGACTCCAGGTCCCAGGTCCACCTAATGCTGATTGCAGTACCAGGGCTAGGAGTCACAGAGGTCCCAGTGTACAGGGAGAGTGATATCCAAAGAGAAGGCCCTACCACCAGGTCAGCAGGTGCAGAGAGAGACAGTAACCAAGCTAGGCCCAGCTGCAGGCAGGCCAGAAGCCTAGAGAGTAAAGCAACGGATCAGGAGGCCCTATACCCGCTCACTGGGGAGAGTCCAGAAGTGTGCCCTTCACCTGGAGTACCCTGGACCGTGCCTGCAGCATCACCAGTAAAGGTACTGAAGCTTACCCCTGTGTGAGTGTCCATCCTTCCTCCGGGAGCGACCTGCCATCTCTCCCCTGCACCACCATCCAGTACATCCCCCATGCTGCCCTGAGGCCCGCTCCACCTGTGGGGAGCCGTCCCATCACAAGCTGCCCTAACATCTGCCTCAGAGGACTGTTGCAGCGCTGTTGATCCTCACCAGACACCACAGGTGGCATCACGAAAAATCTCAAAAACCCCATATAATAGAAATTTCCCCATTTAACTGACCTCCCTGGGTCACGGACCGGGCCAGCCACTGTGATATCCCCCGGCAACCGGAGGCCCGGCTGCCGAGTACCCCACAGCCCTGGGGGCGCATCAGCTTCTGGCGTCATGAACAGGATTGCGTGCCCATTGCCACCGGGTACTGTGCACCTTAAGAAACTGTAACCCTTACTGTGGTGAAGTTTTCCCGCCATTCCTGAAGTTTTCCCACCATATCTGCCATTTTTCCTGTTGCCGCGCGGGAAGAAGAGGGGCATAACCGCTGGAAGCGCGCGAAGCCTAAGACCCGCCCCGCCCCTGATGTCGTACCAGGAAGCGTCAGGTCCTGGAAGGAGCGAGAGGTCGCTCTGACGTCAGACGCGAGCGACACAAGGTCCTGGAAGAAGACCGTCGCCCGCGGAGCTGCGGCCGACCTGTTGAAGAAGATAGGCTCCGGTTCACTAGAGGGGCGCAACAATGGCCGATGACCAGCAAGCCGCCGGAGCCTCGGTTAACGCTCCTGATGCCCAACCTGCGCCCGACGCCGCACAGGCCGGAGTGGCCGCTCCACTGGCAGGAGTCGTAACTCCGTTGATACCTATGGCCCTGCCGTATATCCCTGGAGCGAAGTGGTTCCCCCAGTATAATGGTAAACCGGACACACTGTCCGGATTCAAGAGGAAAATATGCGGCATACTGGATATGTATTCTATGACTGGCAAGCAGAGAGCCGCTGTAGTGTTAGGACAATTGACTGGTGCCGCTGAGCGAGAAGTTGAAACCTGGAAAGCCGTAGACAAAGAATCAGTGTCCATCATCTTTAAAAGATTGCAAACAGCGTTTGAAAACAGCACTGAGACAGATCTCCGGATGAGGTTCTACCAGTGTGTCCAGAAACCCGAGGACAGTATACGGGACTATGACTGGCGCTTTCAGGAGGCCCTGCGGGCCCTGAAACAGGTTAATCCAGCCAGCATCCATGAGGAAAATAAAATGCTGACGGAACAATTCATCCGGGGGTTGAAATCCCAGGAGGAGAGCAGAAGTGTACAGTGGTGGGCCCTAGACCATCCAGATGCCACCTTTGACACCCTTAATGACATTGCTATAAAGAGCCTGCAGCCCCTGGAAAACACAGACACTGCTATCCAGCGTTACCAGGGTGGGGCCACCCCAGTGCCTGCAGCACCCACCCCTCCTTCACTAACGGCCGAAACAAGGATGCAAACAGTGCCCCCTAGCGAGCTGGACAGCCTACACTCTGAAGTGCGCCAGCTAAGTAAAACCCTGGCCACTGTCATGAGCACCCTGCAGCTACAGACGGAGCCTGAGCCGGAAGGAAGGATCCTGCTAGCCAACAGCCCTGAGGATGCCCCTGGATGAGAAGACGGAGGACAATGCCACCCCGTGGGAGGACCCACGACCGACGTCGCCCTCCAGGAGAGTTCATCTGCTATCGCTGCCAGAAAGCAGGCCACACCACGCGGACCTGCCCTTTAAACGAGGAAACCCTGGGGCCGAGGGCCGACACCCAGGAGTAGACCAACCAGGCTCATCAAACTGGTACCGCCGGTTCGTGGGAAGAAGACCTTTCCTGTCCATTGTGCTGGACGGCATCGCGACACCTGCCCTGCTGGACACAGGATCTCAGGTAACCATCATGCCTGATGTCCTCTACAAAAGGTTCTGGTCCATAGATGAACTTCACCCACCAACTCCAAACCTTTCCGTGTATGCCTCTAATGGCCTCCCCCTTAACCTAGTCGGGGTTAAGGATGTGGCAGTAAAGGTGGGAAGAGTGGAACTGAAGGACCAGGGACTAATTGTAGTAGAGACTAATCCTGATGATACAGACTTGTATATGGTACTTGGCACAAATATTGTTAGTAACTGTTTGGGAGAAGTGTTGTTCTTGCTCCAACAGATGGCTGACACCGCCAGACCAGGGCAGAGGAGGGTGCTCCAGAAAGAGATCCGAGCCCTTATGTACCAGCAACAGGTAAAGCTAACAGGTGGTGAAATTGGTAATTGTTATGTTCTGCTACCAGAGCTAAGGAAAGAGAGGAGATCTGTCCCTACGATAGAACTCAGCTTAATCCCTACGATGTAACAGGGGACCTGATCCTGTGATCAGACCTGCTAAAGTCCTAAGCTAGTCTGTACGGAGACCTATAGATGTGGGGAAGGAATCCCTACAAGTACTAAGGACTGGGAGGAATATGGGACACCTCCTAACAGAAATAGTAGCAGACAGACGAACAAACAAAATATATAGAACATAGAGGTCAGTAGACCAAGCAAGCTAACAGAGCAAGACACAGAGCACAGGCTAGCTAGAAAGTAGATATACAATGAAGTCCAGCAAAGCCAGAAGGGCGGAGCAGGATTAAATAGGCCAACAAGGTCATGTGACCAGCAAAGGAAAAAAAAACTAAGAGCAAGGTTCTAACAGTACCCCCCCTTCTAAGAGGATCCTCCGGATCCCCTAGGACCAGGCTTATCAGGAAATCTCCTGTGAAACGCTCTGATAAGTCTGGACGCGGAAACATCATCCGACCTCACCCAAGAGTTATCCTCGGGACCGAAACCTTTCCAGGCCACAAGATACTGCAAACTACCTCTATACCGTCTAGAGTTAAGGATGCGAGAAATTTCATATTCCCCGTCCTCCACCACCGGAGGAACAGAGGCAGAGGCGTCACAATCCGATACAACAGCTTTTTTCAACAGAGAGACATGAAATACCGGATTAATTCTCCAGGAGGTAGGAACCTCCAACCTAACAGCAGATTGGTTGACAACCTGAAGCACCTTAAAGGGCCCTACAAACTTGGGACCCAATTTCTTTGAAGGAATCCTCAACCGCAGATTCCTAGAGGACAACCAAACCATGTCACCAACAGCGAACAAAACCTCCTGTCGTTTCCTATCAAAGTAGTCTTTAGATTTTCTGTTGGCCTCCTGAAGATTACCACGCACATCCGTCCAAACTCTCTCCAAATCACCGGAAAAATTCTCCTCCTCAGGCACGGCAGATCCCAACTTGGAGAACGACCCAAACGACGGATGTCTCCCAGAACAACAAAAAAAAGGCGAACAACCAGCAGAAGAAGATGTATGATTGTTCAGAGCAAATTCAGCAAGTGGCAGAAACTCAGACCACCCCTCTTGATTGTCTGCCACAAAACAACGCAAGAACTGCTCAACATCCTGGTTTTTCCTTTCTGTCTGGCCATTAGATTCAGGATGATATCCGGACGAGAATGACAAATGAACTCCCAACCTATCACAAAAGGCACGCCAAAAACGAGCCACGAACTGAGGACCCCTATCAGAAACAATGTCAGTAGGAACGCCATGAAGTCTGACAATTTCCTTGACAAAGGCCTTAGCGAGAGTTTTAGCGCAGGGCAGTTTGACGAAAGGGACCAAGTGACACATCTTGCTAAAACGGTCCACGACCCCCCAGATGACAGTAAAACCCTCAGAGGGGGGAAGGTCAGTTATAAAGTCCATAGCCAAATGTGTCCAAGGAGCACTGGGAACCTCCAAAGGACAAAGCAACCCCGCAGCAGGAGTATGTGAGGACTTAGATCTAGCACATATAGTACATTGACGCACCCACTTAATGACTTCCTTCTGCCATCCAGGCCACCAAAAACTGCGACCCACCAGTCTCTTGGTCTCAGAGATTCCGGGATGACCTGCCAACCGAGATTCGTGACACTCAACAAACAAATCTCTCCTAAAGGTCCCAGGCACAAACAACCTCCCATGAGGAGTGTTAGAAGGGGCATTCTCCTGTGCTTTAAGAATCTCATTTTCCAAAACGGAGTCCAAAGCAGCTATCACAACACCTTCTTGTAAAATGTTCTCCTCTTTCTCAGCACCGACTATGGGAGAAAAACTGCGAGACAAGGCATCCGCCTTAACATTCTTAGTACCAGGGATGTAAGTAACGGAGAAATTAAACCGCAAGAAAAACAGTGCCCACCTAGCCTGACGGGCATTCAGGCGCTTGGCAGCATCAAGATATATCAGATTTTTATGATCCGTAAGAACCTGAACGGGAAATTCCGCACCTTCCAAGAAGTGGCGCCAGTGTTCAAATGCGAGTTTAATAGCCAATAATTCCCGATTACCAATATCGTAATTCAGTTCAGTCTCCGAAAAATTTTTTGAAAAAAAGGCACAGGGATGTAATCCATCCCCGTTATCCTGAGACAATACTGCGCCAACCCCCACAGAGGAAGCATCAACCTCAACCAAAAACGGCCTAGTCACATCAGGCTGCATAAGGATGGGAGCAGAGGTGAACCTCTCCTTGAGATACACAAAAGCTTCAATGGCCTCAGAAGACCACTGAACCGCATCAGCACCTTTCCTGGTGAGATCAGTCAGAGGTTTGACAATACTAGAAAAATTTTTTATGAATTTTCTGTAGTAATTGGCGAAACCCAAAAACCTCTGTATCGATTTCAAACCAATAGGCCTAGGCCATTCCTGCACAGCCTGAACCTTAACCGGATCCATCTCAAAACCTTTGCTGGAGATAATGTAGCCCAAAAAACTAATTCTCTGTACAGCGAACTCACATTTCTCCAGCTTAGCAAAAAGCGAATTGTCCATTAATAACTGTAATACCTCACGCACGCTCCGCCAATGAGACTCCAGATCCGGCGAATAAATCAAAATGTCATCCAAATACACAACCACATTTTTGCCGATCAAAGGTCTAAGGATGTCATTAATCAGATTCTGAAAAAATGCAGGAGCATTAGTAAGACCAAAAGGCATAACCAGATTCTCAAAATGACCCACAGGAGTGTTAAAAGCAGTCTTCCATTCGTCACCCTCCTTCATGCGCAACAGATTGTATGCCCCCTTAAGGTCAATTTTAGAGAACCACTTGGCCCCCATTAACTGGTTAAACAGATCAGGAATCAATGGCAGTGGGTAAGGATTGCGTACAGTAATTTTGTTAATCTCACGAAAATCCAGACAAGGACGTAAACCGCCGTCCTTTTTTTTTTACAAAAAAAAATCCAACCGCCACAGGAGACTTAGAGGGCCTAATGTGACCGGCGGCCAAACTTGTCTGTATGTATTCCTCCAAAGCCTTCCTCTCAGGAATAGTAAGGTTAAATAAACGACTTTTAGGAAGAGTCGCTCCAGGGACAAATTCAATAGAACAATCATAGTCTCTATGGGGAGGCAAAACCTGCGATTCCTTCTCAGAAAAAACTCTCCAAAAATCCTGAATAGGAACAGGCAATTCTCCCCTATCCAAAGCTGCAATACGCCCGTTACAACACTTGTCATAACATTTATGGCTCCAGGATTTAATTTCACTGGTAGACCAATCCAGTACAGGATTGTGAAATTTTAACCAGGGCAATCCCAATATTACTGGAGAAGGCAAGTTATTCAACACTACCAAATCCAATTTCTCATGGTGAACACCATTAATAGTGAGAGGAAATTCACAGACCTTGAGAGTAATATTCTTCAAAGGGGAACCATCCACAGAAACCACAGCAATGGGGGATGATAAAGGTTCAGGTTTTAAATTGAGTCTTTCCACGAATCCCCCATCAATTACATTCAGGGTAGACCCGCAATCAACAAACACCCGAAATTCCATTAATTTTTTCTGAGCAATCGTGGAAGCAGCTAAAAATATACCCTTGGAATTTAAACAGGCAATACGGGCGTGACTGACCATTTTTTTTTCTTTCTTCATACGAAGCTCACAACCTTTAATCAAATGACCAGATTTTCCGCAATAGAAACACAAGCCTTCAGAAAATCGACGGTCTTTTTCTTGAGAGCGAGGTGCCACCGATCCAATCTCCATCGGTTCACCACTGTTAGTACACACATTCTCATAACCAGAAACTGACATAGCAGAGGATTTGCTCTCATTAACCCTAGCACGCAGTCTCCTATCCACCCGTATAGCTAATTGCATAGCCTGTTGCAAATCTTCAGGTGTAGGATAAGCAATTAGCAGGTCTTTAACCCTTTCACTGAGCCCAGCAAGAAATAGACTTTTCAGAGCAGAATCGTTCCACCCTGTTTGAGTAGACCAACGACGGAAATGAGTACAATATTTTTCCACTTTACCTGATCCCTGTTTTAAACGTCTCAACTCAGTCTCAGCTGATGCGACACGGTCAGGATCATCATATAATAGTCTCAAAGCAGAAAAAAAACTATCCACTGATCTGAAGCATGTATCACTAGGTTGCAAAGAAAAGGCCCACTCCTGAGGCTCTTTGCGCAAAAGTGACATTATGAACCCTACGCGCTGGGATTCATCCCCAGAGGACTTAGGTCTCAAACGAAAATACAATAAGCACGCATTTTTGAATGAAAAAAATTCTCGGTGTTCACCAAAAAATAAATCCGGCAAACATACCTTAGGCTCCAAGAAATGTGCTCCAGGACAGTTACTCACGTGCTGACGGAGCTCGGCCACCTCCAGAGAGAGTCCCTGCAGGCGATGAACCAAATCCTGAACCGACACCATGATGGAACAGAAAAATCTTTCCTTAGAGAATTTGCAGGCTGGACTTACTGTTATGTTCTGCTACCAGAGCTAAGGAAAGAGAGGAGATCTGTCCCTTCGATAGAACTCAGCTTAATCCCTACGATGTAACAGGGGACCTGATCCTGTGATCAGACCTGCTAAAGTCCTAAGCTAGTCTGTACGGAGACCTATAGATGTGGGGAAGGAATCCCTACAAGTACTAAGGACTGGGAGGAATATGGGACACCTCCTAACAGAAATAGTAGCAGACAGACGAACAAACAAAATATATAGAACATAGAGGTCAGTAGACCAAGCAAGCTAACAGAGCAAGACACAGAGCACAGGCTAGCTAGAAAGTAGATATACAATGAAGTCCAGCAAAGCCAGAAGGGCGGAGCAGGATTAAATAGGCCAACAAGGTCATGTGACCAGCAAAGGAAAAAAAACCTAAGAGCAAGGTTCTAACAGTAATGTACAGGTGACAGACCCGATACCCATTGTGATTCCCCCAATTAGTGAAATGCTGATTTGGTGTAGAGCAGCAATAGGTCTTGACCGCCAGAGGGGTAGTGGATGTACGCAATGGGAGGGTGCCCATACGCCTCCTAAACTATGGGGAGGACGAGGTTAGATTACCACGCTACGCACTGTTGCCAAACTGTACACAGTAGATAACAACTCCATACACACGGCGGAGTCCTTAACCTCACCAGACGGAGTGGAGGATAATGACCCGGGAACCCAGGTGGAGGATTGGTGTCAACAGCTCCATGTTGGGACAGACACCACTCCTGCCCATCTGAAACAGGGTGTACACCGGGTGGTTCAGGAATACGAGCAGGTATTCAGTAAACACCCACTTGACTTTGGGAGGATTAAAGGGGTACAACACCATATACCCACAGGTGACCATCCACCCATCAAAGAACGTTACAGGCCCATACCACCAGCACACTACCAGAAGGCGAAGGAGATGTTGCACGACATGAAGAAGGCAGGGGTAGTAAGGGATAGCTGTAGTCCCTGGGCAGCTCCCCTGGTCCTAGTCAGGAAAAAGGATGGAAGCATGAGAATGTGTGTAGATTACAGACAGGTAAATCGCATAACACACAAAGATGCATACCCTTTGCCCTGTATAGAGGAATCCCTGGCTGCATTAAAGTCTGCAAATTACTTCTCCACCCTTGACCTCACTAGTGGGTACTGGCAAGTAGCTGTTGCTGAGGAGGATTGGGAGAAGACGGCCTTCACTACCCCGATGGGACTCTGCGAGTTCAACAGTATGCCTTTCTGACTCTGCAACGCCCCCGGAACGTTCCAGTGATTGATGGAGTGCTGCCTGGGATACCGCAACTTCGAGACTGTACTGCTATACCTGGATGATGTGATAGTGTACTCCAAAACGTACGAGGACCATTTGAAGCACCTAGCAGAGGTATTTGAGTCGCTGTCCCGGTATGGGATGAAGCTGAAACCCTCCAAGTGCCACCTGCTCAAGCGAAAGGTACAGTACCTGGGGCACATCGTCAGTCCAGAAGGAGTAGCACCGGACCTGGAGAAGGTCACTGCCATCCAGAAATGGCCGGAGCCGAAGAGCCTCAAGGAGGTACGTCAGTTCCTGGGACTAGTCGGGTATTACCGGAGGTTTGTGAAGGATTATACCAAGAAAGCGGCGCCTTTGCAAGATCTCCTGGTAGGACAGTCCGGGAGAGGCAGAAACCCCCCCCTCCAGTGGGGTAAGGAGAAAGCTGAATCCTTTGAGGTGATGAAAGAGATCCTGACCGGCGAAGAGATCCTAGCCTACCCTGACTACAGCCATCCGTTCCTGCTGTACACTGATGCCAGCAACGAGGGATTAGGAGCTGTGTTAAGTCAGAAGCAGAATGGCCGAGAGAAGGTGATCGCCTATGCAAGTAGGAAGCTCCGCCCGACCGAGAGGAACCCAGAGAACTATAGCAGCTTCAAGTAGGAGTTCCTGGCCCTGGTCTGGGCCATCACCGAGCGGTTCAAGCACTACCTAGCCTCCAGTAAGTTCACTGCCTACACTGATAATAACCCCTCGACTCATCTAGAAACAACCAAGTTAGGAGCCATGGAACAACGATGGATTGCTCGGCTGTCAAGCTACCAGTTCCCCATCAAATACCGGGCCGGCCGCAAGAATGCTAACGCCGATGCCCTGTCCAGAATGCCTCACCAGTCGGACACTGAAGAAGAAGTGGATGACTTGGAAGAGATTGAGCTACCTGCCTTCCATAGAAATGGGATGGTCCACGAGCAGCGCACCTCCAGGAGGTATCGTGGTAAGACGTTAAACCCTTTGCCTCACCACAGCTGGAAGGAGACCCAGGACAGCAACCGTTTGTCAGAAGGACGCGTCTCCGCAAGCCAAGCAACTGTGGAATGAGAGAAGCCGGCTGTTTATCTATAGAGAGAAGCTGTGCCGAAGGTACGTCAACCCGAGGACCCATGAGATGGTATGGCAGATCGTAGTGCCTAGGACGGACATCCAGATGGGGTTGGAGGCCTACCACGATCAAGCGGGGCACTTTGGCTGGAAGAAACTAGAAACACTGCTGAAAGGTCGGTTTTACTGGGTTGGAATGCGCAGTTCCATAGAGAGATGGTGCCGGGATTGTGGACCCTGTAGCCTCAGAAGAAAAGACTACAGCAGCCAGAAGGCACCCCTGCAACCCATCAAGACAACTCTACCCTTGGAGATTGTGGCCCTGGATCATGTCAAGCTGTCACCCAGCAGGTCAGGATATTCCTATGCCCTGACCATGGTGGATCACTACTCCCGGTTCCTAGTGGTCGCCCCGTCAAGGATCTGACGGCAGAAACTGCGGCGAAGACGTTTTAGGCGTACTTCTGCATGCCCCATGGATACCCGGAGCAGGTGCTGACAGATCAAGGCCCTGCCTTTGAAGCCGAATTGTTCAAGGAGTTCTGCCATCTGTACGGGTGTAAGAAGATCCGGACTACACCGTACCACCCCCAAACCAATGGGTTATGTGAAAAGATGAATAACATCGTCATCGACCTGTTGAAGACCTTACCGCTATAAGAAAGAAACCAGTGGCCAGACAAGCTACCTGACCTGGTAGATCTGTACAACCACATACCTGTGAGTTCCACCAATTGTACTCCAGCATATCTCATGCGAGCAAGAATCGAAAAGTTGCCCATGGACCTGGAGCTTGGTGTAGTAGAATCCGAAGCAGATATGTCCACTGAGGACTGGTATACGACTCGACAGGAACAGTACAGGAGAGTACAAGCCTGTGTCGAAGACAGTCTGAATAGGGTAAGAGACAAGCAGGAAGCACAGTACAACAAAAGTGCACCAGCAGAATCCTTTTCACCTGGAGAAGTTGTGCTAAAAAGAAAAAGGAGAAGCCACAAACTTGACAACCAATGGGAGCGAGAACCCTACACTGTGTTGAACTCCAGATTCGATAATAGGAAGACCTGCCTAATTAGTAGAGACGGAGGAAGAACAACTGCGACGGTATCAAGAGACCACCTGAAGTTGTGTCCAGGTCTTTTGAAGCCCCAGGAAGAAGTGCCTCTCACCGTTCCGGAGGAGCCTAAAGAAGAAGTACTCCACACTGAATTAGGAGATTTCCCGGCAGATTGGCCTCAATTGGATGGAGCAGTGATAATACCTGTGATCCCCTTCTACCAACAGCCAGAAGACCCTCCACAGCAAGTAGAACCTGTAAGTGCCCCAGAAGAGCCTGCTCAAGAAGAATCCCCGGAAGAAGGATCCCCGGCTTGAGCAGAGCAAGAAGGCCCAGCCAATGGTACACTTGCCAGTCCCATAGAAAGGTTAAGGCAGTTTTACAATCTACCCACACGTAGAACTGACAGGGTAGCAGATGGTGCAGACACAGATACCATCCACACTCCCGTGCTACGCAGATCAACTCGTAGCACCAAAGGCCAGGCCCCTGTCAGGTTCAGTGAATTAGCAGAAATACCTATAGTATAAATAGTGGCCCCTGGGGTATGTTATTCTTGTGTGATTTTCATGTATTTATTTATTGGTTTTGCCTTACAATGGACAGTTTATATGAACATTAGTTACCCGTAAGGGTATATATATAAAGGACTCAGTGGCTGAGGACTGTGAGCAGCCCAAAAACTCTTATGTATGTAGTTGCACTCCCTGGAGTGCCCCTTAGTTGACCACGGAACAAAAACCCATTTGGCGTGGCAGAAGACGTGGTCCAGCACCTGGATCACCTATGCCCTGTAGCCACGCCCAGGGCCTACGTTGAGGGTTTTCAGGCGGGTCCCTCATGTGCCTCATGTTCTTTCACCGGTGAGATGGACACCATTAGCTTGTAAGACTCTGAGGACGCTCTATATTTGTATATATTTATTATATTTTTACACCTGTAACGTTCAAGAGATGTGCCTCCCATAAAGGGAAGAAATGTTATTGTTAACCTGTTTTTGAAAAATGCTTCAGTCCAGGAGTACTGAGTTTTACTAGGGGGAAATGTGGCGCCCTGCTGTGCATTGGTGCCACAGAACCCAGAAGGGTGCATGGATGGACTTCTCCATAAGAGGCCCTCACACATTCACACACCTCCACCTTCCACCTCAGACCAGCAGAGGGAGCCCGTTAGGGACATATATAGGGAGGGTGGAGCCAGGCAGCTCAGAATAGTTTCAGTTCAGTGTTCAGAGAGGAACACAGCTCAGAGTGAGCAGAGAGCGTGCCGACACTCAGAGAGCGGTGAAGACGCAGCACGCCAGCTACCGAGTAGTGAGGGCCCCGAGTGTGGTCGACGGCAAGGAGAGAAAGGAGAGTGGAACTCCGGGGACAGAGGAGCATAGCAAGCTCACCCCGATATATATACCGGACACCGGGTCCGCACCTACAGGGACCCCTTTACACCCAGTAGGAACCACCGGAACCCTTGGAGGACTCCAGGTCCCAGGTCCACCTAATGCTGATTGCAGTACCAAGGCTAGGAGTCACAGAGGTCCCAGTGTCCAGGGAGAGTGATCTCCAAAGAGAAGGCCCTACCACCAGGTCAGCAGGTGCAGAGAGAGACAGTAACCAAGCTAGGCCCAGTTACAGGCAGGCCAGAAGCCTAGAGAGTAAAGCAACGGATCAGGAAGCCCTATATCCGCTCACTGGGGAGAGTCCAGAAGTGCGCCCTTCAACTGGAGTACCCTGGACCGTGTCTGCAGCATCACCAGTAAAGGTACTGAAGCTTAACCCTGTGTGAGTGTCCATCCTTCCTCTGGGAGCGACCTGCCATCTCTCCCCTGCACCACCATCCAGTACATCCCCCATGCTGCCCTGAGGCCCGCTCCACCTGTGGGGAGCCGTCCCATCACAAGCTGCCCTAACATCTGCCTCAGAGGACTGTTGCAGCGCTGGTGATCCTCACCAGACACCACAGGTGGCGTCACGAAAAATCCCAAAAACCCCATATAATAGAAGTTTCCCCATTTCACTGACCTCCCTGGGTCACGGACCAGGCCAGCCACCGTGATATCCCCCGGCAACCAGAGGCCCGGCTGCCGAGTACCCCACGGCCCTGGGGGCGCGTCACAAACATATAGCCAATGTCATTAAGAAGAACAAGGAGTCCTGGAAGTGATGATATGGCCCCTACAGAGCCCTGATCTCAACATCTTCCAGTCTGTATGGGTTTACAGAAGAGACAGAAAGACTTGTGCAAGAGACATCCACAAAAGATCTGTGGTCAGCAATCCAAGAAGTTTGGAACAACCTTCCTGTAGAGTTCCTTCAAAAACTGTGTGCAAATGTACTCAGAAAAAATGATGAAATCAAAGGGCAGTCACACCAAATATTGACTTGATTAAGATTTCCCTTTTGTTTACTTTGCATTTTGTTAAAATAAACATAAACTATTAACCTTTCTATTTTTCAAATAATTCTTATTTTGCAGCATTTTTTCCACACCTGCCTAAAACTTTTTCACAGAACCGTACATCTCAGGAACCTGTGAGCACAGATTGTCTTGTGTCTTAGACTTTCTACTTTGACTTTTTTGCAAAATCTAGTACCAATTACAGTCTGTCCTGTGCGTCCTCCTCTCGGTTCTATAGCTCTGTGAGTACTCATGTGACATGCAGAAGTAGTGCTGTTGTTTCCAAAGCATCCAGCAACTGTTACAAATAAAATAAGCACAGGAGACAGGAAGTGTTGTGCTTCAGAAGCATCCAGCAACTAGAGGGGTTAGCACAGTCACAGGAGACAGGGAGTGTTTTAGCAGAGCCCCAGGGGGATTGTGGGGAACTTGTTATTGTAGCTTGGCTGAAGTCGAAGAGAAAGGTGGTGGTGTGCTATCTGGATCTGACAGATGGCAACTGAACAGGATTCAGATCAGGAGAGAAACTAAACACAGGTCAGATAAACTCCCTGAACTAACAGTGCAGAGTATTATTGGGCAGGAAGATAAGGACTGTAAGGAATTGTGTCACATGGATCATCTCCCTCATCAAACTCTCACCCCTTCCATCTCCATGCAGGATAAAGAATGCTGTGTACTATTGTGTCATTGTGAAGGAAAAGCCTGTGGTTGTGTATGCATAGAAGTGTGCTGCTCAGAGATCTAATCTATGCTGAATTATGCTACTGAAGAGACTTTAATACTGTGCCTTGGGAAGAAACTACTGTGTTGTTACTGGAGCCAGTTGCTTAACAAACTCAAACTGTACTGTAATGAAGATTGTTGCTGTAATATCCCTGAATTTCACTGGCCGTGCTTCAGATTAAATTCCACTGTTAAACTGTTAAAAAAAGACTCTTGTCAGATGTGTCTGGTCAGAAACTGAATCTATTGTGTGCCTGAGAGAAGCTGCAGCCTATGGTTGCCCTGAGTAACGGTTCCCCCAGAATTCCAAGGAATTCATGAAACCCATCTCGCCCTATCTGAACCTAGCAGCGTGCATTTAACATTGGTGACCCGTACGGTGAATCCTGAGTGGGAATTAGCGTGTAGAGGGAGAAGAGGAAAAGTGTCTGGAAAAACACAGAAGCACAGCACCTCAATTCAACTCTGCTACACCAGTTAAAGGGGACCATCCCTAAAGAAAACTCACTAGCAGCAATGGATGTGGAAATTCAAATGGACAGAATTAGTGAGCTACTTCGTCAGTTAACCTATGAAGAATTGAAAACAGTAGCAGAACATATAAAGATGTCAGAAGAACAGATTTATAAAACACACAACCACAGGTAACTGTTAGCTGCCATTAATGCAAAAATGGATGAGCTGGGGGAGAAAGAAGCTGAAGACGTCATGGGGACGTTCCTCCAGGAGCTAACACAGTTTCTAACCAGGTTGAAGTTGGAGGATGGAGGGGCGGCACCAATTACCAAAAGCGTGAATCTCCGTCTGCAGACTGAACTACAGGAATTGAAAGAACAATTCAAAGCCCTAACAACAGCCCTGCAAGAATCGACCAAAACCTCTGAACGGGTGACAGACTAAGACAGAACTTTTACCCTGCTCAGGTTAGATAAATCAGGAAGACAGTCCTCTCTAACAGCACAAATCACCATAAGGAAAGAATTCAAGATCCTGTGACAAATTGGAGAGTGTGAACAGAAGGAGAATCTGTTTTATATGAACTTGTTGCACCAGATCGATGCAGGCTTACAGAAAGGCTACCATCCAGATGAGATCGTCGAGAGGGTGATGAAAGCAATCAGCCCATGACTGAACCTTCATAGTATGCTAAAAATGAAGAGCCAATTGACCTTGCAACAGCTGAAGATGATTTTAAAAGGGCACTATAAAGAAGAGAGTACTTCAGAATTGTTCCATCGACTCATTAAACTCTCACAGAAAAATAATGAATCACCCTAAAGTTTCTTGTTCAGAGCAATTGAACTGAAGGATAGACTGTTGTTTGCATCCAGAGATGTAGAAGTGGAGGAGAAGTTTGATGCTGGACTAGTCCAGAAGAAGTTCTTGAGATCATTGGGAATGGGGTTAATCAGCAAAGACATCAAGTTGCAGCTGAAACAGTACCTAGAAGATCCTGGCATTCTGGATGAAGTCCTAATTGAAAAAATGAATGAGGCAGCAAGTTTGGAGTCAGAGAGCGAACAGAAGTTAAAGAAAGGATCTGCTCCTAAAATCACCATAATGAGTCACCTGAAGTTGGAGACTCCTGGTGGCCAGTCTGAAGATCATTATGGAGACCCTCCAGAGAGGGAACCTTAAATCACCAAAAAAAGAGAGGACCGCCAGTGCTGACTGGGAGGAAATAATAGGAGAACTGCGAGCCGAATTGATTCGTTCCAGGCCAGAACCTGTATTCCTCAGACCCAGGAGTGGGTTCCAAAACAGAAGTTACCTGGCTTGTGAAGCGTGCCGTTCATCAAATCAGAGTACGGTGTGTGTCCACGGTCTAAGATGTGGTGAGGAAGGACATTATGCCAACAAATGCCAATGGTCACAGTCGTTTGGGTTAAAAGACAGGAGGTCGCCAGTGCGGGGCGACTGGTAACCACGACATGGAGGAGGCCCCAGAAGCAAATCCAAATCTCACCAAACCCCAGAACGGCGCATGAGGTAAAACAGCTGCGTCAGTACTATCCCCAAGTGTGTTCCTGTCTACAAAAGCTGCAAGAGAGACAGGGGCATCAGTTACTTAATGCCCAGTGCGGAGGTCTAACGATGTACTCCTGGGAGGAGGATTCCTCGGTCAGTAAAGATAGCCTCATCAGCCTAATCGGTGAAAGGTGCTTTATACAGTGCCAGCTAGATGGACTCCTGGTAAAAGCACTGTCCTGCCACATACCTGCCTTCGGTTGCTAAAAGAACTCTTAGTACCAGTGGAACGCCACTGCAAAGCTGTCAACCAGACTGAAATCCCTTTCATAGGCTGGGTGGAAGTGACTTTCCAACCACGAAGGGCCACAAAGAACAGCAACACTATTGAGCTTTTGGTACCTTTTCTCGTGACCAGTGATCAGAACGTAGCAGAGGATCCTATCATGGGTTATAATGTAATCAGTGAGGTCATCACGAAACCCAAGTCAGGGACGCTGGTGGTCAGTGCAAATGCCACATCACTTGCCAGATCCAACTCCGTGGTGAAAATGTGATTCATAGAGTAAAGAAAGCACAGAATACAATGGACCTAAAAGAAGTCAAGGTAGGCTGGCGCCCAACCATCATCCCTGCAAACCAAATGGTGGGGGTGAGGTGTGGAGTCCGGGTAGAACTGAGAAGAAAAGTCCAGAAAAGACTGTTCGTGCCAAAAGACTCCTCAGTACCAATGATGAATACTATGAAACACGAAATTAGACTGGTTCCAAAGACTGTGTTAGGTCACATTGAAACCGTTAAAATGGTATATCTAGCTTGTGTGAGACTTGCCCAGGGGTTTACCTTGAATTCAGTCTCCCCACCAAGGAACAGGAGCTGCCCAGGGGAGGAAATTGCATGACCCACCTCAGGGTCCTGGGATCTCCCAGTATCCCTGGAACACTTGTGTGCTGAAGCTATAGCTATAGCAAAACAGATGCTGAGAGAAGAGTGTCATGAATTCTCTAAAGATGACTCTGATATAGGCTGTATCCTGTCGTTGCAATTGAAAATCAATTTGAAGACACGACCCCAGTACCCAGAAGTTACATGTCTGTGCCACCCTGAAATGAAAGAGTATTTACAAGATCTAATCAACAGAGGTTGGGTCCAAAAGTCGAAGTCGTCTTATTCCTCTTCTATTGTTTGTGTTAGGAAGAAGGACGGTATGTTGAGACTCTGCTATGATTAAAGGGAGCTAAACCGAAAGTCAGTACCTGATCGGCATCCGACACCAAAGATTCAAGATATGCTGGATAGCCTATCAGGAAGTACCTGGTTCTCTGTCCTCGATCAGGGTAAAGCATATCATCAAGGGTTTGTTGAAGAGTCAAGTAGACCCTTGAAAGCATTCATCATATCGTGGGGGTTATATGAGTGGATACGCATACCGTTTGGGCTCAGTTCAGCTCCAGCAGAATTTCAGAGGAGCATGGAGACCTGTTTGGAAGGATTGAGGGACGATATCTGCTAGCTGTACTTGGATGACAATGTGGTACACAGCAAAACCTTCCAGGAGCATGTTGAACACGTGAGGACCGTATTACAGCAGTATCAACAACACGGAATTAAGTTGACTCAAAAGAAGTATGAATTGTTAAAAAGGCAAGTCCGATTTCTAGGGAAAATTGTGTCCGGAGAAGGATATACCATTTACCCAGCAGAAATCGCTCCGGTACTGGCCTTAAAAGACAAGTGAGGCAGATCTCAGGATTCCTCTCCTACTATTGTACTTACGTTCGGAACTTCTCCAGGATTGCCGCCCCTATAAACCTCCTCTTGGGGGGGACGAAAGAGTCAACAACACCCACGGAGAAAAAGAAGAACGCGGGTAGGACCGGGCTTAAAAGAAACCGCCATTTTGTCCCAACAGCCCATTCTCTGGACAGCAGATCACCAGGAGGTATTGGAAGAACTATTAGACTACGTGATAAAACCACCCATCTTGGGATATCCTGATATCAACTTACCATCTGTTCTTCATTGTGACGCTTCTCAAGTTGGACTGGGAGCTGCCCTGTATCAGCATCAAGATTGAAAATTGAGAGTCATCGGTTACGGTTCTAGAACTTTGACAGATGCCAAGAAGAATTACCATCTGCATTCCGTAAAATTAGAGTTCTTGGCATTGAAATAGGCTATCTGTGAATGATTTAGAGATTATCTTTACTACAGCAAAGAGTTTGAGGTATACACTGACAACAACCCTTTGACCTATGTCCTCACTACAGCCAAACTGAATGCAACGGGTCTGAGATGGGTCACTGAACTAGCTGACTTCAATTTCAGCATCAAGTACAGGTCAGGAAAATGCAATGTGAATGCTGGCAGATTGTCAAGAATGCTCGGAGGAAGTGAGTATGGAAGCAAATGACAGCACTACCCAAGCAGTGCAAGCTTATCAAGAGGAAGACACACCATTGTGGTGTCCATTGACGGTGGAAACCACCATAAAAGCGAGAGAAAAAGATCACCCCTGTCCATTCAACAAGTACCAAAAGGAAAAATCCATAGAGCACATTGGGAATATCAGATAATTGGTAGAATACTACTTTATGTGGGCCAAAATTGGTTTCCAAGTAAACGGGAGAGAGATAATGAGTCACCAGCAGTATCTGTTTTAGTTAAAAAATGGACGAAGCTCTACCTCAGTGAAGACGGTATCCTGTATTGTAAAGGAGGACAAAACCCAGAGTATTCTACCCAGACTATTCCATAGGTTGGTCTTCAAAGAACTCCATGAAAACATGGGACACCTGGGAGTGGAAAGGACAACCAACTTGATCCGTGAACGTTTCTTCTGGCCGTACATGCAGAGAAAAATTGAGAGAAACGTGACCAGGGAGTGTGGGTGTCTGAAAGATAAACATCCCAACACATCAACCTGGGCATCTATGGGCAACATCCAAGCTACGTATCCGTTTGAGATGGTCTCAATAGACTTTCTACATCTCAAGACGTGCAAGGGTGATTACAAATACATATTGGTGGTGATGGACCATTTTACTCGATTTGCCCAAGCATATGCCATCACCAATAAAGCTGGTCGAACAGCGCCAGAGAAGATCTTCAATGATTTTGCTTTGAGGTTTAGGTTCCCTATGAGGTTACACCACGACCAAGGAAGAAAATTTGAGTACCAGCTCTTTGCCAAGCTAGGAAAGTACTGTAGAATTCAGAGATCCTACACAATGCCCTATCACCCAGAGGGTAATGGACAAGTGGAACATTTTAACGCGACATTATTGTTGATGTTGCGCACTTTAACAGTTGATGAGAAGAAAGACTGGAAGAGTTCTCTGTCAAAAGTGGTTCATGTGTGGTGCCCCTGAGGGTTCGGTCGCCACAGAGGTACTGCATCTCACCCAGAGGTGTGGCATCTTACTCTCAGGTAAGGAAGGAGTACGGCTCAGGACCCTAACACCTGCATCCAACACATACCCGCAGTGGGGGTAGGGCGAGAGTGCTCCTAAGGGAGAGCACAGTCCCGGGTCCCTAGCTGGCTGGCAGGAACTATGTAGTGGGTGTGGGTAGAGGAAGTAGCAAAGGGGAGCACATGAGAGGAAGGTATAAATAGAGAAGCCATCTTGTTTAGCCAGTTCAGAACAGCGAGCATTGAGAGAGAGTGGTCAGCAGTGAGAGGAATGGAGCAGGGCTCTGCAGGAGCTCTGCTCAGGCAGAGGGCCTTAGGAGAGGCCCAGGACTGAGGAAAGAGGAGAGGGAGCAGGAAGGGCTCCAGGAATGGAAGAAGGGACCCCAGGGGTACGGGCAGTGCTGGAGGCCACCCGTACATCCGAATCTATCAGGAGGTGGAGGGGTCGGCCGCACAAAGGGGACCGGTCCCTCAACTAGCAGAGGACTTTATGACTCAACTAGAAACCGGAGGCTGCAGTATTTCAAGTCCTGCAGCCAACAGTCCATATCAGTCTCACCAAGAAGGTAGCTATAGAGGACCCAGGGGACGGAACAGACGTCGCCCGACAAGGCCTGCAGGTACCGGATTGGGACACTAGGTATGAGGTGCAGGGAGATGGCCAGAGAGAAGACACAGAAGGGGGTCCTGCTAAGTACTCCAGAGATACCTGAGGGTGGACCGAGCCCCTCCCTGAGTAAGCGCAGCACGACGAGGGAAGTTAATTTGGTGCCTGTAACTTGGACTGCAATAACCGTGAGTAAAGACCCTGAAGACTGCACTTCCTTGTCTCTGTGTTTCTTGCTGCGCCATCAACCCCTGCACTACAATGCCCAGCACAACCTACAACATCTACACTGCCCTGGAGCTAAGCTCTACCTGTGGAGAGCCACACCATCCCTGCTGCAGTAACATCAGCTCCAGAGGATCTGCTCTGCAGCGGCGGCTCCCTTTAGCCGCATACCACAGGTGGCGTCACGAACTTTATACAAACACTATAAATCCCCTATCAATAACCCCTTTTATTAACCGCCCTGGGTCACGGACCGGGTCACCGCCACTGTGACATCACTCCCAGCATCTACCGGCCCGGCACCGAGTACCCCACGGCCCAGGGGGTGCGTCATACTTGGCGTCACGAACAGGATATGAAACCCACCCGTTATCACCGAGTATTTTGCGCCTAAAGACTGTGTTAAATACTGAATGTGGCGCCCGCCCCAGAACAACGGGCGCCATTATGTGCGAGCCAAAAGACAACAAGAAACCGCCTCCCATCATGGGCCGGGTTCTAGAATGGCGCCAAAAGCGAGGCCCGCCCCGAGCAACAGTGACCATGTATGTAGATGTGTCTGTCAAGCTGGGGGGGCCGCCCCAAAGTGTGTCCGACAGCAAGTTGCCATGGAACCGCCCCCGAAAGGGGAGAGGAGAAAAGAAACCTGGGAGACAGGGTGTGGTCTCCAAGAGTCCAGACAAACCACACCCGGAGGGCAAGATGGAGAGTCAGGAGCCAGCTCCCATCCGTGGTCTGCAGCAGGTGGCAAGGCCTCTTACCCTGAAGGAGGCCATGGCAGAGCTAACCCTGGAGGATACTGAATTCCTCCAGGTGGAGATCCAGGAGCTGGGAAGGAGAATGGAGAGAGCCCAGCAGGATGCCATCGCCGGCTGGAAAAAGGAGCTGCTGGAGAAGCTGATGATCCGGCAGCAGCCAGCACTGCACTCTACCAGCAGCGCTCCAGCCCCGGAGGAACCTGAACGGAGCCAGGAGGCAGAGGACGGCACAAGCGCGGCCGCGGGAGCAGGTAAGGAGAGACTCCCTGTCCCGGGCGCTGAGAGTGCTAGCCTGCTCCTGGGCTCCCCGGCGGAACCTCCGATCCTGGGCGCCTGCTCCACCGACCTACCCCTGGGCTTTATTTACCGCCCTGGGTCACGGACCGGGTCACCGCCACTGTGACATCACCCCCAGCATCTACCGGCCCGGCACCGAGTACCCCATGGCCCAGGGGGTGCGTCATACATGCCTATAACTGTACAAATAGCGATGCAAAGGGTTACTCACCCTTCTTCCTATTGTAGGGATGATCGCCAAGACTGCCAATCGACACCATGTTCGATATTCGGGTGTCAGAGACTTACAGAACGTATCCGGAGTACGTTCGGATATGGAAGGAACGGATGGCAGAGGCATACAACTTAGAGTCCAAAGTGGTTATGCAAGGATGGAACAAAAGTAAGTAGTACTATGATCAAAAATGTTATGGAGCAGAATTGGCACCGGGAAGCTGGGTGCTAGTCAAGAACGTACGTGAGAAAGGTGGTCCAGGAAAACTTTGTTCGTACTGGGAACATAAGGTGTATGTGGTCATAAAGAGGAAAGCCGCTGACAGTCCAGTGTATGAAATCAAATTGGAAAGGGGACAAGAAAACCAGAATAGTCCATCGGAACTTATTACTACCTTGTGATTATCTCCCACTATAACAAGACTTCCCAGAAGCAGACCGACATCGACCGAGATCGACTAAGGGACTACCACAGACTGAAGCTCCGGAGGTGGATAGTGACCTTGAAAGTTCTGATGAGGAAGAGCACACCGTTGTATTTCTCGGACCCGTAAGGAGAAGGACGTACCATCCTCAAGAGAGTGAACTAAGTCTCGAGGCTCCAGAGTTTGTACCAAGGAGTACAGATGAAGTCCAATTCAGATCTGATGATCGAACACCGGTCACTGAAGAGACCGATCGACACTTAGGAGTAGCAGAATTACCAGACTAGGTGGAAATGGACGATTCAAGAGAAGTACAGGAACTTACAGAGGCAGTTCCAAGATCATCTGAGGAAGTGCGAGAAATGAGCGCGGCAGAAGAAACTCCTGTAACCAAAGAACCCGTGGTATCCGGGGAACAACCCACCAGGAGGATGTCGACCCGAGAAGTGAGGAGGACCGTGATGCTGACGTACAAGACACTTGAAGAACTGAGTCAAGTGCCAAGGACTGTCGATTGGAAACAGGTATCTCTGCCTGCGGACCAGGTAAGCCCACTTGAGTGGTATTCACCACCGAGAGACAGTATGGACAATGTTACCTGGTGGAAAGACTTGTTTTGGCCTAATGAAAGAGAGCTGGTTGAAGATGTACGAAAAGCTCCAGCGGAAGAGATGCTGATTGTTTTAATTGTGTTAATTGTCTATTTCTTACAGGAGTCATACAAGAAAAAGGTCATAAGAATAGGTTGTTATCAATGTTTCTAAATGTTATACCAATTTTACAATGACGAATTTATATACAGTATATAGTTACTAAGCTTTCACCACTGTCTCAGAATTGGTCAGATTGACCAATTAAGACGAATGTCGAGGACGACATTTAAAAAGGAGGGAAGAGTGTGACATGCAGAAGTAGTTCTGTTGCTTCCAAAGCATCCAGCAACTGTTACAAATAACACATGCACAGGAGACAGGAAGTGTTGTGTTTCAGAAGCATCCAGCAAGTAGAGGGGTTAACACAGTCACAGGAGACAGGGAGTGTTTTAGCAGAGTCCCAGGGGGATTGTGGGGAACTTGTTATTGTAGTCTGGCTGAAACCGAAGAGAAAGGTGGTAGTGTGTTATCTGGATCTGACAGAAGGCAACTGAACAGGATTCAGACCAGGGGAGAAACTAAACACTGGTCAGATAAACTCCCTGAACTAACAGTGCAGAGTATTGTCGAGGAGGAAGATAAGGACTGAAAGGAACTGTGTCACAGGGATCATTTCCCTCATCAAACCCTCCCCCCTTCCATCTCCATGCAGGATAAAGAATGCTGTGTACTATTGTGTCCTTGTGAAGGAGACGTCTATGGTTGTGTATGCATAGAAGTGTGCTGCTAAGAGATGTAATATATGCTGAATTATGCTACTGAAGAGACTGTAATACTATGCCTTGGGAAGAAACTACTGTATTGTTACTGGAGCTGGTTTCTCAAGAAACTCAGACTGTACTGTAATGAAGATTGTTGCTGTCATGTCCCTGAATTGCACTGGCCGTGGTTCAGATTAAATTCCATTGTTAAACTGTTGAAAAAGACTCTTGTCAGATGTGTCTAGTCAGCAACTGAATCTATTGTGTGCCTGAGAGAAGCTGCAGCCAATGGTCTCCTTGAGTAACAGTTCCCCCAGGATTCCAACGAATTCGTGAAACTCGTCTCACCCTATCGGAACCTAGGCGGCGTGCGTATAATACTCACATACTGTATATACTGTAGCAAAGCTTAGTTTGTGTAGTGTAATGGCCGGGGCCCCTGCATGGTGTCCCCTTCTCCCTCCATGCAGGGACGTCAGCTTACTCACTGCCCTTGCCCACGACGTGGTCCCCGTCATGCTCCTTGTCCTCTGCTGCTCTGCGCATCGCAGTTCCTGGTGGCTCTTAAAGGGGTAGCGCACGCTTATAGTAAATTCCATCAGCTTGTACCTGAGAGGTATTTAGTATAAATAGTACACCTGCAAGATGGCTCCCAGCCAATAGCTGGGAGGCATCTTGTATATAAGACCCCCTCTCCCTTAGGGAGTTGCCAAGCAATGAGTTTAGTCATTGGGTAGTGTGGTGCTCTACCAGTGCATTTGTGAGGTCCCCTGGTTCCAGTGCGGCCAGGGTCCTGAACCCAAATTCCTGGACCCAGTGCGGCAAGTGTCCTGAACCCGGATCCCTGGTCCCGGTGTGGCCAGTGTCCTGAACCAGAATCCCTGGTCCCAGTGTGGGCAGGCCCTGAACTCGAATCCCTGGTCCGTGGGTGGCCAGTGCTTAAACATTGTCCCCTGGTCCTGGTGCAACCAGTCATGTTCCCAAAGTCCTCTGGTCCCGGTTCTGCCAGTGCCTGAACATTGACCCCCGGTCCGTGTGCAGCCAGTCCCTGATCCAATATCCTATACTGGTGTGTCTGAATGTAGCCCTAATCAGTGTCAGATAACCTGACCCGGGGCTCAGCAGCTGCAGTACCGGGTTCTGCCTAGGAGTGGTACCTGGTGGCCCTTCCCTGTGACACAGTGGGTTCCACAAATCCTCGTGCGCCACCGTTGTGCTTAAAAGTTTGTCAGAGTCCAACGTAGAGCTAGCAGCAAAATAGCACAGTTATCCAGCAAAATAAAAGAAGCAGCAGAGCTGAGTTTGCCATAAGGTCCAATGCAGAACTGGCCAGTGGAACAACCAAATTACTCAGAGAAAAAAGCAGAGCTTGGTTTGTCAACAGGCTCTTAGAAGAGGATGGCGGTCCACAGTAGGGACATGGGCAGTAACCATCTGAATCACCAGGTGGCATCCCATGATGGAAATTAAAACAAGATCTTGCACCACCAAAGCAATAGAGAAAACACTCAAATGTACACATAAACTTACATATACACAATTCACCAAGAAGAAAAATGGATGTGTACAAAATCGTGAGTATTCTTAAACAATAAATAAATGGAAGAGCGCAATAGAGTCTTATCCACGTTAAAAAGTATGGTTATGTATGGTTTGCATTTGGTTTATTTCCTGGTGAATTGTGTAGAGGTGCATGCATGTTGGGCAACCTGACGTATTGAGGAACAAAGAGATCCAATGGAAGGAGGAGTGTGCAGTGCCTGTCGCTGGATCTAGGTGCGGCGAGTGGAGGGGCATTTACTCTGAATGATTATTGTGTTCCTAGCTCACAATTATTGTGCAGTCTAAACAGGCTGCTAATCACCCGACCAATGAGACGTTCGTTGGTTGAAGTGATTTTTTGGTTTGCCGAAAAGTCCATCATTCTCGGCAGCGCATTGTCCTTAGTAAACAGAACTTGTGTTGCCAAGAACAATGGCAGCCTATACACAACTGAATAATCTATCATAGGTTAACCTTGTTGGACAATCTATTTCAGACTGTAAGTCTCCTAAAAAGTGATCCCTGTGCCACTTTTAGTAGCTCTTCTGACCACAGTTTGTGGTGCCCCTACAGAGTAGGATTTCGATAAGGTATTTTTGCATACTTTATTTTCAACGGATGTAGCTTTTCGGCTCTTGGCTTTTTCTCTTGATGGGAATGATGATTGCTGTGGAGCAGACAACTCATCATTCTAAAGATATACAATTCAGACACTCAGCAGTTAATTAAATTAAACTTCCTAGTTTAACCAGATCCGGACATGCACAGTATCCGTGACCAATGCCTCAACTCTTCTCTGGCCGTATAAAGTCAGGCAACTAAGCAAGCTATTCATCTACATGACATTATATGGATCTGCTCAGTGATGTCTTCAGCTGTGACTCTACTACCAGTGGGATCAATGCATTCCCATTACTGGTCAAAGTGAAGACTTTGCTGCTATAACATGGCAGTAGATCAATGTTGACCATTGACTGTTTTTGAAGGCTGTGTCCATCGTTGTACTCAGTTTGTAATTGTTCCAAATGATCCATCCATTTGACCTATACTGCTTCAAAATCTACCATTGTATGTTTGTAATAAATGAAGAAGAATGACTACAGAATCAGACTACAGAGGGTTTTTTGTAGTCTGTTACCTTGGAGACACAAAACCTCTATTATAAACACAAAAAATAGTGGTTTTAATTATTTTTTCAAAGATGCTTCATTTTTTTAGATGTATAAAAAAATGATGGTGCTTCAAATATTGAGGAACCACCACACACAATAATCTAATATTGGCCACACCCGCTGATATCGACACTTTAATGTATATCTGGCTGGTCAGCTGATTGTTGGGGAAGATTTCGGTCAAGCATGTCTGATTTCAGATTGCCGATCACTTTAATTTATCATAACTGTTGTTGGATAAACCGTTCTCAAATGCCCTAGTCCCCCGAGCAAAATAAGAAAAGCTTTTACTCAACTGTCGAACATGTGCTGTGCCAGCGATGTTGGCGCCGAGTCTCTCGCCACTTGTTTGACATTATTATGTCACATGAGCACTGCAGCCTGACTGGCTGCAGCCTTTACTATGTTATCAAAGCGGATGTCAACTCTGTCACTGATTGGCTGCAGCGCTGATGTGCAATAACAATGTCACGCAACAATATTTCAGGAACTGATTCAGTGAATAAAAGCTTTTCTAATTTAGCTCGAGCATTTAAAAAGGGTTTGTCCAAGTAGTGGACAACCCCTTTAATGATATAATACTCCCGAAAATTGGTTACCTAAAGCACAAAACCTTACACAATGAATGAATATGATCTTTTCAAAAGCATCTATGTTGAAGGTCATGGAAAAAAAGAGTTTTCCAAAATGTGCTTTATGCAAAACTTTCTATGTGAATTACAGCGAAAGAGACAGTAACAAAGTGTAATTTAGCTCTTCGAAATGACGAGATAAAAAACAATTAAATAAGAAGCAGAACAGATGGCAGTCAGAGTTTATTATGTAGCAAAACAATCATGTCCTCAAAGCCACATTGATGAATTGCAAAACACATAATAGACAAAAACAATTATATTTCTTCATAGAAGATAATTTCTAATAATAAAAAAAACTTTCTCTATAAAATATGAAACATAAACTAAAAGAAAGCAAACTTGAAGTACATCATAAACAAAGTAATAATGCATAAAAAAAACCTAAACTTGGAAAAGTTTCTCTAATTCTCGAGATGCAAAACAAGATCTAATGTGAATGTCTTCTCCGCACATAAATGCTACCCCTCCAGCACCTCAAGCACTATCGTCTGTTTTTCTATTTAAAGCTTTATTAACTTTTCTGTAAAATAGGCGGCCCGCAAATTAACTTCAATGCACCGTTGGGATTTTGCAAGTAAGAATTCCTAAGTGTTATATTGAAATATATGTCAATGAAACGGCTCTGCTTGTTTTTCTTTACGTTGCAGTAACTCTTTCTTACAACACAGATAATTTTATGCTTACTGTTGTAAACTGTATTTCTGCTGAGCAAATAGCAAGCGATAACAGTTATCTCTAAGAAAGACTTGTAGCCTTGTCTTCGCTGTGCTCACGATATAACCATAACAATATGTATTATGCAGGTTGCGTAGACCAGGAAAACTTATTATACCGTATTTTTACATTCAATGCATAACTATAATGACAAAAATATGTTGCCAACATAAATTATGTCTTCTGAAGGCAGATGCATCACCGTTATTGCATGTTTGTTGAGCTTCTGAAAAATGTCATCATATTTCACTGGCTAAGACTGGAGAAAGGTTGTTGTGGCTCACCTGGTGAAGTAGATTCTCGAAGCCTTTGGTTGGGATGAGCGATTGTTGTGAAACAGGGGCAGGTGACATTGGTGGAATGAGATGGACAGAAGGGAGCAATGGAGGCTGTAATGGCTGGAAGGCAACTGGAAGAGAAGACTAAAAGACGATAAGGAAGCTGGAACATCAACAAAATTGGGTTTTGTTTGTGAAATGACCAGTGAATGTGCTTTTACTTATTGCATGTATACCAACTTATGTTCCGATCAAGAAATATGAGGCCAATAGGTACCAGACCAGTATAGCACTGGTATGGGCAGTCCTTTTTTCGGAAACCAGTAGCCACCTGCAGCTACACACGTGGTCAAAATTGTTGGTACCGCTCGTTTAATGAAAGAAAAACCCACAATGGTGATAGAAATAACTTGAATCTGACAAAAGTAATAATGAATTAAAAATCAATGAAAATGAACAAATGACAGTCAGACATTGCTTTTCAACCCTGCTTCAACAGATTTAAAAAAAAATTAAACTTATGAAATAGACAGAAATGATGGTACCCCTGAAAATAATGTGACAAAAGGAACATGTTAAATAAATCAAGTCGTGTCCACTAATTAGTATCACAGGTGTCTACAATCTTGTAATCAGTCAGTGGGCCAGTATATAGGGCTACAGATACTCACTGTGCTTTTTGGTGACATGGTGTGTGACGCGCCCCCAGGGCCGTGGGGTACTCGGCAGCTGGGCCTATGAAAGCCGGTATGGCAGGGATATCATGGTGGCTGGCCTGGTCCGTGACCCAGGGCGGTCAGTAAAAAGGGTTAGATTTCTTGTATGGGGTTTTTGGAATAGTGTTCGTGACGCCACCTGTGGATTGCGGCTAGAGGGAGCCGCCGCTGCGGAACAGTCCTCTGAAGCTGATGTTACTGCAGCAGGGATGGTGTGGCTCTCCACAGTAAGAGATAGCTCCAGGGCAGTGTAGGTGCTGGTGGTTTTGCTGGGCATTGTGGTGCAGGGGGAAAGATGGCGCAGACGAAATAATGGACAGAGGCAGTGCGGTGCAGTCATCCGAGTTTTTACTCACAGTTCTTAAGTTCCGCAGGTTGCACTGTCAGCTTACAGCCTCCCACGTCGCACTGTGTTCACCAGGCAGAGGTTCAGCTCTTCCTCAGGCAGATTAGGAGTACCTGACGGAACCCCACTTTCTTGTGTTCCTAGCTAGACTGTCTTCACGCTGGGTCTTTCTCCCTCCTGCCCTGCGCTGCCCACTCTCAATCCCGCTCGGGTGCTCTGAAGTCCCTCCTCTACATTGGAGTTCCCGGGCCTGCTTGACCTTCACGGAGACTAGAATGCGGCTTCGGCAACTGACTATATAAGCCAGAAGCCTCCGGTTTTCCCAGCCGAGACATAGAGTAACACAGCTGGACCAGGGGCCAGTCCCCTTCTTGCGGCCTACGATCCCTCTGTCTTCTGACAGATTCGGGGCGTACGGGTGCCGTCCTGCACTCACCGTACCCCCTGGGATCCCTTCTTAGATCGGAGCCTACTCCTCAGCTCCCCTCCTGGGCCTCTAGGACTGGGCCCTACTTGTGGAGCAGAGCTTCTAATGAGACTATGCTCCCTGACTGACTGTCCTCACTCACTGATCTGACTGATCTGCCACCATAAGATGGCTTCCCTTTATATACCTCCTTCTATGGTCCTCCTTTAAACTACTTCCTCCACCCACACCCACTACTGGTTCCCCCTACCTCTGGGTTCCCCCCACTCCAGCCAGGGACAGGGCTCAGCAGAAAAACACATTGCATCTTGCCCTTCCAGCCGGCCTGGAGCAGTGTAGTGTTGAATGTGAGTGTTGGGGCTCCGGGCAGCACTCCCTCCTTACCTGAGAGAAGGGGATATGTGGCGCCCCTGAGGGTTCGGCCGCCACAGGGATGCTGCACTTCTCTAATGGAGTGTAGTGTTCCTCCTCTGAGGTAAGAACAGCGTGATGGTCGGGACCCAACCCTTACATCCAACACCACATTTCTCCACCAGAGGGGGCTAGTATGCACTAGGTGCTGCCCTCCTGGTTACAGGGAGACTGGGGAACCAGGAGTTAGGGGAACCGGTTAGTGGGTGAGGGTGGGGGACTCACAATTTAGTGACACTTTAAAATTCATATTTAATAAAAAGCCATTTTTGGTTCTTGGTCTTTTGATGGTCTTTGCCGGTCAAGTACTGTGATCTCC
The DNA here is from genome assembly GCF_046119375.1 of Phyllobates terribilis. NCBI lineage: Eukaryota > Metazoa > Chordata > Amphibia > Anura > Dendrobatidae > Phyllobates > Phyllobates terribilis. The sequence goes on along the minus strand of NW_027362768.1, from coordinate 142,405,809 downwards.
CACCCTGATAGTGGATCCTGTGTGGGCCTGCAGCGGATGGAGACACAGCCCTCGTACCTTGGCCTAGGGACGAGGGGCAGGTTGTAGACAAGGAATGTCTCAACCCGGTCGAGGACCAGGACCAAGAAAGGCCCGGAGCTTAAGAGTGTAGCTCCACAGCAAATGGATCCCAGGGAGGATGCAGACGGATCGGCGTACGCCACCTGTCCTCACCACCCGATATATTCCGAGGGAGTCCGGCTGCAAGAGGGGTACCGGCCCCCGATACCCGACCTTGCTACTCTATGTCCTGGTCGGGAAAGCCCG